>NC_138772.1:423776013-424406013 GCF_965119305.1 Pelophylax lessonae | reverse complement strand
GGGCCAGCTTTACCATTCAGGAGAAAGTGATGATGACTTTTTAAGCTCCCCACCAACAACTTATAGACTCAATTGCAGGGTGTCAGAATGTTAGTAAGGGTACCTACGTCCTAGTCTGTATATGGAAAAAGGGTTAGAGGCATAATGGACTTTGATGGATTTGTAAACACTGGACATACACTGAGGATACCCGTATAAAATACAAATGTATTAATTTACCATAAAATCATCATGAAAGAAAAAATACAAATTAGCAGATCATATTTAAAAATACATCACATTTGAACAAAGTTCTCCACAGATTGATTAGTAATAGTAAGGAGCAGTGTGATGATCGCAAAATACATCATCCTAGTGGATTATGCCCAACATGTTTCACAGGGTCTACCGCTTCTTCAGGGGCTTTTAGTGTATATTTTTTTATATTTGTACATAAAGAGCTTGAATTCACATCCTGTACAGTGCAAGATGCAGAGCATCTAACGCCTTCTCCAGCGGACATGAGAACTCATATACAAAAATAGTGGAAGGTTTCAAGAGCTTCCTATGTGGGGAAATGTTTCCAGAGTTGGAAATAAAGGGGTACTTCATGTATGAAAAGAATGCCACCATCAGTGTAAGAAGAGGGGGGGGGGGTTGGGCTTCAAAGGGGGGGGGGGGTTGGTTTCAAGATCTAATCACAAAAAAGATGATTTAGCTCTTTAATTTATAGACAGTCCCAGAATGATAGCTATTCCTGAGGTCTCAGAGATAATATACCTCATGGACCTCCTACATACTAAGGTGAGCGTTAGCACCTATCTGTTTTCCAGTGATGGAAGGATAAGACACCAATGTAAAAAGGTCCGCCACACTGTGTGTCCAGAGCCGCCTCCAGCCTCTAGTCGTGACTCTAGCTTCTGAGTTACGACTAGAGGCTGGAAGCGGCTCTGGATACACAGTGTGGCGGACCTTTTTACATTGGTGTCTTATCCTTCCATCACTGGCTAACAGATAGGGGCTAATGCTCACCTTAGTATATAGGAGGTCCATGAGGCATATTATCTCCGAGACCTCAGGAATAGCTATTATTCTGGGACTGTCTGTAAATCAAATAGCTATACCATCTTTTTTGTGATTAGATCTTAGAGCCCAGCCCCACCCTTACATTTATGGTGACATTCTCTTCATACATGAAGTACCCCTTTATTTCCAACTCTGGAAACATTTTGGTCTCCACATAGGAAGCTCTTGAAACCTTACAGTAATTTTTATATGGGCTCTCATATCCGCTGGGGAAGGCGTTAATTGATGCCCGCCCGCCTGCACCTGCTCTGCATCTTGCTCTGCCCCGGATGCAGATTCAAGCTCTTTATATAAAAATATAAAAAATGCACTAAGAGCCCCTGAAGAAACGGTAGACCACACGAAACATGTTGGGCCCAATCCACTAGGATGATGTATTTTGCGGTCATCACACTGTTCCTTACTATTCCATCTGTGAAGAGCTTTGTTCAAATGTGATGTATTTTTAGATATGATCTGCTTATTTGTATTTTTTTCTTTCATGATGATTTTATGGTAAATTAATACATTTGTATTTTATACCGGTATCCTCAGTGTATGTCCAATGTTTATGGTACCATCAAAGTCCATTATGCCTCCAACTTTTAGACTCACCCTGTCCAAACTGCCCTTCTGTTCTGTTGCTTTGTTGGAGACCTTGTGAAATACCACATGATTCTACTTAATAGAGAGCATGTAACCTTCACACAGAATGCATTGCTCTGGTGGAGCATAAGGGAGTTGAGAATAAATGAATGGGAGTGAGCTTTCAACAGTCTTCTGTGTCTAGGGGCATTCAGTAAATGTTAATGGGAAGTTTACAGAGACTCTATCACTTTGCCTATTCATGGAAAAGTAAGAGTCTTCATTCTATTAAGATGTAGTGAATACAGGTGGATGCAGTAAATACATTGCTTTTACTGTATTCAGGATTCAACAGTGACTCACAGAGTTGTGAGCTGGATTTCAGAGGATTTATTGAATAGGCCCATTCATTATTAAAAAGAAAGCATAATATTGCAAGAATATTGCTGCACAGCAATTCCTATAAATATGAACTGATTAGGTTTAACCTTCTGATAATTTCTCAAATTAAACTCATGCTCCTCAAGATGCCATTATTCAGCTTGTTCTGTAAGTAAACAGGTTACCTAAGGGATTTTACTACAAGCCAGCATTTTCAACTGATTGCTGTCCTTCACGCTGAATAGCTCTTTCTTACCATTCCAGGAATTAGAAGTGCTATTTTATTTCCAACATAAGATCAAACCTTGAAAACTCATTAAATAGTCAAACTATAAATATGTCCTTGGTCATGGCAGGGACCAAGGTGAATGTAGTATGCATAATAACTCTACTGTACCAAAACCATTGTATTATACTCAAGTAGAAAATGTCTTCTAAATTCAATAGACTGTATCTGTTGTGTAATCTGTCACAGGATGTATGGGCTTTTCAATGAAATGCGCAAGTTATTGATTGCCTTTCACAATCACACATCCATTTAATGATTTAAATCAATGATAAAACTGTTAACACAAAGTATAGATGTCTCTATGAAAGATAACCATGTTGCAGATGGTGTTTAGGCAAAAATGAAGCAAAAGAGTATAAATACATAAAATGACCAATCAGAAATTTCCTTTAATTTGCATGATGTGCTATGAAATTTACAGTTGGAATCAAATTGATAGCTGCAGATATTATGTCTGATTATCTTTGCATGTGTTGTGCGTTTAGAAGATTGGTAGAATTGTTTGTAGAACATTAGTCTTACCCAACAGCAGGCACCCACAAGATGACAGATATCACCGTAATAATCTGAAAACACTCTTCTGAAGTGATTGTAAAGTCTTGCTAAAAAAAAAAAAAAAAAAATAACAAACATGTTATATTTACTTCTCTGTGCAGTTGATTTTGCACAGAGCAGCCCGGATCCTCCTCTTCTTGGGTCCCTCGTTGCTGCTCCTAGCCCCTCCCTCCTGTCGAGTGCCCCCACAGCAAGCAGCTTGCTATTGGGGCACCGAGCCAAGTCACAGCTCAGTGTATCCATTCAGACACAGAGCTGCTGTTCGGCCCCGCCCCCGATTGGCTAACTTACTTTGATTGACAGTTGTGGGAGCCAATGGTGCCGTGGCTGTGCTCCAGCCAATCAGGACGGCCGAGGGACTCATGGAAATCGCTGGACAGAGAAGGACCTCAGGTAAGTATTAGGGGTGCTGGGGGATTCTACACCCAGAAGGTTTTCCATCTTAATGCAAAAAAATAAGAGGAAAAAGATGGAGACTGTGTTCCCCAAAGCACAGTCTACTAACGGGAGAGGGGAAAGGGGAAACAAGAGATAATGAATTTGGACTTTCTAGGTACCCCAAATGTAGTAGTCATTTAAAGCAAACACATTTATAAAAATGAAAAATGTATTCAATACATAGCATAAAAAGTCAAAAGAGACAAAGGGAATTAATTCTCAGGAAAACATAAAATTCATATCATACAAACACTGAGTTAAACCGGTTGTTACACTTAGGACAGAATGTGAGAAAATCCATTGAAGTATCGGTTGCTTCGACATGTTTCGTGCTTGTATTCCGCTTCCTCAGGAGGATAACAGTAAATACACATTCTAAAGATATAATGGCACAATATAAGCTGAATACAATACAAGGTAAGGTATAAATAACATAATAAATGAAAATATGTACAGCAAGTATATAAATCAACAAAGGAAAAGGGGAATATATATAAATATTTTGGGGAAAGGCAACTGAACTTGATTATCATTTTCCCAATTTTTTATGCCGGGTCCTCCATAGCCCAGTATTGGTCTGCTTTGCTGCAACTTGCTGTCCTCTCAGTCAGGCTCAGAGAGGTAGTGTTGGTGTGTGAGCTATCATGCAGCACCTGCCGGGTTCCCATCTGATCACTCCCTTCTGGTCAGTGAGGTGGTCCTAGGCAACAAAGTGTTAAAGGAGCCATGCCATGGTCAGGATCGCAGGCATGCAGAGACAGTCACACTGATGCATTTCGCCCACAAGTCATGTGGGCATCTTCAGAGTGGGGTGACACTCTATTTCCAGTCCTTTTAAAAGGCCCTAGGGTGGCCCCAGAAGTGGATATTCAGTGACGTCTTGCCAGACCATATCACGGTCATTTTAACACATACCAAGGTCAAAGCTGATGTGTGGGTGCTTAATCATACTATATCGCCATCTTGTGGTCAATTAGCATAAGTCTTAATTGCTTTCTCATTAGACATTTATGCAGCAACAGAATTGATTGCTCAATCGGTTACAATCCTCATACTGAGGAAGATGAATGGCCACGTAAGCCACCTTCAAAACGGTATCAAAGTACCTTCACCGGAAGATAAAGACTTCTTACCTCAAAAGGATAGCTAGAGGGCATCAAATTATTAATTCATCCATAACCCCTGGAGATTCTACAATAAGGATATAAGGACTATTGGCATGTTAAGTGGCCTTTTCAATGCCTAGTCCTTGGTTTTAAGGGGTAAGGAACACCTGTAAGTTTAATTTCGTATTTAACCCATTGGGAGTCAGGGTCCCTAATCGGAATATTCATTCATTTTCCTTTTGGAGAAGAACAGTATAAAAATTTCCCCTCCTACTTGACATTTTTAGGCCCATTGGGCTGGCCATTATAGAACCGGGTGAAATGCTGGGCAATTGGAGTCTTATTGTCCGTGGCTCGAATACTAGACAGGTGCTCATTGATGCTCACTTTCAATGGGCGCTTTGTTTTGCCCACATAGAGCTTGTGAAATGTGTATTCCAAAATGTACAACACACGAGTCGTATTACAGTTAATAAACTGCTTAATCTGGTAGGCTTTTTGCTGGTTCGCATCGTTGACAACATCTGTCCTGTCCACGAACTTACAAATGTGGCTACCACACGGAAACATACCCTTTAACTCAGGCAGGTCTGTGAGCCAATTCCTTGATGCAGATTTGATAAACTTCGATTTGACCAGTTCATCTGCCAGGTTCCTTGCCCTTTTGATTACCATGGATGGTCTAGGGCCAACAATGTCTGCCAATTAAGGCGAGCGGGTAAGTATGTGCCAATGCTTAGTAATTATGGCCCAGACATCTTCCCATTGGGAACCAAAAGGTGTGATAATCCTAACTTGATCTGGGGGGATCTTTACATCTTTTTGGATGTTAGCAGTTCCTCCCTTGTTCTTTTGGATGCTTTTCTTCTGGATTGTCTCAGTGTTCTGTGTGGGTACTTTGTTACCATGAATCTCCCATAGAGTTGGGCGGCCTCAGCTCTATATTCTGAGTCCAAGGTACAATCCCGCCGTTTCCAGATGAATTGTCCATTGGGAATGCCCCTGTGTGATGGACTCCATTTCCATTCACACGTATATTGCTGGAGGGAATCATATTAAGATCTTTTGACCTGTCTGGGAATTCAATAAGGAGAATTTATCAAAACTAGACTAGTTAGAATTTGGAGCAGTTGTGTATGGCAACCAATCAGCTTCTATCTTTCATTTTCAAAGCTTAACTAAAGAAGCTGAAGATAGATGCTGATTTGTTGTCATGCAGATGTGCTCCAGATTCTGGCTGTTCCCGTTTTGATAAATTCCCCCCACTATTGTCTAACTGCATAGTATTATTATATATAAGTTGTCATTCTGATCAAGACAACTGTCTGCCATTGCCAACACTGCTGTGATTGTACATTATCTCCCTACAACTTAATAGGTTAGAGAGATTACACTTCCGATGCTTAGACTAGGAAGGCAGTACAGTACCACCTATACGCAGATAGCATTGAACGATCAAAGCAGCAGGAATGGAGTGGACAGCTTTACAATATAAGAAAAAAGAAACACTTCATAATCATCCTCTGTGCGCCATCTGGGTCACTTGTATTTTTGTAGGGAAATATCTAAATCATTGATACGGCTTGTTATAGATTCAAAAGAGTTGTAAAAATATACAACTGCTGCTATCCAAACTTAATGCTGATGGCAAGTATTTAAGAGGCTGCTAAGCCCAAACAATGCAGATAGCCCTCTGGTGTCCACAAAAGGTTGATTGATGAATTATTTGCAATATTAGTGACATTGTACATTATTGTTAAGACTTACCTTTTTTTTTGGTAAAATAATCTCTTTATGGCCATTATGAGCTGGCACTCACAGCATAAACTGTACTGTGTTCCTTGCTCTATACTAATGTAATAGGACTTAACTGCTTCCTGCCCGGCAGAGAAGGCAAGAAAGGAGGAGGAGTGGCCCTGTATGTGAAAGATAGCATTAAATCTAACCTAATACAAGTTGGTGAGGCCAACATAGAGTCAGTTTGGGTTACGTTACAGTTTGCTAATCATGCAGTAACTCGTGTAGGTGTGATATATAGACCACCTGGTCAAGTTAAAGAACTAGATGATCTACTAGTTGAAGAAATAGCTAAAATGACAATGAAAGGAGAAGTTATCATTATGGGAGATTTCAATCTTCCAGATATAAACTGGAAAACCAAAAAAGCAAGTTCTACCAGGAGTACAGATATTCTAAATTCCCTACTGGGGTTGTCTCTGCAACAAGTGGTTGAGGAGCCAACCCGGAGGGAGGCCATTTTGGATTTGGTATTCACAAATGGGGCTTCGGTATATGATGTCATTGTAGGCGAAACCTTGGGATCTAGTGATCACCAGTCAGTGTGGTTTAATATAAGAACTGCGAAAGAGTCACACCACACAAAAACAAAAGTTTTAGATTTTAGAAAAACAGACTTTTCAAAAATGAAATTAGTCATAAATGAGTCCTTATCAGACTGGAACGGATTACATGGAGTCCAGGAGAAATGGGACTACTTAAAAGGTGCATTATTGAAGGCAACAGAAAATTGCATTAGACTTGTCAGTAAAAGCAAAAAAAGGAAGAGACCACTGTGGTACTCAGCAGAAGTGGCCCAAATCATTAAAAATAAAAAGCTAGCATTTTGTAATTATAAAAAACCCAGAGCAATGAAGATAAGGAAATCTACAAGATTAGGCAGAAAGAGGCCAAGCAAGTTATAAGAACTTCTAAAGCGCAGGCAGAAGAAAAACTAGCTCAGTCTATGAAAAAGGGGGATAAGACATTCTTCAGATATATAAATGAAAAAAGGAAATTAAAACAAAGAATAACTAAATTAAAAACAAAGGACGGAAGGTATGTAGAAGAGAATAAAGGGCTAGCCGACTGCCTTAATGAATACTTCTGTTCAGTTTTTACAGAAGAAAAAGAAGGAGAAGGACCTCCACTCGAAAGGATGACTAATGAATCATTTGATGCATGTGTCTTTACAGAGGAAGACGTTCTAAGATTGCTGTCTAAAGTGAAGACAAATAAGTCACAGGGTCCTGATGAGATACACCCACAATTATTAAAAGCGCTTAGTGGTGAGCTGGCAAAACCATTAACAGATTTATTTAACCAATCATTAGTAACAGAAGTCGTCCCGGAAGATTGGAAATTGGCAAATGTCGTGCCCATTCTCAAGAAAGGTAGTAGGGAGGAATCGAGCAACTATAGACCAGTGAGTCTGACATCAATAGTAGGCAAATTAATGGAAACCCTATTAAAGGATAGGATTGTGGAACATCTTAAATCCCATGGATTGCAAGATGAAAAACAACATGGGTTTACTTCAGGGAGATCATGTCAAACAAATCTTATAGATTTTTTTGACTGGGTGACTAAAATAATAGACGGTGGAGGTGCAGTAGACATTGCATATCTAGATTTTAGTAAGGCTTTTGACACTGTCCCACATAGAAGACTTATCAATAAACTGCAGTCATTGAGCATGGACTCCCATATTGTTAAGTGGATTAGGCAGTGGCTGAGTGACAGACAACAAAGGGTTGTAGTCAATGGAGAACATTCAGAACAAGGTCATGTTACCAGTGAGGTACCTCAGGGATCTGTACTGGGACAAATTTTGTTTAATATCTTCATAAGTGATATTGCAAAAGGCCTCGATGGTAAGGTTTGTCTTTTTGCTGATGACACAAAGATATGTAACAGGGTTGATGTTCCTGGAGGGAAACGCCAAATGGAAAAGGATTTAGGAAAACTAGAAGAATGGTCAGAACTCTGGCAACTGAAATTTAATGTGGATAAGTGCAAGATAATGCACCTGGGGCGTAAAAACCCAAGGGCAGAATATAGAATATTTGACACAGTCCTGACCTCAGTATCTGAGGAAAGGGATTTAGGAGTAATTATTTCAGAAGACTTAAAGGTGGGAAGACAATGTAATAGAGCAGCACGAAATGCCAGCAGAATGCTTGGATGTATAGGGAGAGGTATAAGCAGTAGAAAGAGAGAAGTGCTTATGCCGCTGTACAGAACACTGGTGAGACCTCACTTGGAGTATTGTGCGCAGTACTGGAGGCCATATCTCCAGAAGAATATAGATACTCTAGAGAGAGTTCAGAGAAGAGCTACTAAACTAGTACATGGATTGCAGGAAAAAACTTACCAGGAAAGGTTAAAGGACCTTAACATGTATAGCTTGGAAGAAAGAAGAGACAGAGGGGATATGATAGAAACTTTTAAATACATAAAGGGAATCAACTCGGTAAAGGAGGAGAGCATATTTAAAAGAAGAAAAACTACCACAAGAGGACACAGTTTTAAATTAGAGGGGCAAAGGTTTAAAAGTAATATGAGGAAGTATTACTTTACTGAGAGAGTAGTGGATGCATGGAATAACCTTCCTGCAGAAGTGGTAGCTGCAAATACAGTGAAGGAGTTTAAGCATGCATGGGATAGGCAAAAGGCTATCCTTCATACAAGATAGGGCCAGGGACTATTCATAGGATTCAGATATATTGGGCAGACTAGATGGGCCAATTGGTTCTTATCTGCTGACACATTCTATGTTTCTATGTTTCTATTGGAAAATGATTGATGAATGAAAACGGTTGCATATAACAGTGAGGTTCACTGTTATAGGCATTCATAAAAATCTGATCACCTCTCCATAGTAGTACGGTGTTACTATGGTAACACTGTATTGCTCTGGTCACAGTATGTTAAAAAGAAAAAAATATTTTAAAAAGTACAATAAATATATATACTGTATCTATATTTTTTAAATACTGCTAACAGTTAGTGTCCCTGATCACTGCCACATCAGTTATATGATAATATGTAACTATAATTTTTTTAATTTCTTCATTTTTCAAATCATTATGACAAACAATTACAACTTTAAAAATCGCCATGCCTCTTACTAAAAACCTTGAACAATCTACTATCCAAAAAGGGGTCATATAGGGGGTATTTGTACTGTTCTGGCATTTTTAGGCCTCAAGAAATGAGATCAGTATCTCATTGAGATCATATGAGATAGGCCATCAGTACATCAGGATTGATCAATTTTCAAATAAATAATATACCATAGTTTGTGGACTCTATAACTTTCCTACAGATAAAATAATATACACTGATTTGGGCTATTTTCACCAAAGAAATGTAGTAGCATACATTTTGGCCTAAATTTATGAAGAAAGATTATTTATTTGCAAAATGTTATAACTGAAACAAAGAAAAAAAGTTTTTTTTTTAAATTTCCAGTCTTTTTAAATTTATTTAGCAAAAAATAAGAAACTGAATGGAGATTAAATACCACCAAAAGAATGTTGTATTTGTGTGAAAAAAAATGACCACAAGGTACAATGTTGCATGACTGCACAATTGTCATTAAAATTATGACAGGGCTGAAACCTAAAAAAAGGTGCAGCCTTTTAGCTTGCTATTAAGAGCCCCCACCCCCACAGTCCGGTGCTCTAGTGTGCACTGGAGGGGCATTCACCAACTCCTTGCTCACTGAAGACCAAGAACTGAGAAATCAGAGGTCCTTGATTGCTCAGTTCTTGGGTCTTGGGTATTAGGTCAATGCTGGATCCACCTAGGTGAGTATAAAAGTTTTTTTTTCTTTCAAACCCGGGCTTCTCTTTTAAAAGGGCTGGACATACAGTATACACAATATCTATCTATCTATCTATCTATCTATCTATCTATCTATCTATCTATCTATCTATCTATCTATCTATCTATCTATCTATCTATCTATCTATCTATCTATCTATCTATCTATCTATCTATCTATCTATCTATCTATCTATCTATCTATCTATCTATCTATCTTTCTAAAAAAATGTACTATTCTAGTAAAAAGTTTTTTATAAATGTAGTTTAACTTCTCTGTCTTCCAGGGCTGCAGCCTATGGCAAAGTCTTCAACATCTAATACTACCGGGATGGTCGAATGCCTGCATTCCCCTATCATGTGCTGTGGTTTCTCCTACTGCTCCCAGGATGAAGGGGTCACAAGCATTTGACATTCCTAGAAGGCTGCAGCACTGGAAGACAGAGAAGTTTAGATTTGCTGCACACCAGTGGGGTAGATATTCGCAGTGTTCTATTGCAGGGAGCTAGTGTTTCGATTTTCTTGTGGAACAAGCATGTTATGGCACTATTTCACATAACATAATGTGTGATGTTAATTGGATAAAGGATTATACTTCCAGGATATACAGTATGAATACAAAAGCATGTATCCATTACACATGACAAGTTTTCACTGTAGTAAAAAAATGTTGCAAACATATATGTGGACATTTATAAAGTTTACACAGGAAGACAACTGGAAGAAAAACAGACAAGTGTCTATAAGTAATAAAAACTTAAATTTTTTTTCCTCTTCCCAAAGGCTGCTCATAAAATCAAACTCATAATTTGAATAAATGAAAATACACTTGCTTTGTTTTGGAAAATAATTAATTTTACTTTTTTTTCTTTGCATTAGGTGTCACAGAATGTGCCCTTCAATTTCCATCTCCCTACTGGTACTGGGACACAGTAATGAAAATTTGCGTTTTCATCTTTGCATTCGTCATTCCTGTATTTATTATAACAATTTGCTACACTTTAATGATCATGCGGCTGAAAAGTGTGCGTCTCTTATCTGGATCTCGGGAAAAAGACAGAAATCTCCGACGCATAACAAGATTGGTGCTGGTTGTTGTTGCAGTGTTTATTATATGCTGGACCCCCATTCATATTTTTGTGCTTGTTGAAACCCTTGTGGATGTCCCACAGGGTATAGCAGTAAGCTCAATCTATTATTTTTGCATTGCATTGGGTTATACTAATAGCAGTTTAAATCCAATCTTGTATGCATTCTTGGATGAAAATTTTAAAAGGTGTTTCAAAGACTTCTGCTTTCCATCAAAACTTCGGTTAGATCGCCAAGGAAACAGCAAAGTTGGGAACACAGTACATCATCCAGCTTACACAAGGGAAGGTGATCGGACTAGCAAACCAGTATGACTAGCAGTGGAAATGACTTCCTACACACCGCAAGGAAGTGGTACAACTCATGAACTAGGACTAACGCAGATAACATCTGCTGTGTAACCAACTGTAAAAATATTATTTCAGCCACAGATTTTTTTTTGAACTGCTGTTAAATATGTAATGGATGCATAGGTATGGATACTTCAGTGCACCAAAGGTCAATTGAACTTGGACTTAAAAATACAGTCATACATGACTGACCTGTGCCTAGGCGCACATGTAAAGACAAGTCATTATCACCCACAGAGTGGGTATATCAAACTCTATTCTTTCATCAGCAAAAAAAGCATAAAATGAAAAGTTCACATAGAGTTATTCACAAAATTTTCACTGTTTTGTTCTGTATCAGGGCTAGCAAAGTAGAGCTAGCAGTTTTGATTGTGAAAGTGCTGCATATTTTAGGAGAACTGGAGCCTAAAGCAACTTTGTTATTAGCTTGAAGACTCCAGACTAGCAGCATGCATTAAAGAGGAAATGGAATACTTACCTTTTCTAGGGGGTGGTGACACCAGTCTTTGCTTTGTTGCAGAGCTACAGCTACTTCTGTACTCAACACTTCTGGTTGTGTTGGCTAGCATGCTCATCTATGCATGCTGTGGTTGTCCTGCTAACTCCAATGTCACTACAGGACATGGTCAGTAGGGGTCAATGGGAGGACCCACAACACGCAGCATGGATTCCGCTATCCAAAACATCTGGAAGTGCCATGCTGTGCATTGTGGTTTCCCTTATCAACATTACACCAGTGCTATATAGGGGTCAGTTTAAGGAACCAAAACATGGAAAGAGGGACAATCTATCTTACATAGCTGAAAGTTTCGGATAGCAGTGGTGGTCATTGTTCTGCAAGAGTGAAGCTTTACCACACTGTCCACCAGAAACTTTTACAGGGTGCTGCTGGTTTCAGTTCCTTCAGATAGTCCCTTTAAGGTACCAAAGTTAATCTACCTTTAAGTTCCAGTGGTACAAATAGGGTTATGATAAAGCCTAATGTAATATAAGAGATTGTTACATATATGTAAAATACATTTCAGATGAAATATATTCATACAGTATAATAACGTAGTATAAATATTACAAATAAATACAATTTTCCCTGTTTAACCAATATAAAGGTAAACCGATGTACATTTTATAACTATTGTAAATGCTTTGAATGAACACGTGGTATTGAAGTGTTATCAGATGATATTTTTGTTTTCACTCGTGATTTGTATGCTGTATGCAGTTCCTAGTGCTTTGGTGTGCAGCTCAGTAATACTTGATCTTGTCCAATGTTTGATATGTTCAAATATGAATAAATAAAGTCTATATCAAAATAAAATGCTTATATGGCGGGCTAATATGCATATATATTTATTATCATATAAAAATAAGTGTGATAGGAACATCATAAAATTATTTTAGCAAAATTGAACTACTTTTTAAAGGGAAACCAAAATGTTACTGTCAATTCTGCGTATTTTTATGTTTGCATGTTTCTAAAATGGTTCTTTACATTAATAATTTTATACCCTTTAATAAATGTGTTTTTTACAAATTACATTTAATACATAGCTCTTCCATGATACATTCTGCTCAATACCAGACTGTCTGTGCCTAAATAAAAAAGCTTAAGGAGCCATAGATCAAGGCGATGGAGTGAAGATTGTCCCTTCTTTAAATCATATATCTGTGTGTTCTACATAACAGATCAAATTATAGCTTTTTAAGATCAAAGTTGTAATCAGCGAAGCAAATGGGTTCAGAAGAGACTTGACTGCATCATCTTCTGGCTAAAAGTAAAAAAAAAAATGAAAAGTTTCATTTTTAGTTTTGAACATGATAAACAAAAAAATTTACAAAAAAACTATGGTATATTTAAAAAGCAGTGCATATGACGTACACCAAACATTCACTGCAGGCAAATTTGGTGCATGCATTTTACCTTTCAGTAATTGATTTGCTTACAGTAAATGTTTACTGAATGTCACAATTTCTATTAAATCGATCACTGTCATTAAAAACATGTGCAACTGGAAGATTCACTGGCAGTAAATGTTTGATGAATGTGAGATTCACTGCTTTATAAAAATTCATGTTTCGTGAGTTTATATATCAACCAATCAGATGCCAGCATTCTGAGTCACTATCACTGTCACATTAAATTCAAATTTTAGCAAAACTGTGTTGAAAAATACAGTTCACCTACTGTAGATTCCTGAAATGTGTGCTTCTCCTTAGATCAGTATGCCTAATACTCAGGCAAGTTGAAAATGAGTGAACTACAGATTCTCCTGATTCCTTTATCACTAAGGATGAGCGAATGTGCCTGGGTTCAATTTGAAAAAGGTCTGTTGAATCCATAGTGAAGTCCAAAAGAATCAAACCCCACTGAAGTTTATGGGGGAGGGACAAATCTTAATAATCCGTTTTGGCCAATTTCAAGGTTAATAGGCAAGAGATTGTCAGAAAAGGGCATGGGCTCTGCCATGTAGGACCTTTAACAAAGCAAAAATATTTTTTAAATTCTTTACAGTCTTTTTTCAACGTGACATGGGAAAAATCTATTCTTCCTATCCCATTATCAACCCATCCTTCCAATTGCACATTTGGGAGATGCCTTTAAGATCTATGAAATATTATGGAACAGTGCAATCTTCACAGATGTCATCAGCTACAACGTATCCTGCCGTCACATATTTTCTATATGTAATTGATTTTTTGACTTTTACTTTTTAAACTTTTACTTCTATCTGGGCTCATAAACAACAGCAGCAATCCAATCTGATTCATTAAAACCTTAAAAAAAGGATTTTAGGTAGTTTTGACTGCAGCACAGAGGCATAGCTACAACCTTCAGAGCCTGGGTGCAAGAAATCATGAAGGGCCCCCCCTGACCCCATCCCAGGGCCCCTTCTCATGTTCTGCAGCGGGCCACCTCCTGCCGTCTTGAGGCCCCCAGATGGTGGTGGAACACTAGGGCCCAGTCGCAAGTGCGACCTTTGAGAGCCTGGTAGTTCTGCCACTGACCTTACTATTACTAGGGGGCATTTTGGAGGATGTAAGGGAGCACTCTGGAAAATATGAGGGGGCACTGTTTTAGTACCTCCAGAGTGACCCTTTACATCCACCTGAGTGCCCCCTTGGGATCAGTGACAGTAGTGGTGCTGGTAGTGGAAGGGGGTGGAATCCGTGGCAGTGGTGGTGAATAGGGTGGGATCCATGGCAGTGGGTGTGGTGAGGGGGGTGGGATCAGTGGCAGTGGTGGTGGTGAGGGCTGTGGGATCTGTGGCAGCAGTGGAGTGGTGGTTGTGAGGGGAGGTGGGATTAGTGGCAGTGGTGGTGAGGGGGTGGATCAGTGGCAGTGGTGGTGGGGGGTAAGGGGGTTTGATCAGTGGCAGCGGTTGTGGTGAGGGGGTGGGATCTGTGGCAGCGGTGGTGGTGAGGGGAGTTGGATCAGTGGCAGCAGTGGTGGTGGTGAGGGGGGTGGATCAGTGGCAGTGGTGGTGGGGGTAAAGGGTGGTGGGATCAGTGGCAGCAGTGGTGGTGATGAGGGGGGTGGGATCTGTGGTAGTAGTGGTGGTGAGGGGGGTGGTATCTGTGGCAGTGGTGGTAGTGAGGGGGGTTGGATCAGTGGCAGCAGTGGTGGTGGT
This sequence comes from Pelophylax lessonae, assembly GCF_965119305.1. Lineage (NCBI taxonomy): Eukaryota > Metazoa > Chordata > Amphibia > Anura > Ranidae > Pelophylax > Pelophylax lessonae. The sequence goes on along the minus strand of NC_138772.1, from coordinate 424,390,946 downwards.
AAGGGGGTGGATCAGTGGAAGTGGGGGTAAGGGGGTGGGATCAGTGGCAGCATTGGTGGTGATGGGGTGGGAACTGCGGCAGTGGTGGTGAGGGGGGTGGGATCTGTGGCAGCGGTGGTGGTGAGGGGGGTTGGATCTGTGGTGGTGAGGGGGGTGGGATCAGTGACAGTGGTGATAATGGTGGGGGGGTGGATCAGTGGCAGCAGTGGTGGTGGTGAGGGGGGGTGGAATCAGTAGTGGTGAGGGGGGTGGGATCAGTGGCAGTGGTAGTGGTGAGGGGGTGGGATCTGTTGCAGTGTTGGTGGTGAGGGGGGTGGGATCTGTGGCAGCTGTGGTGGTGGAGAGGGAGGGGGATCAGTGGCAGTGGTAATGTGAAGAGAGGGGTGAGATCTGTGGCAGTGGTGATGGTGAGGGGGTGGGGGGTGGGATCTGTGGCAGCGGCGGTAGTGTGTTGGATCAGTGACAGCAGTGGTAGTGGTGAGGGGGGTTGGGATAAGTGGTGGTGAGGGGGGTTGGATCAGTGGCAGCAGTGGTGGTGGTGGTGGGGGGGTGGATCAGTGGCAGCAGTGGTTGTGGTGGGAGGTGGATCAGTGGGAGCAGTCGTGGTGGTGAGGGGGGTGGGATCTGTGGCAGGGGTGGTGGTGAGGTGGGTGGGATTTGTGGCAGCGGTGGTGGTGAGGGGGTTAGGATCAGCGGCAGCAGTGGTGGTGGTGGTGAGGGGGGGTGGGATCTGTGGCAGTGGTGGTGGTAAGGGGGTTGGGATCGGTGGTGGTGGTGAGGGGGTGGGATCTGTGGCAGCGGTGGTGGTGAGGGGGTTGGGATCAGTGGTGGTGGTGAGGGGGTGGGATCAGTGGTGGTGGTGAGGAGGGTTGTATCAGTGGCAGCGGTGGTAGTGAGGGGGGTGGGATCTGTGGCAGCAGTGGTGGTGAGGGGGGTGGGGATCAGTGGTGGTGGTGAGGGTATATCCTCCCCCACTACCACTGCTGCCTCTTACCGATCCCACCCCCTACTTCCACCACAGATCTCATCCCTTTCCCCACCCCATCACCTCTGTGACAGAGGTGATGGGGCAATGAGGATGAGATCTATGGTGGTGGGAGGATGGAGGGATCGGTAAGAGGCAGCAGTGGTGGAGGATGGGATCAGTTGCACTGACATCTTCCAAATAATCACTTACTAGGTCAGTCACATGCTTCCCAGGGATGCCTCTGAGCTGGGATGCCTCTGGATGCCTGGGGTCGCCTCCCAGAAGAGAGAGCTCCTCCCCTTAACTCTATTGGTCGTCAGCTGCTCAGCTGATGCCTCCCTTATAGTCTATCACTGTCCACCTGCCTGCAGTGACAGTCACCAGCAGTGGAACGAATGAGCTGATGGGGGGGGGGGGGGGCTGCTCAAACTGACAGAGGAAGAACAGGCGAGCCTTTTACAGCTGAGGAGAGGAATGGGCAGCTCACAGCTGAGGAGAGGAATGGGCAGCTCACAGCTGAGGAGAGGAATGGGCAGCTCACAACTGAGGAGTGGAATGGGTGGGCGGCCCTTCACAGTAGAGCAGGAGAGGAACGGGCGGGGTGGCGGGCTACCCTACAGTGGCAGAACTCCAGGGCCCAGTCATAAGTATGACTGCTGCGACTCTGGTAGTTCCACGACTGCTGCAGCATCTGTTTTTTATCCAGTGGTAACTAACCTGAATTGCATGGTAAAATAGCAGCCACAACAGATCTAAAAGTTGTGCGAAAATTACTGTTAAAAGCTAAAGCCCTCTGCTATGTACAATTGGCCATTGGCACAACAGTTTAGTAGTATAATTTCTGAGATTTTTTTTTTTTACACATGAGTGCATAAAAAACACAACCCCACGTTTCCCACACCCCCATCTCATTCCCCCCAAAATTTAAAATATAGACTTCAGGTATTTGTTTGCTAAAAATTGTCTAGCATCAGGACTGAATGTGATCACTGATGCAGCAAATACAAAAAGACAAATCCAGCATTATCTTTCAAAGAAGGTGTATTATTTTGTTCAGTGGTTGGACAGTATATAAAAAGCTTAATTAGACCTCAGTCTAGGAGGGATAGATGAGACAGGTATTTTTCTGTACTTGCAGCATTTTAGGGGTTTGGCACGTAAAAAGGTGTGTTTGTATTGCATAGATGTAATGAGATTTTTTTTTTTGTAAGACATATTTTTAATTATTTGTGACAATATTGAGGTCTGATGTGCCCAACAAAAATAGTCTGGATAGGACTTTCTAGGCATTTCATTGGTTTAAAAAATCCCCCTGGCAGGCCCATAGTTTTGGGTAGAGGTAGTCTCATGGAAAAGGCCAGTTGTGTAATTAATGCACATCTATGTCCTCATGTGTCTACCCTTCTATCCTTTGTGAAGGATACAATTAATTTTTTTATAATTTTTCAGGAATTGACACATTCAGAAGCTGTTTTGGTGACTATTGATGTTGAATTGTTATAGAGTAGCATATCTTATGATAAAGGCCTTAAGGCCACCCACACCATACTTTGCCAAAGTCAGGACAAAAAGACCTATAATCGGTTTATTGAGGATATTTTGGAGTTTATACTCCAATGCAAATTGTTAAGTTTTGGTGGTTCCCACTACCTCCAGGTACAGGTTGTTGCTTTGGGCATAGGTGTAACTAACTCACTAACTTATAACTGAAAAGTAGTTAGTTTTCATGATGCGGAGGTGTCAATCCTAAACAATGGTGAACTTACATGTCGCCTGTACCGCAAAAGGACTTTGGGAAATACCATTTTCATGCCAGGAGTTCACACCCAGTTCCCCTAATAAAGTAAATCTCATACAGCCAGTACTTGCAGATTCACAGCAATTGCTCCAATCAGGTTTGCTATTGAAGTGAGCCAGGTGCCTTTAGGTATAGACTTCTCCAGAGGGGCTATAGCAAATTCTGCCTGAAAAGGGTTTATAATAGGGTCAATATGCAATCTAGGGACCAATTATTACACCAACAGAGATGTAGTGACAGCCACAATGCCACCTGGGGGATCAGCAGATACACTAAACAACAGGTTAAAATTGATAGGATTTTAAAAATATTGGTATCTCCTTATAGATGACCAAATTGCGGGTTACGTTTGTTTCAAACATTCCACAAATTACATTCAAACGAGCCACATCTCTAAAAGATTCTCATGTACATAGATTTTTTTAAGGCAATAAGAAGAGAGATCCTTGCACCACAAGGGATACTTATACATTTAGTGGGTGTGCCTATTGTCGACTTGATACAAGCAGGCATGTCATTCTTCCTGATGATCACTTATTCAGGCATTTTGTAAATTGCAAAACTATGGGGGTGTAACGTTCATGCGTTTTTGTTTGTGGATGGATTTACAGCTGCAGAATTATTACACTCAGTAGCCTTGTAGAGAATCTGTTGAACAACATATCCAGCTCTCAGGACTTCATCACCGTGTACAGCCTGTTATATACTATATATATATTAATAGATGTATAAATGGAGGGACAGAGTATATGAGGATATATAGATGAGAGACAGGCTATTGTATGGTGAGCGCTAGAAGTAGTATAGGAGAGTTGCAGGTGATGATAAGCAGATAGGTTCTGATGTCAAGTATAGTGCAGATGGTAAGAGGACACAGATGGAGTATACTTTAGACAGAGTAACCTAGTGCAAGGATAGTTCAAAGTAGTCCCAAGAGCTAACAGTCTTATGCAGATGATAGTAAATAGATAGATATAGATAGTCTTGGTAGTTGCAGTAGATGACAGTAGGAGATTGGTTAGTAAGAATCCCCTGCGGGGTACTTATCACTTAGATAGGTTAGGAATAACAGTGTCCATTGGGGAGGGGTGATCCCGTAGCGGGATACGGATCACCAGCGAGGTTTCCGGCTTTAGTTCAGCAAGGAAGGTATGTCAGCAGCTCCGACTTCTCAGGCGTAGGTGCGATGAACATGTGGGTTTGAACGAGCGATGAGTGAGAGCAAACCGGCGATTGAAATAGCCGCTCATAGTGGCGCTCGGCAGTGATGTCATCCGTTCTTAAAGGTGTATGCGTCCTTTGTTATACAAGATGGGACGCAAGGAGAGGAGAAATATAGGAACAAGGGTACCATAGGTACCGGAACATTACAGTACCCCCCCCTTAAGGCCGGCTCCGGAAGGCCTCTAGAACTGGTTTTTCCGGATATTTCAAGTGGAAATTGCGAATCAGTCTAGGGGCATGGATATCGGAGGTATCCAGCCAGGTGTCATCTTGGGGCCCATAATTCTTCCATCGTACAAGATACTGGAGTCTTCTTCTATTGAAACGGGAATCCAAGATTTCTTTTATCTCAAATTCTTCTCCACCCTCCACTTGTACAGGAGGTGGAGGTGAGATAGTAGGCCTTATTCCTTGGTTAGGAACATAGGGCTTTAGTAGAGACACATGGAAGACAGGATGTATCTTGAGGTCTACTGGCAATGTGAGTTGTACTGCAGCTTTTCCAATAAGCTTCTCTATTGGAAAAGGTCCCAGAAATAGAGGTCCAAGTTTTTTACTAGGGATCTTTAGTCTCAGATTTTTTGTAGAAAGCCAAACAAGATCCCCAATGACATATTGGGGAGAGGGTTTCCTACGGAGGTCGTAGTATTTTTTTTGTTGGCTATGAGCATGAGATATGGTATTGTTGAGTAATCCCAGAGAATCCTTTATCTGGGCAAGATAATCAGATGCTACTGGATTACTTGATGGTAAGATACGTGGAGGAAGGAGTGTGGGATGAAACCCATAATTCAGGTAAAACGGACTTTGCTTAGTAGTGCTATGAGTAGCGTTGTTATAGGCGAATTCCGCCAGTGGGAGGAGATCTGCCCAATCGTCCTGTAGATGCGAAGTATAGCAACGCAGGTACTGTTCAATGCACTGGTTAACTCTCTCTGTCTGTCCGTTGGCCTGAGGGTGGTAGGCAGAAGTAAGGCTACGCTCTATTCGCAGTATCTGACATAGAGCTAGCCAAAACTTTGAGATGAATTGTGAACCACGGTCAGACAGCAGTGTTTTTGGAATACCATGTAACTTAAAGACATGTTTCACAAGTAATTCCGCTGTTTGTTTGGATGAAGGTAGTTTTCGGATAGGGGTGAAATGTGCCATCTTGGTCAGATGGTCCACTGATACCAAGATGGTGTTGAATCCTTTGGAAGGTGGTAGTTCCACTATGAAATCTAAGGATACCACTTCCCACGGAACCTGGGGTATCAGTAAACTACAAAGTAATCCTGATGGTTTCGTGTTGTCAATTTTAGACCTTGCACAGATATCACAAGATGAAACGAACTTTTTTACGGTTGTCTTCATGTCTGGCCACCAAAATTGCCTAGTGAGTAGATTGAGAGTTTTAGTCATACCCATATGTCCTGCCATAGGTACATCATGCGACAATTCTAAGATCTTGGTTCGCATAGTAGGGGGTATGTATAATTTATCGTTGTAGTAGAGGAAGCCTTCTGCGTCAGTAGTTAGTTGTGGTGGAGGTGAATCTAACCCTATGCTGTGCAAAATCTCCTCCTTGAGTGAGCGAACAACTCCGATGATACGTTCAAGTGGTATTATAGGAACTGAGGGAACCTCAGTGCAATCTTTCTCGGCTAGTCGTGAGAGTGCATCCGCTTTTTTATTTTTGTCTGCGGGCGTGTAAGTTACTAAAAAATTAAATCTCAGAAAGAATAACGACCACCGTACCTGCCGGTGGGAAAGAGTTCTATTAGTCTGAAGGTATTGGAGGTTTTTGTGATCAGTATATATCAGAATTGGCAATTGAGTGCCCTCAAGTAGGTGTCTCCAATTCTCTAATGCCAGTTTTATGGCTAATAACTCCTTCTCTCCTACTGGGTAGTTCACCTCGGGGCTACTTAATGACTTTGAAAAGAAAGCAACTGGGTGAAGAGGTGAGGTGTTTGTTGGTCGTTGTGAGAGAACTGCTCCTACTGCCATATTAGACGCATCTACCTCCAAGATGTATTGAAGGGATGGGTCTGGATGGCAGTAGTAAAGCTTGATTTCAGCAGAGAAAATGCTTCATTTGCTTCTTTTGACCAATTAAATGGTCTCTTCGTGCTTGTAAGTTGTGTGAGAGGTTTCACAATCGCAGAGAAGTTTTTAATGAATTTCCTATAGTAATTAGAGAATCCTAGGAACCTTTGTAATGCTTTGCGAGTGGTTGGCACAGGCCAATCCAGAATGCAGGATATTTTGCTCATGTCCATTTTGATTCCACTTTTAGATATAATATATCCTAGGAATAGTACCTCCTCTTTATGAAACAGACATTTCTTTGCTTTAACATATAAGTTATGTGCAAGTAGTCTTGACAACACAAGTCTCACATATTTTATGTGCTCAGGTAAGGAATGAGAATAGATAAGTATATCGTCCAAATATACTATCACACAAACATCAAGCAAGTCTCGGAATATCTCGTTTATAAAACGTTGGAAGGCTGCGGGGGCATTACATAGCCCAAATGGCATTACAAGGTACTCAAACAGTCCGTATCTGGTTCTGAATGCCGTCTTCCATTCATCCCCTTTGCGGATTCAAATTAAATTGTATGCCCCTTTTAGGTCCAATTTTGAAAAGAAAGAAGCCCCACGCACCTGTTCGATAAGTTCAGGAATAAGAGGTAAAGGATAACTATCCTTTATTGTGATGGCATTTAGTTGTCTGAAATCAATGATAGGCCTAAGGCTAGAGTCCTTATTGCGGACAAAGAAAAGCCCAGCAGCAGTGGAGGAAGTAGAAGGTCGGATGAATCCTTTTGCCAAGTTTTCATCCAGATACTCCTTAAGGTGAGAGAGTTCATCCTGTGAGAGAGGATATACATGTCCGTAAGGCAACTTGCTATTAGGGAGCAGATCGATACAACAATCATAGTCCCTATGAGGAGGTAGCATTTGAGCGTTTTTCTCGAGGAAAACCTCCGATAAATCTTGATAACATTTAGGAATAATGTCATCTGGCAGTACAGACAGGATCCTATCATGTGTGGGGAGGTTACACGTCGTCTCGCAATAGTGAGAAGAGAAGGCTAACGTTCTTGTTTTCCAATCGATGATTGGTTGATGTATGTGTAACCAGGGAAGTCCCAAAATGATTGGAAAATGTGGCGAAGTTAATACATCAAAGGTGGTGGTCTCCACATGAGACTCGTCAGCAGTTACAAGAAGTGCCTGTGTCTGACTGGTGATAGGACCAGAGGATAAAGGGGTACCGTTAATAAAACTAACGGAGACAGGTTTGGGTTTTGAAACAATAGTTATTTTATTAAGGGAGACAAAACAAATGTCAATGTAGTTTCCACAAGATCCTGTGTCAATCATAGCCTTGGTGGTGATCCTAGTTTGGTCCCACTGCAATGTTAATTGAACAAAAAGATAAGGATTAGAAAAGGAAGTTGTGAGTCCCCCTAGCAAGACATTTGAACACTCACCCTCTTTTCTGCGGACAAGAGGACAATCGTTTACCAAATGATTCGGGGATGCGCAGTACATGCAAAGATGTTCGGTTTTCCTCCTGGCACGTTCAGAAAGGGTCAGAGGTGGACGTATCATTCCTACTTCCATAGGAGTAGGGTCAGCAGGCAACATCCGAGAAGGACTGGAAAATGGTGAGCCCATCTTCTCAGCCTTTCTTTCTCGTAGTCGTCTGTCAATATTGATACTGGTCTGGATCAGTCCCTCTAGAGTGCCAGGTAAATCCGCTCGGGCGAGCTCGTCTTTAACGGCCTCTGATAGGCCGAGTCTAAACTGCGTTCGCAAAGATGTGGCGTTCCACCTTGAATCAGGGGACCATCTTTTAAAATTCGCCACGAAATCTTCAACAGGTCTCCTTCCTTGTTTTAGGGCCAGTAACTGGGTGTCAGCGGTACTCTGCTTGTTGGGGTCTTCATATAAAGTAGCAAGTTGTGCTAGAAATAAGGGATAAGAATTAAGGAGTGGATCATCCTTTTCAAAGAGAGCATCTGCCCCTTCCCGGGGTTCACCCGTTAAATAGGAGATGATGGTACAAACCTTAATTTGATCAGTGGTGTAGGTTAGAGGTTTTAACAAAAAAAACAATTGACATGCGTTTTTAAATTCACGGAATTTGCTCCGATCACCAGAAAACACTATAGGAGGGTTTATCTTAGGCTCACGGGGCTGAGCAGCAGGAGGCTGTGTGAGACTGCCAAGCTGCTGTCTCAAGGTTTGATTGTCATTTTTTACCTCTGTAAGCGCATGGATCAATGCATCTACTTGTTGTTTTAATTGTAGTACATGAGTGGATAATTCTGCTGAATCCATATTTTTTTTAAAGGCTCGTTCAATCTGTAACGTTCATGCGTTTTTGTTTGTGGATGGATTTACAGCTGCAGAATTATTACACTCAGTAGCCTTGTAGAGAATCTGTTGAACAACATATCCAACTCTCAGGACTTCATCACCGTGTACAGCCTGTTATATACTATATATATATTAGTAGATGTTTAAATGGAGGGATAGAGTATATGAGGATATATAGATGAGAGACAGGCTATTGTATGGTGAGCACTAGAAGTAGTATAGGAGAGTTGCAGGTGATGGTAAGCAGATAGGTTCTGGTGTATAGTGCAGATGGTAAGAGGACACAGATGGAGTATACTTTAGACAGAGTAACCTAGTGCAAGGATAGTTCAAGGTAGTCCCAAGAGCTAACAGTCTTATGCAGATGATAGTAAATAGATAGATATAGATAGTCTTGGTAGTTGCAGTAGATGACAGTAGGAGATTGGTTAGTAAGAATCCCCTGCGGGGTACTTATCACTTAGATAGGTTAGGAATAACAGTGTCCATTGGGGAGGGGTGATCCCGTAGCGGGATACGGATCACCAGCGAGGTTTCCGGCTTTAGTTCAGCAAGGAAGGTATGTCAGCAGCTCCGACTTCTCAGGCGTAGGTGCGATGAACATGTGGGTTTGAACGAGCGATGAGTGAGAGCAAACCGGCGATTGAAATAGCCGCTCATAGCGGCGCTCGGCAGTGATGTCATCCGTTCTTAAAGGTGTATGCGTCCTTTGTTATACAAGATGGGACGCAAGGAGAGGAGAAATATAGGAACAAGGGTACCATAGGTACCGGAACATTACAGGGGGCCATCCATCTGTTTTGATGTGAATGTGGCTGCTTATATGCAATTTGAGAATTCTGGATGCAAATACGTTACCACGTTCCATATTACCAGTTGGCAGACACTTGGCCTTCCAACATAATAATGCTATACACTGTGTATCATTTATTGCACTCAAGAGGGTACATAAAAACCCTAGTGGTGGGGATTGGAACAAATGATTTTGTTGCAGGTTGAGTTGAGGGGGATTGTGCAATTGCTTGCCACCTCACCTACTTACTACTAGTTATAAACCGTTTTTTGAATAAGGTCATTGATTGTTGTCTGTCTTTGTTTTGTTTTGCTGGTGGTTTACACCAGCTTATTTCAACCAGGGTGCCCAGGCACCTTTGGGTGTCTTGGCAAAATGCCTAAAACGTGATCAAAAATTGTATACAAGCCAGCAGGAGAATCAAGCTTGACTTTTAGTTACACAAAGCCACAGGTTTTCATTATGCACCATTATGACTTTCTTGACACTGGTATCCTAACAACCAATGATGTCCTCAATTAATAGGAAGTATGTCTATTGCCTCCATGGCAATAAGGATGTCTTACACCTCCTGTGCCCCTCTCCCTCAGCACTGGGGTGTCATTAGCTGACTGATGGAGGAAAATTGAGGGAGAAGAGAAACATTGGAATACAAGTCAGTGCCAATCCAGGAGCTGTCTGCCTAACAGAGAGTTGTGCTTGTTGGACAGAACCTGCCCAGTGTGCTCTGATGCTGCTCGTCCTGGCTTGATGTTTTACACTGAACCAATAGTGATAGAGTGTATTGGACTGTGGGAGGAAACCATGCACATGAGAGCAGAGGATATCTGTACAGCCCTGGCCAATAGGCATGGGAGGTGCCCCGGTGCATGCTGGGCAACTTTACTTTTATCTTGGGGCACACAGGGCTCCTGGTCTTTGGCTGGAGAGTGGAGCACAGTTGGGGAGGGGGCTGCTGCCACTCTCCTGCAAAGGCTGCCATGCAGCCTCAAGTGGTTAACCTGAGAGCCAGAAACAGAGATGCTGAAACCCAGGGATTCTTTTGAGAGCTGACTGAGGGAAAGATTTCCATGGTTTTCAGCTGGTATCATGGAGGAAGGTGACCTGCGACCAGGGCCTTGAGAGTACAGACTTCCCTCAAGGGATCCAGAGACTGTTGTTGTTAAAATCCCCCTCTTGGTACCAGAATTTCAACATTCTGGGTGTAAGCTAAAGGGGATATTTGATAGTGTCCTGAAGATACAGAGTTCATTGAGTCTGCTGCTTACCCAAGCAAAGCACTTATTCTTCCCATTCAAGTGCTGTATGGTTCAGCAGAAGATCTGCTATTCAGTTCCACTAAATGAGGCCAAGTGAGAGTTGTTCTCACCTGTACGAAGATGAATTTAAAGTAATCCCTTCTCCTATAGTGATGTCGCGAACCTAAAATTCGCGGTTCGCGAACGGCGAACGCGAACATCGGCAAATGTTCGCGAACCGGCGAACCGGGCGAACCGCCATAGACTTCAATAGGCAGGCGAATTTTAAAACACACAGGGACTCTTTCTGGCCACAATAGTGATGGAAAAGTTGTTTCAAGGGGACTAACACCTGGACTGTGGCATGCCGGAGAGGGATCACGCAAAAAAAAGTTCTTAAAAATTATAATTTTTTGATAGAGAGCCAATTATTGGAAAAATTAAAAAAAAATAAAAATAAAAAATTTCTTTGGATTTAGCATCTGGGGGGTCTAAAAAGTGTACCTGTGAAGTTTCAGCTCTGTAGCATGTCCAGAACCCCTAAAAAACAGCATTTTTCTTATATTTTCAGGAATATGGCTTCTCTGCGGCTGGCTTTTTCTCTTGCAGGCATTTATCGGGCATTTTTTTAGGCAGGCATGTCATTTTTTGTATTTAGTGTCTGGGGGTTCACAAAAGTGTACCTGTCAAGTTTCAGCTCTGTAGCATGTCCAGAACCCCTAAAAAACAGCATTTTTCTTATATTTTCAGGAATACGGCTTCTCTGCGGCTGGCTTTTTCTCTTGCAGGCATTTATCGGGCATTTTTTTAGGCAGGCATGTCATTTTTTGTATTTAGTGTCTGGGGGGTCACAAAAGTGTACCTGTCAAGTTTCAGCTCTGTAGCATGTCCAGAACCCCTAAAAAACAGCATTTTTCTTATATTTTCAGGAATACGGCTTCTCTGCGGCTGGCTTTTTCTCTTGCAGGCATTTATCGGGCATTTTTATAGGCAGATATGTCATTTTTTGTATTTAGTGTCTGGGGGGTCACAAAAGTGTACCTGTCAAGTTTCAGCTCTGTAGCATGTCCAGAACCCCTAAAAAACAGCATTTTTCTTATATTTTCAGGAATACGGCTTCTCTGCGGCTGGCTTTTTCTCTTGCAGGCATTTATCGGGCATTTTTTTAGGCAGGCATGTCATTTTTTGTATTTAGTGTCTGGGGGGTCTAAAAAGTGTACCTGTCAAGTTTCAGCTCTGTAGCATGTCCAGAACCCCTAAAAAACAGCATTTTTCTTATATTTTCAGGAATACGGCTTCTCTGCGGCTGGCTTTTTCTCTTGCAGGCATTTATCGGGCATTTTTTTAGGCAGGCATGTCATTTTTTGTATTTAGTGTCTGGGGGGTCACAAAAGTGTACCTGTCAAGTTTCAGCTCTGTAGCATGTCCAGAACCCCTAAAAAACAGCATTTTTCTTATATTTTCAGGAATACGGCTTCTCTGCGGCTGGCTTTTTCTCTTGCAGGCATTTATCGGGCATTTTTTTAGGCAGGCATGTCATTTTTTGTATTTAGTGTCTGGGGGGTCACAAAAGTGTACCTGTCAAGTTTCAGCTCTGTAGCATGTCCAGAACCCCTAAAAAACAGCATTTTTCTTATATTTTCAGGAATACGGCTTCTCTGCGGCTGGCTTTTTCTCTTGCAGGCATTTATCGGGCATTTTTTTAGGCAGGCATGTCATTTTTTGTATTTAGTGTCTGGGGGGTCACAAAAGTGTACCTGTCAAGTTTCAGCTCTGTAGCATGTCCAGAACCCCTAAAAAACAGCATTTTTCTTATATTTTCAGGAATACGGCTTCTCTGCGGCTGTCTTTTTCTCTTGCAGGCATTTATCGGGCATTTTTTTAGGCAGGCATGTCATTTTTTGAATTTAGTGTCTGGGGGGTCACAAAAGTGTACCTGTCAAGTTTCAGATCTGTAGCATGTCCAGAACCCCTAAAAAACAGCATTTTTCTTATATTTTCAGGAATACGGCTTCTCTGCGGCTGTCTTTTTCTCTTGCAGGCATTTATCGGGCATTTTTTTAGGCAGGCATGTCATTTTTTGTATTTAGTGTCTGGGGGGTCACAAAAGTGTACCTGTCAAGTTTCAGCTCTGTAGCATGTCCAGAACCCCTAAAAAACAGCATTTTTCTTATATTTTCAGGAATACGGCTTCTCTGCGGCTGTCTTTTTCTCTTGCAGGCATTTATCGGGCATTTTTTTAGGCAGGCATGTCATTTTTGTATTTAGTGTCTGGGGGGTCACAAAAGTGTACCTGTCAAGTTTCAGATCTGTAGCATGTCCAGAACCCCTAAAAAACAGCATTTTTCTTATATTTTCAGGAATACGGCTTCTCTGCGGCTGTCTTTTTCTCTTGCAGGCATTTATCGGGCATTTTTTTAGGCAGGCATGTCATTTTTTGTATTTAGTGTCTGGGGGGTCACAAAAGTGTACCTGTCAAGTTTCAGATCTGTAGCATGTCCAGAACCCCTAAAAAACAGCATTTTTCTTATATTTTCAGGAATACGGCTTCTCTGCGGCTGTCTTTTTCTCTTGAAGGCATTTATCGGGCATTTTTTTAGGCAGGCATGTCATTTTTTGTATTTAGTGTCTGGGGGGTCACAAAAGTGTACCTGTCAAGTTTCAGATCTGTAGCATGTCCAGAACCCCTAAAAAACAGCATTTTTCTTATATTTTCAGGAATACGGCTTCTCTGCGGCTGTCTTTTTCTCTTGCAGGCATTTATCGGGCATTTTTTTAGGCAGGCATGTCATTTTTTGTATTTAGTGTCTGGGGGGTCTAAAAAGTGTACCTGTCAAGTTTCAGCTCTGTAGTATGTCCACAACCCAAAAAAAACAGCATTTTTCTTATGATTTTTAGTAGAAAACTAATGCAGTGTCTTTCCAGCTGTCTTTTTTTCTTTCTGGCAAGCTGAAATATGATATGCCAAGGCAAACATGCCTATCAGTTGAGCTATGACACAGACAACACTGCACACATGGGGAAATATGTAAAACAAAAAACAGGAAAAGGAAATTAGGTGACGGTAACAAAACATGATATTGTGATTGGCCAAATAAAAAGTCACCTCGCGATGAGGTCGCGCCAAAGTCGCGCTAAGTCGCGCCAAAGTCGCACTGGAAGCGACGCTACTTTAGTGGTAGCGGCAGTGTAAACCAGCACTAAAACATCCAGTGTGTGAATACGATCAGGTATGATGTTTTATCGGTCAAGTAGTGTAAGGGTTACGCCCGTTGCCCGCTTCACAGTGACAGACCAAACTCTGACAGACCAAACTCCCCGTTTAACAGTCAGTCAGTCCATTTGCACAACCGCAAACTCCCAATTTGCACAAGGTTGGATACCAAGCTAGCCATGTCCCGTTCCTTGTCCTCACTGACATCATTGAAGGTCTCTTCCTCCACCCAGCCACATACAACACCAAGGGTCCCCGAAAGGTGAGAACAAGCCCCCTGGGACGCCTGCTGTGGCTGGTATTCCACCTCCTCAAAGCCACCTTCCTCCTCTGACTTCTCTTCTTCAGACTCCTCTCTCTGCGTTGCCACAGGTCCAGCAATTGACAACGACAAGGCTGCTTCTGGTGGTGATGAGGACCACAACTCTTCCTCTTCATGCTCATCTACAGCCTGATCCAGTACTCTTCGCAGGGCACGCTCCAGAAAAAACGCATATGGGATGAGGTCGATGATGTTGCCTTGGGTTCGACTGACCACCAGGGTTGTCATCTCCGCAAAAGGACGCATGAGCCTACAGCCATTGTTCATGAGCATTCAGTAACGCGGCCAAAAAATACCCAGCTCCGCAGAAAGAATGAAAGAAAATGAATGTTTTTTTTAATGAAAAATTATCCTGCGGATCGCTTTTGGTCTGTACACAATGAAGCAACGACCTTATCATCTGGGGTGTGCCAACACAATCCTAGAGGTGATCGCTTCATTGTGATACGCAAGCCCCTTCACCACGACAAGGTAACGATCACGAAGGGGAATTGACACATGTATGTGCCTTTTTTTTTGTTTTTTGTTTTTTTGCAGCCACAGTGTAGCACCAGAGGCCAGAAAAATTAGGCATGTACACATGCATGAAAAAGTAGGTATTGTTGCAGCCGCTGCTGTAGCAGCGGCCTGAAAAATTGAGGTTTTAAGGCAGAAAGTGCACTAAAACATTGCTGCTTGAACCGTAGTTGGTGGCGGAGACGTCACGTAAGTCATCCGGCATGCAGAGAATGATTATATACAGCAGCGTGTGGACCATTTTTAGGCCAAGGCATCTCAGTCATCACCAGGCCTTTTTTAGTCAAATGCATCCCCCACTGTCAGTCCCTTCGGGATCCATGCCTCATTCATCTTAATAAACGTGAGGTAATCAAGACTTTTTTGACCTAGGCGACTTCTCTTCTCAGTGACAATACCTCCTGCTGCGCTGAAGGTCCTTTCTGACAGCACACTTGAAGCGGGGCAGGCCAGAAGTTCAATGGCAAACTGGGATAGCTCAGGCCACAGGTCAAGCCTGCACACCCAGTAGTCAAGGGGTTCATCGCTCCTCAGAGTGTCGATATCTGCAGTTAAGGCAAGGTAGTCTGCTACCTGTCGGTCGAGTCGTTCTCTGAGGGTGGACCCCGAAGGGCTGTGGCGATGCATAGGACTAAAAAAGCTCCGCATGTCCTCCATCAACAAGACGTCTGTAAAGCGTCCTGTCCTTGCCGGCGTGGTTGTGGTGGTAGGAGGAGGATTACTTTCACCTCTTCCCCTGTTGGATTCCCGTTGTGCTGTGACATCACCCTTATACGCTGTGTAGAGCATAGTTTTTAACTTATTTTGTAGCTGCTGCATCCTTTGCGACTGCCGGTAATTGGGTAACATGTCACAGACTTTCTGCTTATACCGGGGGTCTAGTAGCGTGGCCACCCAGTACAGGTCGTTCTCCTTCAGCCTTTTTATACGAGGGTCTCTCAACAGGCATGACAGCATGAAAGACCCCATTTGGACAAGGTTGGATGCCGAGCTACTCATGTCCAATTCCTCGTCCTCACTGATGTCATTGAAGGTGTGTTCTTCCCCCCAGCCACGTACAACACCACGGGTACCAGATAGGTGACAACGAGCACCCTGGGATGCCTGCTGTGGTTGGTGTTCCTCCTCCTCAAAGCCACATTCCTCCTCTGACTCCTCTTCCTCACACTCCTCTTCCAGTGTTGCCGCAGGTCCAGCAATCGATGGTAAGGCTGTTTCTGGTGGTGGTGATGGTGACCACAACTCTTCCTCTTCCTCTTCACGCTCATCTACGGCCTGATCCAGCACTCTTCGCAGGGCACGCTCCAGGAAAAAAACATATGGGATGATGTCGCTGATGGTGCCTTCAGTGCGACTCACTAGGTTTGTCACCTCCTCAAAAGGACGCATGAGCCTACAGGCATTGCGCATGAGCGTCCAGTAGCGTGGCAAAAAAATACCCAGCTCCGCAGAGGCTGTCCTAGCACCCCGGTCATACAAATACTCGTTGACCGCTTTTTCTTGTTGGAGCAGGCGGTCGAACATTAGCAGTGTTGAATTCCAACGTGTCGGGCTGTCGCAAATCAAGCGCCTCACTGGCATGTTGTTTCGCCGCTGAATATCTGCAAAGTGCGCCATGGCCGTGTAGGAACGCCTGAAATGGCCACACACCTTCCTGGCCTGCTTGAGGACGTCCTGTAAGCCTGGGTACTTCTGCACAAAACGTTGCACAATCAGATTCAACACATGTGCCATGCACGGCACATGTGTCAACTTGCCCAAATTCAATGCCGCCAACAAATTGCTCCCGTTGTCACACACCACTTTGCCGATCTCCAGTTGGTGCGGGGTCAGCCACTGATCCACCTGTGCATTCAGGGCGGACAGTAGTGCTGGTCCGGTGTGACTCTCTGCTTTCAGGCAAGTCAACCCCAAGACAGCGTGACACTGTCGTATCCGGCATGTGGAATAGCCCCTGGGGAGCTGGGGGGGTGCAGTTGGTGTGGAGCAAGACGCAACAGCAGAAGAGGACTCAGCCGAGGAGGTTAGCATAGAGGATGGAGTAGGAGGAGTAGAGGAGGTGGCAGCAGGCCTGCCTGCAAGTCGTGGCGGTGTCACCAACTCCTCTGCAGCAGAGCCACGCATTCCATGCTTGGCAGCCGCCAGCAGGTTTACCCAATGCGCAGTGTACGTTATATACCTGCCCTGACCGTGCTTTGCAGACCAGCTATCAGTGGTCAGATGGACCCTTGCCCCAACACTGTGTGCCAGACGTGACATGATTTCTTTTTCCACAATAGAGTACAGGTTGGGGATTGCCTTTTGTGAAAAATAATTTCGGCCGGGTACCTTCCACTGCGGTGTCCCAATAGCGACAAATTTTTTGAAGGCCTCAGACTCCACCAGCTTGTATGGTAAAAGCTGGCGGGCTAAGAGTTCCGACAAGCCAGCTGTCAGACGCCGGGCAAGGGGGTGACTCTGCGAGATTGGCTTTTTGCGCTCAAACATTTCCTTCACAGACACCTGACTGTGGGCAGGTGACGAGCAGGAACTGCTGAAGGTGAGAGGCGGAGGGGCGGGTTGTTGATAGGGGGCATGGAGGACAGCAGTGGTTGACGTGGCTGAAGATGCTGGACCAGGAGGAGGATGGTGGCTTTCAGTTTGTGTGCTGCTTTTACTCATGTGTTGATCCCATAGGCGTTTGTGATGTGAGATCATGTGCCTTCGCAAAGCAGTTGTACCTAGGTGGGTGTTGGACTTCCCACGACTCAGTTTCTTTTGGCACAGGTTACAAATGGCATCGCTGATATCAGAGGCAGACACACAAAAAAAATGCCACACTGCTGAGCTTTGCAAGGACGGCATTCTGGTGGTGGCAACAGCTTGCGTTGATTGGCGTGCTGTCTGGCTGACCCCGGGTGCCGAATCTACATGCTGTCTGACTGCGCCACTAGCTCCTTGCGATGACCTCCTCCCCCTGCTTCCAACTCGTCTCCTCCTCCTCTCTGTCTCCCCATCTGAACTTTCCCCCTCTTCTTCTGCTCTTCGAGCAGGCACCCAGGTGACATCCACAGACACATCGTCATCATCAGCCGCTTCACTTGACAACTCAGCAAAGGCAGCAGCAGCAGGTACAACATCATCATCATCACAATGTACGTCCATGTGTATAATGCTGCCTGACTGAGACATATCCCCGTTATCTACATCCTCTGGCACTAATAGTTGCGCATCACTTATTTCTTCAAACTGATGTGAAAATAACTCCTCTGACGGATCAAGTGAAGCGGCTGTGGTGCTAGTGTTGGTGGTGGTGCCGGCGGGCTGGCGAGTGGTAAATTGAGAGGTGCCCGAAGCTGAGCTGGAGGAGGATGGTGCATTAAGGTTCCGAGCGGAAGCTGTAGACGATTGGGTGTCCTGTGTAAGCCAGTCAACTATGGCCTCAGAATTTTTTGAGTTCAGGGGCTGTGGTGGCCTCTGAACACTGGGCATTATTCTAGAGCCTAAGGAAATCACAGCACCACGACCACGACGGCCCTTGCGGGGTGGCCTGCCTCTGCCTGTCATTTTTTTTTTAATGTGTTGTTACTGTTGTACTATGAGTGCAAGCTGCTGTGCCACCTTATATATCAGTGGTGGGTGGGCAGTGGCACAGTACACTCTCTGTGGACCTGACAGCAGTCACTGGCACCCAGGCAACTGCAATTTAAAAAATATATATATTTTTTTTTACTTTGCAAGCTGCTGTGCCACCTTATATATCAGTGGTGGGTGGGCAGTGGCACAGTACACTCTCTGTGGACCTGACAGCAGTCACTGGCACCCAGACAACTGCAATTTAAAAAATATATATATATTTTTTTTTACTTTGCGAGCTGCTGTGCCACCTTATATATCAGTGGTGGGTGGGCAGTGGCACAGTACACTCTCTGTGGACCTGACAGCAGTCACTGGCACCCAGGCAACTGCAATTTAAAAAAATATATATATTTTTTTTACTTTGCAAGCTGCTGTGCCACCTTATATATCAGTGGTGGGTGGGTGGGCAGTGGCACAGTACACTCTCTGTGGACCTGACAGCAGTCACTGGCACCCAGGCAACTGCAATTTAAAAAAATATATATATTTTTTTTACTTTGCAAGCTGCTGTGCCACCTTATATATCAGTGGTGGGTGGGCAGTGGCACAGTACACTCTCTGTGGACCTGACAGCAGTCACTGGCACCCAGGCAACTGCAATTTAAAAAAATATATATTTTTTTTTTACTTTGCAAGCTGCTGTGCCACCTTATATATCAGTGGTGGGTGGGCACACAGTGGCACTGCAGTGGGCACAGTACACTCTGTGGACCTGACAGTCACTGGCAGCCCAGGCAACTGCAATAATAAAAAATATTTTTTTTTTCAATTTATTGCAACAAGATGCTGTGCCAACGTATATATATCAGTGGTGGGCAGTGCACTGCAGTGGGTACAGTGCACTCTGTGGACCTGACACAGCACTCACTGCAATTATGACAGAGAAAAAAAAAATATTTTTTAAAATGCCAGGTACTGTGCCTGTGCCACCCGAAATGAGTGTGGTGTGCACACAGTACAGTCTGTGGTAGGTCTGTGGCCTCTCACACACAGCGGGCAGGCAACTGCAGTGTACAATAGATATATATATATATATATATATAAAGAAAAAAATCTATTACCTTACCAGCCCTTGAAAGGGCTTTTGGGGACACTATATATATATATATATGTATATATATAAAAATAAAAAAATCCTCAATTACCAGCCCTTAAAAGGGCTTTTGGGGACACTAGATAGATATAGATATATATATATATGAAGAAACAACTCAATTACCAGCCCTTAAAAGGGCTTTTGGGGACGCTAGGTATATATATATATATATATATATAAAAAAAAAAAAAAACACAAATACCAGCCCTTAGAAGGGCTTTTTGGGGTGCTGATATTACAGCAGTAGTGGACCAAGAACACTGCAAGACCAGGAACACTGACTAACTGTCCCTAGCTTAACAGCAGCAGCAGCAGCAGCAGCTCTCTCCCTATTCTCACTACACACACTGCTTCAGAATGATCTAAGATGGATGCTGCCCTTGCTTATTTATAGGAGGTGGGAGGGTGTGGGAGGGAGGTACGCTGATTGGCTGGAAATGTGTCTGCTGACTGTAAAGTTCAGGGTCAAAGTTTGCCTCAATGATGTCTTATGGGGGGCGGACCGAACATCGCATATGTTCGCCGGCAGCGGCGAACGCGAACATGCTAAGTTCGCCGGGAACTGTTCGCCGGCGAACAGTTCTATACATCTCTATTCTCCTATCCAAGTTCTCCAAATAAACTATCAAAAACAAATCCCCTAGACTAGTCATTGGAGACAATGAGTGAAAGTGTGTGTGTGCACCTGGCAGTGTGTGAAAATGCCCGGTATCTAGCAACAGGATAATCAGAGGGAGACTCATGATAGATCTATACTCAGCGACCCCTATGGCACTACATTGACATGATAGCATCATGCAGTTACCATAGATTTGTCGGCATCCCAAAAGTGCTCTGTTGGATTGAAATCTGGTGATTGTGGAGGCCATTGGAGTACAGTGAACTCATTGTCATGTTCAAGAAACTAGTTTGAGAAATTATGAGCTTTGTGACATGGTACATTACCCTGCTGGAAGGAGCCATTAGAAGATGGGTACACTGTAGTCATAAAGGGATGGACATGGTCAGCAACAATACTCAGGTAGGCCGTGGCATTTAAATGATGCTCAATTGGTACTAAGAGGTCCAAAGTGTGCCAGGAAAATATTCCCCACACCATTACGCCACCACTACCAACCTGAAACTTTGATACAAGGCAGAATGGATCCACGCTTTCATGTTGTTTATGCCAAATTCTGACCCTACCATCTAAATATTGCAGCTGAAATCAAGACTTATCAGACCAGGCAGCGTTTTTCCAATCTTCTATTGTCCAATTATGGTGAGCCTGTGTGGACTGTAGCTTCAGTTTCCTGTACTTAGCTGACAGTAGCGGCACCCGGTGTAGTCTTCTGCTGCTGTAACCCATCTGCTTCAAGGTTCGATGTTTTGTGTGTTCAGAGATAGTATTCTACATACCTTGGTTGTAATGAGTGGTTATTTGAGTTACTGTTGCTTTTCTGTGTAGCGGGGTTAAACATGCCTAAAGACACTGTTTGATATGTGGGAAGGAACTAGGCTCCCTCTAGTGGTAGCTGCATGGAATTTCCCGGGCTGTGACTTCCTTTTCACAAGATGAAGAAACTACATCTCCCAGGCTGCTTTGCAAGATCCAGGAACTAGGCTCCCTCTAGTGGTAGCTGCATGGAATTTCCCGGGCTGTGACTTCCTTTTCACAAGATGAAGAAACTACATCTCCCAGGCTGCTTTGCAAGATCCAGGGTGCACGGCTGCACCGCACGGCACTATGGGGGAGGTTATTTAAAAGGAAGAGAGAAGCGCGCGAAGGGGGGGCCTTTCTGCGCTGGACTCTGAGGAACCAGCGAGCGAGAGTGAAGGACTGACACTGGATATTGGGCCAGAGCCTTTTAGCCTGGAGGGACGACGTGGAACCGTCCCATCTAAAGCACGAGGCACATTCCTGGAGGTCATACTGCTGTTTGCCGAGACCGGAAGTCATCCGCCAGAAGGACCCCGCGCGGCTGGCATATAGCCAAAGGACTGAGACCGCAGTGGAAGCGCGCGAAGGAGAAACTTCTGTTGGTGAGAGGGCACATGCCCAATAACTGACTTTATCTGCTGAAGAGACAGTTTTATCTACAGATAGCGGTAGCGCAGCAGGAGGTGATAAAACCCCGGGGTTTATCACCATACTCTCTCAGGAGACTCATAGACAAACAATAAGGTCTGTAAAGGAGTCGCCAGAGGCTTATCTCTCTCGCAGAAGTTATTGCTCAGTTACGCAGACACCCTGCGGTGACAACTAACAGCTCGTTGTTTTCTCTCTCTTGATCTTTATTCCTAATCTGGATTACAAATGAGCTCTATTCAATAACCTTGCTAGCGAAGATCAACAAGAAAGAAGAGAACTCTGGGGGAGGGACTCAGATAGGCCCACCTACCTGGTACTGTGCCTAGCCTTAATGCAGGAGGAGTGTGGGGGTATTCTTTTACCTTTTTAAAGCTGTTTTAAATAACCTTTTATGGACTTGTATTGTATTGTATTGTATCTCCCCTATTCAATTTGATACATAGTAAACTAAGTTTGGTTAATTACAATCTTGTGCGTTGTTCCATTGTGTCACCCAGAAGGACTACTATTCAAGAAGGTAACAAGGTATTGTTGCATAGTGAAGTATTGTATTCCAACCTGTGTATCTATTTGATAGTCCAGTCCTATTCTGGGTCAGTTGTGCCTGAGGAGGGATCGAGCCAATTTGATTGGGTTGTTAGGCAGGGTGTAGACCCAATAATATAATCAGCAGCTCCTGCGGGGGTGGTGCTACACGTGGGGGCTCGTCCGGGATTTCTACAGTCCTGCAACACAACCCTCTCAGCCCCAGAATCCCCTCCCACGCAGAAATGGATCCTGTCGCTGCTGCTGAGTGGTGCAAGGAAGAGAATGTCATAGTGGAAAATGGCCTGGTGGTTGAAATCAAGGGAGAAGCCTGGACTGAAGAAAAGCTCCTCCCTGTTTTAAGGGCACTATCCACAGACAGGAAATTCTGGGTGATTGACATAAAAACTGACACCACTGCCCCACACACGTATGCACTGTGTGAGTGGAGGAAAGGGGTCCCTGATTATTTCAATGGAAACAGTGTAAAAACTATTGACCAAACAGAACTTTTCCTGATACATCCAGGAGTTCCTACTGCGGGTCCCTCATCCACCACCCCTGGGGTATCCAGCCAAGAAAAAGGTGTCCAAGAAGGGCATCCTGAGTCATCACCTTTGTCGACTTTTAGCTCAGAACTGTGTGCTGTTCTTGGGGAGATTGTGGCAAAATGTAGCAGGGACTCCTCGAGCTATCTGATGACTGGATATAGGAAGCTCCGGACATTCTCTGGGAAACAGCCTGTGCCTTCAGCAGAAGATGGGTTCGAAGAGTGGCTGGATACCGCCACTCAGGCTTTGGAGGAATGGGAGGTACCAGGACAGCACAAGAAGCAGAGGATCACAGAGAGTTTAAGGGGACCTGCATTAGAGGCTGTACGTAATCTAAAGCTTAGCAAGAAGAACTGTACTGCACAGGATTATTTGGACATTCTGCAAGATGTGTTTGGTCGGACGGAGAACGCGGCTGAACTTCTCTACCAGTTGGACCACTGTTATCAAGAAGAGGGGGAGAAGTTGTCCGAATTCATTAAACGTCTGGATAGGATTATCCACCAGATTCTGTTAAAGAAAGGAATAGACCCCCGGAAAATAGATGAGACTCGTGCACGACAGGTTCTGAAAGGGGCTCAACCTTTAGATCCCATTGCCATACTGTTACGAACTCGTCGAGATGGCGGCATTCTAGAATACCCCGATCTGATTCGAATGGTCAGAGAGGAAGAGGTCATGTTGGACAACAAGAAGAAAAGTCGGCAGTTTGACTCAACTGCCCGGGTTGGAGTGATAAGTGTGGAAGAGGGTGACTCTCAAGTTGAACTCCTAAAGACCCAAGTGTCTCAGTTGATAGAAATGGTGTCCATCCTGACTGGTCAGGTATCCACTCTACCCAAGGGGAGTATATCGGAGAGGCCAGATGAACCTGTTAGTCTCAGCACAGATCCAGAGCCACGGCCTGCAAGATTGTTAACTTGTTTCAACTGCGGGGGAGTTGGGCATGTTAGAAGGGTATGTCCCAGCTCAGGAAATGCTGCCGCGAAACCTCGCGAGCCAGCGGGAAACTTCAGAGGACACCGGTGAAGGAGTCAACCGGGTGTCCGCCAGTCTTAAGGGACTCCAGAAGTGGTGCAGGATCAGGGAAACTGAGTCAGGGGGTCAGACCCAAATATAACACCCCCAGTTCTAGACTCTGGGTTACTGAGGGAAGGAAAGTCAATGCACACCGGATTCGGCGGGGGCCTAGATCAAGGAAGAAAAAGGAGAAGAGGGCCAGGGTACAGAGAACTGAATCAGATAACAAGGCTACATCAAGAGAATTCCCAACTAACTTGGTCGGGCCCTCCCCAGTGGTCTCGGTTCAGGTGGAAGGAATTTACACAAGAGCCCTCCTTGACACAGGGGCCCAGGTGACTCTTTTGTATAGAGACTTCTATGATAAATATCTTACCCATCTACCTTTGCAGAAGTTGGAAGATCTGGAGATATGGGGTATTGGGACCCAAAGTTTTCCCTATGACGGGTATCTGCCAATCAAGTTGACCTTTGATCCATCAGTGGCTGGTGAAGCGGAAACCTTCGACACCTTAGCGGTGGTCTGTCCTCGTCCACCAGGGGCCAACAAAAGCTCTCTCATCGTAGGAACAAACACTGACCTGGTAAGGCGCCTTCTGATACAACTGGTCCAGGGACAAGATGCTCAGGCGCCAAGGATCCATCCCATGCTACGGCAGGCCTACCAACGATTAGTGTTGGAGCAAGAGACCCCCGCAGAAGGAGTTGGACGACTCTGGAAGCTGGATAGAGCAGAAAAGGTCTTACAGCCAGGAGAGGTGGCCTGTTTTAAGGCTTCTGTTAAACTCACATGGCAACAGCCGGGTCCCTTCATTATCTTTGAATCAGGTCAAAAGGAGAGACAGAGAGGGATAGAAGTGATCCCTGAGGTGATCCCTTTGAAGGTGTTACAGGAAAACCGTGGAAGGGTTTTAGTGAGTGTCAGAAACACCTCTATTACACCAGTGAAGGTACCGGCCAGAGTGCTCCTGGGCCAAGTCAACCCGGCTACCCCAGTTGCCCCCATTGATTTCAAAGAAAAGGAACAGGGTGAAGCGGTTATAGAGGAGCTTTGCTCTGGAAACGCTGCCCTCCCGCCGGAATGGGTGAAGAGGGCCAAGGCACAACTTGCTCGATGTAGGGAAATATTCTCTAAGGACGAGTTTGACGTGGGATGTGCCAGGAGCGCTACTCATAAGATCCGCCTGAGTGAGGACAAGCCTTTCAGGGAGAGAGTCCGGCGAGTCCCCTTAGGTGACTTAGAAGATCTACGTCAACAGCTGGCAGAGCTCAAAAAGATCGGGATTATCCGAGAATCCAGGAGCCCGTATGCTTCCCCGATAGTGGTAGTCCGGAAGAAAAATGGATCTTTGAGGCTTTGTATCGACTACCGAACGCTGAACAGAAGAACCATCCCAGACCAGTATACCACTCCTCGAATCGAAGATGCCCTACAGAGTCTGTCAGGGGCGAAGTGGTTCAGTGTGATGGACTTAAAGAGTGGGTATTATCAGATCCCCATGCACCCTGAAGATCGGGAGAAAACAGCCTTCATCACCCCTGTGGGGTTCTTTGAGTTCAATCGCATGCCTCAGGGGTTGTCCGGGGCCCCTGCTACCTTCCAAAGGCTGATGGAGAGGACCGTTGGAGATATGAATTTGATAGAGGTACTGGTATACTTGGATGATGTTATCGTGTTTGGCAGAACTTTAGAAGAACATGAGGAGAGGTTGGAAAAAGGTCTTGAAGAGGCTACATGAAGAAGGTCTGAAACTTTCTCCTGAGAAGTGCCAATTCTATCAGTCCTCGGTCCATTACCTGGGCCATATCGTGTCTGAAGAAGGGGTGGCCACTGACCCGGACAAGCTGGATGCTGTTGCTTCCTGGCCGAGACCCACAAATGTGACCGAACTCCGGTCATTCTTGGGCTTTTGCTCCTATTACAGGAGGTTTGTGGAGGGGTTCGCCCAGATTGCCCGACCCCTAAATGAGCTCCTGAAGAATGAAGAAGATGATGTCCCTGAGTTGGTAAAGCCGGCGAAGTCCACCATAGGCCCCCGGAAGGCTAAGGAATCCATCCAGGATCAGTGGACCCCGGAATGCGAAGGGGCCTTTGTCCAGCTGAAGGAAACCCTAACCACTGCCCCTGTGTTGGCCTATGCGGACCCCACAAAACCATATGAACTGCATGTTGATGCCAGCCGAGATGGGCTGGGGGGGGTACTTTATCAGGAGCATGAGGGTCATTTGCGACCTGTTGCCTATGTGAGCAGAAGCCTACTGCCTGCTGAAAGGAATTATCCTACTCACAAACTTGAATTCTTGGCCTTGAAGTGGGCAGTGGTTGACAAATTGAAAGACTACCTGTACGGAGCTGAATTCATTGTCAAGACAGATAATAATCCCCTCACCTATCTGTTGACTACGGCCAAGCTGGATGCAACAGGACATCGATGGTTGGCTGCCCTCTCTAGCTTCAATTTTAGCCTGAAGTATCGGCCAGGAATCGGAAATAGGGATGCAGATGCCCTATCCAGAAGGTTGCATGTTCCACAGGAACCTGCGGAAGAATGGACTCATTTGGCTCCAGAAGGGGTGCGTGCCCTATATCAGGGAACTGAATTTCGATCCCGAGGAGGGTCAAGAGCAGAAGAGATTGGGGTTTCGGCTATCGGAGTACCCAAATGCTACTGCCAGGTGACCCAGGTTGAAGGGGAGGGTTTGCCCCGGCTGTCCAAAAGGGACTTGCGGAAGGAGCAGTTGGAAGACCCTTTGGGAAAACTTCTTTTGGAAGCCTTGGAGATCCAGAGCCCTGAGTTGCTTCTAACTGACTCCCCTCAGGGGGCCCGTCTGTTACATAGAGAGTGGACCCGGTTACAGATCAGAGAAGGAGTGGCCTACCGGAGAGGTCCATCTGAAGATCTGGAGGAGAAGTGGCAACTGTTCTTACCAGCTAAATACAGAGAGGGAGTTCTGGCCGCTCTTCATGATAATCATGGCCATCTGGGGCCCGAAAGAACCTTTCAGCTTGTCAGGGACAGGTTCTACTGGCCTTGTATGAGGGCCGAAGTTGAAGGATACTGTCATTCTTGTGTCCGGTGTATACAGAGGAAGACTCTGCCACGTCAAGCAGCCCCAATGGGCCATCTACAAAGTCAGGGACCCATGGAGCTGGTGTGCATTGATTTCCTTTGCTTAGAGCCTGATCTGAGTGGCCAGGGGAATGTCCTTGTGGTAACAGACCATTTTACCAGATATGCTCAAGCATTCCCAACAAGGGATCAGAAGGCCTCAACGGTAGCCAAAGTTCTTGTAGAGAAGTTCTTTGTACATTATGGGTTACCACAACGCCTCCATTCTGATCAGGGAAGGGACTTTGAAAGCAGACTGATCAAGAGACTGTTAGATATGTTAGGCATTCAAAAGACTAGAACCACTCCCTACCATCCACAGGGGGATGCCCAGCCTGAACGATTTAACAGGACTCTTTTGGATATGTTGGGGACTTTGAGCTCAGAGAAGAAACAGCATTGGGGCAAGCACGTAGCTGCCATTGTGCATGCCTACAACAGCACTGTCAGTGATGCTACTGGATATTCCCCTTATCGGCTGATGTTTGGAAGGGAGGCTCGGTTGCCAGTGGATTTGGCCTTTGGCATTTCGCCTGATCATACCTCTTCAGCATCGCATAGAGGATATGTGGACCGACTGCGGAAGAGTCTGAAAGCGGCCTATGACAAGGCTCAGGCCACATCTGATCGACGTGGACTGCGGAATAAAAAAAATTTCGACCTAAAAGTTCGGATCCATGACCTGCAACCAGGGGACAGGGTTTTGTTGAGAAACTTGGGTGTCCCGGGAAAACACAAGTTGGCAGACCGCTGGAAGTCCCAACCTTATGTTATCTGCAAGCAACTGCCAAACCTTCCTGTGTACCAAATTCGGCCTGAAGGAAGTGTGGGTCCATTGAAGGCTTGGCATCGGAACCATTTGCTGCCTCTCTCTGAAGCGGTTCGTATGCCCCCTGTGGAAGACGTGTCAGAGGCCCCTTCGACTTCTCGCCGGTCCAGACCAGTTACCAGATCTCAGACGACGCTCCCAGATGAGGGAGAGGGAAGTTCTCCATCTGAAGATTTGGAAGATGAAGAGGAGGTACCCGACTGGTTGTGGTCATCTCAGTTGCCAGAACCCACACCTGCCTCCCTGTCTTCATCTGACTTGGCTGATAGAGGAGCCCTTCGGGCAGAAGCCCCTGAATTCATACCCTTTCATATGCTTCCAGAAGAAGCAGCTGAGGATGAAGATCCTGAGGAGGAGGTTGCACCCTTCTCTGAAGAAGAACTGACCTCTCTTGAACCATCAGGTTCCTCTGTGTTGGAACATGAGGAGGGGGACATTGAAGAATCCTCAGAAGTGCCTGATCCTAGCACCTCTGAGAGCATGCCTCCACGGGAACAGAGGGAAAGGAGAGTCATTCACCCACCTAAGAGACTGACCTATGATCAATTGGGTGAATGTTCGGAAGAAGCTGTTTTTACCTCCAAAAGATCTCCTGACCAGCCTAGTTCCTCCACTGTAGATTTGGTGGGGGACAACCCTAGCTCACCCCCAGGCACAACTGTACAAGCCACCCAAGTTTTGGGGGGTCTGTGAGAGATCATGAGAACAAAGTATTGAAGTAGAAAACGTTTGCATTTAAGTTTGTACATAAGGATATTGGGTTTGGCCATTATAATAAGCACAGTTTTTGATGTTCACAATTTGGTTTACTTTGTGAGTTAATGTTTGTGCACATTTTGTTGCTCTGACCTCACTATATGTTTTTTTCTCTTTCTCACCTTTTGATGTTTTTTTTCAACACAAACTTTAAGATGTAAGTGTTTAAGAAATTGCAAAGGCACATGTGCTTTTTAAAGGAGCACTATATAAAAGCACTAGAAATCAGCACTATATTAACACTGTAGAAATCACTTATTTGCTTATTAATTGCACTTTATCGTTTTACTGTTGCACTGCTATTAGAATACAAAATTGGATGTATTCAGATTGACTTATTTCAGCAAAATGTTAATGTTTTTGTTGTATAATGCCAACCTATGCACTAGGGTACATACTGTTGACCTCTTTGGGGACCAAAGTTTCTCAAGTGGGGGGAGTGTGTAGCGGGGTTAAACATGCCTAAAGACACTGTTTGATATGTGGGAAGGAACTAGGCTCCCTCTAGTGGTAGCTGCATGGAATTTCCCGGGCTGTGACTTCCTTTTCACAAGATGAAGAAACTACATCTCCCAGGCTGCTTTGCAAGATCCAGGAACTAGGCTCCCTCTAGTGGTAGCTGCATGGAATTTCCCGGGCTGTGACTTCCTTTTCACAAGATGAAGAAACTACATCTCCCAGGCTGCTTTGCAAGATCCAGGGTGCACGGCTGCACCGCACGGCACTATGGGGGAGGTTATTTAAAAGGAAGAGAGAAGCGCGCGAAGGGGGGGCCTTTCTGCGCTGGACTCTGAGGAACCAGCGAGCGAGAGTGAAGGACTGACACTGGATATTGGGCCAGAGCCTTTTAGCCTGGAGGGACGACGTGGAACCGTCCCATCTAAAGCACGAGGCACATTCCTGGAGGTCATACTGCTGTTTGCCGAGACCGGAAGTCATCCGCCAGAAGGACCCCGCGCGGCTGGCATATAGCCAAAGGACTGAGACCGCAGTGGAAGCGCGCGAAGGAGAAACTTCTGTTGGTGAGAGGGCACATGCCCAATAACTGACTTTATCTGCTGAAGAGACAGTTTTATCTACAGATAGCGGTAGCGCAGCAGGAGGTGATAAAACCCCGGGGTTTATCACCATACTCTCTCAGGAGACTCATAGACAAACAATAAGGTCTGTAAAGGAGTCGCCAGAGGCTTATCTCTCTCGCAGAAGTTATTGCTCAGTTACGCAGACACCCTGCGGTGACAACTAACAGCTCGTTGTTTTCTCTCTCTTGATCTTTATTCCTAATCTGGATTACAAATGAGCTCTATTCAATAACCTTGCTAGCGAAGATCAACAAGAAAGAAGAGAACTCTGGGGGAGGGACTCAGATAGGCCCACCTACCTGGTACTGTGCCTAGCCTTAATGCAGGAGGAGTGTGGGGGTATTCTTTTACCTTTTTAAAGCTGTTTTAAATAACCTTTTATGGACTTGTATTGTATTGTATTGTATCTCCCCTATTCAATTTGATACATAGTAAACTAAGTTTGGTTAATTACAATCTTGTGCGTTGTTCCATTGTGTCACCCAGAAGGACTACTATTCAAGAAGGTAACAAGGTATTGTTGCATAGTGAAGTATTGTATTCCAACCTGTGTATCTATTTGATAGTCCAGTCCTATTCTGGGTCAGTTGTGCCTGAGGAGGGATCGAGCCAATTTGATTGGGTTGTTAGGCAGGGTGTAGACCCAATAATATAATCAGCAGCTCCTGCGGGGGTGGTGCTACATCTATTATCTCAAACCAGTCTTTTCATTCTCCTCTGACCTCTGACATCAACAAGGCATTCCTAGAGATAATTGTGTGTGAAAATCCCAATACATCAGCAGATTCTGTTGAGGGAGATGATCCTGGGTTCATCTGAGGGAAATGTTCCATGACCCTTCAATGGGGGTTGTAAGTGTATTATGATTTATATGAATTTTTATTTGCTGTATTTGCTATATACAGGTGCATCTCAAAAAATTTGAATATCATCAAAATTTCATTTATTTTAGTAATTCAATTCAAAAAGTGAAACTCATATATTTTAAATAGATGTGTAACACACAGAGGGATATATTTCAAGCATTTCTTTCTTTGAATTTTGATGACTATGGCTTACAGCTAGTGAAAACCCAAAATTCAGTATCTCAGAAAATTAGAATATTACCAATAAAAAAAAGGATTTTCTATACAGAAATGTTGGCTTACTAAAAAAAGTATGTCCATGTACAGGATAGTATGCATTTAATACTTGGTCGGGGTTCCTTTTGCATGACTTACTGCATCGTTGCGGCGGGGCATAGAGGCGATCAGCCTGTGGCACTGCTGAGGTGTTATGGAAGCCCAGGTTGTTTTGATAAAGGCCTTCAGCTTGTCTGCATTGTTGGGTCTGGTGCCTCCCATCTACCTCTTGACAATACCCTACAAATTCCCTAGGTGGTTTAGGTCAGGTGAGTTTGCTGGCCAATCAAGCACAGTGATACCATAATCATTAAACCAGGTATTGGTACTTTTGGCAGGTGGGCAGGTACCAAGTCCTGCTGGAAAATTAAATCAGGATCTCCATTAAGCTGGTCAGCAGAGGAATACATGAAGTGTACATGAAGGGCTCTAGAGTTTCCTGGTAGAGGGCTGTGCTGACTTTGAACTTGATAAAACACAGAGGACCAACACCAGCAGATGACATGTCTACCTAAATCATCACTGACTGTGGAAACTTCACACTGGACTTCATGCCTCTGTGCCTCTCCACTCTTCCTCCAAACTCTGAGACCTTGATTTCCAAATGAAATGCAACATTTTCCACAGTTCATGATGATTTGGGGAGCCATGTCATCTGCTGGTGTTGGTCAACTGCGTTTTATCAATTCCAAAGTCAGCGCAGCCATGTACTGGGAAATTCTAGAGCACTTCATGCTTCCCTCTGTTGACCAACTTTTTGGAGATGCAGATTTAATTTTCCAGCAGGATTTGGCACCCGCTGACACTGTCAAAAGTACCAATATTTATTTAATGAGCATATTATTACTGTGCTTGATTGGCCAGCAAACTCGCCTGACCTAAACCCCATTGAGAATCTGGGGGCTATTGTCAAGAGGAAAATGAGAGACACCAGACCCAACAATGCAGATGAGTGGAAAGCCACTATCAAAGAAACCCAGGTTTCCATAACACCTCAGCAGTGCCACAGGCTGATCTCCTCCATGCCACGCTGCATTGATGCAGTAATTCATGCAAAAGGAGCCCCGACCAAGTATTGAGTGCATACTATACTGTACATGGACATACAATATGGAGAAGGAGTAAACGGGATTGTGCATTGGTCACGGATCCCCGCCTCCCTGCCGTCACCTAATCTGCTTGTTATTGTGTTTCATCTACTAGATGAGTACTTATACCTGATGAGGTTCCCATTAGGAGGGCTATCCTATCGACATTCATTTTGTCTGTACCATTGGAGACAGGTAAATATTCTTTGTTTACAGTAGGTCTTACTCTGGAGAGCCATGGCGGCAGTTTGACCAGTGATATGCTCAGAGTCTTTTGTTTTGTTTTTTAATCATAATCTGAAGACACAGATACTTTGTTATATTCAACCACCTTTTGTAATTTATAGGATCGATTGGCTAATTGGCAATTCTTGAGAGCATCTGATTTATCTGAGACCAGGCAATTGTTTTCTCTATATAGAGCCCTTAATCATCCACATTTTTATTTCATGCTGGTCTGTATATGGCCCACACCCAGTTAGCCCTATATTCAGGGCCTTTATCTGTGCTGTATCCTTGGTGAGACAGGCACTCAGGACTCTATAATTCCTATACATTCCTGAATGTGCACGTAGCAATGTGAGTATTTTTTCTGCCATTGTAATTGTATGGCTATGGATAAGATGCATGCTATAATATTTGTACTGATATCTATACTTTATACTTTAAAGACCTAAATACTGTGTTCAGACCTATCCCATGAAGGATGAATTGCTTTTGTCCCCAAACATGTTGGTTATGGATATGTCAGTGTGAACATTGGGTTGGATTACACCCGTTTGTTACCGTGATTGAACCGGGGATATACCTGTACTCATACAGATGGTCCACTATGTTCACTCTTAGGCTGGCCATACACTAAACAATTTTCTTGTTCAACTTTCCTTTAGATTTACCAAAACCATGTAATATAGGGTCAAACCTACAAACTTTCAATTTGTATGCAATCAGGCAGGCCCTTGTACTACATAGTTTAAGGTAAATCTAAAGGAAATTGAATAAGAAAATTGTATAGTGTATGGCCAGCCTTATTTGATGTGTATCATCATTTTATTTTTATGTTAAATAAATACTATGTTTTTACTAGATCAATATTTCAGGCTACTCATTGCCTGCCTATAAAGTCCCATCTGGGGAGTTGTTTCCCTTTTCTATTTTTTTCAGTAAGCCAACATTTTTCTGTAATAAAAATCTTTCTTTTTTATTGGTTATATGTAATATTCTGATTTTCTGAGAGATTGAATTTTGGGTTTTCACCAGCTGTAAGCTATAATCATCATTATTTAAAAGAAAGAAATGCTTGAAATATATCACTCTTTGCGTAACGCATCTATATAAAATATATGAGTTTCACTTTTTGAATTTAATTACTGAAATAAAATAATTTTTTTTATGATATTCTAATTTTATGAGATGCACCTGTATGTGGATTGTTTGTGATATTATTCTTGCCTATTTTTTCTTATATACAAAATCTAATTTTACCCGAGGAAGAAAGGAAATTCAAAACACATTTTTTTTCCTTTACAATAATTTGGAATACTGAATATGCTCACGAATAAAGAATGCCCACAACAGGCCTGAATGGGTAATTATGAGGAAGGGAGGGATAAAGGAAATTGGTATAGGAGTATGGAGAGGGAAAGTAAGGGTATAATTCGGGAGGTGTAACTCTCCCTGGTTTTTGCCCCTAGATTATTCCAAATGTTTTTTTTCTTTCTCTCTCTTATGTTTTTTTGGTATGTTTTTTTTTTTTTTTATCTGGTTATGTCACAAACATAGAAAGTAAGGGGTGATTGGTGGTGATGAAGGGTGAAAGGGGAGTATAAGGGGGTGGGGTATATGGGGAGCAAGAATTAGGTAGAGAAGGCTGGTAACCCCTAGATTTTTCTTGGTGGGGGGAAGACCGATCAGACTTTTCGCATTTAGATATGGGGTGCCCACACCTCCCATGTTGCCTCTTGCCTTCTCTTCAACGAAGAATTGCAATATATATGGTTATTATGATAGGGTCCTAGTGCACACCTTACTGTAACTTTTACAGTATACAATTGTCATTGTATATATGTTGTGTTGTGCTTGAAATGTTAGTTCATTGAATGGATACTGTCTTGGCTTTTAATGGAGACATATTGTGTTTTGTAACCTTATGCTAAGATGAATAAAATGGAAAATTGATATCAAATACTTACCGTAATTTTCCTTTCCTGATGGACTCCATGGCAGCATACGTATCGGGTTTAGCCCCACCTCCAAACCTACCCTATAGGACATCCACTCCCATAAATCTTTTCACCTGTTCAGCACACGTGTTCTGTAACTATCCTTCTTAGACACTGGGAGGGAACTCCTGCTGCCATGGAGTCCATCGGAATAGGAAAATTACAGTATTTGATATCAATTTTCCATTTTCCTGACAGACTCCATGGCAGCATACGTATCGGGAAATAACTCGCCATACACAAACAGGGTGGGCAGGTGCTGAACAAAAGTTTAATTTACTCTGTCAACTAAAAGAACTTGTAAACCAAAATTAACAGAAGAAAGAGCCACCAGCTCAACACAATAATGAGACAAAAAGGTATTTATGGAAGACCAGGATGCTGCTCTACAAATCACTTCAGGCACGACATGTCTGGAAACTGCCCAGGAAGTGGAAACACCGAGTTGAGTGAGCCGTAACCACCACAGGAGGCGTCAAGCCCTTAGCCCTGGATGATCCAGGAAGAGATAGATCTTGATGAAGCTCTTGAACCCTTGTTCTTCCCATTGAAAGAGACAAATAGATACTCTGACTGCCGGAAGGGAGCCGTAGCTTCCAGATATTTCTTGAGGCAATTACCCACATCCAGCGGATGGACAGGTGAGCCCTCATCCTGCCTGAAGGTAGGCAACACAATTTCTGCATTTTCATGAAAGACAGAGGTAACCTTTGGTCTTGCTTCCAACATAGGGATCAGGACAACAAAAAAGGTCAGGAAGGGCTCTTGTGCCCCTAAGGCCCCAATCTCAGAGACCCTCTTTGCCAATGTAATGGCTACCAGAAAAACAGTCACCTGCGTTAACTCTTTGATGGTAAGAGGCTCAGATGTATCATGAATGCGTTGTGCCAGAAAGTCCAAAACTAAAGGGAGATCCCATTTGGGAAAACTTGGCTTCTTCTGGGGTCTGATTCTTACTGCCCCCTTGAAGAATTTACGCACCAGAGTATGACTAGCCCAAGAAATGCCAGTAAACGCTGAGATGGCCGATACCTGGACTCTGAGTGAGCTCACCAAGAGTGGAAGATCCAGACCAGACTGCAGAAAACTCAGCACATCCTGAATTTTAATAGAGGAATGAGGATCAGGCCTTGTGGCTAGATGTGAGGAGAATCTTGACCAGATCCTTTCGTACACTCTATTAGTTGAACTCCTCCAAGCACTCAGAAGTGTAGACATAGCCTCCTCAGGGCATCCTAAGGCTTGTAACCTTCTCCTCTCAACAACCACGCCTTCAGATGTAGCTGAGCAGGGCAAGGATGGAGTATGGAGCCCTGAGATAGCAGATCTGGCCTGATGGGCAGCGGGATCACATCAGTGTCAGAAGAGGGACAAATAAGGAGGACAAATAAGAAACACGTGTGCTGAACAGGTGCAAATATTTATGGGAGTGGATGTCCTATAGGAAAGGTTTGGAGGTGGGGCTAAACCCGATACGTATGCTGCCATGGAGTCTGTCAGGAAAAATAATTTAAACACAGAAATAGACAAAAACAAAACAAAAAAAAAAACGCTTTGGAATAAAAAATAATTGTACCCAATATATATTGATTATGTGCAGCTTGATACAATGTTTCTAATGTATTTTTTAAAATGTTCTGTATAAAATATGTGGTGGCCTGATAAAAAGACCTTAATATAGGTAGAATTCGGACAGCGGACTTACAGAGTAGAGGGGGAAAAAAGAACAAGCAGCCTAAGAAAATGGAAAATGCAGGGAATGTAGGAAAAGCTGAAGAGTGTCAGTCTAGCCCTACCTACAGACTGAACAGACTACAGTCTGCTCTAGCTCTATTCCAGTGTTTTAAATTTGCTATTCATGGATCCTTTTTTTGTATTATGTGATCAAGATGCCATGCAAATATGGGCTCATTTACACAATAACTTATGCACAAGCACATGATGAACTAATGTGCAATGGAAAAGGGCTTTTTAACATAAAGGCAGACTGTATAAGGTTTCTTCAAATTACAATAACCCAGCTGATTTGCTAATTTACTATAAAATCCGACAAAATACTTCCTATGCCATCTGGTGTGAAAAAGACCTCCAACTTTTAGTGACTAATTGAGAAATAGATATGGGTATTATATGACATTGGCTAAAAGAAGGTACCTCATCCTGAAGATTACCATGGAAGTACAAGACTGCAATAATGTTGAACAACAGAAAACTTATAGCTATAAAGTATTCGAGAAAGCATGAGAAAATGTGGTGGTGAGACAC
The DNA here is from genome assembly GCF_965119305.1 of Pelophylax lessonae. Lineage (NCBI taxonomy): Eukaryota > Metazoa > Chordata > Amphibia > Anura > Ranidae > Pelophylax > Pelophylax lessonae. The sequence continues at coordinate 424,355,141 of NC_138772.1, read as the reverse complement.
AAAATTGTTCCAAGAGCAGAAAGTGCATGGAAATTATAATAATACCTGGCATATAATGACTGTAAAAAGGCAATAACAGTAATAATTTAATTGTGATAAAAGCCTACAAATCTCTGGATATGCTCTTAGTCCAAAGTATTTGAAGCTCTGAATTCATACAATTCTGTGCTTTTTAGAATGTCTGTTCTTAAGGTATTTTGAATGAACTCCACAAGCTGAATTCTAATCAAGCCACAAAAATGATTTACTTTCTGTAATAATTTACTGGATAAACAGTATTGTCTTGTCAGGGGGATCATAAAAACTAGTAGCAAACTAAATATTGGTAGCAGCAACACAGCATTCTGTTTCTGCACGTGTGCTGCCTAAATATTTTTCTTAGTGAAGTGATGGGAACACAAGGACAAACTTCTAGAATGAGCATTTATTTCAAAAATTAAGAACTTTTCTATATTCATGTCATATTTTCTAAAAGAAACCTGACCCATGGTAACAATTTATGTATTTATTGTTTAGAAACTTTTATGTAGTCAAACCTGAGATACAAAGGACTGCATAGTTACAACCAATGTCATCCATAGACAAACGAGATCCTGAATGGATCCATCCAAAGGAACAATTTATGCTGCCATTGCCAAGCTAATTTTGAAAATGCTAGTTGTTTGGCAGTCTCTGGCTTTGTGAGAGAGTGTTCTAGGACAAGCATGTGATAAATTAAGCTATTAAGGGGTTTCAGAATTCCTGACCTGCATGTTTGTTCCCGGTCTCCGACACCTGTCTTTCATAAAGGGCTCAGGGACAGTGGCATAATTGGGAGGGATTTTTTGTTAGGCAAAAATTAAGTCAATTAATAAATTGCCCACATTTAGCTTCTAGCTAAAACTTGTAAAGCATATGCTTTCTAAACAACACTCGTAGATGGCCATAGCTGACCTATCTCTAAAAATGCTAATTGCAAGGCCAGATTAAGAGCATCATGTGCCTGGTGCTGAGGATTTTGGTGGGCCTTTTTATGGAAATAAATAAAATGCAAAAAATTTTTGTTAAGACAAATTAAATTAAATAGAGAGGTGGGTGGGAGAGAGAGGAAGGATGAGAGAGAAAGAGAGAGGGTGAGAGAGAGAGAGAGAGAGAGGAACGGTGAGAGAGAAGAGGTGAGGGAGAGAGAGGGGGGTGGGGGTAGTGAAAGAGACAGAAGGTGGGTAAGAGAGAGAGAGAGAGAGAGGGGGTGGGGGAAAGAAAGTAGGTGAGAGAGAGAGGGGGAGAGAGAAAGGGGGTGAGAGAGAGAGGGAGGGGTGGAAGAGATAGAGGAGGTGAAAGAAGGGGGTGAGAGAGAGAGAGAGAGAGAGAGGGGAGGGTGTCAGGGTGCCAGGAAACCAGACCACACAAAAATGCAAGTAAAATAAAGCAGTAATTAAAGAAAAAACAATAAATGCACAGCAAGAGTGAGGAACGAAATCGGGAACAGCCGGGACAAGTCCAGAGCAGGTAGTCATAAAAACCGGGGTTGAGTCCAAAAGTGGGTAATCTGCCGAAGCCGGTTCGTCTGCCAATGCCGGGTCATCTGCTGATGCAGAATCGAGAGCCAGGAAAGTCATCAGCCAAGCCAGGTCATGCACGGAGGAACACGGAGAACAGAAGACTGCTAACAGTGATGCACCTTGGAGCACAAACACGAGGGCAAAGGACTGCAAGCCAACAGGTGATATATATATAGTCAGGTGTGCAACATCATCACTGAGTGATGTCCAGGCAGCAGACAAGTGATAATGCAAACAGAGTTTATAAAAGACAGCAGTCTGCACATGTCCAAGATGGCAGCAAACAGAAAGGCAAGGTAAGACCTTCACAGAGGGTGAGAGATAGAGAGGGAGGGGGTGGTGAGAGAGATGAAACTGAGAGAGGGTTCTTTTGGATAGTCTTAGTAGGGGAGTAACGTGGAGCATGCAGCAGCAAACTGTGGGTGGAGCCACATTGCCACATTGCAATAAGAGTGGGAGGGGCTGCCCCACACGTGCTGCATGGGAACATGCACGCTTTGTCACATCTACATGATGTGAATGGAGCCTTACACTTACCAGCCATGTAACAGGGGTATTTACTATGACAGACCTTTCTCTGCCTCTCTGCTAATCTCTGCATCTTATCCACCTTCTCTCAGTACACCTGTGCATTCTAAATGCCCCTGCTAACCTCTGCACCCCAATCTGTCCCTGCACTCCAAGCCCCCTCATCTCTGCTTAACTACATATTCCTCTGCTCCTCTTTGCAACCCTGCCCCCCTGTGCACTCATTCTATGGTCATGTTTGCCCTCCAAACTGTAATCCCTTCTCTGTTTACCTCTGGACCCCCCCCCCATATATCTGTTTACCTTAGCACTACAGACTGATGGCAGGTGCATTGACTGTGGTAGGCAGGGCTTGTTGTACATCCTCAATGTTGGCAGCATTCAGTAAAGGTGATGGTGGACCAGGGCTCAGGAAGTTTGACATACCTATAAATGCTCTAACAATTTACATATCAATGCTACCTGAAATTTACATATCAATTCTGCAGCGATTTACACATCAATTATGTGTACACTACATACAGAGCAGGGCTGGGCGGCATTAGTGACTCCTACCCACCACTGGGCTGGGCCTATCTTAAGGAATGGGCCTGGAGCTGCACCTCTAATAGCCCCCTATATTAATCCAGCCCTGGCTAATTGCCAGCCTGCTTCTGGCTTCAATACTTGAAAAGATTCAGATTAGTAAACTGAGAAATTCTCATCTGCATACTTTTGCAAAGCCCAAATGATTAAAGCTGTTAGATCAGCAAAGGAGACACTTAATAATTCATGGGGTTTTAACTACTGATCAATAGAAGCTGTCAGTTCTTACAACCGGCAAGGTATTTTATCCTAAAAAGTGCTTCACTTTATTTTTAAGAAATACAGTTCATTCAGTCTGACCAAGAAAGTTGACTAACAGCTCTTCTACATAAAACAGCAAAATATTCTGAGAATGAGGAATTATTTTTCAATGGAAAAATACTTACCAAGCTACCTCTCCACAGTGCAAACTATGCTCCCTTTAGATTGCATAAATTGAATCCTAACCTTTCACCAACATGTCAGAGATTTCAAACAGTTAATTCCTTTATATGATAGTGTTCTGTCCTTAAATCCACAATTTTAGGACATTGATATATTCCCTAACACTATACTGAACACAGTCCTAGCAATGGGCTTAGCTCTTATCCCACTCCACAATGAGGACTACAGCAACCCCCCCCCCCCCCCCAAAAAAAAAAAAATTCTATTATGCTACTACACACTGTTTTATATTAAAATAAAAATCGTTCTAGTTTTTAGACAACTGAATTATTTTGTCTTGCTGATTGGAAAAATAATATGTTGCTAATGGTGCAAGAGAGGAGGTAGAGCTGCTGTGGCTGGAGCTTCAAAGGGAAGAAAGAAATGGCAAATTAATAGTAAGTGTATGCTATGTCCCTCCATATCCTGAAGAATGAAGAGGAGTCTGATCTCCTTTCACAGTTAGGAATGGCAGCAAGGCAGGGCAAAGTTATTATAATAGTGAACTTCAATTATCCAAATATTGTCGGGGCAAACAGGACTTCTCAATCATTTAAGACTTGTCATTTCTTAAATGTCTTGCAGGACAACTTCATGTGTCAATTGGTGTATACCTCAATTAGAAATAATGCTCTTCTAGATCTACTAATTGCAAATAACACAGATCTGATTGCAGATGTGGAAATAAAGGGTAGCTTAGGAAACAGTGATCACACAGTAATGCATTTAGAGTAAATCATAGGAAAAGGAGACACGTAGCGCAAGATCACTACATTTCGAAATCGTCAACTTTTCTAAACTGCACTTCATTCTACAAGATATTAGATGGGACTATATTATAAAAACAATGAACACTGAGGAAAAACAGGGGTGCTTTAGGAACACTTTAAATAATGATGTTTACCAGTACATTCCAAAGGGGAACAAATTTAAAAGAGCTAAGGTTAAATCTGGGTGGCTACACTGTAGCATAAAAAAAAACAAAAAAAAAAAAACATAAAAGGGGGAAAAAAATGATAAGGCTGATGGGTCAGTATTCCAACACATTGTGTGTTGAGTTATTGTGAGGAGACAGCAAATTTACACTGTTATACAAGCTGTACACTCACTACTTTGCATTGTAGCAAAGTATAATTTCTTCAGTGTTGTCTGAAGAAAAGAAATAATAAAATATTTACAAAAATGTGAGGGGTGTACTCACTTTTGTGAGATACTACTGTATATCAAAAAAATAATATTAGTATAACATCATCATGAGATACACAATAAGGTTAAAATAATTCCATTTTAGGGAATGAAGTGTTTTGTGCTCCAACATTTGAAGTCTATGCATTTTTGGAACAGTCATTTAAAGTGTTACTAAACGGAGGATCCTGCATTCACTATATCTGGTCTCCCACAGTGCACAGAACATGGAAATGCAATACATTTAGTAAATATAAACTGCTAAATAACTTTTCTCATCAGCAGTATACAACAGTCTTGTGATTTCTATCAGTTCCTGTTGAAGCTTGCAGGAGGAGTTTTCATACTGCACTGAGCTGTACTATGAGGCTGCATGGCTCCTGACCCTCTGTCTTGACTTGCCTGGGCAGTGCTAATTGGCCCTGTGCTGATCACATGCACTCTCCCAAGAAAATTAAAAAAAAAAACCTCTCTAGCAATACACACCAAACTGAGCATGTGCAGCCAGACTTCAAAGGCACTGTCTTATCATGTTTGGAGTCGGCGCGTACAAGATCCAGCAGCCTTTTTACACAATGCAGAGGATTAACCCCTTAGGCTCCACAGTGAGTATAACAAGCATGCTTTACTGCATATACAGACTGATTTTACAGTTGTGGGTTTAGTAACACTTTAAGAGTAAATATTTCTACATTAGGTGAAAACCATTTCTAAACCCAATGATACACTTTCAACATAAAGTTGAGTGTATTTCTCATTGTGCAGGAGCTGGCTTTTCCCAGTGAAGAGGTGGGTTGGGTATCAGGAAAGTTCAGAACTCAGAGATAAGTACTGGGTCACACAGTAAGATAAAGAGTTACAAGATAGATAGACAAGTAGGCTAATTAAACTGATAAGCTCTAATGATAATGCGAGGAGATATGAGGAATGTAAGGTCAATAGTAGCAATACTTCAGTAATGTATTGTATGTCTCTTAGCAACCAGAGGAGTGCTTGGTGCAGAAGGAATGGGAATGAAAGAACGCTAAGACCCAAAGAGGTACTTGTGGTAGGGGACTCTATTGTAAGACAAACAGACTCATTAATAGGTTAGAATCTCAGAAAGCCTTATTGCAGGCACAGGCTGATCATTCTCTGTGGAATCTGACGCATGCACCCAAACTACTGTCTCATTATTGTGTATTAACTTGGTCAATACTAATGTTTTAATAAGTGGCAGTTAAAATAAAAATATAACTGGCTGTGGTATTAAACTGAAACAATCATTTATATAACAAACAGGGGCAATTACAATAGAGAGTGTATATGCTGTCCACACACTACAGGTCGTAGCTGTAATTATTCCACACTACTTGCATTTCATACACAGGGTGAAGCCTGCAGTGTCCTTAGAAGTGGTCTCTGCATAATACTGGAGAAGAGCACTGTCACATGGCCCGTCAAGTGATATGGTAGGTTTTCTGACACCTTTAGACACTCTGACACTTCTTCTTTCAACATTTTTTTCACATATTCATTATAATAAATATATGACTGTATGGTTAGCAGCACAACACAGGACTTGCCACAGTGGCTAACAGGGTGAAATCAAGGAAAGACTTGGTAACCTTAACACAAATCAATCACCAGGACCGGATGGTGCGCACCCGAGAATACTCAAAGAACTAAGTAGGGTTATATCTAGACCGTTGTTCCTGATCTTTGCAGACAGTATATTAACAGGAACTGTACCAGGTGATTGGAGGAAAGTCAATGTGATACCAATATTCAAAAAAGGGCAGAGGCATATTCCGGGAAACTATAGGAAGGGATGATAAGGGGCTATATCCAAGAATTTGCTAAGGACAACAGTATCATCAGTAGTAATCAGCACAGGTTTGCAAAAGGATGTTCTTGCCAAACCAATCTGTTAACATTTTACGAGGAGGTGAGCTGTGAGCTAGATAGGGTGAGACCTGTGGATGTGGTGTATCTGGATTTTGCTAAGGCATTCGACACAGTTCCCCACAAACACCTAATCTACAACCTAAGGTCTGCAGGCATCGACCACAAGGTTTGTTCTTGGATAGAAAACTGGTTTCATTGGGCATGTCCAAAGGGTGGTGATAACGTGTACTCGGACTGGTCTGGAGTGGTAAGTGGGGTCCCCCAAGGCTCAGTCCTGGGACCAATTTTGTTCAATTTATTCATTAAAAACATAAAGGATGTGATCATTAGCTCAATCTCAGTTTTCACTAATGACACAAAAAAAATAGGCAGGGCAATAACTTCTAATCAAGAAATTGAAATCTTACAGAATGACCTGAACAAAATAACAGAGTGGGAAACTATGTGACAAATGAGGTTTAATGTAGAGAAATGTAAGGTATTGTACTTGGGAGCTAAAAACATAAATCCAAATTATGCTCTAGGGGGGAACCTCTGGGGGAATCCAGGATGGAGAAAGATTTGGGGGTTCCAGTAGAAGATAGACTAAGCAATAGCATGCAATGTCAAGCTGCAGCAGCCAAAGCCGGCAGAATATTAGCATGTATAAGGAAGGGGATATTTTCCAGAGATAAAGCTATAATTCTGCCACTTTATAAAACCCTGGTCCACCCACATCTGGAGTATTCTGTCCAGTTCTGGTCACCAATCCTCAGAAGGGATGTACTGGAACTGGAGAGAGTCCAAAGAAGGGCAGCTAAACTAATTAGGGGATTGGAGGGCCTTAATTATGAGGAGCGATTACAAGCGCTTAATTTATTCTCCCTGGAGAGCAGACGTCTGAGATGATACATGATAGCGATTTACAAATACCTCAATGGTGTTCCCAGCATAGGAAAAAACAATTTAGTCTCAAAGAGTGTAAGAGGACACGTGGCCACACAATAAGATTAGAAGAGAGGCGGTTTAACCCTAAGCTGGGTAAGGGGTTTTTCACTGTAAGGGCGGTGAGAATGTGGAACTCTCTTCCTCAGTTGGTGGTAGCTTCGGGGAGTATGGCTACTTTTAAAAGACTCTTGGAGGTGCATCTCACAGATCACAACATTCAGGGTTAGGGGAAATGATCACGTCACTGACATACACATACCTGCACAGGTTGAACTTGATGGACTGTTCTCTTTATTCAACCTCAACTACTATGTAACTATATGAATATGAACCTTCAGAGGCCGCTTTAAAAACAAGTCTCTATATTACACAATGGCTTCTGTAGCAGTTGTATTTTATATACTTTTTTTATTGGAAGTGGAGTTTTCCTATAAAGGTGATAAACTAGAAAAAACAAAAACAAATGGTTTAATATAAGATTCTTCATGCAAATAAAAGAAATGTCAAAAATCATGTAAAAAGAAAATTATGTTACATTGCTAAATGTAAAAACAAGTATGAAAAAAATGTTTTTTAAATGTCTTTCTAGCACCAGGAAAATTAAAACTGATAACATAATTTGCTAAAAGAAAAGCTGGGAAAAAGAACAGTACATCGTAACCAGATCTCTGCTATCTAAAATCTGCATTTTCACCTGCTATTTCCGTAGAGGAAACATGTCAGGAAATTGGTTGTGTTGTAAAATATGCAGCATGCCATTTAAAATAATCTAACACTGAAAAACAGATATGTTTGCATGTTTTCATAGCAAATATCTGTTCACCCGCTGGGAATTTCTAAATATCTTATGCTAAGCATAGGGCTTAGGTAGTTTTACAGCAAGAATAGCATACAATATGTAACCTTATTGAAATATTTCCTAATTTAAAGTGGATCTTCACCTAACATTTTTTTTTTGTTTTTTTGTTTTGGAGAATGTGAAAGAATTAGAGCTATAATGAACATTTTATTGCTGTCTGTGACACAGTTGTATTTTCACTTGTTGTTACATGAGTCAGGAAGTGGGGGAAATTCACTTCAAACTAGGGGTGAGGTTTGAGTTTCTTTTGATGCAGACATTGAGCAGAACTTTGCCTGTTTACAGCTCACCTGCATGTAAAACCTTTAGGATCATTTGCCAATGTGCCAACATTATATTCCTCCATAATGAAAAGCACAAGATAGTGGTGCAACCCATTTTTTGCAGCTTGATGATTATGATGACAACAGCTCATTCACCTATATGCCCACCTCTTCATTGGCCTCATCACATGGCAAGCAGCCTATTGAATGTCTGAGCCAAAATCTTTCAATGCTGTTTTACAACTGGTATTTCTGGGGTACAGGAGCCACATTGAGGCACAGATTCATTAAACAATTTAGGGTCAGGCTACCACTGCATGTCTGCCAGCTATGTCTTCCCTTGCTGCCTCTACAACTCTTATCTGGTGTACTAGCAGTGTCAAAGTACCACATTTAATGTTTCCGCAGTTTCTTCTCACCTGACAAATTTGGGCAATTTTTTTATTGCAGGATCAATACTGTTCGTTATTAGCAGTGAATTATGCTGATCCATCACTGTCAGGGTGCCAGACCTAATTTTTCCGCACTTGCTTCTCAGTTGCCAAATTTGGCAAATAATCCTGTTTTGCAACTTAATGTTAGCAGTGTATAATGCTAAGTGCCACATACAGTACCTCAAAAAAGTGAGTACACCCCTCACACTTTTGTAAATATTTTATTATATCTTTTCATGTGACAACACTGAAGAAATTACACTTTGCTACAACGTAAAGTAAAAGAAATGTAAGTTGGATCCATTTGGACCCAAACCCACTATATATATATATATATATATATATATATATACTATACACACACATATATATATATATATATATATATATATATATATATATATATATATGCATGTGTCAGTCATAAAGAAGCAATATGATTTTAAATGATTTTAAATGTATTATAATAATTTCAGTGACATAATTATTTTGAAAATTTATATATAACTAGAATAATATACTGTGTATATACAGTATATTATAGTTCATATTATCATATTATAATCATATTGCTTCTTTATGACTGACACACATATATATATATATATATATATATATATATATATATATATATATATATTTATATATATATATAGTGGGCTTGGATCCAAATGGATTCACCTTACATTTTTTTTATCAAAAAGGAAGACAAAGCTTTCAATTTCCCTTGTAAATGTCCCTACTTACAATATTTAAAGAGACAGTGATCAATGTCAGATCCTCTGCAAACATATACAGTATTAATCAACATGAATGCCAGAAGTAAATTTTTACATGATAAACCAGTAAGAATCTTTCTCCTAATTTCCCTTATTTGTAGATTTTAGGTTTCAGAATGTGCTCAGTGTGGCAGTTCAAGGCAGAACAATCCTTTGTGAATATTATATATTTAACTTACAAGAAATCCTGCATATGATAAACCAGTAATAATCTTTCTACCTATTTCCTTTAATTGATTTTAGACTTCGGTAATCTGGCCTAGAGATTATCTTTTTCCGTACTTGTGCTATGTATTATCATGGCACAGGTACACTGATGATATTTTTGTTATCTAGAGTGGACCAATTGATTTGTTAAATTAATTTGTGGAGAAAATGAAAAACAATCACTACAATCTTGAAAATTAAGTTTACCTTTTAGAACATGCTACATGTTACACCTTTATGTAGGGTGTAAGAAAGGAAAAAACAGGTGGCGCCACCTGAGTGTAGTATTAGAGTAAATGGTTTTATAGCAAATCACAACACTTACAGGATAGCAGTTTAAAAATGCTCATCTGGTGTATAGTGTCACTCTGGTCTCTCCTGGTGTCTTTCAAACCTGGCTACTGGGGTGGAGAAAGGTCTGTAGCATGTCCTGTGGCCACCAGAAAGTCAAAGGGAACCAGTGTGGAAACTTCTATCCTGAGTGTTATGTAATTTGCTATTAACATAGAAACATAGAAACATAGAATCTGTCGGCAGATAAGAACCATTTGGCCCATTTAGTCTGCCCAATATATCTGAATCCTATGAATAGTCCCTGGCCCTATCTTATATGAAGGATAGCCTTATGCCTATCCCATGCATGCTTAAACTCCTTCACTGTATTTGCAGCTACAACTTCTGCAGGAAGGTTATTCCATGCATCCACTACTCTCTCAGTAAAGTAATACTTCCTCATATTACTTTTAACCTTTGCCCCTCTAGTTTAAAACTGTGTCCTCTTGTGGTAGTTTTTCTTCTTTTAAATATGCTCTCCTCCTTTACCGAGTTGATTCCCTTTATGTATTTAAAAGTTTCTATCATATCCCCTCTGTCTCTTCTTTCTTCCAAGCTATACATGTTAAGGTCCTTTAACCTTTCCTGGTAAGTTTTTTCCTGCAATCCATGTACTAGTTTAGTAGCTCTTCTCTGAACTCTCTCTAGAGTATCTATATCCTTCTGGAGATATGGCCTCCAGTACTGCGCACAATACTCCAAGTGAGGTCTCACCAGTGTTCTGTACAGTGGCATAAGCACTTCTCTCTTTCTACTGCTTATACCTCTCCCTATACATCCGAGCATTCTGCTGGCATTTCGTGCTGCTCTATTACATTGTCCTCCCACCTTTAAGTCTTCTGAAATAATAACTCCTAAATCCCATTCCTCAGATACTGAGGTCAGGACTGTGTCAAATATTCTATATTCTGCCCTTGGGTTTTTACGCCCCAGGTGCATTATCTTGCACTTATCCACATTAAATTTCAGTTGCCAGAGTTCTGACCATTCTTCTAGTTTTCCTAAATCCTTTTCCATTTGGCATTTCCCTCCAGGAACATCAACCCTGTTACATATCTTTGTGTCATCAGCAAAAAGACAAACCTTACCATCGAGGCCTTTTGCAATATCACTTATGAAGATATTAAACAAAATTGGTCCCAGTACAGATGCCTGAGGTACCCCACTGGTAACATGACCTTGTTCTGAATGTTCTCCATTGACTACAACCCTCTGTTGTCTGTCACTCAGCCACTGCCTAATCCACTCAACAATATGGGAGTCCATGCTCAATGACTGTAGTTTATTGATAAGTCTTCTATGTGGGACAGTGTCAAAAGCCTTACTAAAATCTAGATATGCAATGTCTACTGCACCTCCACCATCTATTATTTTAGTCACCCAGTCAAAAAAATCTATAAGATTTGTTTGACATGATCTCCCTGAAGTAAACCCATGTTGTTTTTCATCTTGCAATCCATGGAATTTAAGATGTTCCACAATTCTATCCTTTAATAGGGTTTCCATTAATTTGCCTACTATTGATGTCAGATTCACTGGTCTATAGTTGCTCGATTCCTCCCTACTACCTTTTTTGTGAATGGGCACGACATTTGCCAATTTCCAATCTTCCGGGACGACTCCTGTTACTAATGATTGGTTAAATAAATCTGTTAATGGTTTTGCCAGCTCACCACTAAGCTCTTTTAATAATTTTGGGTGTATCTCATCAGGACCCTGTGACTTATTTGTCTTCACTTTAGACAGCAATCTTAGAACGTCTTCCTCTGTAAAGACACATGCATCAAACGATTCATTAGTCATCCTTTCAAGTGGAGGTCCTTCTTCTTTTTCTTCTGTAAAAACTGAACAGAAGTATTCATTAAGGCAGTCGGCTAGCCCTTTATTCTCTTCTACATACCTTCCGTCCTTTGTTTTTAATTTAGTTATTCCTTGTTTTAATTTCCTATTAAACCATTTACTCTAAAACTACACTCAGGTGGCACTTCCTGTTTTTCCCTTTCTTGCTTCATCCCACAGAGCCAGCTTTCTCTGAGCTATTGTATTCAAACAGCCATGAGCTGTGGCTAACAGTGCACGATTAGCTTTACTTCTAGAGAACTGCTTGTGCTTGTCTGGGCTGCCTGCATCATCTCACCTGTTTACTCTCTATCTGCTCTTTTGTGCCCTGCAATCTCCTGGGGAGCTTGCTCCCTTTGTAAATCCTGAACTTCATTGGTGTAACAGACTTCCTCCCCTGTGCATCAGTGAATACAGAACCCCAAAACTAAATAAACTGTTCCTGTGTTCCCAGCAACCCTGTGACTTTACCTTCTGCTTCAGTTAATCCCAGTGGCCCTTTGTTTTTGCAGTATTTGGTCAGCTGTAACCTGCACAGTTGTGTTTAAGGGCTGTGACCTGGTTGCTATCCTGCAGCAAACTCCTTCACACCTTGTAGGGTGCTCTGGTGATCAGGTACTTCTTGACTCTTCAACTCAACACAAATACTCACCAAATGTGTAGATATCCTGACCCCTTTCACGTCACACTGTCTTATCTCAGTCCCTGGCAGTCCCAAAAACCTCAGAACTTCCACCCCTCGTAATTATGATCCCATGACTATGACAATTTTGTTTGCATCATTGTGCTTGCCATTTTTTATTACTATTACACAACATTTTTAAATTGTTAAGTCTTATCTTTAATGCACTAAACCAGAACTAAAGAATTCCCCCTCTCTTTGTGTGTGTAATAGGTTAACTTAAGAGTTCAATGAATCCAGTGTTGATCAGACTCAGTCTGCTTGCACTTAGATTGTTGTCCTGTGAGCTCAAAAAACTCCATGCAGGGAGGGACGAAGAGTGTCACAGCTCTGATGATCCTCACTCATTGGACTCGTAAGCTGCTGAATGCTAACAAACAGGCTGGGGATGCTGGCTGATGTCATATTTGGTCAATGACATCACCCAAGATGCTTGTTAGCTTGTTTACAACTTGAAATAAGCCAGAGGGCATCCACCCACAAACTGTCATTTAGAACAGACAGACCAAAACTGACCATTTAGTGCACCCGTTCAGGTAAACTGCGAACAGATCAAGTTTGAGTCAAACTCTTGACCAACTCAAACCTGAAGCTCATTCCTACTCAGGTTTTATTTAAAATTCCACAAGTGCAATGGGTAATCTATGACTATATACTTTCTAATTTGTTTTTCAAAACAGATTTTTTGTTCTGTTTTCTACTCACATTAGTGTGAAGCAGACATTTCCAAGGTTGAAAATGTTTTTACAATAGAACTTCCAGGTTTATAAAACAAAAGTAAAATCTTGAAATCTGTCATCTGCATTGGAAAAGTCAAGTAATTTCTCCAGCCAGTGTGAAGTTAAAAGCTAATGCACTCAATCTTTTATCCAGTAATCCCATTTTTACTGAGTAAATTTCCATTTCAAGTATATAGGTTTCATATCTATAGAAATACAATGCGTGCATGTAGTATACTTCTGTCTTAGTCATGTAATAAAAGTTGTGACTTTACTGTAATTTCAGATTGGACACCATATTCATACTGCATGTAAAAGAACCACTCTAAACACAATTCTATTGTTTATCACATATATACTGCAAAAGCACAGATTTTATTTTCGGTTTACACATGTACAGTATCTCTTTCCAGTGATCACGCCTACCGTAGATGATAAATAAAACCTTTTATTTTACCACTTTAAAACTTCTCAATTTAAACAATACAAATACCTACATAAAAAGTACACTAATTAAACTGGACATTTCACGTAACCTGTTAGTAAAGCAGAACTCTAACAGGTTGGGTAAATTTTGTGGTTAATATAATTTTTAAAACTATATAAATATGTAAACTGTTGTTTTACATATTGTTTTTACATATTGCATATCAAATCTTAAAAAAAAAAATCAGGAGGGCTAAAACAAACAAGGGGATTGTTTAGACTTATGTCACATAGAAGAGAAAGTGGGCTTAAGCAAAAGCTAAAGATAATAATTGTTACTAAATTACTGTATTACCTATTTCTGGGCTTATTAAGACTACCTTATAATGACTAGAACTGAAGTGACTTATAAAAATTCCAATATTCGTAGAGGGCTAGGATTTCAAAATGTCACCAAAGGAGGAAATTGTAGAACATTTACTTTACTGTAAATATAGAACTTAAAAAAAAAAAAAATGAAATACACATCTTGAAAATGAAAATATATACAGTAAAAAAATACAGCATTTTATTAAAACATGGATTAGGATTAATCAGAATGATTGTATTGGTTTAAAACTCTTACATTCATAAGTGTGAATAGGATAAGTATTACAGATATTAAGAACCTTATAATCGCAGGTCAATTGTGATGCATAGATTTCCCCCACTTTTTCAGGATCACTGTGATAGCTAATTATGGTTATTTAATATACAGTATTGTAGTCTTCATACTGGTCTAAACAAAAATCACAATAAGCAAAAGAAACATGAAAGACCAGGCAGCTAACATTTCAACCAGACTACTAATGCCATAAGGTCAAAAAAAGCAGAACCAAATTTCACTACCTCCCAAAAATGAACAAAATACTAAAATGTATATATACAAATAGTTTGTATTCAAATTTAACTTTTCCGAAATAAACCTGGGACCTAGGTAAAAAAAGACTTTATCCTAAATAGAGTTAGGCAAACAGTTCGGACCAAGCAAACGGTTGGCCCGAACATCACCTGTTCGCCCGTTTGGCGAACCCTTAAATTTGCAGGGTGCTGCAAGGCTTCACAGTTCTTTGGTTCACTGCTGGAATGCAGTAAGTATATGAACTCCTGCTCAACGAGCATTTTCACATAGGCCCCCAGGGTCTATGTGTCAGATGTCAGGCTCCCTGTATTTATGGTAGGTGGTGCTAATACCACATTTTTTCAAGGATAGCAAGCAATTATCAATGTCACTGTATTTTTCCATGATTGCAAATTTGGCTGCATGAGGTCCTGAGGTCCTGAGGCTCTGCACAGCCTCTCTCGCAGCTCAGTGTTCTGAAGCCTCTCTCCCAGCCTGGTGCTTGCACAACCATACACCATAGAATCTATAGTCATTATCCCAATATCCCTTTATTGCTAGTGATATTGATCTTCCATGTGCTTTTTCATATTTTCATTTGCTCAGTGGAAAGCTTGCATAGACTTATGGGCTCTAAGCCTCCATGTGATAGCATTGGGACCTGGTGAATGGCCATTTAGGCTCCCAACACTACATTATGGGAGGAAAGGAAGAGATGCACATGCATTTAAATAATTTGAAGTACCCAAGAGTTTACATTAGGTTGGTAGGTAGATAGAGGGGGTAAGGTGGTTTGCTATCAAAAATGAATAATCATAACAAAAATACAATTACATGCATACCACACCCCAAAATGAAAATTTTAGTCTGGGGTATGTGCCTGTAGGTTTAACTATCTATTAGCTTCCTAAATACTGTATTTGGAAGATTTCAGCAGCAAGATACCCAGTAGTAGCTTCTGTCTCTTTCCCCTTGCAGTGGCCATGTCTGCATAATGGAAAGTCCAATGGGAGAACATTCTTTTCATTTATGGTGGTTGAACTGAAAATTTTGATGGGATAGTCCATTACTTCCACTACTGGGTTCTCTATGAACTGCTCTATTTACACAACAGTATTTGCACACATTCCAAAATATTAAGCCCTGGTGTACAAAGCCAGAATTATAAAGACATGGTTTGGCCAGTATGGTGTCGATGAAATTAAGAGACTCACATATACCTCGTTTCCACTGAGCGGAACGGTTCGGATCGGTACAGTTTGGAAGGGTTAGAATGGTGAGGTCTATTCAGGTGAGAGTTTCCACTGCAAGTTGGGCCACCAGGGACCATGCAGGGTTTACACCAAATGAGGTGTTTATTTTGCTCTTTCATTTGACGTGAGCATTGAAGTTTTCCTTTCCTCCAATGAGTGGAATCTATTGTGTGACGCCAGTAGCTCCGCCCTAACCATACCGTACCATTTCCTATGGCCCTACATCTGAAGCAGGACCAGGAATGGTGCGGTTTGGTTCGGTTGTATGGGCCACTTTCATAATGGAAACACTCAAATTAGCGTACCGCACCGAACCGACCCGAACCGATCCGCTCAGTGGAAACGAGGCAATAGAGTCCTGATCACAACCCAATTGAACACCTTTGGGATAAATTTAAATACTACTTGTGAGCCAGGTTTTCTTACTCAACATTAGTACCTGACCTCACATATGTTTTTATGGGCACAAATTAGTTTTGGGCTGAGCTCACATTTGCGGCCCAACTATCATAAACATTTCTTTTTTTGTTTTTGATATAGTGAGAAATATTAGAACCACTATTAGGGTTTGCTTACATGTATCCTTTTGATTCAAGTGTGGAGGTTTACTTCAAGGGCTGTGGCTGTATTTGGCTTATGTGTATGCTAGACCTCAGCTTTCATGAGAATACAAAGAGAATATTTTATACTACCCCTCACCCTTGTTTATTTGCTACAAGTAGATTGTGAAATGTATCTGCTGGGAAAACAGAATAAGGTTGTGGGATTGAGGGGGGTGCATAGGGATTACAATTCATGAAGACATCAGGTGCGGGGGGGGGGGTGGGCAGATAGGGGTTACAATTTGCTCCCTTCCTATTGCACTTTGTAATAAATCATTATAAGCAGATATGCAAATTATGATGGATGTTTACAAATGTGATGAATGCTATTTCATTTCTATAGTGTATGTGTGCTCAATGATCTAATATATATACTGTATAATGAAATTATTATATTTGAAGATATGCTTTGCATTGGTATGGCAACCACCAAAAATATCATGTAAAATATACTATATTGCAAAATGTCTGCAGCATTGCCTTGGAAACTAACTGATAATCTTTTATAGTTAAGTTCATAGCTAGAACAAGAGGTTTAGCTATGAAACATTGTGCATAAACAAAATAATAAAAAACAATAAAAACAGTGTGCGTGCATACAGTCGGCTTACATATCTTGCTTGTTTTGTTTTGTCAGGTATCAAGCCCAACTCCAGGCGCAGTTGTTTTTACATTTTTTTGAACCAATAATATTTTTTGTAACGTTGTAACTCTTTAAAAACTTTAATTTTTTCTTTACTTCTGGAGCTCTCTGTAGACTCAGATGAGTGCTCCTGGAATGTATAGATATGATTAACACTAGTTCCAGTGTTTTGCCTCCACCCACCCTTTGCTGTGCTAGTCACAGGCCGCAGATCCATTGTCACAACTGTGCTGTGCTTTATGAATGGCACAACAGAGGGACGGGGGAGGCAAAAAAATGTATGTCTAACATAGGAACTGTTCGGATACAGCAGACAGCTGTAACTGGAGCTCCCCTTGTACATTCCTGTGGTGCTCAGTGGAACTTACTGAGAGCACCTGCTTTAGGAAAAATATTAGATTTTTAAAAAGTTTTAGAAAAATATTAAAGGGTCATAAAAAAATTAAAAAAACTATGCCTGGATTTGAGCTTTACCTTAAACTTTTCCAGGCTTTACACAAATATGCAGCCTCTCTGGGCTTTAAGGCAGACAGACCACATATACACTATATTGTCAAAAATATTGGAACACCTGTCTTTACACGCACATGAACTTTAACCAACTGCTGACTGCCAGCAGTACATATACTGCGGCAGGTCAGCTTTAACCCCTGAGAAGCGACGTAACTGTACGTCGCTTCGCGGGACAATGAGTAGGGGCAAGCGCGATCATATGCCACGGGAGCAGTTAATCTGCAGGTCCGGCAGGCGTGATTGCTGCCGGGCACCCACTATCACTCCCAGTGAAGACAGAATGGCGGTCTGCCATTGTAAACATGGCAGACCGATGTTCTGTCAGCAATGAACACAGGGATCCTGTGTTCCTCCTATTTAGGAACACAGGTCCCTGTGTTCATTCCATAAGTCCCTCCCTCACACAGTCAGAAAGCACCCCCTAGGGACACACTTAACCTTTTGATCACCCATGGTGTTAACCCCTTCCCTGCCAGTTTCATTAGTACAGTAACAGTGCATATTTTTAGCCCTGATTACTGTAGTAATGTCACTGGTCTCTCCAAAAGTGTCAAAAATGTCAGTTAGGTGTCCGATCTGTCCGCCACAATGTCGCAGTCCTGCTAAAAATCACTGATCGCCACCATTACTAGTAAAAAAAAAAATCTTTCCTCTAGTTTGTAGATAACTTTTGTGCAAACCAATCAATATACTCTTATTGCGATTTTTTTAACAAAAAATGTGTAGCAGAAAACTAATTGGCCTAAAATGATGAAAAAATTTGATTTTTTTTTTATTGGGAATGTTATATAGCGGAAAGTGAAAAATATTGCTTTTTGTTTTGTTTTTTTTTCAGAATTGTCGCTCTTTTTTGTTTATAGCGCATAGATGCTATATGTATAGGTGATCAAATACCACCAAAAGAAAGCTCTATTTGTGGGAAAAAAAGGACATCAATTTTATTTGGGTACAGCATCGCACGACCGTGCAATTTTCAGTTAAAATAACACAGTGCCGAATCGCTAAAAATGGCCTGGTCATTGAGGGTGAAAACCTTCCAGTCCAAAAGTGGTTAATGGCATTCCAGTCTTAGTCTGTAGGGTTCAATATTGAGTTGGCCCACCCTTTGGCGCTATAACAGCTTCAACTCTTCTGGGAAGGCTGTCCACAAGGTTTAGGAGTGTGTCTATGGGAATGTTTGACCATTCTTCCTGTAAGGGCCGGCCTGGCTCGCAGTCTCTGCTCTAATTCATCCCAAAGGTGTTCTTTCAGGTTGAGGTCAGGACTCTGTGCAGGCCAGTCAAATTCCTCCATCCCAAACCTGCTCATCCATGTCTTTATGGACCTTGCTTTGTACACTTGTGCACACTCATGCTGGAACAGGAAGGGGCCAACCCAAAAATGTTCCCACAAAATTGGAAGTATGCAAATGTCAAAAATGTCTTGGTATGCTGACGCCTTAAGAGTTCCCTTCACTGGAACTAAGGGGCCAAGCCCAACCCCTGAAAAACATCCCCACACCATAATCCCCCCTCCACCAAATGATTTGGACCAGTGCACAAAGCAAGGTCCATAAAGACATGGATCAGCACGTTTGGAGTGTATGAACCTGACTGGCCTGGCCTCAACTCGATAGAACACCTTTGAGATAAATTAGGGCAGAGACTGCGAGCCAGGCCTTCTCGTCCAACAACAATATCTTACCTCACAAATGCTGACAGAATGGTCAAACCTTTCCATAGACACACTCCTAAACCTTGTGGACAGCCTTCCCAGAAGAGTTAGAGCTGTTATAGCTGTAAAAGGTGGGCCAACTCAATATTGAACCCTAAAACTTGGATACCATTAACGTTCATGTGCGTGTAAAGGCAGGCACCCCAATGCTTTTGACAATATAGTGTATGTGGACCAATGTAAACATTTTACTTGGCTGAAAGCACACGCCCTGCATGCTCCCAGCACAGAGACCGATGGGAACCGGAAAGCTCCCAATGCATACAGTACTTACGATCCAGAGCTTTCCAGTCAGGTGACCGCTGTGACAGACAATCAGCCAATTTGAAATGTCCTAAAGGGCCGAGAGGCGGGGGTGACTGGGGAGGGGTTAAATCAAAATGAAAGTCAAGTACAAAAATGTAATATATTACAGTTTACCAGTCCTTAGATGGGCAGCTGCATTCATTTTCTAATATCAGGTGAAGTGCATTTTCAGAAAGTACAGAACATGCTTATTGATTTTTGCTAGGAATACAGCACTGTTGTTACTTCCTGTGAGCTGTCCTAGAAGCATAAAAAATGATCCTATTTGTGTACACTAATAATGACATCATCTCCCATGAAAAGGTAATAAACAAAAGTAAACATGCTTAAAGCCCAGTCTGAGTGGGAACCGTGGCTCCCTTCATTGATATGTTGAACAGCGAGCATAGCCACCCAGGAACAAGAAGTGTGTTATTGGCTGTATTACCAGGTTAAAATGAAAGGGGAAAAGCTTGAAAAAAGAAATTGAATGCAGCCACAGCATCTAGATATCTTTTAAGCTGCAATAAATACATTTTTGTTTTTGGGTTTAGCTATGCTTTATAGTGGTTCTAAAGCCTAAACATTTTTTACATGATTGCATTCCTTGCATTCAATCCAGTGCTGTGTACATCTGCAGCTCTTCTCTCTTCTCTCTCCTCAATGTCTCACTGGCTTTGCTGGGACACCAGAAGCCATTGGCTCCAGTTGCTGTCAATAAAGCCATTAAATGAGGGAGCAGGGGTGGGGCCAGGTCCCACTGTCTGTGTCAATGGACGCAGCAGCGGGGCTTGGGAACGAGTATGCATACGTACCCCCATGGTAAGCCGCTTGGACATATAGGAGGGGCAACTTAACAACCAGAGACATCATTGTCCCCAGTCAGTTGAGCAGGCTCTCAGTGATGCCTTTAACCATATATAATCAATGACATCATGAGATAATCCACCCCCTTGTATGTAAAAGCGGTCATCGAACAGACCTTCCATTTGGAGGATAAAAAATAAATGGGCGTGGCTTTTTTCTTCTTTAAGTGGAATGTCAGCTGCCAGGCATTGTGATTGACATGGATTTGCATCACTTGATGATGTGATTGGTGATGGATTTACAATGAGGGACATTTTAGGGGATATTTTTACTTTTTTAATAAAGGATTTGTCAAATGTTTGGTTGTCTATTTCTAGGTTACACTCCTTGTACTCTATGTACTCCATTATACTCTATGTACTTTATGTACTTCATACTCAAACCAGCACTTCCTGGCCTCTGCACACTGGACATGTGAATGAAGAAAAAAATATTTTTTCTTTTGCTTTGTTTCAGTTAGATTTGTTAATCAAAATTTGGTTGATTTGTTCAAAAAAAAAAAAAAAAAAAAGGATTTGTTAATCTAGTTATTTAGTTAACCACTTAAGCCCCGGAAGATTTTACCCCCATTCCGACCAGGGGGTATTTTGCGATTCGGCACTGCGTGACTTTAACGGAGAATTGCGCGGTCGTGCGACGCTGTACCTAAACGAATTTGGCGTCCTTTTTTTCCCACAAACAGAGCTTTCTTTTGGCGGTATTTGATCACCTGTGCAATTTTTTGATCACGCGCTATAAACAAAAAAAGAGCGTCCATTTTGCAAAAATAGCAATATTTTTCCCTTTTTTTTATATGAAATTCCCCCCCAAAAAAATGTAAAAATCAAAATTTTTTAAAATTTTCGGCCAATTTGTTTTATGCTACCTATGTTTGGTAAAAAAAATCGCAAAAAGCGTATTTTGATTGGTTTGCGCAAAAGTTATTGTGTTTACTAACTAAGGGAAAGATTTTTGTCATTTTTGTTGTTTTTTTTTTTAACGCGTAATGGCGGCGATCTGCGATTTTTTTTGCGGTACTGCGACATTGCGGCGGACAGATCGGACCCTTGACTGACATTTTTGACACTTTTGGGGTTACCAGTGACATTTCTACAGTAATCAGTGCTATATATATGCACTGTTACTGTAAAAATACACTGGTAGTGAAGGGGTTAACTTTATTTGAGAGGGAGGGGCTGTGTGTGTCCCTAGGGGCGTGATTCTAACTGTGATTGGCTGGGGCTTCAGCTGTATGCAGACTGATCAACGGATCTACATAGTAGATCCAGATGATCAGCTCTCATACAGCGAGGAGAATGACAGGCAGCTTGTTTACACTTAGCCCTACGTCACTTTGCCTGTGAGGGGCTGACCGCCGACGTAGATAGTCGTGCGGCGGTCGGCAAGTGGTTAAGCTAAATACGGTTGATTTGTTCAATTCATATTCGGGATTCGTATTCGGAATTCATATTTGGAATTTGTTCTATGTATTTTTCTAATTTTCTTCTAATTTACCGATTTTTTTCTCGATTCAAAATGTTCGAATCGATAAAGTTTGAATCGGTCGAATCGAAAATACTAGATTTTTTTAGATTCAAAAGCAGCCGAGTAACCAAAAGCTGAAAAGCTGAAAGTCAGTTTTACTCTGCGAATGCATCTCAGGGATTCATTTTCAGTTTTCACTGTATATCGTCTTTTAAATTTGCTGCTTTGTTGTATGAGAAGCCTGTTGTTCTTGCCATGTTAGGTCAGAAAAAAAAAAAAAAAAGATATTACATGATGAAGGAAAATAGTGGTCCAATCATGCAGTGGATGAAATGGATCTCATGAGCAAAATTGTTGTCCTTCTTGCCAATTCTTACACATTAGCTTAAGAGCTTCATAACATGCAGCCTATCCCTTTATAAATAAATAATCCTTGCATTACTGTTAAGTTATTATATTACATTTGTGCTCAGTGTTTGCATGTGTCATGCCACATCACGCTGATATTTCTAAACATCTGTGAGCTGACTGATTTATTCAGGCCACAATAAACAAATTTATCATGCTTTATTACCCATCAGCAAATTGAAGTATACAGATTATTTTCCTATGAGTTAGAGCATCACTTTGTGCATATAAACAAAGAATTAAAAATTATAATGTTAGTCTGATATTTTAGTTTTGTTTAAACCAAACACACTCATAACACATTTTTTTATTAAAACGTCAAAATTGTTGGTAAATATTGCATGGTCAAAAATAACCATTATGTGGCTGAAAAAACAGGGCTACTAAATAAGTCCTAATAACCCATACATTATTTTAGCACTCATGGCCATAATCTGTATTGTACTGTATATATTTGGAAAAGAGAAAAAAAGATTTTGGACTATACAGGCCAAAAAAGGAGTAAAAACAATGTACTGTATATAAAATCATATTTTATTATATATCAAACATTAAAAAGTTCATACAGTTATGTATGCAACTTTTGTATTAAAAGCAATTATCTAATAGTGCCAGTAGACTAAACTGTATCTATTTTAACACCAGAAATTGTCACTGGAAAAGAAAATCTTCATGTGCCGACATGTTTCACCAGATTTTTCTTCATCAGGGCTCATGAAGGCAATACAGCACTCATCTAAGAAAGATCTATAACATTTAAATAGTATCCATATACATAAATAACTAATGCATTCATGCTTCCACTATACGGGGCACACCTCAGGACACAACACCACCAGCGCAAAAGCTCGTTAGGCGGGCACTGGAGCATCAAGGAAAACTCAACCAGAAAAAAAACACAAAGGTTACTAAATGTTAAAAGAGAGGTTGTGTATGATATTTATTCTAGCTGTATTTTCTCTGGAGAATATTATATCAGTTAAAGATACATACTTGGGACATATATGTTTATGGACATCCCAATTACATACAAAAAAGGAAAGGAGTCCAGAGACAGTGGGGAAGTTAATATCTGGTAAATAGAGAGGACATGGGAAAGGGGAGCAATATAGTAAGCACCAGCCAATCCATCAAATAAACAGATATTTACTGTTATATTAGTGTAGCAGCATTCACATCAGCTATTGGAACAAGTGTCATAATATAGTACCACATATACAGCAGCTATTCATTCACAAGGTATGCACTATCCTCAGGATACTAGGAATTATAATTAGGCCAATGTAAAGTTGGAGATTCAAAGAGGCCAGTGGACCTACAATGGACCTACAATATAATATACTAAAGCAAACATTGATAATATTTATCCATGTCCACATCTCAAACCAAACAGTAGGTCAACAAATTACCATATCCCAAAACGTGTGCTCCCGATACTTATATTGCATAACATAACACATAAGAACACTCGCTAGAAGATTCTTTAGGTATACTCAATATTACATGTTGGACACATAGCCATTCATATGTGTCCCCAAGTGGTTTTAAGGAATTCCATATGGTATGCCCTAATATAAACACATAGCAAAGGTATAGTCAAATGTATGTCCAATTGGTATATACATTGGCCTGTCAATAACAATAAAAAACTCCAGGAAATTATGACACATACCGCGATCTAGGAGTAATACAAGCGTCCAGGTAGCCTGGTGGTGCAGCATCGTATAGTATGCTGTCATCCCTTAAATGCTCCCACTGCCTGCCATCTTCCCGCCCTGCAACTAATGAGAAAGTGTCACAAAGGTGCTGGAGGTGCGGCGGACCTCACTGGGCCTGCGTAAGTCAGCATCATAGTGCCGATTGCCACGATGTCTTTAAACATTAATGATCTTTCATGTTTTTTTTCATGTCTGGTTGAGTTTCCCTTTATGCTCCAGTGCCCGCCCAGGGAACTTTTGCACTGATGGTGTTGTGTGCTGAGGTACGTCCCGTACAGTAGATGCAGGAATACATTAGTTGTTTATGTATATAGGAACTATTTAAATTGTATTGTTCTTTCTTAGATGAGTGCTGTATTACCTTCATGAGCCCCGATGAAGAAAAGTCTGGCGAAACGCATCGGCACATGAAGATTTTAGTTTCTAGTAACAATTTCTTGTGTTAAAATAGATACAGTGTACTCTACTAGGGATGATCGAACGGTTCGGGTCGACCATCGGTTCGACCCGAACATTGGATGTTCGATATTCGGCCGAATACCGAACTTTTTGCGGCAAAAGTTCGGTATTCGGCCACCAGAACCGCCCAAAATGCACTGGGACAGGAACTGGGCTTTAAAAGCCCGTGATTGGCCCAGAAACGTCTGCAAAAGCCAATGAGGGGGCAGGAGTCTCCTAGGAACGTGATTGGAGTGACTACGGGGACCAGAGGCCAATCAGGAGTGAATACGCCCCACACTATATAAGATGGCCCCGCCTAACCCCTAGCACAGTTATCCAGAGCCTGTTGAAGAGAGTTGAAGCAGTTCTGTCTGACTCCTGCTTGCTACACTACATTTCCTACATATCGAGTGGTTCTAAAGCTCCATATAGCAGAATTGTATTTAGCTTACAGCCAGTGTAGTTAGATACAGCGATTGTGCTGGTTCTTAGAGTTAAAAAAAAAAAAAAAAAAACTTAAGGGACAGTGTCAGTCTTCTGCTGTATGGAGCTTTCTATTTAGTGGAAAGGGATATCTAGTGTAGTTAGGGAACTTTGTACTACATTAGTTAGATTTGAAAATTTAGTTTCTGTAGGGAAAGTGTGAGGGTTCTGTTTAGTGAGCACGTGGCACAGTGCTGCTCTATCACAGCAGGTATACGTGCTTGCTAGGCAGCAAAATACAGTGACAACTTAACGCCTGTTGTTCAAAGCGTTAGGTGCACTGTACAAAAGCCTTTGCAACTGTGCGTGACACGCAACTGCTGTGCTGTATCCAGCGACAACTGTGGGTCGCATAGCAGTGTGCGTTTTTCACCGCACACAGTTGCCAACGCATCAGTGACAACCTAACGCCTGTTGTTCAAAGCGTTAGGTCCACTGTG
Organism: Pelophylax lessonae; assembly: GCF_965119305.1. Taxonomy (NCBI): domain Eukaryota; kingdom Metazoa; phylum Chordata; class Amphibia; order Anura; family Ranidae; genus Pelophylax; species Pelophylax lessonae. The sequence goes on along the minus strand of NC_138772.1, from coordinate 424,329,814 downwards.
CAAAAGGCTTTGCTACTGTGCGTGAACCGCAACTGCTGTGCTGTATCCAGCGACAACTGTGGGTCGCATAGCAGTGTGCGTTTTTCACCGCACACAGTTGCCAACGCATCAGTGACAACTTAACGCCTGTTGTTCAAAGCGTTAGGTGCACTGTACAAAAGCCTTTGCAACTGTGCGTGACACGCAACTGCTGTGCTGTATCCAGCGACAACTGTGGGTCGCATAGCAGTGTGCGTTTTTCACCGCACACAGTTGCCAACGCATCAGTGACAACCTAACGCCTGTTGTTCAAAGCGTTAGGTCCACTGTGCAAAAGGCTTTGCTACTGTGCGTGAACCGCAACTGCTGTGCTGTATCCAGCGACAACTGTGGGTCGCATAGCAGTGTGCGTTTTTCACCGCACACAGTTGCCAACGCATCAGTGACAACCTAACGCCTGTTGTTCAAAGCGTTAGGTCCACTGTACAAAAGGCTTTGCTACTGTGCGTGAACCGCAACTGCTGTGCTGTATCCAGCGACAACTGTGGGTCGCATAGCAGTGTGCGTTTTTCACCGCACACAGTTGCCAACGCATCAGTGAAAACTTAACGCCTGTTGTTCAAAGCGTTAGGTGCACTGTACAAAAGCCTTTGCAACTGTGCGTGACACGCAACTGCTGTGCTGTATCCAGCGACAACTGTGGGTCGCATAGCAGTGTGCGTTTTTCACCGCACACAGTTGCCAACGCATCAGTGACAACCTAACGCCTGTTGTTCAAAGCGTTAGGTCCACTGTGCAAAAGGCTTTGCTACTGTGCGTGAACCGCAACTGCTGTGCTGTATCCAGCGACAACTGTGGGTCGCATAGCAGTGTGCGTTTTTCACCGCACACAGTTGCCAACGCATCATTGAGAAATATGCCTGGTAGACAAAGAAAAGGCATACGTGGCCCTGCTGCGGAAAGGGGCACAGCTTCTAGGGTGTCTAGAGGCAGGGGTGGACGTGGTGGTCAGTCCTCAGCCAGGCCACCATTTGGATTGTTCTCCGGCAGTGGCCAAGCTATACGTCCACAGTATGTACAGGAGGTGGTGGACTATATGAACAAACCCTCATCATCGGCATCATCTGCAACTACAGTGACCCAGGCAGAGAAAAGTGGTCAGTCTTCTGCAGTTGTCAGAACAAATACAGATGAGTCCATGTCCACCTCATGTCCTCCCTTAGACCCAATTTCAGACATGGCAGAGGAGTCAGCTGAGCTGTTTGACCACAGTGTCGGCCATCTACTCCAGCCTGATGCTCAGTCCTTTATGGAGTCTGATGTTGGGTCTGAGTTTGAGGAGGAGGCAGAGCAAACAAGAGGGGAGAGCAGACGGCCCGCTCCATCTAAGGCCGCACCTGTTGTCTCCCAGGCCAGGCCTGATGCTCAGTCTTTGATAGAATCAGATGTTGGGTCTGAGGTTGAGGAGGAGGCAGAGCAAACAAGAGGGGAGAGCAGACGGCCCGCTCCATCTAAGGCCGCACCTGTTGTCTCCCAGGCCAGGCCTGATGCTCAGTCTTTGATGGAGTCAGATGTTGGGTCTGAGGTTGAGGAGGAGGCAGAGCAAGCAAGAGGGGAGAGCAGACGGCCTACTCCATCTAAGGCCGCACCTGTTGTCTCCCGGGCCACTATACACACCTCATCTTGCTGGGCCTTTTTTGAGACATCCCATGCAGATAAAACAGTTGCGATCTGCAAGATTTGTAAGAAGGGTATAAAACGTGGCAAAAATGTCAACCACCTGGGTACAAGCTGCCTAAACAGGCATTTGACAACCCACCACTCGGCCCGTTGGCAGGAGCATTTAAAGAACCCACAAAAGGGCCAAAGATTGGTCAGTCGGCCTCCTAGTTCTCCTCGTGCTCCTCCTCATGCTCCATCTGCTCCACCTGCTCCACCTGCACATCAGTCTGTTCCTGGCCCTGCTATAGTCACTCGTCACCAGTTGGCAGCCTCCACTGGCAGGGATGATGATATAGCAGGCAGTGTCGCATCTACCTCCAGCACACCACCAGCTGTATCATCTAGACGCCAAATTTCGATTCCACACATGCTGGAACGAAAAGAAATGTATACTCCCCGCCACCCACATGCCCAGCGTCTAAACAGTAGTTTGGCTAAACTACTGGCTCTGCAACTATTACCATTTAACCTGGTAGAGTCTGCTCCCTTCCGTGACTTCGCAAAATGTGCAGTTCCACAGTGGCAGGTGCCAAGTCAGCATTACTTTTCCCGTAAGGCCCTGCCATCCCTATACCAACATGTGGAAGGCAATGTAGTGTCATCCCTGGCCAAGTCAGTCAGCCGTAAGATACACTTGACGGCTGACACTTGGTCAAGCAAACATGGGCAGGGACGGTACATTTCTGTCACTGCTCACTGGGTGACACTGCTTGCCAGTGGAAGGGATTGTAGCCAGGGCTCGGTGCTGCAGCCAGTGTTGCCCCCACGTCTGCAAACAGCTGGTGGTGTCGCTGATCCGGGTAGATCGATCACTTCTACCCCCTCCTGCTCCTCCTCCTCTACCTCCTCCATGCCCTCCTCTGCAGAATGGTCCTTTGAATATGATGAGATACCACGTAAACGTTCAAAGGGCTATTCTATGTCTCTAGGCCAAAAGGTGTCACGCAGTGCTGCAGCTTGTGTGTCTAGGGGACAGGCAGCACACTGCCCCTCAGATTCTTGGGGCTCTGCAGGCACAGGCCCAGAGGTGGTTGACACCACGCCAGCTGCAGCCAGGGATGGTGGTTACTGATAATGGGTCAAACCTCCTGGCCGCCCTTCGTCAGGGAAAGTTAACCCATGTGCCATGCCTGGCGCATGTCCTGAATCTCGTGGTACAGCGGTTTTTGAACTCGTACCCGGGAATGCAGGATGTGCTAAGGATGGCAAGAAGGGTGTGCAGTCACTTCAGGCGGTCGTACAGTGCCACTGCACGTTTGGCCGAAGTGCAGCGCGAGTTTCACGTGCCGGTACACCGCCTCATCTGTGACATGCCCACCCGCTGGAACTCCACCTTGGCTATGCTGCAGCGCCTGTACACGCAGCAGAGGGCCCTCAATGAATACCTATGCGAGTACGGCACCAGCACTGGCTCTGCGCGCCTGGGCTTCTTTTCACCACGGCAGTGGCTTTTGATTAAGGATGCATGCGCTGTCCTCTCGCCATTTGAGGAGGCCACAAGGATGGTCAGCCGGGACAGCGCATGCATCAGTGACACCCTACCGGTACTGTTTTTGTTGGAGCACACTCTGCGTGGCATTATGGACAGGGCACTGGAGGCAGAGCAGCAGGAGGAAGAGGAGGACTTCCTTGCCTCTCAAGGCCCCCTTTATCCTGAGAATCCTGACCCCATTATGCCTAGCTCCCAGAGGCCCGAGCAGGATCCAGGGGTGGAAGAGGAGGAGGAGGACGATTCTGCGGGAACTTTTGCAGGGTTTGAGGAGGAGGAGGAGGAAGACATGCGGCAATCTGCAAGGCCTAGTTTGACTCCCTCGGGACACTTTGGAGTAGTACGTGGCTGGGAGGAGGAGGAGCCCGTTGAAGATAATGTCGTTATGAGTGACCCCGAGGAGTCAGCTTCTCAGACCTTCGCTAATTTGCGACGCATGGGAAACATCATGCTCCAGAGCCTGCGAAAGGACCCCAGAATCAAGGCCATTAAAGAGACTAACCACTATTGGTTGGCCACCCTACTTGACCCCCGGTACAAGTGTAAAGTCTCGGAGCTTTTCCCATCCACCCATAGAGTCCACAGGATCAAATCCCTTGAGGACAGTCTCAAGAGGAATCTGGTGAACATGTTCCCCGACTCCCGTAGGGTGCAGGGGCGGGGACAACCTACCATGGATTCTACTGGTGGTCACGAGAGGAGCGTTGGAGAAGGCGTGCGGTTGACGGATGCCTTTCGGTCTTTTTTTAGTCCTCACCGCCCAGGCCTCTCAGCTGCCACATCGCATCGACACCGTCTGCATCACATGGTGGACGATTACGTGAGGGCACAAAGTGACACAGAGGGCTTTTCATGTGACGAATCCGATCCACTGGCATACTAGGTCTTAAGATTAGACCACTGGCCAGAACTGGCCCAGTATGCCATGGAGTTGTTGGCCTGCCCTGCTTCCAGTGTCCTATCGGAACGGGCATTCAGCGCAGCAGGAGGATTCGTCACAGACCATCGAACTAGACTCTCCACCGACTCAGTCGACCGTTTGACATTCATTAAGATGAATCAGTCGTGGATATCAAGCTTTGATGCACCTGATGCAGACCTTGTAGACTAGGCTATCGTTGTGATGTGGCAGTTGAGCCTCAGTTTAAGCCTGGACCATGGTGCCACCCTCAAACCCTCCTCTCATTCTCTTTACGTTCACAGAACCTCATTTTGGTTATGACAAAAACGACGATGTTTGCGCACCTGTTCCACAGGTGCACACCTTTACAATTTTTGGGCCTCCTTCAACACCAGCTCTTTGGGGTTAAGGTGGGGAGGCTATGCTAAAACAAAAACGACAATGTTTGCGCACCTGTTCCACAGGTGCACACCTTTACAATTTTTGGGCCTCCTTCAACACCAGCTCTTTGGGGTTAAGGGGGGGAGGCTATGCTAAAACAAAAACGACAATGTTTGCGCACCTGTTCCACAGGTGCACACCTTTACAATTTTTGGGCCTCCTTCAACACCAGCTCTTTGGGGTTAAGGTGGGGAGGCTATGCTAAAACAAAAACGACAATGTTTGCGCACCTGTTCCACAGGTTCACACCTTTACAATTTTTGGGCCTCCTTCAACACCAGCTCTTTGGGGTTAAGGTGGGGAGGCTATGCTAAAACAAAAACGACAATGTTTGCGCACCTGTTCCACAGGTGCACACCTTTACAATTTTTGGGCCTCCTTCAACACCAGCTCTTTGGGGTTAAGGTGGGGAGGCTATGCTAAAACAAAAACGACAATGTTTGCGCACCTGTTCCACAGGTGCACACCTTTACAATTTTTGGGCCTCCTTCAACACCAGCTCTTTGGGGTTAAGGTGGGGAGGCTATGCTAAAACAAAAACGACAATGTTTGCGCACCTGTTCCACAGGTGCACACCTTTACAATTTTTGGGCCTCCTTCAACACCAGCTCTTTGGGGTTAAGGTGGGGAGGCTATGCTAAAACAAAAACGACAATGTTTGCGCACCTGTTCCACAGGTGCACACCTTTACAATTTTTGGGCCTCCTTCAACACCAGCTCTTTGGGGTTAAGGTGGGGAGGCTATACTAAAACAAAAACGACAATGTTTGCGCACCTGTTCCACAGGTGCACACCTTTACAATTTTTGGGCCTCCTTCAACACCAGCTCTTTGGGGTTAAGGTGGGGAAGCTATGCTAAAACAAAAACGACAATGTTTGCGCACCTGTTCCACAGGTGCACACCTGTACAATTTTTGGGCCTCCTTCAACACCAGCTCTTTGGGGTTAAGGTGGGGAGGCTATACTAAAACAAAAACGACAATGTTTGCGCACCTGTTCCACAGGTGCACACCTTTACAATTTTTGGGCCTCCTTCAACACCAGCTCTTTGGGGTTAAGGTGGGGAGGCTATGCTAAAACAAAAACGACAATGTTTGCGCACCTGTTCCACAGGTGCACACCTTTACAATTTTTGGGCCTCCTTCAACACCAGCTCTTTGGGGTTAAGGTGGGGAGGCTATGCTAAAACAAAAACTACAATGTTTGCGCACCTGTTCCACAGGTGCACACCTTTACAATTTTTGGGCCTCCTTCAACGCCAGCTCTTTGGGGTTAAGGTGGGGAGGCTATGCTAAAACAAAAACTACAATGTTTGCGCACCTGTTCCACAGGTGCACACCTTTACAATTTTTGGGCCTCCTTCAAAGCCAGCTCTTTGGGGTTATGGTGGGGAGGCTCCGCCAACACCAAAACTACCATGTTTGCGCACCTGTTCCACAGGTGCACACCTTCATAATTTTTACGCCTTCTTCAACACCAGCTCTTTGGGCTTACAGTGGTATGGCTCCGCCAACACCCAAACAACAATTTTTGCGCACCTGTCACACAGATGCATATCATTGTAATTTTTTTCCTTACAAAGGCAATTATTGCTTTCATTACCAGCACTTTCATAGGGATATGGTGTCAAGGCATCGTCCGCACCACCAAATGCCCAATTTTTAAGCATCCTTTACTTCTATTCAAAGTCAAGAGACAACAGTATTCATCCAAAACATCTCTAATCTTGTTCACTCTGCACTACATTGTGGCCCCTACCCCTAACCCTCAATGTATCCGTGCATATATGTCTGTTTCTTGTGAGATTTCAAGTTAAAGTGCACCAAACACCATTTTACATGAAATAAAGTGCAATTACATACATCTTTGGACTTCTTGAAACATTTGGTAATAATAGCCCCATTGTGGAAATACACCTGTTAATTATATGCACATTTAAAGAGACAGCACCTTTTTTCAAAAAAACCTCTAATCTTGTTCCCAGTGCACTGCATTATGTCCCCATCATACACATTGGCTGAGCCGTTGATTAGGAGCAAAAGAAAGGTGCGGTTAAGCAAAAAAGTCATTTTTGAAGGTTTGGTATGCTGTAATTCTGGTTCTGGACATGCTACAGAGCTGAAACTTCGCAGGTACACCTTTTAGACCCCCCAGACACTAAATCCAAAGAAATCCCTTTTTTTTTTTTTTTTTTTTTTTTAATTCTTTCAATAATTGGCTATCTATCAAAAACGAGAATTTTTAAGAACTTTTTTTTGTGTGATTAATAGTCCCTGGGGCATGACCCAGAACCCTAGGCACTTTTTAGGGGCATTTATTGGGTTTTAGGGCTTAAAAATGGTGTTTTTTGATTACAGAAGTTCGGGTCCCATTGATTTCAATGGGGTTCTGAAATCCGAACCGAACTTTTGTGAAGTTCGGGTGTTCTGGTCGAACCGAACTTTTCAAAAGTTCGATCATCCCTATACTCTACTGGCTAAATCTGATAATTGTCTTTAATACAAAAGATGCATACATAACTGTATGAACTTTTTAATGTTTGATATGTAATAAACTATGATTTTATATACATAGTTTTTTACTCCTTGTTTGGCCTATATAGTCCAAAATCTTATTTTTTCTCTTTTCCAAAGTCCTAATAATGAAACTGTTATTATAGAAATCAGAAACTTACAATAAAGACTGAGACTAGGGATGGGAGGATTAATTTAGATTAAACTGATTTTGAGATTAGCAAAATCTCACTGAAGCAGAAACTCTCAGTTTCACCAACTGAGCTGTTTGGGTAGCATTTTTTTAAAGATGTGGAATTCATTTTTAGGTTAGCAATTTTAATTTTTTTTATTTTTTTTTTATTTAGTGTTCATTGTATTTGTATTTTTTTCTCCAGTTTTGTGTGTACTTGATAATTACTTATATATTGTCACTTTACATTTTTTTTATTTTACTTTTTCTGTTCAAAAAGTAAAATACTAAGAGTATTGAAGGGTCATTTAGCACAAGAACAGGTCCAGCATAATTGAAAAGAGCTTCCTTAACCCCCATAGAGGCTATTTAAAACTCAGTGTGCCCTTCATTGCACCCTACAAATGAGCTAAACAACCCTGAATTTGTCACAGCATATATACATCTTCGTACATCTTTGTGTACAAACAGTATTTGAACACTCATACAAGACGAGCAGTATACTGCTGCTTTTTGTCTGATTGTGCACACACAGCTTTAATGAGAAGAATGATACGTACCAACTATGGAGGACTGATGGTCGTACTTGGTCATCTGGGGTGTACAATTTGAGAAGTGTACCATCTACCATATAAAGCATATTCTCTAAGAGTGCCTCTTCCTAGATGCAAAATCGTGCAAAGAGTTTCCAAATGCATTTGTTACTGTTGACAAGGGTCTTAAATTGTTTGAGAACAGAGACGGGATTACCCCCTTTCAAACCAAATCCACAATACATTTTGCCCCTAAAAAGAGCAATAGATAAAATACTTTAACCTACAGATAACTAGTCAGCGGAAACCTTTCACCTTCTTCTAAAAATTAAGTATGATAATGCAGCTTATATACTTATGTACTGTTTGTATCTCTGTATGCATGTGTGTATGTACCATGCCTCCCAACTTTCTGAGAAAGGAAAAAGGGACACTTTTTAGTAAAACGTAGGCACAGGTTACAAACCTAGGATACCCCTGCTATAAGGAGAAATAATACACAAAATATTATTGGGTAAACCCACACGTGCTTTTTTTACCACTACTTTTCCTTTTTACTGGGTTTTAAATAAAAGAAAATGCAATCATTTAGAAGTTGAAAACAAGATTTAGTGCAGTAACACACTTTTGAAACTTAAATAATACATTTTTTTAAACAGTTCTGTACATCAAACCAAAAAGAGGGACAAGTAAGGAGGAAAGATGGACAGAAGGACATTGTTCCAAAAGGGGGAAAGTCCCTTAAACAGTTGTAGACTATGCATGTAAATCTGTGTGTACAATCAATATGTGTCAAAACACAAGTGTCAGGCAGTATATTCTTTACTGCTGAACCCTCTGAATGAATATATTATCAGTACCTAAATATAAGATAAATGTGTACACTGAAGCTTTAGCACAAAGTATGTAGACAGCCACCCACAGTTATGTGACCAAAGAATAAGTAATACGAGAACAATGATTGGCTAAAAGTTTTTTTTTTTTTCATCACTATGTTTCCTCTATACTGGCTTTTAAAAACAACAATGTGATAATAAAAAGATCTGCGTGAAAGGTTTAGTACAGTGTCACTCTTTTGGTAGTTAGTAGCATTCCAACTTTGTTGCTATGGCTATGTTGGTGATTTTTTTATAGCTTAGATATGTGAATGATCAGATGTTGGTTACACGTGTTGTGTCTGGAAGATAAGGCTCCCCCTATTGAAATGAAAATGAACCAGTTGGAGTGGTTTATAAGCTCAGCACAGGAAGTGATTCTACAGGATATAATGTAGCTGGAAATAGAGGGGAAATAGAACCTTTAAGGCCATGTACTCAGCCAAAAACACATGTGTTCTTGAGACAGAGGAAGACAGAGTTGTTTTGAGACTTTGGAGGAAGCAAATGTTTTGTACTAGACTATGAACAAGGAGCCATGAGAAGATTCCTTAACAAGGAAACCTAAGTTAAGTAGCTGATTAGTATACTTATGCTTATCACATACATTGTACATGCTTATTTGCTAGAGAGAATTGTGCATTACATAGGCATATTTTTTAAATACTTTGTAAGCTATGAATTATGTATCCTGCACTTGTATGTGCAGCTTTTCTGTTTAGTAAAAGCGTTAATGCACTACACAGTTGTAATTGCTTCTTGGCTTTTACTGCAAAGAAACCCTAATAGACACCAAGCAAAACACCAACCTAACACTAATTAGTCTTAGAAATGTTCCCTTCCCCCTCTTGCTACATATGACACCTAGTATATATATATATATATATATATATATATATATATATATATATATATATATATATATATATATATATATATATACACCTACCTATTTTTAGTCATCTCTGGACCAATCATGTGATATCTTGTGTGTTAATGAGCAGTGACTGCAGGGGAAAGGAGTGCACACTCGACAACGGCTGAGAATTCCTAGGAGCCATGACACCACTCATAGACTGCTATGTCCCAGCAATTGTTGGCACTTCCCCCCCCCCTCTAGCCCTGTGTTGGTGGGGCCATTCGACCTTGCACTTGGGAGTACCTTTTGTGCTGAGCATGCTCATCAATGCCTGGAACCACTCAGGGACCATGTTTATGTGACAGTCAAACATTATGGTGTTCCCCTGATCCCCAAGATGAGCCTTTTACCATGTGCAGTAATTGCACTGTAAAGTACTGTCCTGAGTCCCTACACACTTTAACTTGATGTATGTTGCACTTGGGAGGGACACTGCTGAGCAGGGGCGTAACTACAGGGGTTGCAGGGGTTGCGATTGCAACCGGGCCCAATGCTCCAGGGGGCCCGGCATTGGATAGGAGGGGAGGCGGGGGCAGCATGTAGAGAAATCACTGTCCTCCTTTTTCCTCCTGTAGCTGCAGAAAGAAAATGGAGGAGATTGGATCCTCTGTATGCTGCCCCCGCCACTCCTCCTATCCAGTTCACTTGTGTTCTGCTGTCTCTGGGCCCCTGTGTGCTCCCCTGCCCTCCCCCCCACTGTGATCCCTCCCCTTTCCTGCCGGCTGCTGCAGGGGATGTGTAACAATAGAGAACCAGGAAGGGGTCGGTAAATATGTAATTTACCAGCTCCTTGCTTCTCTAAATGGACAGAGTCATAGTCAGTGACATTGTAAAAAAATAAAATAAAATGATAAAAAATAATACAATTAAAATACCAAAAAAATAAAAACTACTGACACCAGTGGGTGAACTTCCAAGATCGCAAAGGTCACACTTGCAACCGGGCTCTGGCATTCCACCACTGTGGGGAGGCCCCAAGATGGCAGGAAGGGGGCCCACTACAAAACTCGTGAAAGGGAGCCGCTGTGGGACCGCAATAAAGGGCCCCGCAAGCGGAGTAAAGTGCCCCAGGATCAGTGGGAAGAGCCCCGGGCTTGAAGGGAAGGGCCCCGGCCAGGGGTCCGGGGGGCCCTTCATGGTTTCTTGCACTGGGGCCCTGAAGGTTCTAGTTACGCCTCTGCTGCTGAGCCCGTGCTCTTTTCACCAATCCTGTGTACCTCTGCCACCTCAATCCCAGTTACAGAATGGGGTTCTGCAGTACACTTAGTGCCGTCCTTATGCATGCACTTGTTAACTCCTTCAATATCATATTATGCGGCCAGGCTATGGGTCTCTGTCATGCCGGTTTAGCCCCAATTGCTTTGGGAAACCAACCACTAGGGAAGGAGCCAGATCAACAACCCCCTCACTACCACACTTTATGACTGGCTGCAATTTACTTTGCACTAGTACTTGGTTACCCATAGCAACTGCATTACTCCTTCTCCTTGCCTTGCCGATTAGACCATTTATAGTGGCTTTGCTTCATAACCCACATGTGCTTTACTGGCCCTAGTTCTTTCATATGCCGGAAACCATCATGCCTTTGAATATCTTCAGACCAAGCTTAAGACAGTTGATACAACCTCCTGAACAATCTGATGATACAGTCCAACATGAAGATTTGCGATGAAGCATCCCTGGCTAACTATACTAGGCTACCCAAGCATACCAAGCAAGGTGGTAGTCCATGACTGGTGTTTCCCTAAAGCTTGAGAAGTCACTGGCCTCCCGGTGTCCCTCGACAGACTCCAAGGCACAGAAGCCCTCCTCAGGTGCTCTGCAGAGGTGCAGCACATTAACCCCCTCCCCAGCCTGGGCCAGCCTATTACCTAGATAACAAACCATAGGCAACCTCACTGACACAGGGAAGCCGGAGCTGTGGATCATGTGACCAGACCTGTTTTACAGGGGTTAGGCAGAATAGGTAGCAGGAGAGTGGGAGGGAACATTTTTAAATATAGTGTTAGTCTGGAATTCTAATTTTGGCGTTGGACATCTTCACATCTGTCTAAATTGAGGTATACCTGATAAGGGATAAGGGACAGAGAGATTTGGTTCCAGAATAGGGAACAGAGAGATTTGGTCCTTATTTTGGTTACAGAATAGGGACAGTCCTACAGTTTGGAGGTATATTTTACTGTTTTTGAACTGAAGCTGCCATGTTCCGATCTTCTGATAGGCCTCCTGGACTTGTAGGCCTGAGAGAGTTGTCCCTTTAAATATTATTGCTAGTTATTGTGGTCCTGATCTGTGTAAATTAATCTTTCTGAAAGTGAACAAACAACATTTTTGACATATAAAAACACTTGCTTTGAAAGAATAATGTATTCCATAAAAACAAATAATCAGAACTATTCTATTTTATTTGATATTGACTTGTTTGTCCTCCTTCTGTTTCATTGTATCTAATTCTTTTAGAAGTCATAGAGATAATTTTCTATACACACCAGAAATTACAAAAACCTCTGTCTGGAGTTCCACTTTAATACATTTTAGTAGAAGTTGTGTTACTGTATTTTTTTAAGTGCTCAATTATTTAGTTTTCTTTTGATGGTTTTCTGGGATAAATGAGAGGCGAAAAATAGCTATCTAGTGCCATCTGTTGAAAGCAAACCTCTTTGTATTTTCTGTTAGGCAATAGTAAATTCTTTTCAACTTCTGGTTTGATGCAGTGCTTTTTCTCACACAATGCACTATTCTATTAGCCCCACTGAACTGGACAGAACTGTAGAAGTCATAGCAATTTTAGTGGTACAAAGGTGAAAAAAAACTTAAGGAATTTCCCATGCTGTCCATCTTCAACAGCATTGTTCTCTTCCCAGTATCTTTTAACACCTTTCCCCATAGGCTGCATCTGAAGGAATGTGAAGATCAAAGATGCCACTCTGTGGGAATAGCAGGAAAGAAAGTGTAATGTAAAATCTGTCAATCAACTTCCTGCAGTATATACTTCCTTTTCTCCTAGTCCTGACTACACTCACACACATATTCTACTTTAGGGATTGCGGCAGCTGAAATCTTCAAAAGACAATAGGTGAAATATGAAGTTCCTATGGGCACATAGTCTCCAAAATTCATGTGAAACTAAATTAGATGATTGTGAATAGCACTTAAACACTTTAGTGTCATCAAAATACATTTTCTAGAAAAAAAAAGTGGAATTCCTTGTGCAAAATTATAAAGTAAACAAAAAAATAAATTATTGCACGGGTATGGAGATTAAATATAAAAGTGCAAGCTGCTGGCAACAACACAACAGGACCAATCGTGATTAACGTGAAACAATAAAAAATGTTGCCTTGCTAAACATAGATATTGAATAAACAAGTGTCCATAAAGTGTGAACAACTAGTGCTGTTCTGAATAGTGCAGGTGAATTCCATGATGATCAGCCAAACACAGCAAGTGTAATTCATTGTGAACACCCAAGTGCACCTCCATCAATATTGATATAAAATGCCTCCTTACCAGAGGTCTAGACTCCAAATTATAAGATTCTAGACAGGCGTGATATGAAAGTATAGAAGATCCAATAAGCTTCCTCTATTATATTGCAGGTGGTGGTACTGTCATGGCTGATGGTAAAGTTTACTCCATTGTAGGGCCTATGAAGGAAAGATAAAACAGCCACATAGTGTAAAACTGCTTGACAGTGTTAAAGGAACTCAGTGCTAAACATTTACAGAAATTCGGTATAAAACGAGCATTAATAGATCCAAGACATCCTAGAAGTCGATTGACCGGTATACAGGCTTGGCATGCATGGTACCTCACAGACATGAACTCCATTCAACACGTTTCCTTAGAATCAACATCATCTGGGGCATCTTTAATGGAAGCCATTCATGACTATTTTGCTTATTATTATGATGCTATGGTTGGCCCACAGCTAGGGAACATGATACCTGGGCCAATCACAGCACCCTGTACCATGTGATTAGCTGTAGCCAGTCACAGGTCTCAATAGTAATTTCTATATATCTCCATATGAAATATATATGTGTATTTTATGGGCGAGACCTCAGGAAGGAGGCCATGTCTCTGAAATGCTTTGTCATGGCAACTTTGTGACGTCCACACTCTCTTTCCCCCTGTATCCTGCTCATGTGGGTTTGTTTGTTCTCAGAGTGCAGCACCGGCCAGAGTGCATGCGCATTAAGATCTGCACATCGAGCGTTGTGGTGGATAGCCTTGGATATACTGCCAGGATCCGGGCAGCTAGGTTAAACATCCACAGCTCCCCCCTCCCCTGTCAGGATCTTGAGGTACTTTTAGGAGGGTGAGCACAGTGGAATCTATATGCTGTATCTATCTTCACACAATGTGAGTTTGACCATTGTAGTGTTTTTAACTTTACCATATTAAAGCCTAGTTACACTAGGGTGGCTTTGTACTCTTGTCTTTTGTGTTTTTGTCCAGATGTGTTCCTGCCACCAAGAGGATCCATAGAGAGTAGCAGCACACTTTGACTTATCTAATTATCATCAATAGCTAGCTGGAGGGCTAAACTAAACTGTGTGTTGATCAGTGCAACTGCTATTTTCTATTCCTTTATGTGTATTTTTTGTCACAATAGTAAGCAAGCTGTTATGAATGAGTCATTCATGACAGCTAAAACTATTATAAGCAGTAATATTGTAAAAAAAATAAAAATAAAATCCCCCCCCCCTCCAGAGTAGTACAGTGAGAATATGTAAAAGCAAAAAAACTTTTTTTAAATGGAAACAAATGTTTAACCACTTGCCAACCAGCCATTGCACATATACTGTGGCAGGTCGGCTCTATTGCAAAAAACGACGTACCTGTACGTCATTTCATGAAATAGCCAGTGAGAGCTGATTGGCCAGAGGAGGAGCCAATTAGCAGGTCCAGTGGATGCGATGTCCGCTGGCCACCCACGATCGCTCTCCATAGAGACAGAACAGCGGTCTGCCTATGTAAACAAGGCAGATCGCCGTTCTGTCACAGATGAACACAAGGATCTTGTATTCCTGCTATTCAGGAACACAGATCTCTATGTTCATCTAGTGAGTCCAACCCCCACACAGTTAGAAAGCACCCTCTAGGGACACACTTAACACTTTGATAGCCCCTGGTGTTAGCCCCCTCCCTTCCAGTGTTATTAGTACAGTAACAGTGCATATTTTAAGCACTGATTACTGTAGTAATGCCACTGGTTACCTCAAAAGTGTCAAAAGTGTCAGTTAGGGGTCCAATCTGTCCATCACAATGTTGCAGTCCCGCTAATCACAGCCATTACTAGTAAAAAAAAAAATGCCATAAATCTATCCCCTAGTTTGTAGATAGGATAACTTTTGTGTAAACCAATCAATATTCACTTATTGGGATTTTTTTACCAAAAATATGTAGCAGACTACAAATTGGCCTAAAATGATGAAAAAAAAATATTTTTTTATTGGCTTTTTTGTAGCAAAAAGTAAAAAATATTGTTTTTTTTTTTTTTCCAGAGATGTCGCTCTTTTTTGTTTATAGCGCAAAAATGAAAACTGCATAGGTGTTCAAATACCACCAAAAGAAATCTCTATTTGTGGGAGAAAAAAAGACATTAATTTTATTTGGGTAAAGCATTGCATGACCGCGCAATTGTCATTTAAAGTAACGCAGTGCTGTATTGTAAAAAAATGACTCTTTTTGGAGCTGGCCGTCTGGCCAAACTGCGCGATCAGTAGAGAAGAGCCTTAGTCAGGTTGGTGACCAAGAACCTGATGGAGCTCAAGCAATTCTCTGTGAAGAATAACCATCTCTGCAGCACTCCACCAATCAGGCCTGTATGGTAGAGTGGCCAGATGGAAGCCACTCCTCAGGAAAAAGCACATGACAGCCCACCAAGAGTTTGCTAAAAGGCACCTGAAGGACTCTGACCATGAGAAACAAAATGTTTTGGCCTGATGAAAGAAAGATTGAACTCTTTGGCCTGAATGGCAAGTGTCATGTCTGGAGGAAACCAGGCATCACTCATCACCTGGCCAATACCATCCCTACAGTGAAGCATGGTGGTGGCACCTTCAGTCTGTGGGGATGTTTTCAGCAGAAGGAACAGGAAGACTAGTCAGGATCGAGGGAAAGATGAATGCAGCAATGCTCAGAGACATCCTTGATAAAACCCTGCTCCAGAGTGCTCTGGACCTCAGAATGGGGCGAGGGTTCATCTTCCAACAGGACAATGACCCTAAGCTCACAGCCAAGATAACAAAGGAGTAGCTATAGGACAACTATATGGATGTCCTTGAGTGGCCCAGCCACAGCCCAGGCATGAACCTGATTAAACATCTCTGGAGAGATCTGAAAAAGGCTGTGCACCGACATTCCCCATCCAACCTGATGAAGCTTGAGAGGTCCTGAAAAGAAGAATGGGAGAAACTGACCAAAAATAAGTGTGGCAAGCTTGTAGCATCCTACTTAAAAAGACTTGAGTCTGTAATTGGTGCCAAAGGTGCTTCAACAAAGTAATGAGCAAAGGCTTTGAATACTTACGTACATGTGGTTTTTAATTTTTTTTATTTGTAATAAATTTGCAAAGATTTCAAACAAACGTCTTTCACATTGTCATTATGGGGTATTGTTTGTAGAATTTTAAGGGAAAATATTTAATTTATTCTATTTTGGAATAAGGCTGTAACATAAAAAAATGTGGAAAAAGTGAAGTGGTGTGAATACTTTCTGGATGCACTGTATAGTGCAGTGTGTCTGATTCAAGTCCTGCAGGAGGAGAACCTGTGAAGGGGATCTACCCCTGGAGCAGAAGGGCTAGAGAAGCCTTTTTGAAGACACCAATGTCCCAGCTTGGCTTAACTAGGGGGCCTATTCGCAGATTAATTGTCCAGGGATCATGCTTGGTCGGGAGGAAGCTCCCTGAAGAAAGCCAGGAGGGAGTTTTTGGGAAGGAGTCCAGCTGTCCTGCAGTGGTATGAGTCTACATTTCACTCACTAGGAAGAGCCTGTGGATTTTGGAAGGGGGCAATCGGTGATCCTGTGAGTAAATGATCTCCCAATGTTGAGGAGAAGTGACTGTATGTAGGGGAGTGCAAGTCCCCAGCAGCAATCGGAATACTGTGGGACTTATTTTATAAGCAAATGTTTCTATAAGGCCAATTTTCCTTTAAAACAATATAAAAGATAAGTTAATTTTGGTGTGTGTGGGTCAGGGTGCCTTCAAGAGAAGATGTGCACATGGGCATGCTAATTTGCACGGGCATGCAGTACATACATTATGTATACCTGTACAGGCACATCCTGGTACCAGACAGCCTATTTGAAGGACAGAGATGATCTAGAAAGTTGCTTGATGGTTTTTAGACCTGCCCTTGGACTTGTATCTGCTCTTCCTTCCTGCTGCTGACCTCAGATAGTTTCTGACTGAAGCTTGTCTTTGCTAATTCCCAGTTTGATCTCAGCTAGACCCTGACTATGGGTTACCTCTGCTGATGTTCTAATGCAGGTGTCACATACCTGATAGGAGACTGAAATGACAAGGTCAGCTTCTCTTTTATCTCCAGCCCAGGCCCCACTGAAAGTGAAACAGAAGTCGCTGAGGGACAGGAGGAAAACAAGTGCCTGCAGATGTAGATCAGGGGACTTGCAGCAGGAGATGCAGTTCCAAGGCAGCAGGAGAACCATCAGGTCAGGAACAATAGCCATGAACAGTAGTTCAGCTGAGGTTAAGGAAACACTCCGCTTGCACTGCAGGGTTGGGATGTGTGGCTGATCAGAACTCTCAGCAGACTTGCGGCAGGAACACACAGCAGAAAATGCAACAGCGGGCACCCAGGTAGACACTCAAATGGGTCTGTAAGCCAGGATAAGAGACAAAAGCGTGGTCACAGCATTAGCCAGGGTCTTCAACAAGTGGGCAGCGAGGTACCAAATCAAGAGCAGGGCCAAAGTCAGGAACAAACCGGCTCAGGAACTAGCGACAAGGCAAAAGCAGGATCTGAGATCAGGTCAGGAGAAGGCTGGGTCAGCAGCCAAGGAAACACACTGGAATTACACAGGACACAGGGGGCAGCTGAAGACCAGTCAGCTCTAGAGCACAGGCAGAAGCATCCTTAAATAGTCTGCCTGGCACCAACATACATTGTGCATGTGCCCATACTCACGCTAGTTTGTGTATGTGGATTCCTGATAGCAATTCTGCAAAGATTCATGAGTGCATGCGCATTTCTATTAGCCAAACTTTTCACAGGAATTCCCTGACAGCAGGGGTCTCCAAACTTTTAAAAGAAAGGGCCAGTTTACTGTCCTTCAGACTTTAGGGGGGCCGGACTGTGCCCAGTAGTAGAATAACCCCATTTTTGTTGTCAGTGGAGTGAAGTATGGCCCATTGTTGTTGACAATGGCAGGAATAATGCATCAAGGGCAGATTAAAGGTAAGAAAAGGGTCACATCCTGCCCCAGAGCGGCAGTTTGGAGACCATTATTCTAGTGTAAATTAGGATTATCTCCTTAACTTAACACTACCTGTTACCCTGTCTGCTCTCTGTCTCCTTAGTCCAGACCATGCCTCAGGCCAACTACTTTCTTGTCAGTCAGCACAAGCAGCTTACAGCTAAGTTCGCCTCCAGAAGGAGAGCTTTTGTGGACTGGTTGCCTAGTATATTCTCATCCCTGCTTTCATCCAGCTATATGATAATGTGTATCTGCAGCAAACCAATTGCTGAGAAAGTACACATGTTCAGCTGTTTCCATTATTTAGTAAGCTCTGGTCAAATATTGGACCAAAGATTTGTAGCAGCTGTGTCAGTTACAATAAACAGCAGTTTGACATTTGGACGTCGCTGACCTATGCCATTTATAGTACTTCGCAGGCAGCATTGCTTCTATTATAGAAATTGATGTAGGAAGAAAGTGAGAAGGACTACAAAGAAGTGAGAAGGGGCTTCAAATTATCCTGATAAAAAGGCTTGCACCAATTCCGTAAAGAAAACTTTAACATACAACACTGACGGACCTCTCCGAGAGGGAAATAATCTGCAAAAATCAAGAACCCATTTTTATGTGATCACTTAATGCACGTCATGTTTTCTAAGGAAATTGTGGTCTAGCTTTAACGAAAGCTAAGTGACTTTTAGTGTATTTTTGTTTCATACAGACATTTACCAAAGTTCATTTGCTAGGAAAGGATAGATAGTGTGTGTATGTTTATGTGTATGCATATTTGCTCCAATTTATATGCTTTGTATTGTTTTTCTGTAAATGTGAGTAGTTTGTGTACACATCATTCTTGTTTAGTAAAAGTACATGATTATGTTACTTGGATTGTTCCTTGGGTTTACTGCAAAATATAGACAAACTGCGGTAGAAATGAAAAAAGCAAGATAGACCACCTCTCATTAGGGGTGGGTGAAACTGGTTGTGCTGAAAAATTACTGATTTTACCTTCAGCAACAATTTGGCAAAAATAAAGTTAGCAGGTTTTCTGCTTAGGTCATTTTAAATAAGAATAGGAAACTTTTGTCATGTTGCTTTGCAACATGCTTGTGTTTTTTTCCTTTTCATTTTATGTATTTTTCTTTTTTAGATTTAAAAAAGACAAACAATAAACATTAAAAAGTTGAAGTGAACGCACATAGGAATGTATTTATATATTTAGCTTATTTTTGCGCATTTTAGTGTTATTTGATTTTTCCACAGAAAAAAAATAAAAAAATTAAAATAAAATTTATGAAAGTTTTTCTACCTAGGTCATTTTTGATAAGTATAGGAAATTCTTTCTATGTTGATTTGCAACATGCTTGTGTTTTTTCTTATCTTTTCATGTATTTTTATTTTTTTACAGTTAAAAAAACACAAAAAAAAAGTAACATTAAAAAGTTGAAGTGATCGTACGAAAGAATTTATACAGTATGTATCTTTACCTTATTGTTGTTCATTTTATTGTTATTTTGTTTTTCCACAGTAAAAAAGGACACAAAATGAAAATAAAGCTGTGAAATGAAATGACAATATACAAATATATTGGGATGTGTTTACAAGTAACTGATTTTATACCTCTTTACAGCCATATTTGCTGACATTGTACTCTACTAGGGATTTCAAGGGTAGGGTGCGGCACCGTAGGTTACCTGCTAACCATCTTCACATCACTGTTTGTCACGTCATTGTTTTATAATTGTACTTTTAGGTAGCAGATAAGAGCATCTGAAAAATATACAGTAGTTGCATAGTGCTTTTCAAAATCTTATTATTATCTTACGCTATTCTATGGCTCCCTCTTTTGACCAAGATGTGAAACGCCTTGAATTATAACTTGTAATAAGGAAGGAAGGAAGGTAGGAAAAAAACTCTTCCCTCAAAACACATGAAAAAAGTAAAATAAAAAAATGTTACCTTCATCTGTTTTCAAATAAAAAAAAATAATAATATTCCTTACAGAATCCAGCCAGCAGCAGGATTTGAAGCCTGCATCACACAAGTTGCTGGCTCTGTGCCTCTTAGACAATACAACAGTCATAGAACTTTTGGAGATCAACCCCACACTGAATCGTACACCCATCCACTTCCTTTGATTAGAAGTTATCCATGCAGAAATCAGCATTATTCTCTGAAGGCATCACATGATCTGACAGAGAATGATGCATACAGCCTTAAGTTAAGCAAGTTTAATGATGATCTTTAAATGGAAAAATGTATTTTTAGTACAGTTGTCCTTTAAAGAGTATGTAAACCCAATAATTCATATTCCTGATATGTGTCTGCTGTACTCCATACTAGGGAGGGGCTGGATGTTCGAGTCGAACGTAAGTTCGACTTGAACATCGAGTGTTCGTGTGTTCGCTGAACACACAAACAAACGGGGCGCTCGGTGGGAAGTTTGCCCACCAACAAGTGCCCCATAATGCACTACTAAAGATTGGCCAAAGCATGCATCTGACCTGTTTGCTTTGGCCAATCACAGCACAATGTCCTGTCAGAGCCATGGTTAGCCAAAGGCAGGGTGCATTTGGCCAATTATGGCTCAGGGGCTAAGTCCACACCCCACACTATATAAGGGTGCCTACAATTTTGTGGAGCCGGTCATATTCAGGGTCACCCTGAGGACGACAGAGTTAATTGGCATTGAAATGCAGGAACCGTAAGATTTGCTCATATCGGAAACAGTGATACGTTTTCATGCAAATTCTCTGGCAAGGGTCAAATTTGGATTTCTGGCGAAAAATTGATTGGCATATAAATTGCTTTATTCCCCAATATATCTGTACAGATCCTCCGTGAAAAACAGCTCACAAGAACTAAGGGGAGTAAAATTGGCTGTTTCCACCTTAATTCCGGGTTGCCCTGTGAATGGGGGAAGTACAGGTGCTGCAGAAGTGGTGGGCTCCCAATCAGGATTTGCAAGCACATCAGGAAGACACTATGGACTCTACGGGCCTGTCTTCGAATTCCTGGTGGCTGCGGCACACTACTTGTGCTAGCCACCTCACCATCTTGAACTGCACTTATAGGACTCACCACATTACCAAGTTACTGCAGTGCTGGTTTGACTATGACCAGAATGTACTAGACCACTGGTGCTTGCCAGTTCACCAGAAGGTTGAGCAGCACTATTACTGACACTCTGCTGCATACGAGAACCATGCGATTGTTGCACCTCAGCAACAGAAGAACGGGGTCAGGTATGCCTGACTTTAGCTGGGACCACTACTCCGCCTTCACAGCTATATGTCAGGGTGCCTCTGCTGTCTACAGGTTTGAATACTGAGCCTGATTCTGACAGTGAGGCTTACCCATTGCTCTCATCTGTCAGGCTCAGCATTGTGTAGTCCTCTTTACTAGTGTACATCTGTTTGGACATTTTGGCCAATACATTTATAGTACCTAGTGTGACTCACAGGTAAAAAAGCACCCAGTTGTAAAGGATTGTTTGAAAAAATGTAGCTGCTAGTGCTAGCAGAGATCAGGCCTGACTCTGCTAATGCTGCGGTTTAGTGTCCTGTGTATCGGAAATTACAATAATCTGCTGATACTGCACTTCTTGGGGGCTGGGCGGAGGTTCTAAACGCAGGTGCTGGAAGTAGTGATGAGCCGAACATCTACCGGTTCGGTTCGCACCAGAACACCACGAACAGAGACTAAGTTTGTTCGAACAAACCCCATTGAAGTCTATAGGACGCAAACCTCGAAAATCAAACAGCCTCATTTTGAAGGCCTAAATGCAAGTTATTTCCCCAAAAAGTGTACGGGGGTCCGGGTCCTGACCTGGGGAACAGGTAGCAATGAAAAAAAAGTTTTTAAAAACAAGGAGCACGGATATACTGATTTTAATGAGGCTTAAAGGGAAACTATAAAAATGAAAAATTCCTTCAAATATCGTGTCTGGGGGGTCCCCTGAATGTGCCTGTAAAGTAGTGCATCCCTACGATGTATGTAGTCTGCTGCAGCAATACTGACATTTCTAAAGCAAAAAATGTTATATACAAATATACATACAAATTTCAAATCGCACGTACTTGTCATACAGGTGCAGAAAAATTGGGCCTTGGTTGTTGGTGGTGCCTGAACACCATAACCCCTCGCAGTCACTATTGCTGGGTGCAGGAACGGGCCCTACTGCTAAAAAATCCATACAAATTTGAAATCGCATGTACTTGTCATACAGGTTCCAAAAATTGGGCCTTTGGTGTTGGTGGTGCCTAAACACCGTAACCAACCCCTCACAGTTACTCATGCTGGGCACAGGAATGGGACCTGATGGTAAGAATTCCATACAAATTTGAAATCGCATCTACTTGTCACTTGTCATAGAGGTGCAGAAAAATTGTGCGTTGGGTGTTGGTGGAGCCTGAACACCGCAACTCTTCACAGTTACTCTTGCTGGGCGCAGGAATGGGCCCTGCTGGTAAAAATTCCCTACTAATTTGAAATTGGCAAAGATCAAGTGTTGTATGTGTTCTTATCAGTGATCTAATGGGGCTCTGTCCTGTCATCCAACCTGGCCAAGGTTGGGTGGCGGCTATGCAACTGGCTGGAGTGATTAGGACCTGGAAGGTTAGTATCGGCAGGAACTGAAACTGAAATTGGGCCTTGGTTGTTGGTGGTGCCTGAACACCACAACCGCTCGCACTTACTCTTGCTGGGCGCAAGAATGGGGCCTGCTGGTAAGAATTCCATACAAACTTGAAATTGCATGTACTATTCAAGTGCCAAAAATTGGGCCTTTGCCGTATGTGGTGCCTGAACACCGTAACCAAGCCCTAGTAGTTACTCTTACTGGGAGCAGGAAAGGGACCTGCTGGTAAGAATTCCATACAAATTTGAAATTGCATTTACTACACAGGTGCCAAAAATTGGACCTTTGGTGTTGGTGGTGCCTGAACACCATAAACCCTCACAGTTAGCAGGGCACAGGGACAGGGCCTGCTGTTAAAAATGACATACAACATTTAAATTGTATGCAGCTGTCATACAAGTGCAGAAAAATTAGGCCTTGGGGCTTGGTAGTGACCTAAACCAAAAACACTGTTGGAAGGTAGCAGAACCAAGGTAGAGGAATAGAATAAGCAGCATATGCAGTCTTCAAGGGATGGCAGACCCCTAGCAAATTCAATCAGTTACATCAGTATCAGGGGCCTGATAGCTCTTGTTGATCCAGGACTGGTTCATTTTGATGAAAGTCAGCTGGTCAACAGAGTCTGTGGACAGACGCACTCTTTTGTCCATCACAAAACCTCCAGCAGCACTGAACGTCCGTTCAGAAAGCACGCTGGAAGCAGGACAGGCCAGTAGCTCCATTGCATATTGAGCTTTGTTCTGGCCAGTGGTCCATCCTCAAGACCCAGTAAGCCAGTGGATGAGCAGCTGGAAAGGTCTCCAACTCTGCTCTTGTGCCTAGATAATCATGCACCATATGATGGAGACACTGTTGCTTAAACCTAACAGCCCTGGGTGCTGCTGAGGACAAAAGAACTGTTTAAAGGCATCGGTCAGCCGGCAGCCTTCTCCACCACTCCTCCTTTGGCTGAACGATGCCTCAGAAACACGTCCAGAGAATGTTGATCTCCCAGTGTCTGGAAAGGCGGTACACACATTTTTTTTCAAAGCCTCCTCAAGATGTTTCATCCTCTGCTCCCTCTGCGAAGGCTGGATGAGCTTGGCAACTTTACCCTTGTAACGTGGATCAAGAAGGGTTGCCAACCAGTAATTATCCCTCTCCTTGATAACATGAATCCTCTGGTCCTTTTGCAGGCTTTGCAGAATCAGGGAGCCCATGCAACGTAAGTTGGAGAGGCATGAATTTCTGAGTTCTTTGGGTCACTAAGGATGACATTGTCAGCAAGAGCAACCTCTCCCCAACCACGTACAACTCCTGGGGTTTCTGGGGAATCAAAACCATCCCTTGAAGACTGCTGTATGCTATCCTCTTCCCATGCTGCCAAAATCCTCATCCTCCTCTTCCTCCTGTGTGTTTTGTGGCCCTGCAGGAATGAAATCTGCATAAGGGGGCCTTGTGAGGAAAGGAAGACCTTCTCTTCCTGCCGCTGTTCTGCCTCAAGTGCCCTGTCCATGATTCCACGCAGCATGTGCTCCAGCAGGTAGACTAGCGGGATAGTGTCACTGATGCATGCATCATTCCGTCTCACCATACTTGTGGCCTCCTCAAATGGTGACAGGACCATGTATGCATCCTTAATCAAAAGTCTCTGGTGTGGTGAAAAAAAAACAAGCTCCCCTGACCCTGTCCTTGTGCCATATTTACACAGGTACTCATTGATGGCCCTCTGCTGCATGTGATGCCACTGCAGCATTGCCAACGTTGAGTTCCACCTGGTGGACATGTCACAAATGAGGCAGTTGGTGGGCAGTTTGAATTCCCGTTGAATGTCAGATAAGTGAGCACTGACATTGAACGAACGGCGGAAATGGCCACAGACTTTCCTGGCCTGCCTCAGGAGATCTTGGAAGCCCGGGTATCTGCTCAAGAAACGCTGCACCACCAGATTCAATACATGTGCCAAGCATGGAACATGTGTCAAGTGTCCCTGTCAGAGGGCGGAGAGAAGGTTGGTGCCATTATCGCATACAACCATTCTTGGCTCAAGCTGTCATGGCGTCAACCATCTCTGAGCCTGCCCCTGCAGAGCTGACAGAATCTCTGCACCGGTGTGACTCCTATCCCCTAGACACCTAGACAGACCAACTGAAGCACAGCATTGGCATCTTTTAGCCTGACTGCTTGCGTAGCCCCTTGAACGCTTAGGGAGCACTGCTGCTGCAGAGGAGAATTGAGCAGAAGAGGACATGGACATGGAGGAGGAGGAGGTGGTTGAATAGCCAGATGTGGCAGAATCAGCACCAGCTTTTTGGAGGCGTGGTGGCAAAACAAGCTGCAACACCGAACC
This sequence comes from Pelophylax lessonae, assembly GCF_965119305.1. Taxonomy (NCBI): domain Eukaryota; kingdom Metazoa; phylum Chordata; class Amphibia; order Anura; family Ranidae; genus Pelophylax; species Pelophylax lessonae. Next base: position 424,304,872 of record NC_138772.1, on the reverse strand, counting down.
ATGTCCTGCATCCTTCCCAGCTGCCAGCAGAGTTACCCAGTGCACCGTGAAAGAAATGTAACGTCCCTGTCCATGCCTGCTGGACCAAGAGTCAGCAGTAATGTGCACCTTCCTGCTGACCGCTTATCCAACGAGGCCAAAACACTGCCTTCCACATGACGGTAGAGAGCCGGAATGGCCTTACGCGAAAAGAAAAGCCTTTTTGGGACCTGCCACTGTGGTGCAGCACATTCCACAAATTCGCGAAAGGGAGCCGAGTCTACCAGCTGAAAAGGCAGCAACTCTAATGCTAGCAATTTGGCCAAGCTAGCATTAAGACGCTGAGCATGTGGATGGCTGGGACAGTATTTCTTTCTATGGTTCAAATACTGTGGTAGTGAAATTTGCCTGCTGCTCAAAACAAGCGGTGGTGTACTGCTAGCAGATTGGGTGCAAGTCTCTGCGCCACTCATTGCTATACCATCATCCCTCTCAATGCTGGTATTTGAGAAGGCATGAGGTATAGTAGGGTTAGAGATCGCAGATGAGGAGCAAGGTGATGTATGCTTGTTTTGATCTGGTGCCTCTTTCAGGTGCTGTTGCCAAGGGACTGCATGGCAGGTCATCATATGCCTTGTCAAGCATGTGGTGCCCAATCGGCTGGTGTTCTGGCCATGCTTGATCTGCTTTAGACACATGCTGCAAACAGCAATGCTGTGGTCTACTGCACAGATGCTGAAAAAAGCCCACACTAATGAACTTTTTGGAGTCCGTGGGGATTTCTGCACCTGTGGAGCTCTGTGCTGTAAAGCAATAGGTCGGCTACTGCTATGGCGGCCCCTGTAGCACATCCTGCCTCGTTGGAGTTGGGCATCCTCCTAATCCTCCCCCTCCTCCTCCTCCTCCTCCTCCACTTCAGGCACCCAAGTGCAGTCAGTCCCCTCCCTCCTTGACACTGGAGCAAACTTGGCAATATGCTTCAGCTGTGGCAACATGACTGCTGCTTTCCTGTCCATCATTGTCACCCCCTCTCTCTAGGCTCACGTTATTTCCTTCATCAACCTGGGAACAAACATCACAGCTTTCAAATTGCTGCACATCCTCCAGGAGCATGTCACTTACACTATGATCGAACAGTTCAGGTGACTCCTCCATGCATGATGGTGGGGCGACTGAAGGAGTAGCTGTGGAGAAGGAGCCTGTGGAATGCACCGCTTTGGCAGCTGCGGTGGAAGGAAAACTACTGGGAGCATGGGTGTGGTTGAGGATGAGGTGAAATGGTAAATTGATAATCCAATTGAAAAAAAAATTCCATGATCAAGGGCCCAAATAAGAGTCCATATATCATAAGTACACAATGATAGAATTAGTCAACATGATGATCCACCATCCTGTGCAAACAAATAGTAATGTGCTAGTACTCTCCTCCACCTGTGCAGTCAAGCCGCTCACCTCACATTTTGACCCCTGTGTTACCAATGGGTCAAAATTCCTCTGGGGACAAATGATTGATCAGGTAATGCCCTGTAGACTAATCTCCTTTCAGCCAGCTATATGAGCCTCGATAACAATCATCGGTATATAAGGAAACAAAAGAATGGCAGAATCTAGTGCTCTCTATTAGATTTAAATGTACCATAAAAAAATGATCAAACACTCACAAGTGTGGCACTTAAAGTGGAGTTCCACCCTATTTTTATACTTACCTCCATCTTCTCGCTCCGGGTCACCTGAAAAAGAAATGGATAATCGCATATTTTTTTTTTTTTACTTACCTCGTAGCGAAGAAAATATACTTACCTTACTTCCTTCTTCCTCCTTCCTCGGCCGCGGCCCGTCGTCACTTCCTGGCTCTGCAATGATTCCTGGGAGCTGGACGTCATAGCTCCCTGGAATCATTGCGCCTGCACCGGCCCCGACGTCAGTTCCGGGTCGCGCGCGTCATCCCCTTCTAAACAGCTTCTGGGCATGCCCAGAAGCTGTGGAGGGATGACGCGCGCGACCCGGAAGTGACGTCGGGGCCGGCGCAGAGCATCGTGGGACCAAAGAAGGCGGAAGAAGACGCCGAAGAGGACGCGCTGGCTTCAAGCTGCCCACATCTGAGATGGCAGCGCTGGACAAGACGTTTGCAAGGTAAGTATTTGTCCTAACAGGTAAGTGCAACCCGGGACAGATCAGAGGCTAGCCATTGTGGAATGCACTAGCCCTGACTGTCCCAGGGGTATTAAAAAAAAAAAAATCCAGGGTGGAACTCCGCTTTAAGCAGTGCGGGTTAATACGGCATAAGACATAAATATCTTTTCAGTTGAGATGGCTGCGATGTGACGCCAGCACATACGCTCCTCCCCCTATACGCATTACATCAGGGCATAGACTTCTTCAGTAGGGGTGGGGTAAAGACGTCACTCCACTCTTTAAATAATCTAGGCTAGATCAACGGCACCACCTCCCTTTAGTCTCAATCACACACAGGCAGAATAATCAGCTGCCTGTCACTGGAAAAAGTCCAGAAATTACTGGGGACACCACTTAAGTAAACATAAAATACTAAAATACATAAACAATAATTACAGACGTGGATAACTATACTCCCAGATAGCACCTTAATTGCAGAGCATACCCGCTCATAGCAATTCACATCACGGCCACCTTTACACAAAAAAATGACAAATCACAAAATTATTAAAATAACATCAAGGTTACAGAATAGGATGTATCCCTTAACGCATTAATGGAATTTAGAATAAACAATTAATTTGTATATAAAATGTAGAAAAGATCATTCCATATTACAATGGGTAAGGATGAAATCATTTGTCACTAATAAAGCAGTTGAGATCAAAGTCCACATTGAGGCCTCTAGGTGAAAAGGCGTTGACCTTGAAAAACCTAAAAGGATTCTATTCTGCTCAATTGCTTTATATAGTTCCCTCCTGTCAAATGTCTTTCAACTTTTTCTATCCCCCAGAATTGTAGTGAATCAGGGATCCTGTTATGAACATCTCTGAAATGCTTAGACACATTATGTGTAACTACACCTTCTTAATATTTTTAATATGCTCTGCCACCCTAATATTCAAACATCTGGATATACGCCCTATATATTTGAGCTCGCATCCGCACTCTAACATATTTAGATAACACCATTAATTCACAGGTAATGAGGCTGCCTCCCTCGGTACATGCGGATGGAAGGACAGCCCCACATATGTGGTTAGATTGGCACCACCCATACTGCCTGCCCCTTGAGGCTATCTGGATCACTGGGACCATTTAGATCGCCTGCCCTATGAGGACAGCTTACTATGATGAGGCTGACATAACTACATGCTACAGCATCCGTGAATGATGTCCCCACTAATTCAGTGATTGAGTCATTTGCAAGCTACTAATACCTTAAGTATAATTGGAACGTTATGGTGGGTTTATATCCCTATAGCCACTTTATATTGGAACTGCCTCTACTTACTGGCCCTCGGTGTCTGCCCTGTGACACATGTGGTTCGCCTGGTCTCTGATGCAGTGGGAATATCGGTCTTTCTGGTCTCTCTGGCCCTGAGGAAACCTTGCTGCGAACTGGTCCCCGGCTTGCTCGGGACTCCTAGACCGTGCAATAACAGAGACCATTACCACCTACTGGTACAGATGTATCGGCCCTCCCAGTGGGAGTATATTTCTACACATGTCTTTGTTGCTTTTTTATCATATGTTTGTTATGTGGTTTTATCATTTTTTTATTGAATAAATATGTTGTTTTAAATGAACTATTTGTGTTGTGTTGTGATCCTCCCTTTCCCTCTGGCCTATAAAAGCCCCATCTTTTTTCTTTTGTTGTATATTTATCTTATCTTTCCTCAAAATGTTCCATTATTTATTAATAACCTGTCTAAATTAGGCATTATAATTATAATCCAATATCAATATATATTCAAAATTCGGTACCCCTTGCTTTTCAACATCCTGTAGTAGTAGTCTCCTATCCATTTCTAATAATTTCCTTTTCTCATTTTTAATAGTATCTGCTTCATACCCTTTCTCTCTGAATCTGTTTACTGAAATATCTGATTGTTGTACATAGTCAGATTCCTTTGAACAGTTTCTCTGCACTCTGATGAGCTGCCCTTTTGGGAATATTGCAGAGCCATTTCTTGTGGTGGCAACTGTCCAATGGCAGATAGGAATTCCTATCTGTAGGTTTGAAAAAAATCCCTGTACCCAACCCAACCCTGTTTTTATAAATCTCCAGATCCAAAAAAACTATTTGTTCACTACTAGTGGTCCAGGTAAGTTTAATGTCTTTAGAACTCCCATTTATTTTATCCATAAACCTATTAAAAGATAAATTATCTCCCTTCCAGATGATCACCAGGTCAGCTATATATCTTTTTAACACAAAAGTTGGGCTGGTCGTTCACACAGAACTTTTTCATTCATCCAGCAAGCCATGAAGAGGTTCGCTACACTCAGAGCAAACCTAGCGCCCATGGCTAGACCCCTTACCTGTAAAAAATGATCATTCCTATACCAAAAATAGTTATGGCTAAGGCAGAATTTCAAACATTTCTAAAGATATTTCTTGTGTCCCTCATTCAGATCCGAGCCCTGTAATGCCCTGATTGCAGGGTTTCATCATGTCCAATAATGGTATATAAAGAGCCCACATCTGCCATAGCCAACATACATGTTTCTAACCCTTCTGATGATTTGAGACATTGAATAATATGTTTAGTGCCTTTAATATAAGCCTCTGTCTGGATTACTAAGGGTTGCAAAAAATAGTCAATATATTGACCCAATCTAGAGTAGACGGATTCAATATCATTAATAATCAGTCTGCCCAGAGGTCTAATTGCATCTTTATGAATCTTAGAAAGAAAATAGATAATGGCGGCCCAGCCACAGGATTGTGATTTTGCTTCCTTCTTAGTTAGTATATCCTTCCTTGCGCATTCCTTCATTAATTTTTCTAATTTCCTCTTTTATTCATTGATTATTGATTGGGTTTTGGTTTAACAATTGATATATCTCAGTATCTGACAATTGCCTCTCCATTTCTACTTGATCATACTTTTTACTCATAACTACTAACCCTCCCCCCTTATCTGTAGGGCATATTACCACATCTTTATTCTTTTCAATATTAGCTATACCGTTTACAGAGACAATTAAGTACTGTCCGTGATACGGATGGAGTTTGCTAGTGTTCTGAGATGTTTATCTCTGTCTTCTGGGTCTGAACATATTCGGTGGTATCTAATGGCCTGGCTGTGTATGATGGCCCGTTTAGTGTGTTGGGGGTGAAAACTGGAACTGTGGAGATAGCTGCATTGGTCAGTCGGTTTCCTGTATATCGAAGTATGAAGCTTGTCATCCCTGATGTATACTGTGGTGTCTAGGAAGTTGACATGCCTGTTAGAATAATCCATTTTAAGTTTTAAGGTGTTGATCAATGAAAAAAATTGTTTAAGATTTTCCTCACCTTCTGTCCATATGATGAAAATATCATCAATATAGCGATAATATCTGTATGGCTTATGTTGTATGCTGTTCAGGAATTTGTCCTCCAGATCAGCCATAAATAAGTTTGCATACTGGGCTGCCATTTTACTTCTCATAGCAGTACCCATACACTGAAGATAGATGTCGTTATTGAAAGTGAAGTAGTTGTGTGTTAGAATGAATTCGATGAGCTGTGTAACATCCTCAGCACTGTATTTGTGGTTTGGTGAGGATGATAAGAATCTGTGACATGCAGCCAATCCATCCTTGTGAGGGATGTTACTATACAGCGATTCTACATGCATAGTGAGTAGAAGTGTATTTGGTGGTAATTGTTGTATATTGTTGAGCTTGTTAAGAAAGTCAGTTGTGTCTTGAAGGAAACTCGCAGTATTCATGACTAATGGTTTTAAAACATTTTCTACAAGGCCTGAGATATGTTCGGTAAGGGTATTCATACCTGTTATGATGGGTCTGCCTGGATTTCCTGGCTTGTGAATCTTGGGCAGCATGTAGAAGTCCCCAATTTCTGGATTATCCAGAATAGCATTGATAAGTTCTGAATGTAGGTGGGTTGGTGTAGTTTTGATGAGACTTTTTAATTGCTTATTAAAATCCTGGGTTGGATCATAATCCAGTTTTTTATAGTAAGTAGTATTTGCCAGATGCATCTGGCCTTCTTGTATATATTTGTTTGTATCCATCACAACGACTGCTCCCCCTTTATCTGCTGGTTTGATGGTGATGGCCTGATTGTTGTGCAAATCTTGTACAGCTCTTCGCTCCAGTGGTGAAAGGTTGTATAAAATGTTCTTTTGCTGGGTGGATATCAGGGATGTAACTCGCAGTCTGAAGCTGTCAATATAGGTGTCCAGTTTGGGGTTGCATCCTTGTGGAGGTGTGAAGTTGCTGTTCTTTTTCTTTTTGTCACTTTCTGTTGTCCTAGAATAACTTTCATTACTGTGAAAAAATTCTTTGAGCCTTAGTCTCCTGAAGAATTCCTCCAATACCGGTAAATTATCCAATTTGGTGGTTGGGCAGAACGTGAGGCCTTTGGAGAGGACTGTTGTTTCTGGTTCAGAAAGCTATACCTTTTGTTATCCAATGGGGATGATTGATTTTTTTAATTTTCAAATTTTCCAAATTGTAAACTACCATGTTCAGAAAGACACCAATACATTTGTTATCTTTATACTGGGGGTTAAATACTGATTAATTTTTCAAGGTGGAGTGGTGACCCACGTCTACCAAAGGAGGTCTGTTATCTGGTTTAGACAAAAAGTATTTCTTTTGATTTAATGTTCGCACACATTTTTGAATATGCACATAAGTGTCAAATTTATTTAGGTTTTTGGTAGGGGCATACTTTAAACCCTTATCCAAAACCCTGATCTCATCACTATTTAAATCCTTACCACTGATATTAAAAAAAAACGTACCTATTGGTACCTTCTTTTTTTGGGCCCTTCTCCCTGCTCTTTTCACTCTCTTTCTCTTCTTTTGCCTGCAAATGTGTTTCCAGTTGATCCCTGGTTGTTCTACGGAACTCCCGGTTTCCCTAAAAAACATTGGAGGAATGATCCACAAGTTAATTGTGGAGTGGGGCAAACCGTTTACCTGTGGTGACATTGTAACCATATTGACCCTGACTCTGCGGATTAAAGGGTCTGATCAGATTCTCTCTCTGGTTCCACTGATAATCACCAGTAGGATAGGAACCTTGCTGATATTCCCAATGGCCTCTGCCCCTACCTCTCTGGGGGCCTCCTCTGACAGGTCTCCTTCCTCTCCAATTACCTCTAGCAAGGGGTTGAATATATTGAGGGTAACTTAGATTCCTAGATGCTTCCCTAAATTCCTCATAATTACCTCTAGGTTTCCCTGTGTTGATAAGGGGAGCAGGGTTAACAGGGGGTGTATTAAATTCCTCTCTGGGGGCATGTTTTCATGGGACGGTAATTTAATTTATTTTTTAATGGAATGTTGCTTGGCATTTAAAAACAACTTTATTTTTAAAATCACCCGTATCCCTAATAAACTTCTTCCTTTTCTTTTTTTTTCTTTTCTTTTCTTTTCTTTTCTTGGGTTTCCTTATCCAATTTCTCCAATTTTTCTTCAATTCACCAGATAGCCTGGTGAATTTGGCCCTATCTTATCCTTAATATCTTTAATATGCTGTTTAAGCAATAACAACTTTTCACGTTTGCGTGATAGTAAAAATTAAATAAGCTCCTTCCCTTTACTATTAAAAATAAGAACCACTCATTGAGGGATTCCTCATCATCTAACCCGTCATTTGGGGGAACATCCTACCTTAGACATCTAAGTACTAAATATATATAAATATACTGAATATAAGGGGAAATTAGAAAAATTATTTAAGGAACATGCAAGGAAGAATATACTAACTAAGAAGGAAGAACAATATATCAATCATGACACTGATGACACTCAAATCTATCTGTCTACTCCTTACCTCACTCCTTCAGTCTCCTCTCGCATTGCTAACTTACTTACTGACATATCAAAATGGATGTCGCACCACTCAAACTAAATCTCTCTAAACATGAGCTGGTAATATTCCCCCCTACCCATGCCCCCCTCCATGACTTTTTCATCAAAATTAGTTATGCAACCATCAATCCCTCCCCTCAAGCCAGGGTACTTGGTGTAATCCTAGACTCTGACCTGTCCTTTCAGCCCCAAATCCAATCATTGTCAAAAACTTGTAGACTTCACCTCCGTAACATCTCTAAAATTCGCCCCTTTTTAACAACTGAAACCACCAAGCTACTCATTCACTCCCTTGTTATTTCTCGCCTCGACTATTGCAACTCCCTTCTCATAGGCCTACCACTCCATAGGCTATCCCCTCTTCAGTCTGTCATGAATGCTGCTGCCAGGCTTGTTCACCTTACCAACCGCTCAGTGTCTGCCTCCCCTCCCTGCCAATCCCTACACTGGCTCCCGATTGCCCAGCGATTGAAATTCAAAATACTAACCACAGCATACAAAGCCATTCACAACTCTGCACTACATTACCAATCTTGTCTCCAAATATCACCCAAACCATCCTCTCCGCTCCTCTCAAGACCTCCTACTCTCAAGCTTCCTTGTCTCCTCCTCCCATGCTCATCTCCAGGATTTTTCCAGGGCCTCTCCCATCCTCTGGAATGCTCTACCTCAACCTGTACGGCTGTCTCGTACTCTAGCTTCTTTCAGGCGATCCCTGAAAACTCATCTCTTCAGGGAAGCCTATCACTAATTTTCCATCAGCTCATTCCCCACTGTTACAACCTCTTGTAACACCTGCCCCACCCCATATATAAATCCTGAATAACAATAATAATATTGTGGCTTGTAGGACCCCCATTATCTATTTTCTTCCTTCCTTCCATTCTTCCTTTTTCAAGATTCATAAAGATGCAATTAGACCCCCGGGCAGGCTGATTATTAACGGTATTGAATACGTCTGCTCAAGATTGGGTCAATATATTGACTATTTATTGCAACCCTTAGTAATCCAGACAGAGGCTTAAATTGAAGACACTAAACATATTATTCGATGTATCCATCATTAGAAGGGGTAGAAACATGTATTTTGGCTACGGCAGATGTGGGCTCTTTATATACCATAATTGGATATGATGAAGCCCTGGAATCAGTAAAGTGGGCATTACAAGGCTCGGATCTGAGTGAGTGCCATAAGAAATATCTTTTGAAATGTTTGAAATTCTGCCTTAGCCATAGCTATTTTTGGTATAGGAATGATTATTATTTACAGGTAAGGAGCCTAGCCATGGGCGCTAGGCTCGCTTCGAGTGTAGCGAACATCTTCCTGGCTTGCTGGGAGAATGAAAAAGTTTTGTGTGAACGACCAGCCGAACTTTTGTGTTAAAAAGGTATATAGCTGACCTGGTGATCATCTGGAAGGGAGATAAATTATCTTTTGATAGGTTTATGGATAAAATTAATGGGAATGCTAAAAATATTAAACTTACCTGGACCACTAGCAGCGAACAAATAGTTTTTTCGGATCTGGAGATTTATAATGAACAGGGTCGGTTGGGTATTAGGAATTTTTTCAAACCTACAGATAGGAATTTCTATCTGCCATTTGACAGTTGCCACCACAAGACATGGCTCTGCAATATTCCCACAGGGCATTTCATCAGAGTACGGAGAAACTGTTCTAAGGAATCTGACTATATACAACACCTGGATATTTTATTAAACAGATTCAGAGAAAAGGGGTATGAAGCAGATACTATTAAAAATGAGAAAAGGGGGGGTGTGTCCGGCTGGGAACCAAGATGGCCGCGTAGTGCTCCAGCTCCCGTCGATCACGGATCATTAGCGGCACATACAGCTTCCCCGGTGATCATTGCAACCCGCCACAGGGACGATCCGCTCCATCAGACCCCAGGGAGGATGACTCGGAAGCGCAAGGACAATTCGCGCTCAAAGAAATTGACTGCCTTCTTCACACAGCAGGGCCTGGGGGGACGGCAAGATGGCGTCGGCTCCTCCGCACCAGGAACCTCCCGCTCATGCAGCAGCCCGCAGCAACACTCACCATCAGCATCGCTGGACCCGGCAGCGGGTGTGTCTCTCACCCTCAGCTCCACACCGCAATCAGGCAGCCCAGCAAATGCTCGGTTCCGGCTGGATCACCGTCATTCTGGGCAGGAGGTGAGTCCTGTGCACAACCCTGGGGATGATACTAGGGATCTCCCTGAAGATATTATGGCATTCCCCACTAATAATCATCTGGTTATGAACACTGTGTTGAAGGATATGCTGGTGTCACTAAGAAGCTCTTTGCAATCAGACCTAGCAGCTTACATGCATAAGTTTAACACAGATCTGCAATCAGGGACTACCAGGGTAGACCACGTGGAGACTAAGATGGGGGAGTTTGCCACCACAATAAATGACCTTGTAGATGCCCATGACCGCAGGGATGAAGAGATGGACTGGGTCAGGGCAAAGTTAGTGGATATTGAGGATAGATCGTGGCGAAACAACCTCAAAATCAGGGGGGTCCCCGAATCTATGTCCCAAGACAGTCTGCGGGATTATGCCACAGATCTTTTTAAAACCATCCTACCTGGGATTGCTGACCTTGATGTGACCATAGACAGGATACACCGCCTGTCCAAACCCTGCTATCTACCAGACAGTGTTCCCCGCAATGTCATCCTTAGGATGCACTACTTTCACATTAAAGACCAGCTTATGAGATCTTCCCGGACCCTGGGTTCATTGTCCCCTCAGTACGCGAACCTCCAGTTCTTCACTGACCTGTCACAGCATACCCTGCAGAAACGCAGGTCCCTCAACACAATCACTAAGCCACTGCGGAATCACAATATTACCTATCGCTGGGGTTACCCCGCACCACTAACTGTTACTCATGCCGGCAACACCTATGTGATTGATTCGTTGGAAAAGGGGATTGCTCTCCTCAAACAATGGCGCATCCTACCTGACGACAGAGGAGGTGAGTCACCGGCCGGCGGCCACAGACATGGTGACTCCGAATGGCGCCTAGTCACCCAGAAAAACTCTCGCTCCCATAACTAATCGGGGCTAGCAGCTTTACCTCTGTGGCAATGGCGGAGCTTTCAATGTGTAACGCTCCTGCGTTTTTAGTATAGGCTGGATTTACAGCTGCAAAATCTCCACTCAGTAGTCATGTAGAGATGTGTTGAATACCAGATCCAACTCTCCAGGACTCATCACCGTGGGCCTGTCAGCTTCAACATACAGATATATACACACTCAATGAGATGTTCCTGGAGTGATAGTATGTATATGATAGTATGAAGGCGATGTGCTGAAGGGACAGGTGTGAACAGTGACAAGGATGGTAATCACTTGATAGGGTTTGTATAGGAGAGTTCAAGATGGTATTAGGAATGCAGATAGGTTAGTATTGAGTATGCTAACAGGTGGTGAGGACAGCAGATGACAAATACAGGATAGACTAACCCAGTGCAAGGATAGATAGTAGTAGACAGGAGAGCCAGCAATCTATGCAGCAGTGCAGATGATAGATGGTAGTAGGCTGAAGAGCTAGCAATCTATGTAACAGTGCAGATGATAGGATAGTATAGATAGGTAGTAACAGTCCTTAATGTGCATAGGTAGATAGTGCAATAAGGTTATGGAGGGTTCCCCTGCGGGATACTTATCACTTGTAATGTTAGTAGTTTAGAGAGGTCCAGTAGATGAGGAATGATCCGGTAGCGAGATACAGGGATCAGTAGCGAGGTTCCGGTCTGCTCCAGGTAAAGGGAATGGCTGGAGGTTCCGAACGAGAGACAGGCTTGAAAGCATGTGGGTAACAAGGCAGGTTGAACGAACAATGTGAGTGAGACCGCCGGCGGCTGAAATAGCCGCTCCGCGGCGCTCAGCAGTGACATCATCGTTCTTAAAGGTATATGCGTACCACCTGAAGAGAAAGGTGGGACGCATTACAGAGGAAAGTGGTGATTAAGGGTACCGGAGGTACCAGAATCTTACAGTACCCCCCCTTAAGGCCGGCTACGGAAGGCCTATAGGACAGGTTTCTCTGGGTGTTTCGAGTGAAAGTTCCGTATAAGTCTAGGAGCATGAATATCAGAGGTATCTAGCCAGGTGTCGTCTTGGGGTCCATAATTCTTCCATCTTATGAGATACTGGAGTCTTCCTCTATGGATGCGAGAATCCAAAATTTCCTTGATCTCATACTCTTCTCCGCCTTCAACTTGTATTGGAGGTGGAGGCAAGATGGTAGGCCTTATTCCTTGGTTAGGAACATGGGGCTTCAGTAGCGACACATGGAAGATGGGATGGATCTTGAGATCTGCTGGTAGGGTGAGCTGTAATGCAGCTTTTCCGATAAGTTTTTAATTGGGAAGGGTCCCAAAAATAAAGGTCCAAGCTTCTTGCTAGGGATTTTTAATCTTAAGTTCTTTGTCGATAGCCAAACAAGGTCCCCAATAGCATACTGAGGAGAAGGTCTTCTACGAAGGTCGTAGTACTATTTTTGTTGACTGTGAGCGTGTGATATAGTGGTATTGAGTAAGCCCAAAGAGTCTTTTATTTGGGTAAGGTAATCTGAGGCTACTGGGTTACTCGATGGCAGGATGCGTGGTGGAAGAAGAGTGGGATGAAACCCATAGTTCAAGTAAAACGGACTTTGCTTCTTGGTACTGTGGGTTGCGTTGTTGTAAGCAAATTCTGCTAGAGGAAGGAGATCCACCCAATCATCCTGCAAGTATGATGTGTAGCAACGTAGATATTGCTCAATGCACTGGTTGACTCTTTCAGTCTGTCCGTTGGTCTGAGGATGGAAGGGAGAAGTGAGCTTTCGCTCATTGCGTAAAATTTGACAAAGTGCTTGCCAAAATTTAGAGATAAATTGTGAACCACGGTCGGACAAAAGAGTTTTTGGAATTCCATGCAACTTAAACACATGTTTCATCAGTAGTTCTGATGTTTGTTTAGATGAAGGTAGTCTACGGATAGCAATGAAATGTGCCATCTTTGTCAAGTGGTCCACTGACACTAGGATGGTATTAAATCCTTTAGAGGGTGGTAGTTCTACTATGAAACCTAAGGATACAACTTCCCATGGAACCTGGGGTATTGGTAGACTACAAAGTAGTCCAGATGGTTTTGTAGTGTCAATTTTGGACCTTGCACAGATGTCACATGAAGAAACAAATTTTTGTACAGACGTCTTCATATCAGGCCACCAAAACTGCCTGGTGAGCAAATTAAAGGTTTTCGTTATACCCATATGTCCTGCCATGGGCACATCATGCGATAACTCCAAAATCTTGGTGCGCATAGTAGGGGGTATGTAGAGTTTGTCATTGTAATAGAGGAAGCCTTCTGCATCAGTACTTAGTTGTGGTGGAGGTGAATCCATTCTTATACTGTGCAAAATCTCTTCCTTCAAGGAACGGACAACACCAATAATGCGTTCATAGGGTATTATGGGAATGGAAGGGATTTCGGCGCAGTTATCTTCGGTTAATCGTGATAGCGCATCCGCTTTTTTATTTTTGTCTGCAGGCGTGTAGGTCACTAGGAAATTAAATCTTAAAAAGAATAATGACCATCGTACCTGCCGGTGGGAGAGAGTCTTGTTAGTCTGGAGGTATTGAAGGTTTTTATGATCTCTATATATGAGTATTGGTAACTGGGTACCTTCGAGCAGATGTCGCCAATTCTCCAGTGCCAGTTTTATGGCAAGCAACTCCTTTTCACCCACTGGGTAATTCACCTCTGGGCTGCTTAGTGATTTTGAAAAGAAAGCAACTGGGTGAAGTGATGAAGTGTTTGTTGGTCGTTGGGAGAGAACTGCTCCTACTGCCATATTTGACGCATCTACCTCTAGAATATATTGGAGGGATGGGTCTGGATGGCGTAGTATGGGAGCAGAGGTAAAGCTTGATTTTAACAAGCAGAAAGCTTGATTTGCTTCTTCTGACCATTTGAATGTTTTTTTTATACTTGTCAGTTGTGTGAGAGGTCTAACAATAGCGGAAAAGTTCTTGATGAACTTCCTATAGAAGTTCGAGAATCCAAGGAATCGCTGTAGGGCCTTACGAGTTGTTGGTATAGGCCAGTCTTGAATACAGGATATCTTACTCATATCCATCTTAATTCCAGTTTTGGATATGAAATATCCTAGAAATAATATTTCTTCTTTATGAAATAGACATTTTTTTAATTTCACATATAGTCTGTGTGAGAGCAGTCTGGACAACACAAGTCTTACATGTTTTATGTGTTCAGGCATAGATCGAGAATAAATAAGTATATCGTCTAGGTATACTACAACACAGACATCAAGTAAGTCTCTAAAGATGTCGTTTATGAATCTTTGGAAAGCTGCGGGAGCATTACATAGCCCAAATGGCATCACAAGGTATTCGAATAGTCCGTATCTGGTTCTGAATGCTGTTTTCCACTCATCCCCGTCACGGATTCGGATTAGGTTGTATGCCCCTTTCAGGTCTAATTTGGTGAAATAAGTAGCCCCACGCACCTGTTCAATAAGTTCAGGGATAAGCGGCAAAGGATAGCGATCCTTTATCGTAATCGTGTTTAATTGCCTATAATCGATAATAGGCCTGAGACTGGAATCCTTATTGCGGACAAAGAAAAGTCCTGCAGCAGTGGAAGAAGTAGAGGGTCTAATGAACCCTTTTGTCAAATTCTCATCCAAGTATTCCTTGAGATGAGAAAGTTCATCCTGTGAAAGGGGATAAACATGACCGAAAGGCAATTTGCTGTTAGGGAGTAGATCGATAGTGCAATCGTAATCCCTATGGGGAGGCAACACTTGAGCATTTTTCTCAAGGAACACTTCGGACAGATCCTGATAGCATAGTGGTGCAATTTCATCAGACACCACAGACAGAATCTTCCCATAAGATGGGAGGTTACAGGTATTCTCACAATAGTGAGAAGGGAAAACCAAAGTCCGTTTTTTCCAATCTATGATTGGTTGGTGTGTGTGTAACCAGGGAAGTCCCAAAATAATAGGAAAATGGGGTGAGGATAGTATGTCAAAGGTGATGGTCTCCACATGTGATTCGTTGGTAGTGGCAAGGAGTGCCTGAGTCTGGCTGGTGATTGGACCAGAAGACAGTGGAATACCATTAATGAAACTAACAGAAACAGGCTTAGATTTTGAAATAATAGGTATTTTATTTAAGGTAACAAAGCGTGTATCAATATAGTTTCCACAAGATCCAGTGTCGACCATAGCCTTGGTGGTGATCCTAGTTTGGTCCCACTGTAATATTAAATGAACAAAAAGATAGGGGTTAGAGAAGGAAGTCGTTAATCCTCCCAGCAAGACATGTGAACACTCACCCTCTTTTTTGCGGACAAGGGGACAGGTGTTTATCAAATGATCCGAGGATGCGCAGTACATGCAGAGATTTCTGGATGTTCTTCTAGCTCGTTCAGTAGTCGTTAAAGGTGGGCGTATGGTTCCTACATCCATGGGAGTAGGGTCAACGGCCGGAATCTGAGAAGGACTAGACAATGGCATTCCCATCTTTTCAGCCCTTCTTTCTCGCAGTCGTCTGTCGATGTTGATACTAAGTTGTATCAAGGCCTCCAAGGTGCCAGGTAAATCCGCTCGGGCGAGCTCGTCTTTAACAGCTTCCGATAACCCGAGTCTGAATTGAGTTCGCAAAGATGTGTCATTCCACCCTGAATCAAGGGTCCATCTTTTGAACTCAGATACAAAGTCTTCTACAGGTCTCCTTCCTTGTTTTAAGGCCCTCAACTGAATATCAGCAGTACTCTGCCTATTGGGGTCATCGTATAAACTAGCGAGTTCCGCTAGGAATAAGGAATAGGTGTTGAGAATCTGATCATTACTCTCAAAGAGAGAGTCTGCCCAGGCCCGTGGATCACCCGTCAGGTATGAAATAACGATACAGACTTTTATTTGATCAGTGGGGTATGTACGAGGCTTTAACAAAAAAAGCAATTGACATGCGTTTTTGAATTCACTAAATTTTTTCCGATCACCTGTAAACACTAGAGGAGGGTTTATTTTAGGTTCAGGAGGCTGAATAGCAGTAAGCCGTGAGAGCTGGGTTACCTGCTGTGTCAGAGTCTGATTCTTTTCTTGTACGTCAGTCAGAGCAAGTATTAACGCTTTTACTTGTTGTGTTAATTGTGTCACTTGAGTGGGTAATTCTGCTGAATCCATTTTTATGGTTCGTTCAATCTGTAACGCTCCTGCGTTTTTAGTATAGGCTGGATTTACAGCTGCAAAATCTCCACTCAGTAGTCATGTAGAGATGTGTTGAATACCAGATCCAACTCTCCAGGACTCATCACCGTGGGCCTGTCAGCTTCAACATACAGATATATACACACTCAATGAGATGTTCCTGGAGTGATAGTATGTATATGATAGTATGAAGGTGATGTGCTGAAGGGACAGGTGTGAACAGTGACAAGGATGGTAATCACTTGATAGGGTTTGTATAGGAGAGTTCAAGATGGTATTAGGAATGCAGATAGGTTAGTATTGAGTATGCTAACAGGTGGTGAGGACAGCAGATGACAAATACAGGATAGACTAACCCAGTGCAAGGATAGATAGTAGTAGACAGGAGAGCCAGCAATCTATGCAGCAGTGCAGATGATAGATGGTAGTAGGCTGAAGAGCTAGCAATCTATGTAACAGTGCAGATGATAGGATAGTATAGATAGGTAGTAACAGTCCTTAATGTGCATAGGTAGATAGTGCAATAAGGTTATGGAGGGTTCCCCTGCGGGATACTTATCACTTGTAATGTTAGTAGTTTAGAGAGGTCCAGTAGATGAGGAATGATCCGGTAGCGAGATACAGGGATCAGTAGCGAGGTTCCGGTCTGCTCCAGGTAAAGGGAATGGCTGGAGGTTCCGAACGAGAGACAGGCTTGAAAGCATGTGGGTAACAAGGCAGGTTGAACGAACAATGTGAGTGAGACCGCCGGCGGCTGAAATAGCCGCTCCGCGGCGCTCAGCAGTGACATCATCGTTCTTAAAGGTATATGCGTACCACCTGAAGAGAAAGGTGGGACGCATTACAGAGGAAAGTGGTGATTAAGGGTACCGGAGGTACCAGAATCTTACACAATGTTCCCTTCGGGCAATGGACGTTGTGCCTGATAAGGCTTTTTGCCTACTCTTGGGCGGCATGACTGCCGCACTTTATTGCTGCTCCTTCAAATCCACGTTAGGATCTTTTGGACAGCTATGCACAGTTTTTTCTATTTTTGTTGTTTTGTTTTTTCCCTTTTTTGGTCATTTAAGGTCAATGCACATACAGGACTTCCACAGCGGCCTGGTCTACAGCTCTTTCTGTTTGCATATGCAACAGCCACCACCCGTGAGTACAGCTACAATTGTTTCTATCACACCACAGCACATATTTCAATATGCACAATGGGGATAAACTTTCTTACTGTTAATGCTAAGGGTCTCAACCACCCTGTAAAGGGTAAATCCCTTTGGCAGGAAACCATGTCTCACCACTGCGATGTCCTGATGGTGCAGGAAACTAATTTTCCAAACTCAAACCCTCCGAAATGTGATCATAAAAGCTTCCCATGTATCTTTACTGCTGCTAGGGACTAAAAAAAAAATGTGGGGTGTTGACTGCCATCAGGGACACGGTAGCATTTAAGCTTCTCAGGGAAATTAAGGATCCCAGAGGCCGATATCTCACCCTAGTGTGCGAGCTTAACGTCACCACGCTGACGTTCATTAATGTGTATGCACCGAACACAGGCCAACGACTGTTCCTTAACAAATTATTGAAATTTTCTTTGCTCCTTGGGGGGGGGGACTTCAATATTACACCTAACCCCTGCCTGGACTCCTCGTCCACCCCTAAGAAGCAACCTCCGGCCTTACAGCCATTCATTGATGGTAATGACCTCTATGACGGGTGGCGTTGTCTCCATGGCACTGAAAGGGACTATAGTTTCTTTTCACCTCCACATAACTGTTATAGTAGAATTGACCTTTTTTTGATGGATCGCGACCTCATGTTGAGAACTTCTGCAGCCCTTATCAATACTATAACTTGGTCCAACCATGCTTCAGTTCAGTTAACATTGGAGGGCTCCTTTTCTGTGCCTGGTTCGTCTATATGGCGGCTGAACGCTAAATTGCTCCAAAACAAAGAAAATGTTGATATACTGCGACAGGGCTTGAATGATTATTTCCAAGATAATGCTTCCTATGTGTCAGACCCTTTTCTTTTTTGGAACGCCCATAAGGCGGTGATTAGGGGACTCCTTATTAAAATGGGGGCTAGGGCAAAGAGGCAGCGGACCCAACGTATTGACGACCTTACCAAAGACATTCGTGAATTGGATTCTGTAAATTTAGCCCATCCCTCACCTTCTAATCAACGAGCGGTGGCCCAGAAACGCTTGGAGCTGCAATCCCTTCTGCTGGACAGATTCGAGCTGGCCAATAGAAGATTGAAAATGACCTATTATACCTCAGGCAACAAAGCCGGTAGGCTGCTAACTGGAAGGCTGAGGGGATTGCAGCACAAGACAAAAATCCCTTACCTAATCCATCCTAGCACTAAACAGCGTATTCACCATCCCCGAGACATAGCGGAGGAATTTAAATCGTATTACAGCTCATTATACAACCTACATTTAGACGCGAACACCCCTCAACCGACGCAACCATTGATAGATGACTTTTTTGACAAATTGAATATTCCCAAATTAGACCATGATATGCTACTGTCCTTAAACGCCCCTTTCACCGCCCTTGAAATCATCCGAGTAATAGCTGCCCTATCTAACAATAAATCCCCAGGCCCGGATGGCTTCTCGGGGGAATATTACAAAACCTTTCCCACTATTTTGGCCCCACACATGGAATCGTTGTTTAATACTGCCGCTGCCTCTTCGACCTTCCCCACAGAGATGCTCAGTGCCACCATTGTTACTTTGCCGAAGCCAGGGAAGGATCCCGTTTCTCCCCAAAATTTTCATCCTATTTCGCTGCTCAATTGTGATTTAAAAATATACGCCAAACTTATAGCGAATAGATTAATGCACATAATGCCATCCATCGTCCACCTAGACCAGTCTGGTTTTATCAAAAAGCTCCAGGCGAATGATGCCACTCGCCGACTCCTGAATGCTATCCATGCTGTGGGCTCATCCTGAACGCCTTCTCTGCTCCTTGCTCTGGATGTAGAGAAGGTGTTCGATAGGATTCACTGGGTGTACCTGGCCAGAACTCTGCGTGCGTTTGGGTTCACGGGTCACATCTACTTTGCAATCATGGCGCTCTACACTTCCCCCAGCGCCAGAGTGTTGGCCTCTGGGGTTTTGTCTGGCGTTTTTCCGATAACCAATGGGACGCGCCAGGGGTGTCCCCTGTCCCCACTAATTTTTGATTTATTGATGGAGCCCCTGGCGATATATAGTAGGACGTGCCCTGCAATCTCGGGCATACACATTAACAAAAAGGTCCATAAAATCAGCCTATTCGCTGATGACGTCATCCTGATGTTATCCGTTGTGGAACGTTCCCTTGCTTCTGTGCATTCCATATTACATGTGTTTCATGGCATTTCTTACTATAAAGTCAACGCATCCAAGTCTAATATCCTGGCAATTGGTGTCCCTCAGGGGGTGAAGGCGCGACTGATGTCCTCTTTTCCGTATGAGTGGGCCAAGAAGGGGATCAAATATTTGGGAATTATCCTCACGCCGGACACATCCGGACTGGTTAGGGCCAACTATGCACCTTTCCTTGCAGATATGCAGAGCAAGCTTGCCAAAATGGGATGCACAGAACTCTCTTGGTCAGGGAGACTTGCCTCTTTCAAGATGCTTGTGCTACCCCAGCTACTGTATTTATTCAGGACCCTTCCAATCCCAGTGCCCACATCCTTCAAATCAGCGCAATCGACACTGAGTAGGTACCTATGGAGGGGACAGAGGGCACGTTGTTCATTTGCTAAATCTCTTCACCATAGGAGGGCAGGGGGGGTGGGGATGGTAGCTATCAGAGACTACTACAACGCTGTGGTCCTCTCTTCCCTCAGACCTTGGTTCCAAAATAATTTGGACCTGCTGTGGACACACATGGAAAGCTCCTATGTACCTGGTAAGGATTTAGGAAGCTTTCTCTTAGCTAATAACATTGGGGTTCGTCCCGCTGTAAATCTCCCGCCGACTATGGTGGCGGCGGTGCTCTCCTGGAGGAAGTTTACACAACTCAATATGAGGGGCCGCTTGTGCACTCCCATATTGCTGCCCTTGTCCAGGCTCCCATCTCTCGTCCCCAATCTCCAAATTGACTCCTGGCAGGCTAAAGGTATAACCCGGGTAGGGGATCTCATGGTAGGCCCGGCGGTCAAAACTTTTCGATCACTTCAAATTGAATATGACCTTCCTCCTGCGGAATACTTTCACTACTCCCAAATTAGGCATCTTCTACAACACAAGGTGGTGTCCCCCTTGGAACTACCCTGGCAAGTGGTTCCTAACGGCTCAAACTACTACCCTGAAGGGGATCTCGTTGTTCTACAACGATATACAGGACAAGTGCACATTCCTTAAATCTACCCCATATGCTAACTGGGAGGCTGACTTTCGGAAGACATTCTCTGACAGGTCATGGCAGAGGGCTCTTTCCCACACGTTTGCAGCTACTAAGAGCTCTAACTTGTGGGAAATTACGCAAAAGATGAACTTGCGTTGGTACATGACTCCCCAACGCATTACCAGATTCGCACCCCGTGCCTCACCCCTGTGTTGTAGACAGTGTGGGGGGGAAGGTTCACTGTTCCACATCCTCTCAAAATGCCCGAAGCTTCGGGTGTTTTGTAACAAGGTGTCGAACATCATCAATCAAGTAGCGGGTTCCCATGTATCATCGACTCCTGAACTGGCGGTATGCACGTTGGGAATCGAGGACATCCTGGCTCACTGTAGGACACCAATTATCCATATCCTAATGGCCTCCCGTCTTGCTATACTCAGACATTGGAAACAATGCAAAGCTCCTGAAATAACTGAGGTGACCCACATTGCACAGATAATGCCTCCTATGAGTTGATGTTCGCATCCTCAATAAATAAGGCTGACCGAGCTTACGAAATGTGGGGCCCATGGATGCAATGGTACTCTCAAAAGGGCCAACAATTTTGCTGATTATGCTAGTTCTTTCTTATTATAGCTGTTATACCAACTAGCCGCAGAGTATGTCTTATTGCCCTTCTTACTGTTATCCCTCTTTTCTTTATTGTTGTTGATGTTCATCACCTGGTATTATTGCACTATTCGGAACACGGGCGGGGACGCCTGGGGCAGGTCCCGGGAGGTGGGGGCCCTTCTCGGGTTGGCGGGGGCCTGAGGCTGCCTCCGGACCATTGATGAGGGATCTTGATGGGGGCGCTGCTCGGGTTGGGTCCTCCTCCTTCCCCCCTTTAGCTCTTAGCTTTGATACGATATTGCAATGTGACTTATACTGCTCCTTTCTCGCACTGAACATTGTTTGTTATATCTGTTATATCAGTTATGTATGTTCTTTGTTCTATTTTTGAAATATTTAATAAAAACTATTGGAATTAAAAATGAGAAAATGAAATTATTAGAAATGGATAGGAGACTATTACTACAAGATGTGAAAAAGCAAGGGGTACAGAATTGTGAATATAAATTGATATCAGATTATAATGCCTAATTTAGACAAGTTGAAAGAATTATTAATAAACATTGGAACATTTTGAGGCAAGATAAGATTCTAGGACCCAATTTGCCCATCAAACCAAAATTTATATACTAAAAAGCCCCTACTTTGAAAGATATAGTAGCCCCAGGGGTTATTGATCCCCTTATTTAGAAAAATAGTTCAATATTTTGATTTATCACTGTTTTTCACACTTGTGGGAGATGTTTGGCATGTCATCATGCCAAAGGTAACATTAAAAAAAAAAAAAAAATGTTATCCAGGAGTACAGGGAGCAAGTATCAGATGAAAGATCTCATTAAAGTATCAGATCAAAGATCTCCACTACTGGTGTTATCTATATGTTGGAGTGCAGATGTGTGCTCCAATATATAGGGCATACTTGTACATCCAGATGTCTAAATACTAGGGTGGCAGAGCATATGAAAAATATTAAGAAGGGGGTAGATACACATAATGTGTCTAAGCATTTCAGAGATGTTCATGACATGAATCCTGATTCACTACAATTCAGGGGGATAGAAAAAGTTAAAAGACATTGGAGGGGAGGGAACTATATAAGGCAATTGAGCAGAAAAGAATCCTTTTGGATTTTTGAGGCCAGGGTTCTTTCACCTTGAGGCCTCAATGTGGACTTTGATATCAACTGTTTTATTAGTGACAAATTATTTTATCTTTATTTATTATAATATAGAATGATCTATTTTACATGTTATATACAAATTATTTGTTTATTCTAAATTTCAGTAATGGGTTAGGAGTTGCATTCTACATCCTAGCCTTGATGTTATTTTATTAATTTTGTAATTTGTAATTTTTTTGTGTAAAGGTGGCCTTGATCTGAATTTTTATGAGCGGATATGTTCTGCAATTAAGGTGCTAGCTAGGAGTATAGTTATCCACATCTGTAATTATTGTTTACGTATTTTAGTATTTTATGTTTATTTAAGTGGTGTCCCCAGTATATTTCTTTTGGTGACCCTCTCGCCACACCATTTCTGGACTTTTTCCAGTGATAGGTGGCTGATTATGCTGCCTGAGTGCGATTGAGACCAAAGAGAGGTGGTGCCGTTGATCTAGCCTAGATAAGTCAAAGAGCATAGTGACATCTTTACCCCACCCCTACTGAAGAAGTCTACGCCCTGGCGTAAAGCATATAAGGGCGGAGCTTATGTGCTGATGTCACATCGCGGCCATCTCAACTTAAGAGATACTTATGTTTTATGCCAGATTAGACCGCACTGCCTAAGTGCCACACTTGTGAGTGTTTGATCGTTTTTTATGGTACAATAAATTTTAATCTAATAGCACTAGATTCTGCCATTCTTTTGTTCCCTTATATACTGATGACTGTTATCGAGGCTCATAGAGCTGGCTGAAAGAAGATTAAGCCACAGAGGATTACCGGATTTATCTCTTGTCCCCAGAGAGAGAACCACTGATTTTGACTCATTGGTAACATAGGGGTCAAAATATGAGGTGAGCGTCTTGACTGCACAGGTGGAGGAGAGCACTAGCACATTATTGTTTGTTTGCACTGGATAGTAGATCATCATATTGCTTACTTCTATCAAGATATACTTATGATATATGGACTCTAATTTGGGCACTTGATCGTGGGACTATTATTATTTTTTTTTTTCACTTTGAGTATCATTTCACCATTTAGATTTGTAATATTGCACTATATGGTTTATTTATATATTTGAGGAGCAGCACTGTTTGAAGTTTAATTTAAGTTTACAGGTATCTCCATTTTGCATATTTCAGGGGTGGAAAATGTGTGAAAGCGTAAAAATTATATTAATCCTGGATATAACTTGTTTTATACAACTAAAATCTTACTCAGAACTATGATCAAACTATACCATTATATATGTAATGTAGGCTGTCCCTTAGACAACAATAATATAGACTTTAGAGGGACTTTATGATAAAATGAATAGGCTTTCTCATACTGGCAAAGTTGTAATCTGTTATTTGTTTCCTGTAGTTGATTTTTCAATAAAGAAAAATGTTAATGTAGTCACTTGAAAGTGAACAATTTAAACATTTTATTAGCACAGTAAGAGACAAAAAGCTTGCTTTCCTAACAGATTCAGTTTTACTTTTGGTAAATAGAACCTGTGTTTACTTGAAAAACCCAACTCTCTGCAAGGAAATGTAAAACTTAACATTATTATTGTTATTATCATTATTATCATTAGTATTATTTAAAGCACTAAAATACTGTGTAGCACTATACATATTATATTACAAATTATATATAAATACTTAATGTGTACAAAATGGCAAACTCCAGACAAAAGTAAATACAAGAACATGACACAGGAGAAGGTAAAGGTCTCCTACACATGTGTAGCACCCTCCTAGGTAGGTGCTAGAGAGAGAGAGAGTATAGTTGTGTATCCTTTTCTGCTTACCAGAAGGATTGCCAGGTAAATCTATATTGTTCTCTGCCTACCAGAGAGCAGGATCTGCTAGTGAGGTCTGCTCAATATGTTCAGGTGCAACTCAGGTTTCTGAAATGTTTCACAATGGTCCAATAGGGAGACATATTGGACATTGGGAGGAAACCTGACAAATTAGTGCACAGGCATTTAGTACAGCCCTCGTAATTGGAGGAAAGTGCCTCGGTGTATGCTGGGATACTGTATGAATGCCAGGAGCACATTCGCTTGGGGTCTTTTAGCTGGAGAGCGGAGTCCCAGAGGGAGGGGGCGGCTGCCTCCTCCTCTGTAGAAGTTGCATTGCAACCTCAGGTGGTAAACTTGAGGGCCTAAAGAGCTAGAGAGCAACTGAACCCGGAGTTCCTGAAAAGCTGACTGGAATAGAGACACTGGAAGGATCTGACTCTGCATACAGTGAGTACAGGTCTGTGCCAAGTGGCCTGACCTGAGGGGGGCCATCCCTGCAGCTAGAAGACTCAGTGGACGGGTGTCAGTAAAAAGGATGCTGGATAGTATTCTGAAGATAATGTAGTTTACCAAGTTTATTGCTGGAGAAAGTGCAAGAAGACTTTACCCTTTCCATACATGTGGCAGTATGGTCAAGCAGTGTGACTGCTTCCACAAGCAACCTGGTGAGGCCAAGTGAGAGTTATCCTTATCAACTGTATATAGTTTCAGTTGGAGTATCCCACTATTCCCTTCTTCCATCCAAGTTCCACAATAAATACTAAAAACCAACACCCCTGGACTGTTTATTGAGTAACGAGAAATTGGGAGTAAGGATGAATGTGTGAACTGTGCCCTAAGTGACTGTCTACTAGTAATCAGAAGAGGCCCAACAAGTCATCATACAGCAAGTCCTACAGGGACAGTGCTACACATGGATGGATACTTGAATCCAATGCAGGTTTACTTGATCAAGAGTTAAAAGGACTCCTCAGAACTCAGTCCTGATCTTAATAATTGCACATTTATATTAGTAAAACAGAAATAATACCTCACCCGAAATAGACAGAATAATAAAAAGTGATATTCTCATACTCTTTTGGATAATACAGTAAGTAAATTTCACCAGTAAGTTAAAGACATTTACAGACATTTTTGGATTTTTTGATTAATTCATTTATGTGCAGCACTACTTTTTACATTACCATATCATCAATCTTCTATTTTCCTTTTTAATCAAACGTGTGATTTCTGCTGTACAATAAAGTGAAGGAAATCCTATATTCTATACAGAGATGTACCAGCAGATGTCACACTTTATACATGCACAGCATAATGGCCTAAAAGCACTGGCTTTGTTTAAAGAAGAACTGCAGGTTCAGCTTTTATTATATTTTAATGCAGCTAAAAAGATCAGAGAAATCAAGTGTGTTATTGCATCTTCACCTCCAACTACTCCCTCTGCCTGATCAGCATCAAATTCTGTTTTTATGCTGTCGCTACAGTTCCCTGTTGCTCTTTATTGAGAAGAGACCTTATTAAGCACTTCATAGATTATTACTATTATTACATCTCAAATGATTTTCTGCCACATTTAATCAAGGTGAGATCTGATAAGCACTGCATGGATTTACATTGGAGAACACTTTAAACACTGTATAATTTGCGGGTTATCCACAATTAGGGCACACTCACTTCTGCAGAAAATTGGAAAATTGCTGTGAGGGTTGACATTTTAAATTCCTTATTTGTACATAGTTACATAGTTACATAGTTAGTGAGCTTGAAAAAAGACATCAGTCCATCCAGTTCAACCTATGATGTGTGTGTTTGCTTTTAACCGTACATTGTATACCCCTGTATGTTGTGGTCTCTAAGGTGCCTATCTAATAGTTTTTTGAAACTATCAATGCTCCCTGCTGATACGACTGCTTGTGTAAGAGAATTCCACATCCTTACCGCTCTTACAGTAAAGAACCCCTTACGCACTTTAAGGTTAAACCGCCTTTCCTCTAGTTTTAGTGAGTGGCCACGTGTCTTATTGTATCTCCTTTCTCTGAATAGTTTGTTCCTTATGCTAGGGTTGCCAGTACAGTATTTGTACATTGATATCATATCCCCCCTCAATCGTCTCTTCTCCAGAGAGAATAGGTTCAGTGCTTGTAGCCTTTCCTCATAGCTGATGTCCTCCATTCCCCTAATCATTTTTGTTGCCCTTCTCTGGACTTTCTCCAGTTCCAGCACATCCTTCCTGAGGACCGGTGCCCAGAACTGGACAGCATACTCCAGATGTGGCCGGACCAGAGTCTTGTAGAGTGGGAGAATAATCTCTTTATTTCTGGAGTGAATCCCCTTTTTTATACATCCCAGTATTCTGTTGGCTTTGCTTGTGGCGGCTTGGCATTGCATGCCACTGCCAAGCCTGTTGTCTACCAGTACCCCCAAGTCCTTTTCCATCCTAGACTCATCCAGAGGTTTCCCCCCTAGTGAGTAGCTTGCTTTCTGGTTTCTGGCCCCCAGGTGCATTACTTTACATTTTTCAACATTAAACCTCATCTGCCATGTAGTTGCCCACCCCGTTATTTTGTTCAGGTCTGCTTGCAAGGTTTCCACATCCTGCATAGAAGATATTGGCAAGCCTAGTTTAGTATCATCTGCAAATACTGAGATTGTACTAGATATCCCCTCCTCTAGATCATTTATGAATAAATTAAACAGGATTGGGATACATTCCCTGTAGCGTTTTCCCCCAAAGGAGCCCTGCTACAGCTGAGAGGGTTAAAATCTCCTGTCCTTTCTTCCGGCGCATGCGCGCGGGAACCCTCGGTTCTAGCAAGAAGCTCTGAAGTTCTGGCGCGGTTTGCTGGTCCTTCAAAACGCATGCGCCGCTGACGTCAGTGGCTGCATGCAGGGTGAATATCTCCTAAACCATGTAGGTTTAGGTGATATTCATTTAACCTACAGGTAAGTATTATAATAGGCTTACTTGTAGGTAAAAATAAGAAAGCGAGACAGCTATTTCTTTAATACATGGAGCATAAAGTGAATATGATGGCGGAGGCACATTGACTATTGGGCACTATCTATAGTGGATGACTTGTGTAGAACCCTGACCATTGGCCGGGTCCCCAGTGAGACATGCTTGACAACCCCAGAAACCCAACCTGTAGACACGCTATCTCACACACTCCAAAGTACCATCCGCTCTAGCCTGATGAAGATTAAATAATTGGAAGGTCTTAGTGCCTTACTGTTTATGTCCCATGTTTTCCGTTATGGGTATATGGTCAGATTACCTGCTTAAACATTCATGTTGTGCCTTGGGTTGTCTGTTGACTGTTTCCTTCCCCCCCTTTTTCCCCCCACTTTTTTTTCTTTCCCCCTGCACTGTGGGGTTTCCTACCCTGTCAGCTAGCAAGCTGCGGGGGAGACAGGGTGCTCTGTGCAGGCACACCTGTTTGACTCGGATGGAGCAGGCTGGGGGGGGTGGCGTCCGGGGGAAGGGAGCTCCCCCTCTTTTTTGGCTGCCTGTGAGGGGAGTCCATCCTGGAAACTGTCTGTCCTGCCCCACTCGGATGGTTACGGAATTTGGGTGACACAGACGTATGCTCCTGTCTTAGAGACCAGGCTCGTCAAGCAAACTTTCTTTGTACCTAGTTGTTGTCCTTCACCTAATACTCATGTTATTGTTTACCTGCTCCACGAAATAGTTAAGTGTTACGTTTTTGGATTTTTGCCTGAATCTTTCGCAAATCCACCAGTGAATTTTTCTTTTTCTCTTTAATGCATGCCTGTTACACCATTTACTCCATCTATGATTGCTGTTGGGCTGGGGGGAGAGAGTCAGGGATCCATCCCTTGGCTCTGTCCAACCACTACCCCACATAGGACTACGCTTGATTGCCCAGTGTTGTACTGGTGAGCGTCTTAGCAACAGTTAGTTGTTATTCTCTAGTATATTGAGGCATCTCTCTGTCAGACAACCTCTCTTTCTTTCTCTATTTCTCCTCATTATTCTCTCTATTCTCCTATTTACTCTCTCAATTTTTTTCCTTTTCTGACTATATTTTCTCATCTTCCCCCTGCTCTTCTCTATACTTGCCTTTTCCCCTATCCCCACTTCCTGCCCCCTTCCCTACCCCCCCCCCCCCACACTACTCACAAATGGATGGCATCAGGATTCTCTTGATTAATGGTAAGGGACTTAATGTCCCAGAAAAGAGACGGATTCTCTTAAACAATTTAAAAAGTTCTAAAGTAGATAATGCCTTTGTTCAGGAGACGCACTTCAGGAACGACAAGCTCCCTGTGCTAAAGAAATGATTTTTTTCCCCCCTGGCTTACCATTCTTTCAATCCAGAATCCAAATCCAAAGGGGTTTCTACTATTTTTTCGAATAAGGTGCTGTGGACCTGTGCACATATTCTAAAGGACCCCAACGGCCGATTCTTGTTCCTAAAGGGAACTATTGGGGATATCAAAATTACTTTGACCACCTTCTATGCCCCCAATAGTCAGCAAGATGGTTTTATTTCTAGAGGAATGGAGAGGCTCCTGGAATTCTTTGAGGGTCAATTAATTGTTGGAGGAGGCTTTAATATCCCCCTGATCCCTTCAGTAGAAACATCTCAGGGATCTTCCTCTGTCCCC
Source organism: Pelophylax lessonae (assembly GCF_965119305.1). Taxonomy (NCBI): domain Eukaryota; kingdom Metazoa; phylum Chordata; class Amphibia; order Anura; family Ranidae; genus Pelophylax; species Pelophylax lessonae. The sequence continues at coordinate 424,276,100 of NC_138772.1, read as the reverse complement.
CCTCAGAAAAGCATTGCGAAGCCCCTCCACAACGCACAGCTAATAGACGTGTGGTGCCTGATGCACCCTTGGGAACAGGAGTATTCCTTCTACTCCCCGCCACACCATTTATACTCCCACATAGATTATTTCTTAATTCCACAGTCAATCACATACGATCCGTGAGACATCTATGGGTTCTATCACCTGGTCTGATCACATCCCTGTTATGCTCTCCTTCTCCTATGTGTTGACAGATACCCGATCATCTAAGACTCGGACGCGGAGGCTAAATGAGAGTCTACTCCAAGACGAGAACTAGACCAATTCTTCTGAACTAATACCATTGCAGATACCGACCCCAGAATCATTTTGGAGGCACACAAAGCAGTAATACGTGGAGTTCTTATTAAACATGGCTCCAGGATCAAAAAGCAGCGTACAGCACAGCTAGACTCCTTACTACAGTCCTTAAACACGCCAGAATCCCGGCACAAGCATGCCCCTATGCCCTCATCAGAGATGGACCTAATGACTTTAAGTAAACAAATTAATGAGCTTTTACTATATAAAGCTAAGGCATCTAAGCAAATTTGTCGTAAAGTTTCTTACGAGAAAGGAAACAAATGCGGTAAACTGCTAGCCAGATCTCTCAGAGAACAAACTCTAGCCACATACATCCCACAGATAGTCTCTCATACAGGTCAGAAAGCCACGTTACCTAGAAATATTAAATGTTAAATTAGATATCACAGATCTAATCTGCTCTATCTCTGGAACCCGCCTTATGCAGAATACGCCTAAATTTGGATATCTCGGGTATCAATGTTGGTCAGACCCAGCAGAAAATATCTGCATATGCAGACGACATGCTGTTCTCCTTCATCAATCCTATAGTCTCGTTACCAAACCTTCTTCATGAATTTGAGATATATGGCACTTTGTCCAATCTGAAAATCTATTTTACCAAATCTGAAGCTATGAGTGTTGGTATATCGAACTCCCTTCTACAACAATTGCAACTGAATTTTAAATAAAGTGGACACACTCTGCATTGAAATATCTTGGAACTTTTATACCACCCAAATTCTCTCAATTATTTGCAATTAATTTTCCCCCTCTCCTAAAGAAAGTCCAAGCATTATTACAGAAGTGGAACAATGGCTTCCACTCGTGGTTTGGTAGATGCAACATAATTAAAATGTGTATACTCCCTAAGTTCCCATACCTCTTTCAAGCACTTCCAATACCCATCCCCCACCACTACTTTAGACAGCTTAACACCCTACTAGTAAACTTTATTTGGGCTTATAAACGACCCAGGCTATGTAAAAAACTTCTCTCACTTCCAAGACAATTGGGAGGTATGGCTATGCCGGACTTGCAGAAGTATTATCAGGACATTCAACTAGGAAGACTTATTGACTGGTGTCGTCACACATAATCAAAACTTTGGTCCAGACTAGAACAAGCCCAATCCGAAATACCCCTTTGCAGGGCTCCATGGTGTCACCAGACAATACCAGACTCTGTAAGGCGCCATCCTCTTATTGGCCACATGATCAAAACCTGCTCAAAATAGTTTGTACAGCTCTCACTCGCTGGGTTGCATTCACCACTGTTCCCCATATTGGGGAATCCCCAGTTTACACCCCAGATATCAAGACAGGGTGTTTAGGTCCTTGATGGAATCTGATTGTTTCCAAGCTTCCCACTTTCTCACACCTTCAGTCTGGCCTACGCTTAATGACCTGATGGATCCATCAGGCTCATATCGCCTGGACTTCTGGAGGGCACTTCAACTCCATCATTTCTTAAAATCTTTACCTACCCCCGGCCAACATGACACACGACTGTTCTCAGAAAGGCACTCTATTGCATGCACTGTCCAAAACTTACAGTACACAATGTTGATCACGCCAGTGGGGCAGTACCAAACCCCCTTTCTAGCTAAGTGAGAAAGGGACTTAAAATGCGTCTTTTCCCCAGATCAGCAGAACCGCATAATCCGACTTGCATTCACAACACCTATCTATACAAAAACTTATGAAGCCAATTTCAAACTCCTTACAAGATAGTACCACACACACCTGTTAGATTGAGTACATTTTCCCCACACTTACGGAACAGTGCTACATATTTTTTGGCCGTGCTCTAAACTGACGCAATTCTGGAAGTTGGTGCGTGACACTTCCCAGAGGTGTCCTCTTCCTTCTCCATGCCTCTAGCATCCCAGTCCAGATTTACAAAAACTCTGTTGCTCCCCATCTACTGAATGCTGCCGAAATGTGCATTCCTCTCAAATGGAAAAGCCAGCGTGCCCCAAGTATTGGCATGTGGCTCAAGAAAGTTGAAGAAATAAATAAGATGGAAAACCTGGTTCTATCTGCACACCACATATTTGAAAAATACACCAAGAAGTGGCATCAATTGAACTTGTTTGTGCTCGCTGATGAGTGCGGATCTTTGATTGCAGATGGCGACTCTGAAACTGGCGGAAGCCATTGAGTCTAGAATCCGCTGCTTGGTTCATGTCAACCTTCCACCCCATCCCCCCAACCTTCATTCTCAGTCTTCCCGTCCCCTCTCTCTACCTATCTGTTCTCGTTAATCTTTTCCCCCTCTTATTCTCTCTTTTTCTCTCCACTCCCACTACTCCTCTGTCTGTAATGTTCCGGTACCTTTGGTACCCTAAATTACACTTTCCACAAGTGTATGCGCCCCACCATTTACTTTTGGAAAGGTGCGCATACACCTTTAAGACTGGAGCTGTCATCACCCAGCGCCGGACTAGATGGCTATTTAAAGCGCCGGTTCTCACTCACATGTGTTCGTTCAAACACCCTTACCTGGATGCTAACCTTGCTTGAAGCTTCCATGCTTGCAAGCTTACTTCGCTGACGGAACCTCGCTGAGCTGATCCCTGTATCCCGCTACTGGATCATCCGCCTCTCCTGAACCATCCTTCGGCTGTATCGCTAATAGTGCTAAGTACCCCGCAGGGGATTTCTCTATAAACTTATACTAAGCTTACACTATCTAGCTCTGCATAGTAGAGACTGTTTATCACATCTGCATAAACTAGATTGCTAGCTCTTGAGACTACTGCTACTTTTCTGCACTGGGTTGATCTCTTTTGTATGTACACCTGCTATTCTATCATCTGCTATCATACAACATTGCTAAACCTTCCTGCATCCATCTGCTACTGTCTCACCTTCAAGAGTCTATCACCTACCACCTCCACTCAACCTATCTCTCAACCTTCATCATTGTGTTACCACATACATAAAGTCACTCTAGGAACCAGCTTGCTAATTGTGTGTATTTACTGGCTGAAATAAGACCTTCCACACATGATGAGTCATTGAGGTTGGGAATGGTATCTCAGCATATCTCTTACATGACTACTGAAGTGGAACTATTTCTGCAGCTGAAAATCCACACCATATAAGAAACGCAGGAGCGCTACAGATTGAACGAACCTAAAAATGGATTCAGCAGAAATAGCCACTCAGGTGACACAATTAAAACAGCAAGTATCTGCGTTAATACACGCACTTGCTGAATTAAAAGAAGACAATCAGGCTCTGTCGCAGCAGGTAATTAGACTAACACAACTTACCTCTGCTCAGTCCCCTGAACCCAAGATAAATCCCCCTTTGGTATTTACAGGCGATCGCAAAAAATTTCGCGAATTTAAAAACGCATGTGAGTTACTTTTTTTGCTAAAACCTCGTACCTACCTTACTGATCACATTAAGGTTTGTACTATTATTTCTTACCTATCAAGCGATCCTCGAGCCTGGGCAGATTCTCTTTTTGAGAAAAACGACCAGCTTCTCAACTCCTATGCCTTGTTCCTGGCAGAGCTCACTAGCCTATATGATGACCCCAATAGGCAGAGTACTGCTGATCTTCAGTTAAGATCCTTGAAACAAGGAAGGAGGCCTGTAGAAAACTTTGTCGCAGAGTTCAAGAGATGGACCCTTGATTCAGAATGGAATGATGCATCTCTGAAAACCCAATTTAGGCTTGGCCTATCAGAAGCCGTTAAGGACGAGCTCGCCCGAGCGGATCTGCCAAAAACCCTGGATGCATTAATACAACTCAGTATTACCATAGATAGAAGACTACGAGAAAGAAAGGCTGAAAAGATGGGAATGCCATTATCCGTTTCCTCTCGGAGTCTGGCCGTTCCTATGGAGGTAGGAACCATACGCCCACCGCTATCAACTATGGAAAAAGCCAAAAGACGAAATGAAAATCTCTGCTTGTACTGTGCATCCCCGGATCACAAGATAAACGTCTGTCCCCTAGTCAACAAAAAGAAGGGTGAGTGTTCACATGTCTCCCTAGGAGGATTGACAACTTCATTCACTAACCCCTACATTTCTGTTTTGTTGACATTACAGTGGGACCAGAACAGGATTACTATTAAGGCCATGATTGACACAGGATCTTGTGGAAATTATATGGATATATGTTTTGCTGCTTTAAATAAAATTCCTATTATTTCTAAACTCAAACCTGTCTCAGTAAGTCTTATTACCGGTGTTCCGTTATCCTCTGGTCCGATCACCGATCAGACACAAGCACTTCTAGTCACTATTAACGAGTCTCATAGGGAGACTTCTACCTTCGATTTAATACCATCACCCCACTGTCCCATTGTGTTGGGACTTCCCTGGTTGCACACACACCAACCAACCATAGATTGGAAGAAACGGTCCTTGACCTTCCCTTCTTGTTATTGCGAGGAAACGTGTAACCTCCCGTTTTCCGGGAAGATTCTGTCTGTGGTGACAGATGAGATTGCACCACTATGTTATCAGGATCTTTCTGAGGTTTTTCTTGAGAAAAATGCTCAAGCATTACCTCCTCATCGAGACTATGATTGTAGCATTGATCTACTCCCAAATAGCAAATTGCCGTTCGGTCATGTTTATCCTCTTTCACAGGATGAACTTGCCCATCTCAAAACCTATTTGGATGAGAACTTGGAAAAAGGTTTTATTAGACCTTCCACTTCTTCCACAGCAGCAGGACTCTTTTTTGTTCGCAATAAAGATTCAAGTCTCAGACCTATCATCGACTACAGGAAATTGAATGCTATCACAATAAAAGATCGCTATCCTCTACCGCTTATCCCTGAGCTCATTGAGCAGGTGCGTGGAGCTACCTATTTTTCAAAATTAGACCTGAAAGGAGCATACAATCTCATTCGAATCCGTGATGGACACGAGTGGAAGACTGCATTCAGAACTAGATACGGATTGTTCGAATATCTTGTGATGCCATTCGGCCTATGCAATGCCCCTGCAGTTTTCCAACGATTTATAAACGATATTTTTAAAGACTTACTAGATGTCTGTGTTGTGGTATATCTGGACGATATACTTATATATTCACGGACCCTGTCTGAACACATAAGACATGTAAGACTTGTATTATCGAGATTGCTTGCACATAATCTTTATGTGAAGCTGAAGAAATGCTTGTTCCATAAAGATGAGGTACTCTTTCTAGGCTACATCATATCCAAAACAGGAATCGAGATGGACATGAGTAAAATATCCTGCATTCAGGATTGGCCTACACCAACTACACGCAAGGCGCTACAGCGATTCCTGGGATTTTCAAATTTCTACAGGAAGTTCATAAAAAACTTTTCTGCTATTGTGAGACCCCTCACACAGCTCACTAGCATAAAAATACCATTTAAATGGTCAGAAGAAGCAAATAAGGCTTTCCACTTGTTAAAGACAAGGTTTACTTCCGCTCCCATATTACGCCATCCAGACCCATCCCTCCAATACATTCTGGAGGTAGATGCGTCAAACATGGCAGTAGGAGCAATACTCTCCCAATGACCTACCCACACTTCACCACTTCATCCAGTCGCTTTTTTTTTCTAAATCCCTGAGCAGTCCCGAGATAAATTACCCCGTGGGTGAAAAGGAACTGCTTGCTATAAAATTGGCTCTGGAGAATTGGCGACATTTACTCAAAGGCACCCAACTACCAATAATTATATACACGGACCATAAAAACCTCCAATATCTTCAGACTAGCAAAACTCTCTCGCATCGACAGGTACGATGGTCACTATTCTTTCTAAGGTTTAACTTCCTAGTGACCTACACACCTGCAGATAAGAACAAAAAGGCGGATGCATTATCACGACTAACTGAAGAAAACTACTTTGAAATCCCTTCCGTTCCTATAATACCTCACAAACGCATTATTGGAGTTGTCCGTTCCTTAAAGGAAGAGGTTCTGCATGGTATAAGTTTGGATTCACCCCCACCACAACTAAATACTGATGCAGAAGGCTTCCTCTACTACAACGACAAACTTTACATACCACCTACCCTACGCACCAAGATCTTGGAATTATCGCATGATGTGCCTATGGCAGGACATATGGGTATGACAAAGACTTTCAATTTGATTTCTCGACAATTCTGGTGGCCTGACATGAAAACATCTATACAAAAATTCGTCTCTTCATGCAATGTCTGTGCCAGGTCCAAAATTGACAATACGAGACCATCCGGTCTACTATGCAGTCTACCAATACCCCAAACTCCATGGGAGGTTTTGTCATTGGACTTCATCGTAGAATTGCCTCCTTCCAAAGGATTTAATACCATCTTGGTGTCAGTGGACCATCTGACAAAGATGGCACATTTCATTGCTATTCGCAGACTACCTTCGTCCAAACAAACGGCAGAACTCCTGATGAAACATGTCTTCAGATTACATGGTATCCCAAAAACTCTTCTGTCTGACCGTGGATCCCAATTTATTTCTAAATTCTGGCAAGAACTATGTCACATACTACGGATTGAGCGGAAGCTCACTTCTCCTTACCATCCGCAGACCAACGGACAGACTGAAAGAGTCAACCAATGCATCGAGCAGTATTTACGTTGTTACACTTCTTACCAACAGGATGATTGGTTGGATCTTCTCCCCCTGGCAGAATTTGCCTACAACAACGCAACTCACAGTACAACCAAGCAGAGTCCGTTCTACTTGAACTATGGGTTCCATCCCTCTATTCTCCCTCCACGCATCCTTCCTTCAAATAACCCAGTAGCCTCAGACTATCTTACCCAAATAAAGGATTCTCTGGGTTTACTAAATACTACCATTGCACACGCTCACAGTCAACAAAAGAAGTACCATGATCTTCGTAGAAGACCTTCTCCACAGTATACTATCGGGGACCTCGTTTGGCTCTCAACAAAAAACTTGAGACTGAAGATCCCTAGCAAAAAGCTTGGACCTCTGTTCTTGGGACCTTTCCCAATCAAGAAACTTATTGGAAAAGCTGCAGTGCAGCTTACATTGCCAATGGACCTAAAAATCCATCCCATTTTCCATGTGTCGCTACTAAAACCCCATGTTCCGGACCAAGGAATAAGGCCTAATATTCCACCTCCCCCTCCTGTACAAGTTGAAGGTGGAGAAGAATACGAGATAAAAGAGATTCTGGATTCTCGTATCTACAGAAGAAGACTTCAGTACTTGGTTAGATGGAAGAACTATGGGCCCCAAGACGACACCTGGCTAAACACCTCTGACATACATGCCCCTAGATTAATCCGCAATTTTCATGCGAGATACCCAGACAAACCAGCTCCAGAGGCCTTCAGGAGCAGGCCTTAAGGGGGGGGTATTGTAATGTTCCGGTACCTTTGGTACCCTAAATTACACTTTCCACAAGTGTATGCGCCCCACCATTTACTTTTGGAAAGGTGCGCATACACCTTTAAGACTGGAGCTGTCATCACCCAGCGCCGGACTAGATGGCTATTTAAAGCGCCGGTTCTCACTCACATGTGTTCGTTCAAACACCCTTACCTGCATGCTAACCTTGCTTGAAGCTTCCATGCTTGCAAGCTTACTTCGCTGACGGAACCTCGCTGCGCTGATCCCTGTATCCCGCTACTGGATCATCCGCCTCTCCTGAACCACCCTTCGGCTGTATCGCTAATAGTGCTAAGTACCCCGCAGGGGATTTCTCTATAAACTTATACTATGCTTACACTATCTAGCTCTGCATAGTAGAGACTGTTTATCACATCTGCATAAACTAGATTGCTAGCTCTTGAGACTACTGCTACTTTTCTGCACTGGGTTGATCTCTTTTGTATGTCCACCTGCTATTCTATCATCTGCTATCATACAACATTGCTAAACCTTCCTGCATCCATCTGCTACTGTCTCACCTTCAAGTGTCTATCACCTACCACCTCCACTCAACCTATCTCTCAACCTTCATCATTGTGTTACCACATACATAAAGTCACTCTAGGAACCAGCTTGCTAATTGTGTGTATTTACTGGCTGAAATAAGACCTTCCACACATGATGAGTCATTGAGGTTGGGAATGGTATCTCAGCATATCTCTTACATGACTACTGACGTGGAACTATTTCTGCAGCTGAAAATCCACACCATATAAGAAACGCAGGAGCGCTACACTGTCCTGTCTTTCCTCTGTTTCTTATCAAGTTATGTAAAATGGAAATGGACGACTACAGGTATTTCCCAATACATTATGCCCTTCTCACATAGAAGTATTATCCAGTATCTCTTTTTCTATATTGCTGGCAGTTTTTACTTTTAAGACTGACATGTTTATCTTATCACACTGTTTTCCGCCATTATGTCTTTGGCTTTTGATCTTTATTGAAAGTAACTGTTAATATACTTAGAAGTTGTCTTTTCAACAAAATAAAAATTGTAAAAAAAATAAAATAAAAAATAAGAAAGCAGGGTACAAAAAGGTAAAAAAATGCGTAGGGTCCCACCCCAAAATCCATACCAGAACCTTATCTGAGCATGCAGCCCAGCAGGCAGCCCAAAGCACCCCCATGTTGTGGGCATGTGGCCTGGTATGGTTCCGGAGGGGGAGGCTGCTCGCTTGTACCCCCCTCCTAAACCATACCAGGCCACATGCCCACAACCTGGGGGATGCTTTGGGGCAGGGGGTCCTGCTCCCAAAGAAATTATTCAAGGAATAGTAAGCAAGAAATATAGTGACCAAAAGGACTCTCACCACTTTAGCTGGCCTCTGGGTGTTTGGCAGTCCCACAAAGACAAAAAACACAGCTGCAGCCTGTCCCCAGATGACAGCCTCAGTCTCTCATTAGATCCAACATATGACACATGGGTTCCACCAAAGGACCTCAGCAGGAAGTTTAGAAAAGGTCACAGCAACATTTTCTAAACAGCTCTACACATAGGTTTCAAACTCGCACTGTACAAGCCCAATAGCAGTCTGGGTCTTCTCCCTACCCGGCAGTTTGGATGAGGTTTCAACTGCAAGAGCTGCCTTTTTATTCTCTCTCCCCAGCAGTAGCTCATGTGTGTTCCTTGCAGCTTTCCTTTTTTCAGTTACTGTTGATCCCCTCCTTATAAAGCAGCCTGCAAGACATACGCTTTTCCTACTCCCCTTTCCTGGACCAGGACTGTTCCTTTGTGTGTACTATCCTCCTCCGCCATCTATGTGACCACAGCTCTGAAATGGATGGATGGGCTTCAGTTCAGGCTGCAGGTGTGGTTGAAGCTGGGCTTATTCCTTGCATGGATTAAATATCTATGCTAGTAAGTTTTGCACACTACCATTGGATATATAATGATATTGAAACTGAAACGCAGATGCTGTGAGTGTATGCCACTGACCAGTGTGAAGGCTAATCCCAGAAAGCACCCTTCAGCTTGTCTGGGAGTGTTTAATACTGATCTTAATGAGAGTGCCGGCTTGAGCTTTAAACAAGGTTTCAGGAGGCCATTTTAAAATGGCACTCAGTCTTAGCGGCTCCTGTGTGCCAAAACAGGGATGCAGGCTTGAAATGGCTGTCTGTCACCGCTAGCATCCAGCACTAAGCCCAGGAGCTGAAATGATCACCTGATGAGCTTCTGATGTGTTTACTTATCGCTCCATAGGAAAGTGAAAGTAAACGGAATGCCTTTGCATTCTGTGATCATCTGCAGTGTAGTGAGACCACTAAGTAATGTCAGGCAATGCCTATTAAGTACAGAGACCAGGACAGAGCTATACTAGTTCTGTCCAACCTCTCCCTGCAGCAATAGATTTCTGAGATACTGATCTATTGCTGAATGTTTGTAGCCAGCAATAGATCACTATTATAAGTGACCTGCTGCTGCAAAGCTGCCTGTGTGCGTCTGGATCTGATCTCCTCTGCCCTTGTACTAATTTGGGTCCTCATCAAATAAACTTGATACATTTAAACTTTTAATTCTTTCAATTTTCTTCAATTATGCTTGTACTTGGATTCAGTGGGCAACATTAAAAGACTAAGCTAATGTATCTCTTAGCCAACACATTTATGGGCATATGATAAAAGTAAGGGAAGGTTGGTAAAGGCGCTACCTATTAAAAAGTATATGTTGGGAAGATCTTACAGATGCATATTCATCATAAAAATTCAAACCATATAAATAAATAAATAAATAAATAAGAAATTATCCGATGGTGATACTAAAGTGCAAGTGCAAATTGGGAGTTATAATTGGGCTAAGTGTCCAAGCCCCCAAAAGTGCTAAGTGCCCAAAGAGTTATTTATGGTGAACATTAAATAAATAAAACAAAGGTGCAAAAATTGTAATAAAATGTATTTATACAGTGCCGATAGTGAATGACTCAGTGCAGAAATAAATGAATCAGTGTATGGGTAATCAATTGATAATTACTCCTTGAGTAAATAAACGGATGAAAGATAAAATTAAAGTAGGAAAAAAGAAAAAAAGTTTTCCTTTATTAAAGTGCGGGGTACAGTGCCCGTGACAGAATGAAAAAAGTTAAAATTAAATGAAACTGGTGAATTAAGTGCCTATACCTGTGATGCCCACTAGGTATCGCACTCACCTTTTTTAACCCTTCAGTATAGGGTGTCAGCTCTTGTTAATGGTAATCTCCAAACCAAGCAAAGTAATCCAGGGGTCTTCTCTGTTATGTGGTGAGCAAGCTCAGGTGGATGTCCAAGGGGTAATCGTCCAATCTGGGTGCTCAAACAGAAAGAAACCCCATGGTGTAGTACAAAAAAGTCGGATAAGTGCAAGTAAATCAGAATCACTATTCAGGCTGATCGAGATCAGTTCAGGCTCCGGGATGCTTCCGCGTTCCACGGCTCAGACTCCAAACCCGGAAGTGACGTTGACATATGAAACTCCACCCTACGCATTTCATCATAGGACGTCTACTGTAGCTGCTGTGGAGTAGACGTCCTGTGATGTCCTATGATTTAAACATTTATGGGCATGTTTCTTCATTTCCAAAAAATGAGACTATATAGTGTCCACTTTCCAAAAAAGGAGTCATTTTGGGGGTGTTCATAGTGTTTTTTTTCTTTTCCAAGTTTATTGTTTTTAATTGATATTTTTCTTTCCAATAAAGTTTTTATTGAAGGAAATCAAAGGAAATTACAATATCATCATGTAAACAATTTAAATACAAAGCAGTAATTGGTGTAGATGTGTGGTATAAGACTCATGCATATAAAACAGAACAGCAGTCTTATTTACATTAGAAATACAATTTTTTATCTTATGTCATAGATGAAAATGGGAAAGTTTTCTTCAAGTTGTTAATTGTTTAAGTGGTTGCATGGGATATGAGTATAGGTAGTGTATTGTTTTGTTTATGGGGTGTTCCATTCGGAACAGCGAGATGATATTAGATGTAAGGGCATAAGCCTAAAAGCTTGGCTAAGGTGTTTTAAGGATATACAAGTATAGGAGGGTGGGAGGAGAAAGGGGAATATATGAGGGGAAGTAAAGGGTAGGAAAGTAAGCTCCTCAGTCTCTTCCAAAAAACCTTAGTTTGTCTGTTTAGCGACATTTTGTTGTGTGTAAGAGTGAATAGTTGGAAAGCATGGTATTGGTATGTTTGCAATTAAGTATCTCGACACAAGTTCCCCCACAGTCATTCCTTGGTTAAGGGTGGGAGGCCTTGTGTCTATTTTAAAAGTTGGACCTGTATTTAGTGTGGTTCCTTGAAGTTGAGCCTGTTAGCGTGGTTGATCAGTGTGTGTCTGGCCCATCAATGTTATATACTTATCTGTGGTTCGGAAGTAAGTCCAGCAGGCCCAAGTGTATGAAAACTTAGCGGGAGAATTGACATGCTTTACTGGATTTAGGGGATGTGTCCACAAAAAATGTGAATGTTAGAATGTATGTGTTGTTAGGGATCAGATTTGGAGCATATATTTCCAAATAGAGTACGTGTTCCAGAGACAGAAGAATCACAGTCAATGTCTTGAAGAAAGTGGCGTGTTTGAAAGTATATCCAGCAGGGGAAAGAGTTGCTAGTTGTGTTAGTTGCCAATGTGTTGCAATCCAAAAAGAGTACCGTCTTGAAAAAATCGGTGAGCCAATATTACAGGGTTGGGCCAGGCATCTTCTAGAAATTGTGTGGACATACCTGGGAGAAAGGCCAGGCCAGGTTGAACATAAAAGGTGTGAGGGGCATGGGGTTGGAAGGAAGATGTCTTTTTTTACAGACCTCTCTAAAGCTACAGAGAGTTGGTTTGATAAGTGGGTGCTCTTTCAGTGCCGGGGGTATATGGCATGGTAGGAGCCATGGAGTAGATCTTAAGGGTAAGGAGGACAAAGAATCGTCAAGACTTACCAAGCCCTTACATTTATGGTGTACTGCCCAGTCCACAATTCTTGCCCAGTCCACAATTCAGTGACATGTCCAATAATAGTTTTTAAAATCTGGAAGGCCGATGCTGCATTTCATTATGGGTTTCGTTATTTGGTCATAGTTTATTCTCTGACGTTTTTGTTTCCAAAGGAATTTACACAAGAGCATTTGTAGGATTGAAAAAAGGTCAGGGGTAGCTTGATTGGAATCATTTGAAGAATGTATAGTATGCGGGGGGGGGGGGAATGTTCATCTTTAAAATTGCTGCTCTGCCGAGATATAAAATGTGAGGCTTGTCCCATTTGCGTAAATTGTCTGAGATAGTTTTAAGTACAGTAAGTAATTTTTAGTGTATACTGTAGATCTGACAGGTTTGGAGTTATGTAGATGCCTAGATATTTAATTGCATCACTTTTCCATTGGAAAGGGAAGTTGTTCTGGCAGTGTATAACTAGTGCCTGTGGGAGAATAATATTTAGTGCATGAGATTTGGTAAAGTTAATTTTGAAATTAGATAGCCGCTGAAAAGGTTTGAAGTCTTTTAAAAGGTTTGGGATTGAGGTGTGTGGATCTTTAAGGAATAACAAAATATCATAAGCAAAGGCTGCTAATTTATAAGTTTGTTCTGCCACGGGTATACCTTTAAAACAGAAGTATGAGGTTTGGGGTTATTGCCCAGTTATACTTACCTGGGTGGATGAAGCATGGGTCCAATGCTGCATCTGTCCCCCTGCCCCTCTGCACTGAGAACCGAGCAATCGAACACCATGCTCCCTCCTTGCTCATTGGAGCACTGGGCTGTAGAGGGGCGGGGAGTGGATGGCTCAGTGGCTCGCTTAGAGGCTGAGCCGGGTGTCAGTGCAGGCACCTGGCAGATCCCGACTCCATGGTTGTGATGATGTGGTGCCTGAACCGACATCTGTGACGTCAGCAGAGAGCGGACTTCAGACCGCTCTCTCCTGAAAATGGGTCACAGGAGTGCAGAACGAACTGCACTTCTGTGATCCATAGGAGATGTACAGCCAAATGAGCTTTGGTTGTACGTCTCCTTTAATGTTAGAATTGGCACTGAAGCAACATAGTAGAGGTTCTAAGGTCAGAACAAAGAGGATTGGGGACAATGGGCCACCCTGTCTCGTCCCATTTTGTATGGAGAAGGCATTTGACAGGTGGCCCTTGACTCGAACCTTGGCAGTTGGCATCATGTATAGAGACATGATGAGGTTAAACATTCGGTTTTGTAATCCAATGTGTCGTAAAACCGCCCCCTTATAGTCCCAAGCCAGCCTTTTTGCTGAGTCCAAAGATAGGAAGCATTTACATTTGTGTGTAGTCATCCAGTGATGTAAGTTCAGAGCTTTAGTGGTGTTGTCCCTAGCTTCACATCCTGGGACAAAACCTACTAGGTCTTTTTTAATTAGTGTTGATCAGTGTAGTAGATGGTTTGCCAGAATTTTCGCAAATAATTGAATGTCTACATTCAGCAGGGAGCTTGGCCTATAATTGGTAACTGATGTGACATCCTTCCCTTCTTTCGGAATTACTGTGATGTGTGCTTCCAGTAATCTATGAAAGGGGAGTGTGGACATGGAGAGAGAATAAAAGGTCTTAAGGAACAGGGCAGTTAGCATGTTTGCAAATGTTTTAAAGTAAGTGGCTGTAAATCCATTCGGGCCGGGGCTTTTATCTATTTTAAGTTGTTTGATTGCAATTTTAAATACGTCTTCTGAAATGGGGCTTTCTAAGTGGTTTGCATCTTCTCTATTTATGGGTTTAGGGCAATACTTTTTGAGGAAATTTTTAATGAGCAAAGTCCATATGTTACTTCCTGAAATTCCAGTAGACTGTTGGAGTAGATTGTAAAGTTAGGAGTATTAAGATTTGAACTGGAAGGCTGTCAGTAGACTTGACATTTGCTCTTCCCTGGAAACCTTTAATGGTGTGAACGGTGGTGTTTGCTGTTTTTGTTTGGATGGCTTTGGCTAGGAATTTCCTGCATTTGTTGCCAAACTCATAAAAGAGTTTTTGGTTTAGGACACATTTGCGTTGGGTTTTTCTTGGTCAATCTCTTCCCATAGTAGTGTTCTAGTTTGTGTTAGTACCTGATATACTAGTTGGACTTGAGACTGTTTGTGGATGCGCTCTAAGTTCTTTTTTTTGGAGTAGACCTGAAATTTTGTTGGGCTTTCCTACTAGTTGCTTTTAGTGCAAGGAATCTTCCTCGGATTACGCACTTGTGTGCTTCCCATTGAATATGCGGACCTTTTTCAGGTGTATCATTTTCAGAGAAAAACGTGCATATGTCTTTGCGATTCTGATTGACAACGGGTTCTGATGTCAGCAAGGATGAATCAAGACGCCAGACGTTCAGTATGTCACAATACATGTTGGCATTCATGGTTCCCTCAATGAACTGCAGCTCCTCAGTGCCAGCAGCACTCATACAGCCCCAGACCATGACACTCCCACCACCATGCTTGATTGTAGGCAAGACGCACTTGTCTTTTTACTCCTCACCTGGTTGCTGCCACACACACTTGACACCATCTGAACCAAATAGGTCTATCTTGGTCTCATCAGACCACAGGACATGGTTTCAGTAATCCATGTCCTTAGTCTGCATGTCGTCAGCAAACTGTTTTCAGGCTTTCTTGTGCATCATCTTTAGAAGAGGCTTCCTTTTGGGATGACAGCCATGCAGACCAATTTGATGCAGTGTGCGTATGATCTGAGCACTGACATGGTGACCCCCCTACCCCTTCAACCCCTGCAGCAATGCTGGCAGCACTCCTTCGTCTCTTTCCCAAAGACAACCTCTGGATATGACGCTGAGCACATGCTCTCAACTTCTTTGGTCGACCATGGTGAGGCCTGTTCTGAGTGGAACCTGTCCTGTTAAACCTCTGTATGGTCTTGGCCACCGTGCTGCAGCTCAGTTTCAGGGTATTGGCAATTTTCTTATAGTCTAGGCCATCTTTATGGGACTTCCTGATGACACAATGCAGCGAAGTGCATTGTGGACTGTACACTATCTGAGCGTCCAGAATATCGTCACTTCCTACACTCATGTGGAACGCACGCGGCTGCGACCTCGGAGTGTCTGGTGAAGGGTGAGCGTGTCATCTGGTCTCATAGAGGGGGATGTAATCTCTGTCTGGTGGTTCTCACTAGTGCCGGTTTGGGTACATTTCTTTGTAAGCACAATACTTTTAGTGTGCATGTTGGCTCCTTAATTAAACGGAGTTGCACTATCACTTGTTTATGTCTCTTGCGTCCATATTTACTCTGGTGGTTTAGAGGAGAGAGAAAGTGTTTTGTTGGACTGGAAACCCAGATATTAAAAATGCTATTTAGGTCCCAGCGGCCTGGGACTTTCTGGTGAGCATAAGCGTGTATTGGTTCACAAGGTGGAAAGGCTACTAAGAAGTAACTCTACAGGCATGGTGTTGGGGTAGACCATCCGTTTATATGGTTCATGGACTTTTTTTATTTTTTCAACACATTTATATCTAATTGTTTATTACTCAACAGTTTTATTCATCTTATTTATGCACTTGAGCACTTTTTTGTATTTTTAGTGTGCATAATATGTTTATGAAAATTGGATTATTTTATTTATGAATTCACATATGTATTTATGGAGTTTATGCACTTTGACACTTTAAGATACACATGGATTTTAGCGTCTAATGATTTATGCACTTTATGATTTTATGGTTTACAGACGCAAATAATATAAATAATTATAAAGTTCCAATATTTGAGTCCATGCACATATTTAGATGCACATATAATTAACAGTGCCTTACTTTTTTATTTATTTATTTATTTATTTATATTTATTTCACCATTACATATGTCATCACATTTAAAGGGGCAGCAGTTAAAAATGGTCTTGTAGCTCAGTTTGGTACCAGGTGCCTTCACATATTGTAAAACATCTTTATGTAGAGCAACAATTCTTTTTTTCAGATCCTCAGAGAGTTCTTTGCCATGAGGTGCCATGTTGAACTTCCAGTGACTTGTATGAGAGAGTGAGAGTGATAACACCAAATTTAACACACCTGCTCCCCATTCACAACTGAGAACTTGTAACACTAACAAGTCACATGACACTGGGGAGGGAAAATGGGCCCAATTTGGACATTTTTACTTAGGGGTGTACTCACTTATGTTGCCAGTAGTCTATACATTAATGGCTGTGTGTTGAGTTATTTTGAGGGGACAGCAAATATACACCATTATACAAGCTGTACAATCACTACTTTACATTGTAGCAAAGTTTAATTTCTTCAGTGTTGTCACATAAAAAGATATAATAAAATATTTACAAAAATGTGAAGGGTGTACTCACTGTTGTGAGATACTGTGTATATATATATATATATATATATATATATATATATATATATATACTGTATATATAAACTGTGTCTTTCTTCTTGGTTGAAATGTAAGTTGGAACAGGTGCATTTTTTAAGTGTAACTCCAGCCGAAAAAATAATTTTGGATAACAGGTAACATTTGTTTTGCTATCTGTTCCCATGTTCAGAAGAATTCACCTCACTTTCTGTCCCTGTGAAAATTGGATTTTGAATATTTTGGATTGTTATGGAAACAAGGATTGGGGATAAAACTTTAATGGAGACACATTTTTCCCATGTTAGCTCTCACAGGAAGGAATTTCCTTTCCTAGGGGTAGATTTCCCCTCACTTCCTGTTGTTTCCCTCCATTCGTAACTATGAGTTGTATGTAACTATTCCCTTTCTCCAAGATTACTTCCCATAATAATATAAATTAGATTTTTTTTTTTTTAGCTAATCCATATGATTTTGAGTGTCTTTCTAAAAAATACTATCTCCAAATATGCCTTCTATAAAAATGGATGGGATTCTGTTCAGCAAATGTGTGTGGAAACCTATGTCTGACAAACAAAGCAGTTTCAGGTAATATTTCTGGCTGAAATGCCTGCCTCCAAAGATGCCCAAAAAATGCCCAAAGAAAACGCCTGCAACAACACAACTGGGCGTTTTTGTTGCAGGCGTTTTTTTGGGCATTTTTTGGGCGTCTTTGGAGGCAGGCATAACATCTGAACTTCTGTATAGGGGTATATATACACACACACACACACATATATGTATATATACACATACACACATATAGGTGTGAAAGTAGCGGAGTCCTATGCCTGCAAATAATTTCATTAGCGCAGGCATAGTGTTCTGCTACTTTCACACTTATATGTGTGTATGTGTATATATACATATATGTGTGTGTATATATATATATATATATATATATATATATATATATACACCCCTATAGAGAAGTTCAGATGTTATGCCTGCCTCCAAAGACGCCCAAAAATGCCCAAAAAAACGCCTGCAACAAAAACGCCCAGGTGTGTTGTTGCAGGTGTTTTTTTGGCCATTTTTTGGGCGTCTTTGGAGGCAGGCATAACATCTGAACTTCTGTATAGGGGTATATATATATATATACACACAAACACACACATATATGTATATATACACATACACACATATAGGTGTGAAAGTAGCGGAGCCCTATGCCTGCAAATAATTTCATTAGCGCAGGCATAGGGTTCTGCTACTTTCACACCTATATGTGTGTATGTGTATATATACATATATGTGTGTGTATTTATATACCCCTATACAGAAGTTCAGATGTTATGCCTGCCTCCAAAGACGCCCAAAAAAATGCCTGCAACAAAAACGCCCAGGTGTGTTGTTGCAGGCGTTTTTTTGGGCATTTTTTGGGCATCTTTGGAGGCAGGCATAACATCTGAACTTCTGTATAGGGGTATATATACACACACACATATATGTATATATAGACATACACACATATAGGTGTGAAAGTAGCGAAGCCCTATAAATGCAAATAATTTCATTAGCGCAGGCATAGGGTTCTGCTACTTTCACACCTACATGTGTGTATGTGTATATATACATATATGTGTGTTTATATATATATACCCCTACACAGAAGTTCAGATGTCATGCCTGCCTCCAAAGACGTCCACAAAAAAGCCCAATAAACGCCTGCAACAAAAATGGCCAGGTGTGAAAGTAGCGGAGCCCTATGCCTGCTCTATTGCAATTCTAATACAAACAATCTTTTTTCTATGGCGGTCACCCTGACATGGAAGAGTTTGGTCACCCTGCCATAGCAGTCAGAGTCAGTTCACCCTACACTACGGTCACCCTGACACTTAACACGTTCCCTACAAAAAATAGATTATTGAATCTAACTATAGTTGAAAATAGTACCCTAACTACACTAGATATCCCTTTCCTCACACTAATAATTGCTAAATTACACTTTTGCAGCAGGAGTAAAAGAACTGCTTCCACTCTCTTCCACAGCCCCTGTATTACAGTGCTAGAGATTTGGCGGGCTATGTTATATACTGGGAGGCGTATTCACTACTGATTGGCCTCTGGACCCCCTTGTCACTCCAATCACATTCCTAGCATCCTCCTGCCCCCTCAATTGGCTTTTACTGATGGTTCTGGTCCAATCACTGGCTTTTAAAGCCCAGTTCCTGTCCCATTGCATTTTGGTCAGTTCTGGTTGCCGAATTCGGCCGAATTTCGAACAGTCAATGCTCGGGTCGAACCGATGGTCGACCCGAACCGTTCGCTCATCCCTACTCTTTAATCCTAAACATCCTTTTAAGCAATCAACATATTTGCTGAACTAAACTCTCAACCATTTTTGACAGCTCTGTCTCCTGAACTACCTTTGTATTTTCAGTGGTAATCTACATGCATAAATTGATTTCTTTCACCGCAAAACAGTACTGCCTTCTTGACTCCTAAGAGTCTTCCCACACACTGTGTGTAGGGAAATTGTTCCTGAGAGATATAGTTTTAGAGAACATACTTATATCACTAGGACTGATGCCCCAGAAACTTTTCTTGCAAGTTTTTTTTACGTAATTGATTATACTATCCTCAAGTAGTTCTAAAATTAAAACGTTTTTCACTTTAATGCATTCCCTGCATTAAGGTAAAACATATCCCACTAACTCATCAATTTCCCTGTCCCTAAACACTTACCTGGCTCCTCTCATGATCCAGCACTGTCCTGTCTGCAGCACTGCTCAACTGACTTCCTGGTTTCACAGGAGACATAGGCAGCAACTACTTCTGCTGTCACTCAAATTATGCAAGAAGGGAGTGCGGGGGCGTGGCTGACCCATGCTGTGTGTGTCTATAGATGCACACAGCCTGGCCCAGGATCACGGCCACACAGGTGCCCCCATAGCATACGGTGTGCTATGGGGACACCTGGAGGAAAAAGATGCAGACAGCACTTGCGGGGGACAACCAAAGAAGAGGTAAGGGACCACTCAGTGCAATATTGCTGCACAGAGAAAATAAGTATACCTTATTTAATTTTATTTAACAAAAAAGAAAATTTACCATTTAATATCACTTCAAATCAATCCTCCCACCTATCCCTTGCATGCTTCCCAAGCATTTTTTAAGATCTCTCATTTTTTAATATTTCTGATGTCCTCAGGCTGGTCATGTGATATGGAGGGAACTCTTTTTCGCTGGAAATAAACGGTCCTCAATGATTCAGGGAACAGTTCACTAAAGTAATTACATTAGTACAGTTCTCTGCATCATTGTACTGTGAGTGCAAAGGAGCCAGATGGGGAAACATTATGCACTTCACTCAAAAGAAGTGGGCTCAAAAGAACCTCTACGCGTACCAGTTCTGAATTCAAAAGCATTCAGTTTGTCAAGAATAGAACTGTGATTTGTTTTATAATTTAGAGGCTAATTTTAGTTTTTTTTTTATTTTAACTAAAGTTACATTTTTTGTTGTTATCTAAAACAAATGCCATTAACATAGTTGAAAAAGTAATATGTATATCATATTAACATTCATCCTGAATAACTTCCAAAATTATTAATTAAAAATAGCTGCATTATTTTAGATTTAATCGATTTGTCAAATTATAAAGGAAATGTTGCATTATAGCTTTTTCCCAGTGTTGTTAGTGTTTACTTTTATTTTATTTTTTTTCAATTTAATTCAGTATAAAACTCCTCATACACAAGCCCTCTGTATTCAAGTGTTGTGAAGTGTACATCATCTTTTAGTAAGCTTTGTTACTTCAATATTCTCTAAACCCACACCTTCTCAATAACAATGTCATAAAGGATTTTACATAAAAATGTCAAAATGTAGGGATATATTTTTTCATTTCACTTCTAAACAAAGGAAAGCATAATCACAGCTCTTTACACTCTAGAAGAATCCAATAAATCTTAAATTATATAAAATAAAGGATTTTTATTTTAAATGGATGTGGAAGAAACATTCAAACTATAACATTTAGAAATCAGATTAAAAGGAGTAAAAATTGCATCTTATAAAAATATATAAAAAAAATCAAATCTACCTCCCTCTACCTTTGCAAAAAAAATTGTATCAAAAACATCTATTTATATTTCTTTAACCACTTCCAGTGCAGGGGAGGAGCCGGATGACATGGACGTGACGGGAAAGATGGGACCCAGCACCAAACGCCAGGCAGTAGGATATTCTGCGCTCTGGTTCCTGACCCTGTGGCGTTGCCTGCTAGGACACGCTACATGATCCCCTTCCCAGAGCAGAGTCACCATTGAAAGGAGGGGAGAAGAATGTGTGTCTTGTGCCCTCAGCTTTTAGCCCTGACCCAGCTCTTACCCGGCCCCTCCACCTTCTGAGTTCTGAGAATTCCTCTATGCCTCGTGGATCGAGGAGAGACGGGGAGAGACACCAGGAGGACAGCTGTTCAGCTAATTGGATCCGGAGGCATAGACAAAGCAATTGCTGAAATCACCGAAATCACTGAAGTCTATTGGATGAAATATATTGTGGGGGCGCTGACACCAGGAGAGTTATTGGGGCTAGCTGATAAAAGGGATGTGAGAGACCCCGAAGACTCATAAGGTCAGCAAACTTTATTGTTGTATAGAACTTAAAAAGTAACACATTTTACAACCTGTCCTGCCTGTTTCATATTTGACTCTTATACTGATCTGTGAAACATCTGATTTGCCTGCGAAACATCTCTTGCTGTACAGCTAAGCTGGTATCCAAGAATATTTTTGTTTTTGTTCTTTTTGTCCTCTATTCTGGCCTACGGCAATATAAATTTTGGATCACTGGACTTTTATATATCTCAATAGAACAACTTAACTGGTACTCAGTGGTTGAAGACGCTGTGGGGAGGCACTGGGGCAGATGAGGCCAGGGTATGGCTGATGGACAGGTGGATGGACAGGCTGAACAGGATGAAGAGAGATTCTGAGGAAACTGATACTGTATCCTTGTATTCTAAAGATCTCTGTGGCCAGCAAATATTATTATATTATAATATTGCAGCATCTCAGTCTTAAGTCTTCAAAATCTGTTATATAGCTCTATATCTGATACTGTATTCTCATGCACTTTGTCTGAATGGCCTAAATAGGCTTATATGACTTTATGAACAATTCCTGTCTATTTATTTGATCTATTGTATCATAATTACTATATTGAATATTGAAATCCAACACACCAATCCGGATCAACCTAATGGGTAACCAGGTTGGTAACTAGAACTAGAGGAGGTATAGAGCTCTTAGAAATTAAAATGATAAAAAGGAACATTATAACAAAAAAACACGGAAGAAGTAAAGGAAACATAACAACATATTTTTTAACATATAATGTGCGAGGTATGAACTTCCCAGTGCAAAGATATAGGATATTAAAAGAAGTAAAACAGTATATGGCAGGAGTAGTCTTTTTACAGGAAACTCATATAACACGAAATGAAATGATTACTAGAATATACTCAAAAGATTATACAGTGTGGTATTATGGAGACTCAAATATAAAAAGGGCTAAGGGTGTGGCTATAGGATTTGCAAAAGAGCTTAGTTTTTTACTTGAAGAGAGGATGGCCAACCTGGAGGGTAGATTTATCTTTCTGAGGGGTAAATTACAAGGAATAGAATGTACCTTAGCAAATGTATATGGACCAAATAAAAATCCAACAAAATAAAAAAAAAAACTTTGAGGAAATTGGAAGACTTCAAGAAGGGCAGAGTAATATTGGCAGGAGACCTGAATTTGTGTATGGAACCAAGACTGGATAGTAGTTCACATGCATGTAGGAAGGAAGGATGTGAATTGAAAAAGATAAAGAAGACACTGTTTGAGACACAACTGGTGGATATATGGAGAATCCAACATCCGGATTTAAAAGACTATACATTTTATTCCTCGGTGCATTGGACCTTCTCCAGATTGGACCACATAATGATTGACCATAAATGGCTAGAGACGGTAGTTGAAACAACAATAAAAAAAATAACATTATCAGACCACTTCCCCGTAATAATGAAATTAAGACTAGATGAAGATCAGAATAAAATATGTAACTGGTGATTAAATGAGGGATTATTACATGATAAAATAGTAGAAGAAAGAATAAAAAAGGAGATACAACTATATTTTGGATGTAATGAAACCCCAGGGATGTCGGTACCCACAATTTTGGAAAAACATAAAGCAAAAAGGTTTATTGATATCCTTTGGTGTGAAAAAAAAGGGAGAACGGGCAAATAATAGGAAGATCTTAATGGCAGAAATATATGACCTAGAACAACAACATTAAAAAAAAAAAAACAGATGTAGAAGTAAATAGATTATTAACATTAAAAAGCAATAAATTAAAAGAATTAAAAGACCAGGAGACTAATCAAACTTTAATAGAACTATTAAGGAAAACTATCCATTGGAAAACTATCCATTGGGGAACAAACCGGAGAAACATCTTGCGAGAATACTAAAAAAACGGAAAGCGAAAAATTTCATAGGTAGAATGAAAAATCATAAAGGGGAAATGCTATATTCAACTACTGAGATCGCAGAAGTATTTCATAGTTATTATAGTTCTTTATACTCAGTCAGGGTAAAAGAATCACATGAAATGGAAAGGGAAAGAATGGCAGAAACACAAGAATATCTGAAAAAAGCAAATCTACCAAAACCTGATAAATTAGAAGAACCAATAACTGAAGGGGAAATTATTTCTGCAATAAAAAATACAATAAATGGGAAAAGACCTTAACCAGATGGATACACACAACTCTATTATAAAACATTTGTGGAACATTTGGTCTCCAAATTATGCGGATATTTGAATAGCCTGGGAAAGGGGGAGAAAATTAGAGAAGAATCTTTAAAGGCACATATTACTGTCATACCCAAAGAAAGGAAAAATACAACCCTATGCTCGAGTTACAGACCGATTTCATTATTAAATGTAGATACAAAGTTATTTGCGAATGTCCTAGCCACAAGATTAGTCAAATTAATGCCAGAGTGGATACACCCGGACCAGTCAGGGTTTATTCCCAGAAGGGAAGGAAAGACAACAGGATAAGGACCTTACTTTTACTACAAAAATTAGTAAGAGGTCAGTCACAAGATATACTACTGTCAATTGATGTCAAAAAGGCATTTGACAGAGTAGACTGGGGATTTATGATAAGTACCCTTGAAACACTTGGACTGGGGAATGGAATGATGCAATGGATAAAAACTTTAAATAGTCATCCAACAGCCTCAGTAAAAGTAAATGGAAGTGTCCGCTCTCTCCTCTCCTCTTTTTGCTGTCCCTGAAGCCATTTTTGAAAACCATTCAGAACAATGTGGATATAAGGGGGGTGAGAATAGAGGTGAAGGAACATAAGATCGTCGCATATGCTGATGATGTTCTGTTGTACATTTCTAACCCCAGAGTAACACTGCCAAACTTGAATATGAACTTTAATGGTACTATATAAGGACAGCAACACGTATATAATCTTTAAAAAGTATTTTTATTACAACAATTGAATAAAAACATTCATGAATAAAAGAAGTTGTGCCACAAAAGGGCACTAGAGTCACTCTAAAAAAGAAATTAAGAGATATGGAGATCTGTCGAATTTTAAGGTTAACGCCGTAAAATCTGAAATTCTTAATATTAGCTTAAATAGGAAGGAGGTACAAACTTTAAATAGAGCGTTCCCATTCGGCTGGAGGGAAACATATCTGAATTATCTTGGGATAAAACTAACGCCACTTTTTAAAGATTGATATACAGAAAATGATATCCCATTACTTAATGAGATTAAAATGGAAATTAAGACAATATCAACAACAGCAATTTCGTGGATCCGACGAATTAATCTAATTAAAATGACAATCCTACCAAAGATATTGTATACATTCCAAATGTTCCCAATATATAAACCCCAGAAATATTTAAAAATATTGGAAACAATAATATCACACTTTATATGGCAAAAAAGGAAGCCGAGAACACGGTTCTCAGTTTTAGCTAGGGATAAACCACATGGGGGACTAGCTGCACCTGACTTTAGAAGATATTATAAAGCAGTAATTCTGACAAGAAGGGTCAAATGGACAAAAAACACAAATGAGAAAAGATGGGTATCACTAGAAAATTTACTAAGTAAGACACGATTAGGAAATAATATATTGGTTTCACGAAAGTTTAGAATGATAGATGTATAAAACTGAAAAACTGACATGAAATAACTAAAAATGTTTTTAAAATATGGGATGAGATCTATAAACAATTTAACTGGGAATATAACTCACCGTTAATCCCACTTGTTGGAACAAAATATTTTGCACCTGGGAATGAAACCCAATTTGGAAAATGGATGAGGGTAAAAATGCACAAATAAAAGATATAATGAAAAAAAGGGTAATAAACACTTTTCAGGAATTGGTACATAAAAATGATGTAATGTTAATAAATGAATGGCAATATCTGCAATTAAAGCATTTTGTGACATCTTTACCCCAACCAATCAGAACAGAAGATGAATATCTTCCAATGGAATGCCTGTGCAGCCCCCAGACAGTTTAAAAAAAAAACATTTCCCGAATCTATAATATTCTCATGGAGTGCGAAACATAGGAGAGACCGCCATTCATTACTAAATGGGAAAATGAATTTGGAAACACTTTGGGAGAGCAACAAATAAATAAAATTCTGAGAGCAGCTCATACTTTGGCCAGAGATAATAATACGATAGAAATGAACTATAAATGTATTGCAAGATGGTGCATAACTCCAGCGAAAGCGCAGAAAGGATAATCAGAGAAATCATCATTATGTTGGAGAGAATGTGGTATAAGGGGTACAATGGCTCATATCTGGTGGTAATGCCCAAAAATACAATTTTTTTGGCAGGATATACAACTTATAAAAAAGATCTTAGGATAAGACATTGCTGATGATCCATGGCTTTGAATTTTTCATAATACAGAAATTCCATTAAATCAATATAAGAACATGTTAATCCCCTACCTCTTGAATGCAGCGAAGGGAACTATCCCGCTAAAAAATGGTTAGCGGTGGAAAGCACCACTCTAAAAGACTGGTTTGGAAGGATTGAATATATATAAAAAATGCAACAACATTGTAATCAAGAGGATGCCAAAGTAGAGAAATTTAACAATATATGGAAAAGATGGGAAGAGTTTAGTTCAAGTAATTTTTATTAAGGTTTTCAAACATCAAACAACAAAAACGAGCATGCAGTCGCAGCCGCAAAGTAAACATGTAGGATAAGTAGCATTGATCAAAGAAGCTACAAATACAAAAAACAATGCATGAAAAGGAAATAAAATTCTTGTACACCATGCAACATATGATAAGCAAACAATCAACAGGGACGAAACAAGTTCGGTACCACTAAGGCGGGATCAGGCTAAACCTAGAAAAAGGAACAGCTGGATAGGCTGGGAAGAGGACATCTAGGAATTGAGGAAAGGAACACCTGTTTAGGGGGGAGGGGTAAGGAGGGAATGAGACTGGGTCGAGGCGTGAGGGCCCACGGTGGAAGCAACAGGAGGGAGGCCACCTCCACACCACTTCCACCAAGGGCCCCAAATGGTTTCAAAGGATCGGTAAGAGGAGGTTCTCAGTGCCAGGAGACGTTCATATTGACAATTAAGCTGCACCTGCGATATAACCTCAGAGGGGTTGGGGGGCGAGGGGCTTCGCCAGTGTCGTGCTATAGCAAGAGTGGAGGCCAAAAGTATGTGGGATATCAGTGTCCGAAAATTTTGCGGGAAGACATCATTCCCCAAAAGTCACAAGGCAAGGGCAGGATCCGGTGCTACACTCATGTTTGTGATATGAGATACAATTGAAAATATTTTTTCCCAGAAACTGGTAAGTGATTTACATGACCAAAACGTATGAAGGATGGTCCCCTGTTGTCCACATTCCCTCCAACAAAGCGGAGACATGGATGGGTAAAAATGGGCAAGTATATGGGGGGTCCTATACCAACGTGTTAGTAGTTTCTGGAAGGTCTCCCAGTGGTTGATGCAGTGGGACGAGGTATAAGCTCTTTTCAGTGCAGAAGCCCATTGGTGAAGAGAGAATTCCCTAGTTAGGTCAGTCTCCCAAGCCTTCATGAGGGGGCTCTTAGACAAGTAAGTTTTTTGGTGAAGCAGAGAGTAGAAGAGGGTGATGCCTTTAGTATGAGGTTTAGGGTTCGACATGTGGTTCCAAGCATGGAAGTCTAGTTTGACGGTAGGAGGAGGATGTTTGAGTAGGAAGGATGAAATGCGGGTGTAGGAGAAGAGGGCCTTACTCGGTAATTTATGTCTTGAGGACAGGGTTTCATATGACAATAATTTATCACCTGCGTAGAGCTGGTCAACCCATAAAATGTCAGCCGATTTGAACATGGTAAGGGATAGATGGGGAATCAGGGTCTCCAGTACCCGGAGAGGTAGCCTAATTTTGGAGTTGTTAGTGTTATTCATGGAATGGGAGAGTAAAGATCTCCACGCCAGGATAGAGGCACGTGTGGGAGGGGATAGGTTGGTAAGGTTGAGTGGTTTCCAGGAGTCCGCTAAAAGTAGAAGGGAGATGTCAGATGTGAACGAGCAGGCAGCTTCAAGGGAAGTCCAGCAGGAGAGGTCTGGGTCAGCGAACCAACGGGGTAGTTGAGCTAGGATGTAGGCCATGTAGTAGTCCCCAATGTCAGGCAGACCAAGACCTATGGAGTGAGAGATATTTGAGGGCACATATGGCTTTCTTTCCCTGCCACAAGAAGCGCTTCATACAAACGGACAGTGTGTTAATTTGGAGAGTAGAAAGGGGAATGGGGAGCGTTCTGAAGAGGTATAGGATTTTAGGTAATAGGAGCATTTTAAATGTGGCAACCCTGCCCACCCACGAAAGTTCATGATTGGCCAAGGTTGCCAGGTCCTTGTTGAGTTGGAGGAGTAGGTGGTCTAGATTTAAGGAGGGAGAAAACACACATTACCAGTCCCTGTGCAGATCCTGGAGATTGATTCTCAAGCTGGGGAATCTTGTAATATGGCCTGTGGTGAAACACATGAATGAAGCGTGGCAGCTCTCCTAACCCTCCATGGGATGTGAGGCAAAGAAGCTGTACAAAAAATAAAGGAACAGAGCGCACACCGCCCTAGTGTAACACCATTTATTTGAAGTTAATAGAAGCCATAAAAACAGGTACTCACAAACAGATAGGAAGTCATGCATGGAAATAAATATCCCCCGATGATGTTTACAGGGCTCTCTCCTCCTAGCCTCGGTGGCTCAGCTGTTCGTCCTGCACTGATCAGTGAGTATTGTACGGCTAAGCCAACCGCCTCGGATTACTCAAGGAGACTCGATGTGGTGAGCCTGCGCACGGTCCAGCCGCCGCCGTACACCCTCCAAGAGTCGGATGCTGTAGTCGCTCAGAGAACCTGACAATGCGGTTAAGCAGAGGGAGACTCCCCGATCGGGACCCAGAGCATGACTTGCATGGAGTTGCTAAGGACAACGTTTCGGAGGCGTAGCCTCCTTCTTCAGATCTCAACACCCCAGAGATCCTTTGTACATATCTAATAAAAATTAATAAAAGTGAATAAGTTCATAATACAATAAAAACTTTAAAAGACTGGCGGTTGGCTTAGCCGTACGATACTCACTGATCAGTGCAGGACGAACAGCTGAGCCACCGAGGCTAGGAGGAGAGAGCCCTGTAAACATCATCGGGGGATATTTATTTCCATGCACGACTTCCTATCTGTTTCACTAGGGCGGTGTGCGCTCTGTTCCTTTATTTTTTGTATAGATTTAAGGAGGACATTTTGGGGATAGAGGGGGCTAGGGAAATACCTAAATAGGTTATGCTGTGATCGGTCCAAGGGTAGGGGAGGGAGGAGCTGAGATGCGATTTAGCGTGGGCATTAACTCCTAAGTCCAGAATGACTGCTTTGGAAAAATTCACCTTGTAGAAGGAGACAGCGCTGAAGTCTTGGAGGAGATTGTGAGCAAAGGGAAGGGACACAGTGGGGTTCGAGAGGGAAAGGATGATATCATCCACAAAAAGGTAGATGGTGTGAGATTGGTGGTTCAATTTGAAGCCCGTGATATGTGGATGTGACCTAATTGCTTCGGCTAGTGGTTCGATGGCTAAATTGAAGATAGACGGCGAAAGGAGGCAGCCCTGACGTGTGCTGTTTATAATCTCAAATATTTTAGAGAGCATACCGTTAGTCAGGACCTTGGCAGAGGGGCAGGAGTATAGCGCTAGTATAGAGGACAAGATCAGTCCCTGGAAGCCAAATTTATGTAGTGTTGCTTTAAGATAACCCCAATGGACCCTGTCGAACGCCTTCTCCGCATCTATAGAAAGAAGGAGAGAAGGCGTCCGACTAGATTTGGCGTGGTGAATAAGGTTGATCATACGACGGGTGGCGTCCGAGGGTTGACGGCCAAGCATAAAGCCAGATTGGTCCAGGGCAATTAGGGAGGGAAGTACTAGATGGAGTCTATTCGCTAATAGTTTGGCATATATTTTTACGTCCACATTTGAGGAGGTATGGTTATGATATGGTTAGAGGGGGTGTCAGGAGGCTTTCCAGGTTTTGGAATGGTTACCACATGGGCCAACAGCATTTCCTTGGGGAAGGAGCTACTGGAGGCCGCTGACTGGAACACTGCAAGGAGATGGGGGGACAGAAGAGGGAGGTATGTTTAAAAGTATTCCGAGGAGAGACCGTCAGGGCCCGGGGACTTGCCATTGGGCAAGGAGCGGACCACCGTGGAAATCTCCTCAGTGGTGAAGGGGCGATTCAGGCAGTCAAGTTGGGATACAGAGAGGGAGGGTAGGTGAATCTTGGAGAGGAAGTCAGTAATGTTGGCTTCAGAGGGCTGAGGTGTAGAAGTGCAGGATGATAAGTTATAAAGGGAGCCATAATAATCTGAGAATGCGTCAGCTATCGCTTGGGGGTTAGTTAGAGTAGCCTGGGTATGGGGTGGACGAGGGAGGAAATTTTTGATTTGGACCTACGGGATTTGAGGCGGTTGGCCAGAAGTTTGCCAGCTTTATTATTATTGGCATAATAGTCAAGTTTTAATTTGCGCATATAGTGATCATGCTGCGAAGACAAAAGTTCTCTGAGGGAGTGGCGGAGGGAAGGCTATCTTATCCGCTAGGAGTTGGGATGGGGATGCCTGGTTTTGGGCATCAAGGGTGCGGATATCCGCAAGGATGGTGTCGGCTTTACGTACTTGGGCATTTAGCTTTAGGAGGATACCCCTGATAAAGGCTTTGTGGGCGCACCAGTTGCTAAACACGTTGGTATCGGAAGAGGAATTGAGTGAGAAGTACTGCTGGAGATGTTGGGAGATTGTTTGTTGAGTGGCAGGGTCCTGGAAGAGGGACGTGTTACATCTCCACACTCTCGCCATGGCAAAGGAGTTACCCTCTTCAAGAATAAGGGATATCGAGGCATGATCCGACCACACGATATCATGTTATAGAGGCCTCGGAAACTCTCTGCAGCAGAACCTTGTCTACCAAGAAGAAATCTAGGCGAGAATAGGAGTTGTGACACGGGGAATAATAGGTATAGGACCTGTCAGTAGAATGCAAGCAAAGCCAAGCATCATACAAATCCTCTGACTCAAGCAGGGCTGCCAGGGAAGGAGAACCTCTGCCGCGAGGGGAGAATGTGTCAAAGCCTGGGTTTACTGGTGCATTCAGATCACCACATACAATAAGATTACCATATCTAGATTGCGACACTTTTTTCAAGAGCTTACTAAGAAACTTAAGCTGTCTCATATTAGGTGCATAGGCAGACACCAGGGTAAGCGGTAAATTATTGATAATGAATTTTAGAACAATATACCGACCATCAGGATCAATCGTGGAGTCTGTAAGGGAGAAGGTGACAGAATCTCGTATGGCGATCAATACTCCCCTTTTCTTTTCGCTGGCATAAGCCTGTAAGATGTGAGGGAAGGCCGGATGCGAACATTTCGGTGATGCATGGATATTAAAATGAGTCTCTTGAGCTTTGAGAACGTCCGCTTTCAGGTGTAGAGCCTCTTGCCATAGAGATCTCCTCTTAGCCGGGTGATTAAGTGCCCGGGCATTAATTGAAACAAACTTTACACCCATGATAGGGGGACCAAAGGAGAGTCAGAGTTCCGACGATGTGGGGAAAGGCAAAGGAGAGTGGGGCAGGTGTCCTGAAGAGCAGATAAAAGCAGTACGATGGTACATCCGTGAACATCCTGGACTGAAGTATGAAGGAGGAGTCAAAAACGTAGAGCAGTAGCCATGAAGTGGAGGTGAAGATAAACTGTAGACCAAGAGTAGAAAAGGATGACACAAAAAATAGGACTTGCTGTTTACAGGAACGCTCGACCATAAGAGCACTTGAGACCTTTTGAAAAAACAAGGTCAATAATAAAAACGCAAAAAAGAAAGAAAAAAGCAAAAAACGTAAAAAAAAGTGGCCTTGGGAGGGCCAGAGCAGTTGACACTGCAATGTGCGGGGGGTAACGGGTACATCAGCGAGTACCTGCCGTACACTCAGGGGTCAATAGGTGGGGATGTAAGGAAAAGGGCCTCCCTAGCCCCCTTGTTCTTCTTGGAGGACCGCTTGTAGGAGACCGTGTGCCACTCCTGGCGTAGGTGGGCGGGGGGTGGAGGGGCAGCCATGTTGTGCCCATCATGCTCCTCCAGCAGAATGTTCCATGTTCTGAGGAGGTGTAATCCATCTTCCAAGGTGGTAACATAATGCTTGGAGCCCTCATGAGATATCTCCAGCTTAGCTGGCTACTTCCAGCGGTATATCAGCTTGTAGTTACGTAAGGCCTTTGTGATAGAGGATAGGTTGCGGCGTCTTTGGAGGGTGTATTGGGAGAGATCGGTTAAGACTTGCAGGTTGGCAGCCTGGGGGGATAAGTCTTTACGTTGGCGAAAGGCTGAGACGAGGTTTTCTTTAACTTGAAAGAAATGAATGCGTAGCAGCACATCTTGGGGGGTTTCTGCGCGTAAGAAGGAGGGTTTGGGGACTCTATGGATCATGTCAATGGTAAGATCGGCATTTGTGAGGGATGGAAGCACTGCCAGGAATAGGTCTTTGGCAAAGCGGGGGAGTTGTTGCGGCAGGACAGCTTCAGGAATTCCACGGATCTTCAGGTAATTCCTGAGGGACCTATCCTTCAAATCTGCTATTTTTGCTTGCATAGAGGAGATAACATCATGATGTGAGGAATGTGAGTCCACTAGCGAGTTAAATGAGGATGTGACTTCACTACACTGAATTTCAGCCTGGTTAACTCTGTCCCCTAGATGGGCAATATCAGCTTTGCATTCTCTAAGGTAGGATTGTGTGTCCATGTGAATAGAGGTTCGCAGAGTCCGCAACATGTCTTTCATTAAGGCTATAGAAAGTGGCTGGTCTGAGGAAGGAAAGTCCTGAAAGGGGTCTGATGAGGGGGCCGCTAAAGTGTCCATAGGAGCGGAGTAGGCCTCATGGGGAAGGTTATCGAACCGCGGCCTAGATTGGCCGGGCTCCTGGAAGCCGGAGATGAGGGCTCAGAGTGAGGGGAGCAGGAAGGAGACTGATGACTTGTCTGAGAGTTGTTCCCGTGAGATCCCACCTTGGATGGATGAGGATGCGGAGCCGGAGGATGGATCCCGGCAGTGGCGCCATCTTGGCTGCTTCCACGCTGCATGGGGGGGAAGAAGGCTGACAGTTTCTGCACCGGTGGAGGATCCAGGCGGCGTCTCCTCATAGCCCAAGGTGGCGGTGAGTGTAGCGGGAGTCCTGCGGCTAGTTGCGGTCTGGCGGGCGGGAGCGGGAGGCTCGATATTAGTCGATGTGACCCTGAGTGAAGCGGAGCTCTAGAGCTATGCGGCCATGTTCGCCGGCGGTCGCCACGCCCCCTGGATGGGAAGAGTTTAAAAAACCAAGATATTTCAGGAGATATGGGAAGGAAGAAGTAATGAAGAAGTAGAAAAGTCAAGATAAGAAGAGTTATAAGGTGTAAGGGAAAATAGGGAGGGAGGGTAAGGGGGAAGGGGTGGAAGGGATATGAATAGACACATATATGCAATGTTTTTCTTTTTATTTATATGTGAATATTTGATAAAGGAATTAAATGATTGTATATAAGAAATTAAATAAAGAATAAAAAAAAATACATCTATTTAAAGAAAAGATATGTACTGCCAAGTCTTTACAGAGGAGTATAGGGATGATTGGCTCCAGTGCTCTGCTCACTGTATATGCCAAGATGGAGGCAAGTACTGTCATTGCTCTCTACAGCAGAACCCTGTGCATGTGCCAGAATTTGATTATAGTGCAGAGGTAAATATGAACTCTTGGGTATACTGTATAATAAAGCCTCAGTTGATGTAGCTACAGTATTTATTTATTTAAAAAAAATATTAAGATGGATAATAAAACTATGGATAATATTAATTTGAATGGCTAAAGTAAAAGGGTAAGCCAAACATACCCTTGTCAAACAAATGGCATGGGGGGCTGAGCACCATTTGGCAAGGAGTAGCAATTTTAATAATGCTTAAATTATTTAAAACACAAAATTATTTTAAATAACATACCATGGGACACCCTAAACCTGCCTGTGAAATGGCCATCTGAACAATGTACACAAACTACTACAGCAAAACTGACATTTACGTTGCCAGCAAATGACAGCTCCCGGCTGCTTACTTCTGCCAAAAAAGGGCATGTCCTCAAGTGGTCTTGAGGACATCTACCAATGAGAAAAAAAAAAATGAATATATTTGTCGTAAAGTGGGGAGAGGGCATTTTTAGGCAGCTTAACCAATTAAGCCCCGGAAGATTTTACCCCCTTCCTGACCAGGGGGTATTTTGCGATTCGGCACTGCGTGATTTTAACGGACAATTGCGCGGTCGTGCGACGCTGTACCTAAACAAATTTGGCGTCCTTTTTTTCCCACAAACAGAGCTTTCTTTTGGCGGTATTTGATCACCTGTGCGATTTTTTGATCATGCGCTATAAACAAAAAAAGAGCGTAAATTTTGCAAAAATAGCAATATTTTTCCCTTTTTTTTATATGAAATTCCCCCCCAAAAAAATGTAAAAATCAAAATTTTTTAACATTTTCGGCCAATTTGTTTTATGCTACCTATGTTTGGTAAAAAAAAATCGCAAAAAGCGTATTTTGATTGGTTTGCGCAAAAGTTATTGTGTTTACTAACTAAGGGAAAGATTTTTGTCATTTTTGTTGTTTTTTTTTTTTAACACGTAATGGCGGCGATCTGCGATTTTTTTTGCGGTACTGCGACATTGCGGCGGACAGATCGGACCCTTGACTGACATTTTTGACACTTTTGGGGTTACCAGTGACATTTCTACAGTAATCAGTGCTATATATATATGCACTGTTACTGTAAAAATACACTGGTAGTGAAGGGGTTAACTTTATTTGAGAGGGAGGGGCTGTGTGTGTCCCTAGGGGCGTGATTCTAACTGTGATTGGCTGTGGCTTCAGCTGTATGCAGAGTGATCAACGGATCTACATAGTAGATCCATATGATCATCTCTCATACAGAGGGGAGAATGACAGGCAGCTTGTTTACACAAGCTGCCTGACTTTCTCCCTCTCCCCCGCCGATCGCAGAGTGGCCGGCGGACATTGGGTCCGCCGGTCACACGCGCGGGGGGGTCCGTGACCACGCGGGAGCGGGAGCTCGCCTCCGGCGGCACGCGCTCGCTCCCTAGACCCTCACAAGCTAGTGACGTAGCCCTACGTCACTTTGCCTGTGAGGGGCTGACCGCCGCCGTAGATAGTCGTGCGGCGGTCGGCAAGTGGTTAAAGGGCAACATTGAAAATATAAAAATCCTTCAAATTCCATGCTTAGGGGATTCCTTAAAGCTGTACATGGTTTCACAGAGCACTACAATTCTCAGGGACAGCACCAGCAACACCACATTGTGGCATTACATAAACTCCATGTGTAATATTTTAAATTATTTTACAATGTTAATTGGCAAACATACAGCAGCAGCAATCCAATATAGTTTATTTCCAATACACAAAATACTTTTATTAGATAGTGTGCTTGTATGCTTTAGCAGTGATAAACCATAACTGAGCACTGAAAGTGGCATGGACAATATGGATAAATTCTATCGCCAAGTATATACTTTGTAAAAAATAAAGCTAACACTATCAACTTTATACAGTTTACCAAACAGTGTCAAACAATTCATGCAGCATAGCTTGTAATCTTCTTTTCATTACCACACTGTATTGTGTAAAAAGTTTGACAAAATGTAAACCCAGAGTGCATCACGACACCTGAAAACAACAAACCCATACTCCAGAAATGAGGCAGTTGTTAAGATGAACTAAAAAAAACTTATAGTACGATATTTCAGAGACAACACCTAAACATATAGCACAGTGGTTGTAGGATATGTAATCAGTTTGATTCAGGGGCCAATGTAAGAAATAACCGAAATTTATATTTTAAAGACAGCAGCCATAGATGTTGTATATATGTGCTACAAATTAAGCAAGCATTTTACTTGGTCACTATGTTAGAGAAAGAGGTGAGATGTTATTTTGAAAAGAAAATTCAATTTTTTATTTAGTAGTAAAAAGTAGAATTGCACACATTGCACATGTGTTTTAGTAGGCCACAATGGTATACAGAGAGACATGCCATGTGTTATATGTACCTAAATTATTGTGAAATTTTTCAGAGCCACAAGCAAGAAAAACAGAACTGATTTTTTTGAGCAGTATGTACTCTTTTTTTCAATAAGATGCTATGTCAGAGGAAGACAGCACACAGATTTCATCTTATGAAACAAGGAACAGTGCAACTTTTTTAGACTGAAGACTGAAAAATATTACACATTTGCAGCAGATTTTTAGGCTTTTTTTTTTTTTAAATCTTCTGCATTTTGTGAGGGAGAGAGTTGGCAGATTTCTTTTACAAAAAAAAGAAAAAAGGTTGTTTTTCTCCTAGGATTAGGGACCAAAAAAATTGTACAGATTTGCAGCTTACCTTTATGCTTTTGAGCAATTGAGAGGGTGTATTATGTCTGGAAATAAAAAGGAGAGGGTGTATTAATCCAAAGACCGACAAGGCCAAAATTTTACAGTTTAGCGCCACAGATATTAAGCCTTTATTTCTGAGTGACTGACTAATGTTGCATCTGTGCCCCTGTCAGGGAGCTTGTACAGCAAGTGATAATTCCTGTGTAATGAGTGCTAATTCCTGTATGGCAAGTGCTCATTTTTATTCACATGTGTAGGGTCATAAGCATAGAAGCCTACTTAGATGGGCAAGGACAAAAATGAGCATGCGCATGAGCATGCGCAGGTCTTGGTGCATACGTGCACACAGGTCTGACTCTCCTCAGTGCTGGATTATCTTCAGCTCTAATTTCTGTATCTCAAGTTCCTGAAAGTCTGCTTACCTTGTCCCTGACCTGGCTACGCCTGACACTTCTGTTGGATCACTCCTGCCAATTCTGTCTGCTGCTCATCTGTTTATCAACCAGGGCTTGGACCATGATTCTGCCTCCGTCCTGACTTGGTACCTCCCGCCAGCACATTGTCGACTCCTGCCTGTTCCTGACTTTAACTTTATCCTGATCCTGCACCTCTTTGCATGGCTACTACGGAACATAGCTTGTTGCCTGACTCCATACAGCTACTGGAAGGACTCCTGTGTTTCCAAGCTCAAGCTTGCTGCTCCAGCTTTCTGACACCTGCACCCTTGCACTGGCCTAGAAGTCTCAGTCTTCTGCCTCTAAGGCAGAACAAGGAGCCTTATCGTGATAAATGGGTGCGCTGATAACTCAAAAGCTGCTACCTGAACTGTGTATAGTGTGAATTGAAATGAATAAATAGGTGCGCTAAATGATAAGAAATCACAATGTGTACATAACAAATATACAAACAAATGTAAATATACAAAATGTGCTTTTCTCAAATAAGGACCAAGGTGTCCAAAAAGTGATCTTCCACAATGACGTGAATAAAACCACGTGTATGGAGTGCACAAAGTGAAACCATAAAGTCCCAAAATTTCTGAAACGATCCAATCCA
This sequence comes from Pelophylax lessonae, assembly GCF_965119305.1. Lineage (NCBI taxonomy): Eukaryota > Metazoa > Chordata > Amphibia > Anura > Ranidae > Pelophylax > Pelophylax lessonae. The sequence continues at coordinate 424,238,943 of NC_138772.1, read as the reverse complement.
AATGGTGCTCTCAATTAAAAACTGTGAAGTCAAATGAAAACTCAAAGTGCTGTGTCTTGTGCTCGTGACTGAAGATCCCGCCACCAAAGGGCTTGCATCCTTACCAGAGATAAAATATAAGTAGGCAGAAATTCCACTACTAGGATGGCAAGAAGGAGATATCTTAGAATAAGTCACCCCCGTGGTAAGATAAAGATGGCCTCTTACCAACTTCTGGGATAGAAAATGCACAGACAAAATCCACTGCTGCGAACTTCATGTATGGATCAATTGTCAGACGATACAATCCCGCTCCTGCTATCGGTTCCTTAATTCTTATGGCTTCCACAAATAAACATGTGTGGGGCAAAGAAAGAAGACCATGGCATAATACCCCGAGAATAGGTTTATTGAGAAAGATGTTGCACTTACATTTAAAACAGGGGATGCGAGCGTTGTATGCAGTATTGTTACACAGATCCCAGCTGCAGACCGGGCTTGTGTGTGACGTCACGTGGTGGCGCGACACGCCTCCTCTCTAACGTCGTTTCCTCTCAACAGGCTTCTTCTGAGATAGGAGGGAGGTGCGCGCCGCCATGTCCGTTCTTAAGAAGCGTCAGGGTGATTACTACTTCCAGTGTCCGCAGTGTATGTATAGGTTGTGGACATAAATTAATTCCCCTATTTATCTCAAAAAGCCTCCAGAATTGTACGATCTATAGGGTTACACCTAATTAAGACCGGCATACCATTTCAGTATATTTTGCCAACGGTATATGTAAATGAGATCGGGACTCCGGAAGTTTGCAATTTCCCAACTTCCTATCATGATATAAACATATAGGCAACTACAGGAAATGGGGAAACAGTAGATATGGACAATATTAAACAATATTATGTCCTGTATTGTATAAATACAATCAATTCCTATAAAATAATTAGGTTAAAATTACATGTATTAAATATCCTAAAAAATATTAAAATACATATTAAATCTTTATTGGGCGTTAAAATAATAAAAGGTTAAAATCTAAAAGTATAAAATGTATTAAAATTGAAAGACTAAACAAGGATTCAACTATTATTTATATGGGCGTTGATATCCCATTCGATGTTATGTCCCCAGGGTCTAAAACACTTCATCTCATAGATCCAGAAGGTTTCCCTTCTTGAAATGGATCTTTTCATGTTACCTCCTCTCCAATGTGGTGTATATTTCTCAGTCACTGTAATTAGTAAGTTTTTTGGACTTTTGTGATGACATTTGGAGAAGTGTAAAGAGACACTATGTCCTGGGAACCCTTTTCTTATATTGGCAAGGTGTTCCCCTATCCGGATGCTAGCAGTACGTATGGTTCTCCCAATGTACTGTTGGCCACAACCACACTGGAGTAAATATATAACTCCCTTAGTGTGGCAAGAGATAAATTCTTTAATAGCGTACTCTTTTCCGGTAGTGGTGGATGTAAACTTATTAGTTCTTATCGTCTTTGCTTCTCTACAGATCTGACAATTTCTGCATGGATAAAATCCTTTCATGTCCGGATAAAATTTGGATTTAAAAGGTTTTTCCACTGGATTACTGGCAATAAGGTCTTTTAGATTCCTGGCTTTCCTGTAAATCATGTTCGGTTGGTCAGGCAAGGAAGGTCCGAGGATTCTATCCCCTTGGAGGATATTACAATGTTTTTTAAAAACATGGTTAAGCCACCTATAGTTGTGAGAAAAACGGGTGACAAAGGCAAACTCGAATTTAGACTGGGAGTTGTTAGATGGATGGGCAGATTTTGGTACAATTAAATCTTCTTGAGTCTGTTGGCATATTTGTTCTATTTCTTGGTCCAAAATCCGTGATTCGTAACCCTTTTCTAAAAATCTTTGTTTTAGGACATTGGCCTGTTCTTTAAAATCCGACTCACGTGTGCAGTTGCGCCTGATCCTTTTAAATTGTCCCTTCGGGACCGATCGTAACCAATTTGGGTGGTGGCAACTGTCCATGGTGATAAAACCATTCTTATCTGTCGGTTTAAAATAAGTTTTAGTGATAAAACCTGAGCCATGTCTTAAAATCACGAGATCTAAAAAGTTAACGGATGTAGGACTCGATTCATAGGAAAATCTGATTCCCCAACTGTTACAATTTTGCTGGTCCATAAAAATTTGCAACGATTCTTGACTTCCTTTCCAAATAAAACGTGTATCATCTATGTAGCGCCTCCAAAATACAAGCTCTTTGGCTCTGTTGGAGAAGATATTGCGATCCTCCCACAGAGCCATGAAGAGGTTCGCTACACTGGGAGCGAATTTGGCTCCCATGGCTACACCCGTACGTTGGAGGTAGAAACGTTGATTGTAGTAAAAATAGTTATGTTCCATGCAAAAATGTTAAAAGATTTAAAATGAACTTTTTCTGTGCCAACGGGATATCTTGGTAAATATCTAAAAAGGTACTGACAGCTTCGTATCCCATCTCATGTGGGATTATCGTATATAAAGACGCCACATCAGCAGTCACAAGTAGTACTTCTCCTTCGATATCTAATTGTCTCATTTCTTGGATGCATTGTGTGGTGTCTTTTAAATAAGCTGGGGTATCTTGAACCAACGGTTGCAGGAAGTGGTCAATATATTTCCCGATCCTTGATGTAACGGAGTCTATCCCGCTGACAATGGGTCTTCCGGGAGGTTTTCTAAGACTTTTGTTGACTTTCGGGAGATAATAAATAGTAGGGAGTCTCGGAGCAAGGGATATTAAAAATTCCTTTTCTTTTTTGTTTAAAATACCATCTTCAAAGCCCTGTTCAACAATTCTCTTCAATTTCTTCTTATAAGAGTAGGTGGGGTCTTTCCTTAAAATTTCATAGGTGTTAGTGTCTGCCAAAAGATTATTCATTTCTTCAATGTAATCTGTTTGAATGCTGTTGAAGAAAGAAGATTACATTGAAGAAATGAATAATCTTTTGGCAGACACTAACACCTATGAAATTTTAAGGTAGTAGTAATCACCCTGACGCTTCTTAAGGACGGACGTGGCGGCGCGCACCTCCCTCCTATCTCAGAAGAAGCCTGTTGAGAGGAAACGACATTAGAGAGGAGGCGTGTCGCGCCGCCACGTGACGTCACACACAAGCCCGGGCTGCAGCCGGGATCTGTGTAACAATACTGCATACAACGCTCGCATCCCCTGTTTTAAATGTAAGTGCAACATCTTTCTCAATAAACCTATTCTCGGGGTATTATGCTATGGTCTTCTTTCTTTGCCCCACACATGTTTATTTGTGGAAGCCATAAGAATTAAGGAACCGATAGCAGGAGTGGGATTGTATCGGCTGACAATTGATCCATACATGAAGTTCGCAGCAGTGGATTTTGTCTGTGCATTTTCTATCCCAGAAGTTGGTAAGAGGCCATCTTTATCTTACCACGGGGGTGACTTATTCTAAGATATCTCCTTCTTGCCATCCTAGTAGTGGAATTTCTGCCTACTTATATATTATCTCTGGTAAGGAGGCAAGCCCTTTGGTGGCGGGATCTTCAGTCACGAGCACAAGACACAGCACTTTGAGTTTTCATTTGACTTCACAGTTTTTAATTGAGAGCACCATTTGGATTGGATTGTTTCAGAAATTTTGGGACTTTATGGTTTCACTTTGTGCACTCCATACACGTGGTTTTATTCACGTCATTGTGGAAGATCACTTTTTGGACACCTTGGTCCTTATTTGAGAAAAGCACATTTTGTATATTTACATTTGTTTGTATATTTGTTATGTACACATTGTGATTTCTTATCATTTAGCGCACCTATTTATTCATTTCAGAACAAGGAGCCTTACCAGCCACTGATGACTTCAAGCTACTCCAGAGACAGAGAGGAGGATGATGAAGGTTTGGTTAGCCACTTCGCCACCTCCTCTGCGTGCTCTGGATTTAAAATGTGCCAATTGCTAAAAAAGAAAGACACACATGACCTGCAACTAGATGCTACACCCAAACTGCTACCATAGCCTGTGGATATGGATGCTGCTCATTCCCTGATAGCTGCATGAGAACCACATCTGCCTTTTTGGCCTCCCAGACATAATGTCGCTAACATGAGGCTTATTCCCTTCTTTTATTAGCAGCTATGCCAAGAGCTGTATGTGGGAGATGCAGTGACTGGGCGCACTTGAAACTGCGGTGCTTCTAAGTGCTAAATTGCATGACAATAATATGTAGTGCGTACAAAGAGCAGCTTTTTTTTGTGTCATCACAACTTCCCACTGCTGTTGTGACTTCGGACCCTGTCAAAAAGAAAGAATAAAAACTGTAAAATACCCAAATAATAAATAACAGAAATTAGAACTGAAGGACAAAAAGTAATATAACTAAAAGAAAAAAAAAATCTCAAGCAGCAACCCGCAAAACACTATGCAAAATAACACCCCCTCCTCACTCCTCAAAGGCAGACTGCCGAATGCCTCCTCCGCCGTCTGACAGTTCTTAACCACTTGCAGACCGCCAGCAGTACATATACTGTCCCGCAAAATGACGTAACTGTACGTCGCTTTGCAAGACTGCTAGTGGGAGCGCGCGTGCCTATTTGCCACAGGGGGAGCAAATTATCACGTCCAGCAGCTGCGATTGCCACTGGGCTTCTGTGATCACTCCCCATGGAGACAGAATGGCGGTCTGTCATTGTAAACACAGCAGACCGCTGTTCTGTCAGTTATGAACACAGAGATCCTGTGTTCCTCTTATTTAGGAACACGAGTCCCTGTGTTCATTCAGTAAATACATCCACAAACAGTTAGAAAGCACCCCCTAGAACACATTTAACCCATTGATCACCCCAATGTTAACCCCTTCCCTGCCAGTGTCATTAGTACAGCAACAGTGCATATTTTTAGCACTGATTACTGTAGTAATGTCACTGGTCTCCTCAAAAGTGTCAAAAATGTCAGTTAGGTGTCCGATCTGTCTGCCAAAATGTCACAATCTCGCTAAGAAATCGCTTATCACCGCCATTACTAATGGAAAAAAAAAATGACACAAATCCTTTCCATAGTTTGTAGATGCAACAAATTTTGTGCAAATCAATCAATATACACTTACTGGGATTTTTTTTTTTACCAAAAATATGTGGCAGAATACATTTTGGCCTAAAATGATAAAAAAATTATATTTTTAAATTTTTTTATTAGGAATGTTTTATAGCAGAAAGTAAAAAATTTAGTTTTTTTTTCAGAATTGTCGCATTTTTTGTTTATAGTGCAAAAAATAGAAATCGCAGAGATGATCAAATACTACCAAAGGAAAGCTCTATTTGTGGGAAAAAAAGGACATCAATTTTATTAGGGTACAGTGTTGCACGACCACGCAATTGTCAGTTAAAGTAACGCAGTACCATATCGCAAAAAATGGCCTGGTCATTAAGGGGGAAAACCTTCCGGTCCAGAAGCGGTTAAATAGGTAAGGGGTGGGGCCATATGGTGAGGTCACCTGGTGGCCCCACCCCATCATGACATCACTGACCATACCCCGTAGTTATTCACATGGCGGGGGGGATCTGGGGGCCCCTTATTAAAGAGGGCTTTCAGATTCCCCTGCCCACAGACAACCCCCATCCAGGGTTGTCGGGAAGAGACCCTCGTCCCCATCAACATGGGGAGTAGCAGTACCCAGGCTGCTACAATATTTTATTGGCCAATTACTTACATATAAACCTTTAAAATGGGGACTTTTGATTTCTTATGTTCGACTCCCATAGACTTTAATAGAGTTTGCGGTTCGGGGTCAAACGTTTTCCCTGTTGGGAAGTTCTGCTGCGAACCAAACAGTGGGGTGTTCATCTCATCTCTAGTTTATTAATGTTCTTTTCTGAACAAAAATGCTGTACACACACAAACTATATATACTGTATATACTGTACGTGTCACGAATTGTATTCATTTTCAAACAAAAAGGTAAACAAAGGAAATTCAGACTGTATCACACATGAATTAATGTGAATAATGAGGAACTAATATTTTACAGAGCCCAACATGGTAGGAAAAGACATACACTATGGCTATAAAAGCAAATAACCTCATCAACCAGTGCAGGAAATCAAAAGAAGCAGAGTAGCCTTGCTCCTTTTCTTCTCATAAGTGATCCTTCCTTGCTCCTCCCCCTTGCTGAGTGCCCTCATAGCAAGCTGCTTGCTCTGCCAATGGCTCCCACTGCTGTATCTCAGCCAGTGAGGAGAAAGAGACCTGGGAGAGCTTGTGCTCTTGTGCAGATCACTGGACCTGGATTGGGCTCAGGTGAGTATAAGGGAGGCTGAGGGGTGAGCTGCACACTGAAGGTTTTTTACCTTCATACATAAAAACCTTCAGCCTTTAGAACCACTTTAAAGCTGTCTGAATCTATGTATAACAGCTTTGGACACACCGAGGCTGGTTTACTAAAAAAGTGTGAATGTTCACACAAAAAAATCGTTTAAGTTATCAAATCATGAGCAGACAAAATAAATAAAAAGTCAATTTGCTTTTCACATGATTGGATAACTGAAGCGAATCTTCACTGTTTTCTTGTGTGAACATTCAAAATTTCTTTACTAAATCAGCCTCGAAATGTCAAAATGCATTTATGTCCTCTCATGCAGCTGGGCTATCAAGTCCTCCAAACCCATAATACATGACATAATTCCTTAGCCCATTGAGGAATTGTCAAGCTTGCCACTGATTTCTCTCCCCAGTGCATGAAAGATGAAACAGGGGAGACCAACTAGAAGGACATCTGTACTGTATTCAAAACACAGGGGGTCCTTGCAGGCCCAAATCTGTCTGGGGAGTGGCCCTGGGCCCTGGCTTGCACACAGAGGAGGAGGAATACTTCACACTGACACTGTCTGCTGAGAGTGAGACAACAACAAGCACTATGATGATCTGCTAAAACGTACTGACCGACATAATGAAGTTCAAGCACATAATCTATCCTATCTGCAGACGGCATATTTAATTGAAATATCACCCGGCCGCCCGCACCTCACTACTCACCTGTCACCTCTCCCTAGCGTTGCCGTCACCGTGACTGGCTCTGCCCCCGGCCACCTGAACGTGAGGGCAGGGAGTGAGGGAGTGGAGGCTCAGGGCGGCCCGAGAGGAGGAACAAAGAAGTCCAGCCTAGGCAGCAGACTTTCTGACACTCAGTACTATGTGGCGCAGCGGTGATGCGATGACGGCCCGCATAGATGAGGAAGGAAGAGAGGCAGAGCGGTGTCACCCTCCACTCGGTGGACATCCTGGTGCTGTCCGACCCCCCCCCCCACACCCCCCTTGTGACGCCCCTGGGTGTACCCACTTTTGTTGCCAGCGGTTTAGATATTAATGGCTGTGTGTTGAGTTATTTTGAGGGGACAGCAAATTTACACTGATATACAAGCTGTACACTCACTACTTTACATTGTAGAGAAGTGTAATTTCTTCAGTGTTGTCACATGAAAAGAGATATAATAAAGTATTTACAAAAATGTGAGGGGTGTACTCCTTTTTTGTGAGAGACTGTATAGATAATTTGGAGGAACCTAGGAAGGAATCCTAAACCTTTAATAGTGAAGTGAGACTATACACAAACTACTTACAATTGTAGGAAAACAATACAAGACATACAAAGTATTACAGATTTACACACAGCACACTACCTAACCTTCCTAGAAAATGAGCATGAACAAAGGTCTATGCACAAAGGAGTAGTATGCTAAACATCACTTAGCGTGGGTTAAAGCAGCGTTAAAATCTCTGTAGATCTCTGTAGGCAACCAGGGCTTTAGGTTACACTCAAATGTTTGTAGGAAACATATCATCCCCAGGTGAAGTTCCGGCTTTGAGCTTGTGAAGTTCCCTCTGGCACAGACTTTCTCTCTTAGTTCAATGTTGGGGGTTATTGTGTAAAAGGACACCAATGCTGGGGGTTATTATTGCTGAAACTGGCACCAAGATTGGGGGTTAATTTTGCTTAAACTGTCTCCAATGCTGATGGTTATTATTGCTGAAACTGGCACCAATTCTGGGTGTTATAATCATGGAAACTGGCACCAATGCTGGGGCTAATTACCACAAAAACTGGCACTAGTGCTGGGTGTTATTATTGTTGAAACTGGCATCAATGCTGGGGGTTATAATTGTGTCAACTGGCACAAATACTTTGGGCTATTATCAAAGAAACCAGCACAAATGCTGTAGGTTTTTATTGCAGAACCTGGCATGAACACTGGGTATTTCTATTTGCTGAAACTGGCACAAATGTTGGGGGTATTATTGTGTAAACTGGCACTACTGCTAGGCCTTAATATTGCATAAACTGGCACCAGTGCTGGGGGTTATTAGTGTGTAAACTGGCACCAATTCTGGGGATTATTATTGCATAAACTGGCACCAGTGCTGGGGTCTTTTATTGCAGCCAATGGTACTATTGCTGCTACTAACAATAATACTATAGGTTATTATTGTTTAACCACTTCAATACAGGGCACTTTCACCCCCTTCCTGCCCAGGCCAATTTTCAGCTTTTAGCGCTGTTGCATTATGAATGACAATTGCGAGGTCATGCAACACTGTACCTAAACCAAATTTATGTCATTTTTGTTCCCACAAATAGATCTTTCTTTTGGTGGTATTTGATCACCTCAAGGTTTTTTCTTTTTTGCTAAACAAATAAAAAAAATACCGAAAAGTTTGAAAAAAAAAAGTTTTTTGGTTTATGTTATAAAATTTTGTAGATATGTTTTTTCCTGCACTGATGAGCATTAATGACGCTGCACTGACAGGCACTGATGGGGTGGCACTGATGGGGTGGCACTAATATGCGGCACTGACAAGCAGCACTGATAGGCAGCACTGATGGGCACTGATATGTGGCACTGATAGGTAGCACTGATATGCAGCATTGGTGGGCACTGATAGGCAGCACTGCTGGGCACTGATATGTGGCATTGATGGGCACTGATAGGTGGCACTGATGGGCACTGATAGGTGGCAATGATGGGCACTTATGGGCACTGATAGGTGGCACTGATGGGCGGCACTGATGGGTACTGATGGGCACTGATAGGCAGCACTGGTGGGCAATAATGGGCACTGGTGGGCAGCACTGATAGATGGCAATGATGGCCACTAGTGGGCAGCACTGATGGGGAGGGCACTGGCAGGCAGCACTATTGGGGAGGGCACTGGCAGGCTCCCTGAGCCCTGATTGCCATCCCTGGTGGCCATGGTGGGCATCCCTGGGGTCATGGGTGGGCATCCCTAGTGGTTCTAGTGGCACCCCCGAGGGTCTGCACTGGTAATCAATGATCTGATTACCAGTGCAGACCCCCCCTGTCAGGAGAGCCGCAGATCGGCTCTCCTCTACTCGTGCCTGTCAGGCACGAACTAAGGAAAGCTGGTCACATAGTAAAGAGCCTACTTCAGTAGGCTCTTTACCGAGATCGGAGATGCGGTGAGTCAGAGTGACACGCCGCATCACCGATCGCCGCTCTGCGCGCCCCCGGGGGGCGCGCAGAGTGCATTATCCTGCCGCCATCATATGACGTCCGGTCAGGATAATGCAACCACTTTCTCGCCGTCAATCACCTATAGGGCAGGCGGGAAGTGGTTAAACTGGTACCAAAGCTGCAGATGCCCTGGACTCCTTTTGAAAATGCAGGGAAACTGTGGCCTGATATATAGTATGTGAACCGAGCCTAAATGAGGCTAACTGTCAGCATAGGTTGTCAGGGTGTCATCTTTCAAATAGAATAGTACTTTCTTGCCCAATTTATTCTGCCCCTGGATTGATTCTGGATTGTTTTTCTTTTTATAACACTTCTGTTTTTATTATCTGTTATTTTCAAAGAAAATCCTGAACTATTTTAATTACATTAAATATACTTTATTTTTCACTCACATTACATATACAAGTATTGTCAAGTCTTGGCTCTTTGGCTGTTTTGGAGCTGCAATTCCCAGTATGCATGGTTGCCGTATGACAATGAACAAATCAAACCATTATACTTGCACGTGGACAATTTGCAATTAGGGCTACATTGGCAGCAGAATATTAGCATTTTACCATCTAGAAATCATTTTAGGCTACATTCACACCTGAGCGTAGCGTTTTTCGCGCGTTTTTTACCGCGATTTTACCGCGATTTTTGCGGCGTTTTTTACCGCGATTTTACCGCGATTTTTGCCGCGATTTTTGTGCAGGCGTTTTTAGATTGAATAGAGATCAATGGAAAACGCCTGTAATCTGCCCAAAAAGAAGCTCATGTACTTTTTTGAGCGTTGGGCGTTTTGTATACAGCTTCAAAACGCTCAGATGTGAACAGGGGCCATTGAAATGAATAGGATTTGTCTTGTTGGGCGTTTTGAGAGCTGATCCTAGAGCAGAAAAACGCCCCAAAAACGCCCCAAAACGCCTACATGTGAACGGAGCCTTAAGGTGTTTTAAATAAAGAAACACTGTTGCATTATTAATAATTTCAAAAAGATCTTTCTATGCAAATATATGTTCATGTAACATGTGTTATGAATATTATTTACCTGTAAAAGCCTCCCTTGAGTGGACATCCAAAAAGCCCTGATACTGATGCTATGCCCCACAATCTTAAATGTAATGTTACCAGCTCAGGGCTGTAATTTAAGTGACATTCTATAATACTCCCCTTTGCTCCTATCCCTGCAGCTGCATGAAGGGTTAGGTAGGGAGGTGAAGGGATGGGTGGAGATTAGTCTAATGTTCAAGCAAGGTCAAAGACACATTGCCAGTGAATAAAACATACTGTATGTATAAAAAAGGAAAAACACTGCAAATAAGCATTTGAAATACTTGGTTTCTGTGCTTTTAGAAAGTTTTTAAAATTGCATATCCCACAGATAGGACTTATAGTTCCAACATCTGGAGAGCTAAAAAACAGTTTGGGTATGTTTATCAAGTAAATTAGCAAATTACTTTAGTCTGCCTCTCATTTTCAAAACTACTTGCAACAGGTTTTCAGTGTATTTGTAACTTCTGCATCTGGAATCCTAAGTAAAAAAAACTACGACAAGTGTCTGAGATTTAGGCCTGGCTCTAGTGCGATTTCAGACACAAATTTAGTTGTACAGAACTGCACAACAATGGAAATCACATTCTTTTCAATTGTGCCTATTTAAAGCAGAGCATTGTGCTTCTTTAGGAAAAACTATGGTGCTGCTGTAGCCAAACCAGTAATGCAGCAGGGTGGTCCTCCTGAGTAAACCTGTGTGAAAACAGAAAAAAGCAGGGGGCGCCTCTATCTGAGGGTGGAGTATTGTAAACAGCTATTTGGTAGTAATGAATAAATATAGCACTCACATTTGATGGAGAAAGTATCAGCATGTCATTTGTAGAAGTTTTAACATCTCTAGCAGAGAGCGGCTTCTCTGTGTTCTCGGCTGGCTTGGCAATCTCCACTGGGATTGATGATGTTTCTATGTCAGGGGGCGTGGTTATGCATTTTGGGACTCCACCACTTTGTCAAACCATAGGGATAGGGTAAGTGCTCTCTAGTGCACTGATTTTATAGGAGCAATGGGCGGGAGTATCAACGGTCCCTTTCCCTATGGTTTGCCAATGGTAAAGATTGCTGAGCCGGCCGAGAACCCCAGAGAAGCCGCCGCTCTACAGCGTTGCACGCAGTTTTGCTTCCTCAGCCACAGCACTCCTGTCTGTTTCTGCCTAGCCGCTTCCTGGCCGAACTCTGCATTTCAGAAGAGCGTCAAGCAAGCCAAGAACACCAAGATGCTGATGCACACCGCTTGCCTCTTCATTCTCCAGCGCATCCTTTTTACCACCCAGCAGCTTCCCGGCTGATCTCTGCACAACACCAGCAGCTTGCCTACCGACCTCTGCTAGAGTTGTTAAGACTTTTACAGATAACAAGCTGATACTTTCTCCATCAAATGTGAGTGCTATATTTATTCAACACTACCAAATAGCCGTTTACACTACTCCACAAAGATAAATGCGCCCCCTGCTATTTTCTGTTTTCACATGTGCTTCTTTAGTGCGCTTTCTGCTTGATTTTTTCCCCACAGACTTCAATGGAAATGCGCCAAAAACATGTGTAAAACACATGTACATGTATGTTTATTGTGTTTTTGGCAGAGTTTTGTATATACAATCCTGTCTCCTTCTACAACAAAATGCTGGAAGCAATAAAAAAATCATCAAAATGCACTACCATTCACACAAAAAAACAGTTTAAAGTGTTTTTTTACTCTAAAAAAATGCTCCTGTTCCTGCAAAGCATGATCAATAGCATAGTGCTGTTGCATTATCATTTGTCTCTTTGTTTTATCTAAAAAAATCTGATCCTGCCAGTTCCTGTGTCCCCCTCTGTGAGCTGACCACGGTAATCAGGGCTGCTGAGCCCTGATCAGCGTAGTCAGCCTGTGTGCCTCCATCATCTGCTGTGTCTTCTCCTCTCCCCCTCCCTCCTTGCCTGTCAGCTTGTAATGTTCTGGTACCTCTGGTACCCTTATTCCACTTTCCAATTCAGTGTATGCGTCCCACCATTCTCTTCTGGTAGGTGCGCATACACCTTTAAGACCGATGCTGTCATCACTGAGCGCCGCAGAGCGGCTATTTCAACCGCCGGCGTTCTCACTCACATGTTCGTTCAACCTGCCTTGAAGCTCATATGCTTACAAGCGTACCTCGCTGTCGGAACCTCGCTACTGATCCCTGTATCCCGCTACTGGATCACTCGCTCATATCGAACCTCTCTACTACTGCTTGCTATTAGTGATAAGTACCCCGCAGGGGAATCCTCCATAACCTTCCTACTAAGCTTACACTATCTAGCTCTGCATATTAAGGACTGTTACTATCATCTGCACTATTATTTAGATTGCTAGCTCTTGAGCCTACTAACATCTATCCTTGCACTGGGTTAGTCTCTCCTGTATGTCATCTGCTATCCTACCACCTACTACCATACATGATTGCTAACCTATCTGCATCCTACCTGTTACCATCTATACTCTCATGAACATTTCTCTCAAGTGCTGTTCACCTATTGTCACTGTTCATACCTGTCTCTTCAGCTCATAACCACTATACTGCTATATACATCTATCACTCCAGGAACATCTTATTGAGTGTGTATATTTGTATGCTGAATCAGACAGACCACAGTGATGAGTCTTGGGAGTTGGAATTGGTATTTCAAGGTATCTCTACATGACTGCTGAGTGGAGTTTTTCTGCAGCTGCAAATCCATCTTGTTTCAGAAAACGCAGGAGCGTTACAGATTGAACGAACCTAAAATGGATTCAGCAGATTTACCCACTCAAGTGACACAATTAAAACAACAAGTGACTGCGTTAATACACGCTCTTACTGAATTAAAAGAAGACAATCAGGCTCTGAAGCAGCAGGTAACACGTCTATCTGTAATGTTCTGGTACCTCTGGTACCCTTGTCTCCATATTTCTCCTCTTCTAATTGCGTCCCATCTTGTGTAATAAGGGACGCATATACCTTTAAGACCGGATGACATCATTGCCGAGCGCCGCTATGAGTGGCTATTTCAATCGCCGGTTTGCTCTCACTCATCGATCGTTCAAACCGCATGTTCACCGCACCTACTCCTGTGAAGTCGGAGCTGCTGACATTCTCCCTTGCTGAACTGAAGCCGGAAACCTCGCTGGTGATCCGTATCTCGCTACGGGATCACCCTTCTCCAATGGACACTGTTACTCCTAAACCTATCTAAGTGATAAGTACCCCACAGGGGATTCTTACTAACCAATCTCCTACTGTCATCTACTGCAATTACCAAGATTATCTGTATCTATCTATTCACTATCATCTGCATAGACTGTTAGCTCTTGGGACTACCTTCAACTATCCTTGCACTAGGTTACTCTGTCTAAGTATACTCCATCTGTGTCCTCTTACCATCTGCACTATACTTGACATCAGAACCTATCTGCTTTACCATCACCTGCAAACTCTCCTAATACTACTTCTAGTGCTCACCATACAATAGCCTGTCTCTCATCTATATATCCTCATATATTCTATCCCTCCATTAACATCTATTAATATATATGGTATATAACAGGCTGTACACTGTGATGAAGTCCTGAGAGTTGGATATGTTTGTTCAACAGATTCTCTACAAGGCTACTGAGTGTAATAATTCTGCAGCTGTAAATCCATCCACTAAAAAAAACGCATGAACGTTACAGATTGAACGAGCCTTTAAAAAAAAAATATGGATTCAGCAGAATTATCCACTCATGTACTACAATTAAAACAGCAAGTAGATGCATTGATCCTTGCGCTTACAGAGGTACAAAATGAAAATCAGACCTTGAGACAGCAGCTTGGCCGTCTCACACAGCCTCCTGCTGCTCAGCCCCGTGAGCCTAAGATAAACCCTCCTATAGTGTTTTCTGGTGATCGGAGCAAATTCAGTGAATTTAAAAACGCATGTCGATTGTTTTTTTTGTTAAAACCTCTAACCTACACCACTGACCAAATTAAGGTTTGTACCATCATCTCCTATTTAACGGGTGAACCCCGGGCCTGGGCAGATGCTCTCTTTGAAAAGGATGATCCACTCCTTAATTCTTATCCCTTATTTCTAGCACAACTTGCTAGTTTATATGAAGACCCCAACAAGCAGAGTACCGCTGACACCCAATTACGGGCCTTAAAACAAGGAAGGAGACCTGTTGAAGATTTCGTGGCGAATTTTAAAAGATGGTCCCCTGATTCAGGGTGGAACGACACATCTTTGCGAACGCAGTTTAGACTCGGCCTATCTGAGGCCGTTAAAGACGAGCTCGCCCGAGCGGATTTACCTGGCACTCTAGAGGGACTGATACAGACCAGTATCAATATTGACAGACGACTACGAGAAAGAAAGGCTGAGAAGATGGGCTCACCATTTTCCAGTCCTTCTCGGATGTTGCCTGCTGACCCTACTCCTATGGAAGTAGGAATGATACGTCCACCTCTGACCCTTTCTGAACGTGCCAGGAGGAAAACCGAACATCTTTGTATGTACTGCGCATCCCCGAATCATTTGGTAAACGGCTGTCCTCTTGTCCGCAGAAAAGAGGGTGAGTGTTCAAATGTCTTGCTAGGGGGACTCACAACTTCCTTTTCTAATCCCTATCTTTTTGTTCAATTAACATTGCAGTGGGACCAAACTAGGATCACCACCAAGGCTATGATTGACACCGGATCTTGTGGAAACTACATTGACATTTGTTTTGTCTCCCTTAATAAAATACCTATTGTTTCAAAACCCAAACCTGTCTCCGTTAGTTTTATTAACGGTACCCCTTTATCCTCTGGTCCTATCACCAGTCAGACACAGGCACTTCTTGTAACTGCTGACGAGTCTCATGTGGAGACCACCACCTTTGATGTATTAACTTCACCACATTTTCCAATCATTTTGGGACTTCCCTGGTTACACATACATCAACCAATCATCGATTGGAAAACAAGAATGTTAGCCTTCTCTTCTCACTATTGTGAGACGACGTGTAACCTCCCCACACATGATAGGATCCTGTCTGTACTGCCGGATGATATTATTCCTAAATGTTATCAGGATTTATCGGAGGTTTTCCTTGAGAAAAACGCTCAAATGCTACCTCCCCATAGGGACTATGATTGTTGTATCGATTTACTCCCTAATAGCAAGTTGCCTTTCGGACATGTTTATCCTCTCTCACAGGATGAACTCTCTCATCTTAAGGAGTATCTGGATGAGAACTTGGCAAAAGGATTCATCCGACCTTCTACTTCCTCCACTGCTGCTGGGCTCTTCTTCGTCCGCAATAAGGACTCTAGCCTTAGGCCTATCATTGATTTCAGACAATTAAATGCCATCACAATAAAGGATCGTTATCCTTTACCCCTTATTCCTGAACTTATCGAACAGGTGCGTGGGGCTTCTTTCTTTTCAAAATTGGACCTAAAAGGGGCATACAATTTAATTCGAATCCGTAAAAGGGGATGAATGGAAGACGGCATTCAGAACCAGATACGGACTGTTTGAGTACCTTGTAATGCCATTTGGGCTATGTAATGCTCCTGCAGCCTTCCAATGGTTTATAAATGAGATATTCCGAGACTTGCTTGATGTTTGTGTGGTAATATATTTGGACGATATACTTATCTATTCTCATTCCTTACCTGAACACATAAAACATGTGAGACTTGTGTTGTCAAGACTACTTGCACATAACTTATATGTTAAATCAAAGAAATGTTTGTTTCATAAAGAGGAAGTACTATTCCTAGGGTAAATGATATCTAAAAGTGGAATCAAAATGGACATGAGCAAAATATCCTGCATTCTGGATTGGCTGTGCCAACCACTCGCAAAGCATTACAAAGGTTCCTAGGATTCTCTAATTACTATAGGAAATTCATTAAGAACTTCTCTCTGCGATTGTGAAACCTCTCACACAACTTACAAGCACGAAGAAACCATTTAATTGGTCAAAAGAAGCAAATGGAGCATTCTCTCTACTGAAATCAAGCTTTACTACTGCCCCCATACTATGCCATCCAGACCCATCCCTTCAATACATCTTGGAGGTAGATGCGTCTAATATGGCAGTAGGAGCAGTTCTCTCACAACGACCAAAAAACACCTCACCTCTTCACCCAGTTGCTTTCTTTTCAAAGTCATTAAGTAGCCCCGAGGTGAACTACCCAGTAGGTGAGAAGGAGTTATTAGCAATAAAACTGGCGTTAGAGAATTGGCGACATCTACTTGAGGGCACTCAATTGCCAATCCTGATATATACTGATCACAAAAACCTTCAATACCTTCAGACTAATAGAACTCTTTCCCACCGGCAGGTACGGTGGTCGTTATTCTTTCTGAGATTTAATTTTTTAGTGACTTACACGCCCGCAGACAAAAATAAAAAAGCGGATGCACTCTCACGACTAGCCGAGAAAGATTGTACTGAGGTTCCCTCAGTTCCTATAATACCACTTGAACGTATTATCGGAGTCGTTCGCTCCCTGAAGGAGGAGATTTTGCACAGCATAGGATTGGATTCACCTCCACCACAACTAACTACTGACGCAGAAGGCTTCCTCTACTACAACGATAAATTATACATACCCCCTACTATGCGAACCAAGATCTTAGAATTGTCGCATGATGTACCTATGGCAGGACATATGGGTATGACTAAAACTCTCAATCTACTCACTAGGCAATTTTGGTGGCCAGACATGAAGACAACCGTAAAAAAGTTTGTTTCATCTTGTGATATCTGTGCAAGGTCTAAAATTGACAACACGAAACCATCGGGGTTACTTTGTAGTTTACCGATACCCCAGGTTCCGTGGGAAGTGGTATCCTTTGACTTCATAGTGGAACTACCACCTTCCAAAGGATTCAACACCATCTTGGTGTCAGTGGACCATCTGACCAAGATGGCACATTTCACTCCTATCCGAAAACTACCTTCATCCAAACAAACAGCGGAATTACTTGTGAAACATGTCTTTAAGTTACTTGGTATTCCAAAAACACTGCTGTCTGACCGTGGTTCACAATTCATCTCAAAGTTTTGGCTAGCTCTATGTCAGATACTGCGAATAGAGCGTAACCTTACTTCTCCCTACCACCCTCAGACCAACAGACAGACAGAGAGAGTTAACCAGTGCATTGAACAGTACCTGCGTTGCTATACTTCGTATCTACAGGACGATTGGGCAGATCTCCTCCCACTGGCGGAATTCGCCTATAACAACGCTACTCATAGCACTACTAAGCAAAGTCCGTTTTACCTGAATTATGGGTTTCATCCCACACTCCTTCCTCCACGTATCTTGCCATCAAGTAATCCAGTGGCATCTGATTATCTTGCCCAGATAAAGGATTCTCTGGGATTACTCAACAATACCATATCCCATGCTCATAGCCAACAAAAAAAGTACTACGACCTCCGTAGGAAACCCTCTCCCCAATATGCCATTGGGGATCTTGTTTGGCTTTCTACAAAAAATCTGAGACTAAAAATCCCTAGTAAAAAACTTGGACCTCTATTTCTGGGACCTTTTCCAATAGAGAAGCTTATTGGAAAAGCTGCAGTACAACTCACATTGCCAGTAGACCTCAAGATACATCCTGTCTTCCATGTGTCTCTACTGAAGCCCCATGTTCCTAACCAAGGAATAAGGCCTACTATCTCACCTCCACCTCCTGTACAAGTGGAGGGCGGAGAAGAATTTGAGATAAAAGAAATTTTGGATTCCCGTTTTTATAGAAGAAGACTCCAGTATCTTGTACGATGGAAGAACTATGGGCCCCAAGATGACACCTGGCTGGATACCTCCGATATACATGCCCCTAGACTGATTCGCAATTTCCACTTGAAATATCCGGAAAAAACAGTTCTAGAGGCCTTCCGGAGCCGGCCTTAAGGGGGGGGTACTGTAATGTTCTGGTACCTCTGGTACCCTTGTCTCCATATTTCTCCTCTCCTAATTGCGTCCCATCTTGTGTAATAAGGGACGCATATACCTTTAAGACCGGATGACATCATTGCCGAGCGCCGCTATGAGCGGCTATTTCAATCGCCGGTTTGCTCTCACTCATCGCTCGTTCAAACCGCATGTTCACCGCACCTACTCCTGTGAAGTCGGAACTGCTGACATTCTCCCTTGCTGAACTGAAGCCGGAAACCTCGCTGGTGATCCGTATCTCGCTACGGGATCACCCTTCTCCAATGGACACTGTTACTCCTAAACCTATCTAAGTGATAAGTACCCCACAGGGGATTCTTACTAACCAATCTCCTACTGTCATCTACTGCAATTACCAAGACTATCTGTATCTATCTATTCACTATCATCTGCATAGACTGTTAGCTCTTGGGACTACCTTCAACTATCCTTGCACTAGGTTACTCTGTCTAAGTATACTCCATCTGTGTCCTCTTACCATCTGCACTATACTTGACATCAGAACCTATCTGCTTTACCATCACCTGCAAACTCTCCTAATACTACTTCTAGTGCTCACCATACAATAGCCTGTCTCTCATCTATATATCCTCATATATTCTATCCCTCCATTAACATCTATTAATATATATGGTATATAACAGGCTGTACACGGTGATGAAGTCCTGAGAGTTGGATATGTTTGTTCAACAGATTCTCTACAAGGCTACTGAGTGTAATAATTCTGCAGCTGTAAATCCATCCACTATCAAAAACGCATGAACGTTACACTATCACAACTTGCCACTGCTCAGCCCCCTGAACCCAAAATAAATCCTCCTCTAGTGTTTACAGGTGATCGCAAAAAATTTTGTGAATTCAAAAACGCCTGTCAGTTACTTTTCTTGCTAAAACCTCGTACCTACCTTACTGATCATATCAAAGTCTGTACTATTATTTCATACCTAACGGGTGATCCACGGGCCTGGGCAGACTCTCTCTTTGAGAAAAATGATCAGCTTCTCAACTCCTATGCTTTATTTCTAGCCGAACTCGCTAGTCTATATGATGACCCCAATAGGCAGAGTACTGCCGATATTCAATTGAGGTCCTTGAAACAAGGTAGGAGACCTGTAGAAGACTTTGTAACAGAGTTCAAAAGATGGACCCTTGATTCAGAGTGGAATGATACATCTCTGAGAACTCAATTTAGACTCGGCCTATCAGAAGCCGTTAAAGACGAGCTCGCCCGAGCGGATTTACCGGACACCCTGGATGCTTTGATACAACTCAGTATCAACATAGACAGGAGGCTGCGAGAAAGAAAGGCTGAAAAAATGGGAATGCCATTGTCCAGTCCTTCTCGGATTTCGGCCGTTGACCCTACTCCTATGGAGGTAGGAACCATACGCCCACCTTTATCAACTACTGAAAGAGCCAGGAGACGATCCAGTAATCTTTGCTTGTACTGCGCATCCCCGGATCACATGATAAGCGTCTGTCCCCTTGTCCGCAAAAAAGAGGGTGAGTATTCACATGTCCTCCTAGGGGGATTGACAACTTCATTTACTAACCCTTATCTTTTTGTTCGTTTGACATTGCAGTGGGACCAAACTAGGATTACCACTAAGGCCATGATCGACACAGGATCTTGCGGAAATTATATCGATATACGTTTTGCTACTTTAAATAAAGTACCTATTATTTCAAAACCTAAGCCTGTCTCTGTGAGTCTTATTAACGGTATTCCGTTATCTTCTGGCCCAATCACGAATCAGACACAAGCACTCCTAGTCACCACTAACGAGTCTCATACGGAGACCACTACCTTCGATCTATTATCTTCGCCCCACTTTCCCATTGTTTTGGGACTTCCCTGGTTACACACACATCAACCAACCATAGATTTGAAGAAACGGACCCTAACCTTCCTCTCTTACTATTGCGAGAGTACGTGTAACCTCCCGTCTTAGGGAAGATCCTGTCTGTGGTGTCAGATGAGATTGCACCACTATGCTATCAGGATCTGTCCGAAGTTTTTCTTGAGAAAAATGCTCAAGTACTGCCTCCCCATAGGGATTATGATTGCACTATTGATCTACTCCCAAATAGTAAATTGCCTTTTGGTCATGTTTATCCTCTTTCGCAGGATGAACTTTCCCATCTCAAGGAATACTTGGATGAGAATTTGAGAAAAGGTTTTATTAGACCTTCCACTTCTTCCACAGCTGCAGGACTTTTTTTTGTCCGCAATAAAGACTCAAGTCTCAGGCCTATTATCGACTATAGGCAATTGAACGCCATTACAGTAAAAGATCGCTATCCTTTGCCGCTTATCCCTGAACTCATTGAACAAGTGCGTGGAGCTACCTACTTTTTAAAATTGGACCTGAAAGGGGCATACAATCGAATCCGAATCCGTGATGGAGATGAGTGGAAGACAGCATTCAGAACCAGATACGGATTGTTCGAATATCTTGTAATGCCATTTGGGCTATGTAACGCTCCCGCAGCCTTCCAACGATACATAAACGATATCTTTTGAGACTTACTTGATGTCTGTGTTGTGGTATATCTGGACGATATACTTATTTATTCACGATCCTTGTCTGAACATATAAAACATGTAAGACTTGTGTTATCCAGATTACTCACACACAATCTATACGTGAAACTAAAAAAAAATGCTTATTTCTTAAAGAAGAAGTATTATTCCTAGGATACATCATATCCAAAACAGGAATCAAGATGGATATGAGTAAGATATCCTGTATTCAGGATTGGCCTATACCAACCACCCGCAAAGCACTACAGCGATTCCTTGGATTTTCAAACTTCTATAGGAAGTTCATCAAGAACTTCTCTGCCATTGTGAGACCTCTCACACAACTCACAAGTATTAAGAAACCATTTAAATGGTCAGATGAAGCAAATGAAGCTTTTCACTTGTTAAAAACAAGCTTTACCTCTGCTCCCATACTACGCCATCCGGACCCAACCCTCCAATACATTCTGGAAGTAGATGCGTCAAATATGGCAGTAGGAGCAGTACTCTCCCAACGACCAACGAATACTTCACCACTCCATCCAGTCGCCTTCTTCTCTAAATCTCTAAGCAGCCCAGAGGTGAATTACCCAGTGGGTGAAAAGGAACTGCTTGCTATAAAACTGGCTCTGGAGAATTGGCGACATCTACTTGAAGGCACCCAATTACCAATACTCATATATACAGATCATAAAAATCTTCAATATCTTCAGACTAACAAAACCCTCTCCCACCGGCAGGTACGATGGTCACTATTCTTCCTAAGATTTAACTTCCTAGTGACCTACACACCTGCAGACAAGAATAAAAAAGCGGATGCGCTATCACGATTAACTGAAGATAATTACTCCGAAATCCCTTCCATTCCTATAATACCCTACAAGCGTATTATTGGGGTTGTCCGTTCCTTGAAGGAAGAGATTCTGCACAGTATAGGTTTGGATTCACCTCCACCACAACTAAGTGCTGATGCAGAAGGCTTCCTCTACTACAACGACAAACTCTACATACCCCCTACTATGCGCACCAAGATCTTGGAATTGTCACATGATGTGCCTATGGCAGGACATATGGGTATGACAAAGACCCTTAATTTGCTTACCAGGCAGTTTTGGTGGCCTGATATGAAGACATCTATACAAAAATTTGTCTCTTCATGCAACGTCTGTGCCAGGTCCAAAATTGACAATACAAAACCATCCGGTCTACTATGCAGTCTACCAATACCCCAGACTCCATGGGAAGTTGTGTCCTTGGACTTTATAGTAGAACTACCACCTTCCAAAGGATTTAATACCATTTTAGTGTCAGTGGACCATCTGACAAAGATGGCACATTTCGTTGCTATTCGCAGACTACCTTCGTCCAAACAAACAGTGGAACTACTGATGAAACATGTCTTTAAGTTACATGGAATTCCAAAAACTCTTTTGTCTGACCGTGGATCACAATTCATCTCCAAGTTTTGGCAAGAACTATGTCACACACTACGAATTGAGCGAAAGCTCACTTCTCCCTACCATCCTCAGACCAACGGACAGACTGAAAGAGTCAACCAGTGCATCGAGCATTATTTACGTTGCTACACATCATACCTACAGGATGATTGGGTGGATCTCCTCCCTCTGGCAGAATTTGCCTACAACAACGCAACCCACAGTACGACCAAACAGAGTCCGTTCTACTTGAACTATGGGTTTCATCCCTCTCTTCTTCCACCACGCATCCTTCCATCAAGTAACCCAGTAGCCTCAGACTATCTTACCCAAATAAAAGACTCTCTGGGTTTACTTAATACTACTATCTCACACGCTCATAGTCAACAAAAAAAGTACTATGACCTTCGTATGAAGACCTTCTCCTCAGTATGCTATTGGGGACCTCGTTTGGCTATCAACAAAAAACTTAAGATTAAAGATCCCTAGCAAAAAGCTTGGGCCTCTATTCTTGGGACCCTTCCCAATCAGGAAACTTATTGGAAAAGCTGCAGTACAGCTCACATTACCAACAGACCTCAAGATACATCCCATCTACCATGTGTCGCTACTGAAGCCCCATGTTCCTGACCAAGGAATAAGGCCTACCATCCCACCTCCACCTCCTGTACAAGTTGAAGGCGGAGAAGAATATGAGATAAAGGAGATTCTGGATTCTCGTATCCACAGAAGAAGACTCCAATATCTAGTACGATGGAAGAACTATGGGCCACAAGACGACACCTGGCTGGATACCTCTGATATACATGCCCCTAGGCTGATTCGCAATTTTCACGCGAAATACCCGGAAAAACCAGTTCTAGAGGCCTTCCGGAGCCGGCCTTAAGGGGGGGGGGGTACTATAATGTTCTGGTACCTCTGGTACCCTTATTCCACTTTCCAATTCAGTGTATGCGTCCCACCATTCTCTTCTGGTAGGTGCGCATACACCTTTAAGACCGATGCTGTCATCACTGAGCGCCGCAGAGCGGCTATTTCAACCGCCGGTGTTCTCACTCACATGTTCGTTCAACCTGCCTTGAAGCTCATATGCTTACAAGCGTACCTCGCTGTCGGAACCTCGCTACTGATCCCTGTATCCCACTACCGGATCACTCGCTCATACCGAACCTCTCTACTACTGCTTGCTATTAGTGATAAGTACCCCGCAGGGGAATCCTCCATAACCTTCCTACTAAGCTTACACTATCTAGCTCTGCATATTAAGGACTGTTACTATCATCTGCACTATTATTTAGATTGCTAGCTCTTGAGCCTACTAACATCTATCCTTGCACTGGGTTAGTCTCTCCTGTATGTCATCTGCTATCCTACCACCTACTACCATACATGATTGCTAACCTATCTGCATCCTACCTGTTACCATCTATACTCTCATGAACATTTCTCTCAAGTGCTGTTCACCTATTGTCACTGTTCATACCTGTCTCTTCAGCTCATCACCACTATACTGCTATATACATCTATCACTCCAGGAACATCTTATTGAGTGTGTATATTTGTATGCTGAATCAGACAGACCACAGTGATGAGTCTTGGGAGTTGGAATTGGTATTTCAAGGTATCTCTACATGACTGCTGAGTGGAGTTTTTCTGCAGCTGCAAATCCATCTTGTTTCAGAAAACGCAGGAGCGTTACACAGCTCCAGGCTGTATCTGCAGAGTATCTCCTCTGAGCCCTCCCCCCCTCTACTTCTGCCTCTATTCCAATGCATTATGTAACACAATGCCTTGTATCTTCTATGTTTTAGCAAGATATTCAGTGCAGTATGTCAGTGTTTTTTTTTAATTATAATCCTAAATACCCTTTTTGACAAATCCTCTGTGTGGTCACATGATCTGCCTCTGCTGGCTGGCTGACATCACTGGGGAATCTCAGCCCCTTCCACTGCTGTTCTTAGATCATGGAAGCAGAGCAGAGGAAGATCATGTGACTACACAGAGAAGCTGTGAAAAAAGGTATTTAGGATTAGGATTTAGGATTTAGGATTAATTTAAAGAAACACACACACTGCACTTTTCATTTTGTAAAAACAGAGATGATACAAGTAATTGTGCTATGTGATTTTATGTCTTTAAGTCATAACTGAAATAGTGTGAACCTAGCCTTATTACTAAAGATGAGATTTTTAATTCAACCAGATGAACAACTAAGAAGTGGTCAGAGTCAGGTTTTATTCTGTTGCAGAACTACTTTGCTCTAGCAGCAGAGGGAAACATTTAACATAAACATAAAAAAACATAAATAAAGACAAGCTCTTATAGCAAATCTGTCCTATAACATCACCTTGCTGTGTGACAGAATTGGTAAAATGTAGCCCCTCCCCCACCATCTGTCCTACATTTGTTTATAGCTCTAGACAGAGCCAGGAGCTATAATGATTGTTGGTCAGGGTCCACCCTAATCCCTTACTTCCTGTGCTAAACTTTAAAACATAGAATGATTGTTCTACTAAGCAAGGTATCGGTGTACATATTATAACAATTAACATTTGTGTTTGTATTTGTTTAAAACAAAAAAGAGGCATTTAGACGATAGGAGTGCAATCAGGTATCTTCAGTGGATTTACTTGCTTCCACTCCATTCGGTATTTTAATTTTACAGTGTTGAAAGACACAGGTAGGCAGTTTTGTTCCACTTAATGGAATGAAATTAGTTCTAGTTTAAACTACCCTGGCAAATTGCTCTGCAAAAAGTGGCTATCATCAGCTGTTCTAGGCTTCAGCTGGGTCCTTCCCTGCCAAAATAAATACCAAAGCAGCTGAATACCCTTCACTGAAAGTGCTGGATTACAACAATTGACACAATTATGCCACACCATGCTTAGTGAATCTAAAACTATTTATTTTGCATGGGTTAAATGTTCTAATTATTGGTATTTGGACTGTCTGCATTTGAAATGTTGTGATCAATTTGTCATTTTTTTAAACACCCTATGTCAGAGCGATCATGTTAAGACTGCATTCTAAATCCTTTTTTTTTTTTAATTTTGAAGGTCAGATGCCACAAACATGTTCCAGCCTCTCAAGAAACTGTTTCTTTTCTCTGCCTCCTGTAACTTAATGTAGCCTTTTTGACTGACCTTCTCAGCTCAGTTAAAACACAATTCATTTTACCGTATATTGACTTGCTTTTGCTCATATATAACATTACATACATATAATCATCCTTAGGCATAAAGCTAAGTTGTGGTTAGGCCGTGTAAGGTAAATCAGCCAGTTTACCTAAATGCGACATTCCCCAGTAGCACACCTGAAAAAAAATATGCACAAATGGCAGGACATTTGAGGCACTAAACAGCACAATGTTTATATAAAACATATATATGTATGTATATCTTTTTTTTATACATCTTGTAAAAAGTACAACTTGCTCAAAACTTCAATAGTACTATAAATATTGTTAAAAACAGTACCCCCTTTGCATCAACTACCACCCCTTGGAGTAATACAGTTTAAGTAGGCATGAGCTTTTCCCATATATGGTTTATGTAGATTGCCTTGTCATGTATGGGATAGACTGTTGCATAGCTCAATGCTTTTCTCAGATTAAAAAATTCCCCATTATCAGAAGCAGACGAAGAGAATGAACAAACTATGAAAGTAGCAGACATATACATATATTAGTAACAATACAAACAATTATATAGCTCTTGATTTTGTAACATATAGTGTACTTAAATACCTCCTTTCCACCAAGAATGCTGTGGGACCCGGGCTTAAGTCTGGGCAGGGGTCACAAAAGGGGGGGGGAGAACCCCAAAAGGCAAGGCATGGCCACTGAAGCACGACAAGCACCCTTGATATCAGATAATTTTTCCAACATAGCCGCTAGATATAGAGTGGAACATAATATTGTACATTTTTACTGGAATCTCTGTGCCCTTTAATATATATAGACCAGGATCCAAAGTAAAACAAGGGATTACATCCATATTATGTAAGTTATAACAGTATATCTAGTTTGCAGCCATTATGGTCTCCCATAAGAATATTGTAACTCACAGGTCTGAAATAATACTGAACAATTCTAAAGAAAATTAAAATAAAAACATGACATAAACTTCTAATTCCAGATTTATCTTTGTAACTGCAGTAACATAAATGAAAGCCAGATGAATAATCATAAATGCCATATGCTCACTTGTATTTGTATGGATGACTTATGTTGTACCAAAGGATTGTGCTTAGGGTGCTGTCTGGGTTGTAAATAAATCAAAGCAATAAGTAATTTAAAAGCTATTTCATGGTAAGCAGTGATTTAAGAGGTGGGCCCAATGACACCTTCAAGTGCAGGGAACGTACAGAATGTCCATGGATTACAGATGGTACTACCTGTCCGTTTCCCAATGGTGACTTGTCTTAAGGCACGATATGGAGTGAGCCACAGTTGGGGTCATCTATATGATCACCTGTGACTGGGGCACATTCCACCTGGGTAAGACCAAGAGGCAAATCTGTAAGCACATGCATGACTATGTCTAATTTATATGTAATGGGAAAATGGTTTCACCAATTTGATGATATGTTTGATTGATACTCAATTATGATGTCCCAGTTATGCAGTTTATGACACTTGCTAGGATTTATGAAGACCTCCATGGGGGAGATTTTGATAAGCACCTTTTACAGTGAGAAATATGCTTGATTCAGCATTTGAAAGCAACTACCTTCACAGGCTTAAACAATGTAATTAGGTATAAGCCATTCACATAGATAGCCATGGATTGATTTGTTATAAAAGAGATAGGTTCTTCATCCCTCTTTTGACTCCTGGAGGTGCTATTGGGCATGTTAGCGTACTATTATAACATACTGTATATGATGATATGTATTTTTGGAAAGTATGTTATGATCGACTGATCAATCAGTGTTTATTTATGTATCTCTTCATTCCATTTGTCTGCATTAGATTACAATATTGTTGTATATTTTATTTTATATTGTTAGACTACTCCTATGGATTTCCCTATTTTTTATACTACTGATGAATATGAAGGTAAGTATCCCCTTTTTAAAAAAGGTTACACTCCCCGCGCCTAGGAGTTACTTAAATATAAATTACCTTTAAATAAGTGTAAAATAATAAAAATATATATATTGTGAAGTGTATAAATATTAGAAAGTAGCAGCAGCAGTAGTAAGAATAAAAAAGTGGAAAAAATAGTCCTAATAATAGGGCTGTCTACAGCGCTTGCTTAAAACTTCTGTATGTATATTAATCAGTGAATATAGGTATAATACATATCAAAATTGTAAAAAATATAAAAAAATTATATACCAATGTGCCAATAAATATCCAAAGCAATTAATCAATAATCCAAATCCATATTAT
Organism: Pelophylax lessonae; assembly: GCF_965119305.1. Lineage (NCBI taxonomy): Eukaryota > Metazoa > Chordata > Amphibia > Anura > Ranidae > Pelophylax > Pelophylax lessonae. The sequence goes on along the minus strand of NC_138772.1, from coordinate 424,211,126 downwards.
ATAAAAAAACTTTTCCTCTAGTGTGCAAAATAAAGTCTTTAAAGTGCGAAGTGATTGTGCAAAACAATAACTCAATATTATAAATTCATGCGTAGAACAATATGTTTTCTTTTGTGCAAAAAATGTCCAAAATGCAATTAAACATACAATCCAAAAAATTGAAGACTTTTTTTTTTTTTTTAAAACTTTTCCTTGAATCTGTGCCAGTGCTCTTCAAAACAAATTAGGTGACTGATAAAACGTGTGCAAAGGGGCTTGAAACCTTCTTCCCGTGAAATAAGGTATAAGGTGGGTAACTTACCAAATGAAGTGGGTCTCATATATCGTATAATATTGAGACCTACCAAGCTTTAAGGTAAGTTCCCTTTAAGGATCCTCCTCAGCCGCTGATAGTTATCCTCCTCACGGATCCATAGAGGGGCTCAAATCATGGTAAATAGAAAAAATAGGCTCCAGATAGTGTATTACCATAGCCTTTGATAACGTCACCGGATGTGACGAAACGCGTCAGTACGTGGACTGCACAGCGTAGCACACGTGACCTACTGTTGGAGCGCAAGCCGGAAGCAACACCGCTCACCACTCTGCACAATCGTTTGTATGTCACGGTTACTAGCACGAGACATCCTTGCTGGAACTCGCTGTTTTTAGCTACCTATGCTTTGATTTTGTGGAATAAACATTCTTTACGGTAATACACTATCTGGAGCCTATTTTTTCTATTTACCATGATTTGAGCCACTCTATGGATACGTGAGGAGGATAACTATCAGCGGCTGAGGAGGATCCTTAAAGGGAACTTACCTTAAAGCTTGGTAGATCTCAATATTATACGATATATGAGACCCACTTAATTTGGTAAGTTACCCACCTTATACCTTATTTCACGGAAAGAAGGTTTCAAGCACCTTTGCACACGTTTTATCAGTCACCTAATTTGTTTTGAAGAGCACTGGCACAGATTCAAGGAAAAGTTTAAAAAAAAAAAAAAATGTCTTCAATTTTTTGGATTGTATATTTAATTGCATTTTGGACATTTTTTGCACAAAAGAAAACATATTGTTCTACGCATGAATTTATAATATTGAGTTATTGTTTTGCACAATCACTTCGCACTTTAAAGACTTTATTTTGCACACTAGAGGAAACGTTTTTTATATAATATGGATTTGGATTATTGATTAATTGCTTTGGATATTTATTGGCACATTGGTATATAATTTTTTTATATTTTTTACAATTTTGATATGTATTATACCTATATTCACTGATTAATATACAGAAGTTTTTAGCAAGCTCTGTAGATAGCCCTATTATTAGGACTATTTTTTCTACTGATGAATATGCTTGTTTTATGATGTATGTTATTTCCTTTCCCTGGGGCTGTTGTGGATTGCTCGGCATTGTTATGGGCTTTGCTGCACCAGAGCCATGCTTTTTTCCATGTCATGTGGGACTTTCCCTATTGTTTCCTCCTCTTGCTGAGGTTGGATGCTGTCCATCTTAGGGCAGACTGTGTCCTTTGGATAGTATAGGGGAAGTGGGGCAACCTTGTGTGTATCTCCTTTTTCTTTTGGAGAGGTGCCTCCTTCTCTCTTGGAGTCAGGCACCATTATATTATTTGCCACCCACCCAACTTTAGGCATGCCTGCACCCTGGCTGCCAGCATTGGTGGCTACCATCTTTGGCTTCCCAGATGCCAAGCGGCATTCCAGATGAGGACAATATGCAACCAATTTCAGGGGTTATATAAGAGGATCTCCCTTTGATTTCAGCACAACCCGGATGGCCCCCTAAATACAATTATTTGGTACAACATAAGGCAAAGGCATCTGTACTTTAAATATACAGGTGAGCATATGGCATTCATGATTGATCATTTGGCTTTCATTTATGTTACTACAGTTACAAAGTTAAATCTGGAATTGGAATTATACATACTTTTTGACATTTTATTTTCTCTGGAATAGTTATGTTATAACCTACACAATATGGAGGTAACAACTATTCATACTTTGGATCCTGATCTACATATATTAAAGATCCCAATAAAAATGTTTAAAATTATTTTCAACTCTATTCCACTCTATATCTAATGACGTGTTGGAACCATTATCTGACATCAAGGGTGCTTGCGGCGATTCAGTTGTCATGTCTTGCCTTTTGGGATTTTCTGCCCCACCCCCTCAACCTGGCTCCTCCCTCCTGTCGAGTTCCCCCACAGCAAGTAGCTTGTGTCTCAGCCAATAAGAAGGGAGAGTCCCAGATGGCCGAGGGACTCGTGGACATTGCTGGACAGAGATGGGGCTCAGGTAAGTGTTCGGTGTGCTGGGGAGGCTGCTACACATAGAAGGTGTTTTATCATAATAGATAGAATACATTACGATAAAAAACCTTCTGACTTTAAAGCTCCTTTAAACTCCTGATGAAACAGAGTTATTTAATTCAAGAAACACGTTGAACTTTGCAACTGTCTATTGCATCTGCGACACAAGAATCCACATAAACCATATGCGGGAGAAGCTCATACCTACGTAAACTGCATTACTGAAAGTGGCCAATAGTTAATGGTAAGGGGGGGTCATGTTTTTTTTAACAATATTTTAAATGCTATTGAAGTTTTGAACAAGTTATGCTTTTTACAAAAGATATAATAACAAAAATATGTGTTCTGCTTAAAAATTGGTGTTGTATAGTTCCTCTGCCTTTTTTTATGTTTTAAAATCAGATATTTGGGATTTGGAATGGAAGGGAAGAAGAGACATAGGCCACTAGACAAGTGAGTATTAAAGCTCTTCTGTTGCAGGCACCTTTTATTTTGATTTTCTTTTTAACTGACAGACTAGAGCAGTGGTTCTCAACTCCGGTCCTCGGGACCCACCAACAGGCCAGGTTTGCAAGATAACTAAATTACATCACAGGTGATCTCATTTGCTGCTCAGTGATTGCAGTATTCTAGTCTGCATCCCCCAAGGTAATACTTAAAATCTGGCCTGTTAGTGGGTCCCGAGGACCGGAATTGAGAACCACTGGACTAGAGGAACTATACCACTACACAACAAAAGTTGCCAACTGCACAAATGGCAAGGAAACCTGCCATGCCTAGTGTTGTCAGCACTCATAGAGGAGAATTTATCAGACATGAAGTAGCCAGAATGTAGACCAGCCATGCACAGAAACTAATTAGCTTCTATCTTTACCTAGTTCAATTATGCTTTGAAAGTGAAAGATAAAAGGTTGCAATGCATAGCTGCTCCAGATTCTGGCTGCTTTAGTTTTTATAAACCATGTTTTAGTGGTCTAAAACTACTTTAAACCTCAAGCTAAATTCAGGAAAATATTGCAAACCCATGTAAATAATAGTCATTGCTGAATTATAGCTCTTGAGTTCTGTATAAACTGCTTCATCACTTTGCAAGTTTTTACTGAAAATTTATTTTGGTCTTTGCTTTCTAATAAATGGTAAGACTAATATGCAAGAGTAGTAGTGCAAGCTGGTAATTTGTATATTAGCTGCTCTCCAATAACTAGGCCAACAAAGTAGAAAAGGCCATTGTGTACAATGTGACTTTAAATATTCCAAAAAATAACCAACGTTCTGTTAACAGGTATAGCTGTTGTAATTTTTAGCTTTTACACTAGATGGTGACAGACTGCTTCAATGTGTTAGCTTCTAGAAGCAGTTATGCAGTTTAGATGATAAAGTTTATTAATAGTTTCAGCAAATTATATGCTAATACGTTTTTTTCGTTACACTAAGAATATCCAGATTTTATGTAATATGCACATACAGCAAAATATGATTCTTGTTGAAAATGATAAGCATACAGTCAGTTAATTTTTTAATATTTTATTTTGTTTCATTAAAATTAAATGTCCTCATTAAAATTGTAATGCACATTTCACATGCTGGTGAAAAGATAAAACCATAATAATAATCCTTCTTGCAGGCAAACTCTAGAGGATTATGTTGTTAATAGTAACTGCTGATTTTTTCTGTTTCACAACTATTCTCAAATATATACTGTACAAGTAACTGATGCTCAATACATATTTATTTCACAATATACATACACAATAAAATAAAATAAAATAAAATAAAATGTCTGCATTGTAATCAAGCAAGGCACTCAAAATATTTATTTGGTTGTGTGTTTAATACACATAGACCCTCATTCTTACATAACTAAACATCTATTCTATGTACATTTTCAATGTTTATAATCTCCAGTTTTAGTGGAGAGAAAAAAAGCTGACAATACAGTTTCACAGCACACATTATGTGCAATAATCAAGAAAGCCCCATTGTCCCAAAGTCATGTTATATTACTTTATAAACATTGTCATAAATCAGCTCAAATAGCAGATTAGATATTACGCATGACAAAAGCCATTGTTTTCAATGCAAACCAAAAAACATAACAATCCAAAAGAGTTAGATAGCACAGACAATGCCTGTCTCATCTTTAAAGAATAATTTTAAAGGTACTGTCTCTTATGAGAAATGTAAGACTGTGGCATTTATGAAAAGTGGATCACAGAAGAGTTACTGTGCCTCTTGCAGCTATCAATCTGAAATATGATTGGCTCCTTCGAGCAGAAATCTCAATTTTTACTATGCTTTGACTTTTATAAAATGAGCCTCTTTGTTTGCATAATCCCATTTAAAAAAATAAAATAAACATATAATTTCCTATTTGATAAGGCAGGCAAAAAGTAGTGTGGTAATCCATATATTTCATTTTTTATACAGTAATCTGCAATTTGATTGCCTGATGAGGGTTATGCTCTTCACCATACTTTGCTACACTGCCTTGAATAAGTACAAACGCATACCAGACCATGAACCATTTTCAGCTGTTGAACAACTACAAGTCCCATGCTTTACTAGCTATTGGCAAGGTTTGAGATCCTGCAGTCCCCTAGCTGTTGAGACATGACAAGCATCAACATGTCATTGATGATAGGGCTTGGTAAACAGACCAGGCATGCCTTGCTAGGAGGAGTTTGGTCTTAAAATAACCCTTACGCAAATGAGAGGCTAAATGTTCCAGCATTCGGTGTCAGCTACTGACATACAAGGCCTGCTGGGATATGTAGTTGTTCACCAGCTGGATACCCACCTGCTTGCGCAATTTTATCCTTTATGATGACCTGCATTCTACTAGTTTCCTAAAGCTTTTTCTAAAATTGTCATCTAGGAAAGCATAGAGAAATGGATTCAGGCAGCTGTTGGCATAGCTCAGGCTGGTGATAAACAAGGAAATACCTATAACTAAAGGAGTCTGTGGGATATCAGTGGTTAAGGCCACCACAGTGCTAAGATGATATGGAGTCCAACAGAACAAGCACACAGCCAAAATGATGGCAACCATAAATGTCACTTTTTTCTTGGCTTTGTCTAAAGCTTTTGCATTGGTGTTTAGACGCATCCTTCTCAATTTGTAAAGCATCATGGAATATAAAATGCAAATTGTAGACACAGGGATAGCAAAACCCATAATGAGAGTATAGATCCTGCTCATCTGCCACCACAAGCCCTCAGGGTTAGGAAAAACAAAGAGACACTGCAATCGACCATGCTCTTGGTGAATCTTGGCAAAAACAACAAATGGTAAAATAATTATGGTCACAAAGCTCCAGACACACAGGCTGACTATCTTAGCAGCCCTATAGGTGCGAAAGGAGAGTTTTTTAGATTCTACAGTTGCCACAACCACAAGGTATCTGTCAATGCTCATGACAGTCAGGAAGTAGATGCTAGAAAATGTATTGTACTCATCAATGGAGATAATTAGTTTACACATAAATTCTCCAAAGGGCCACTGCAGCAGCAAGTAATCAATTATATTAATAGGCAGCACCAGCGTGAAGAGTTCATCAGCAATAGCCAAGTTCAGGATAAACATGTTGGTAACCGATTTCATTTTGGGAGCCTTGAGAATAACATAGATAACAGCTGTGTTCCCAGTTAATCCAACTGCACAAATAATGGAATAGATGATGGGCAATGCCAGATAAAAGTTGGGAATGACTTGAGGGGTCGATCCATTCAACCACTCTGGATTTCTTGAGGAATTAGATAACAAATCCATGGATATGTTTTCCATATTTCAAACTGGAAAAAAGCATGAGCTGGTTAGTTGCTTGTCTTTATTTATGTTTATGCACTAACACACAGCTAATATATTAATTTCTGTTTCAGACAACATTCAAGTTTATTATCTGTGATGTCTTCTGAATATAGTAATGCAATCATGCTAATATTATATTATGACATTGTTATGGAGTAAAGAAAAGCAACGTGACTACGCAGAACTGCTGCGAACCATGTAGATCAACTCCACTAACACTTTATTATAAAAGTATTTATGTTCAGTTAAAATGAGTTTTGAAACCTGCTAAACTCAATAAAAATAATTTAAGCTAAATGCTACCAGTCATGATTATGCAGTCAATGTAAATATTTTTACCTTAATGCTTTTCTTCTTTGCCACTTTGTATTTCTTTCCGACTGCAGATGTCTTGTGGCTGCATTAGGCAGAAAGGAGCTGAAACGCTGAGCAGAGAGAAGCTTCAAGCTGAATTTCTGATCTGTCGAGCTCTCTGCTTCTTTCCATGGCAGTGGAGTGCTGAAGAACAGCTCCCTCCCATCCTTTCTCCCCTTTTGCCAATCTTTGTGCACATTATTACACTGAAATGGCCCCAATCTCTCACATTGTAACCACTGGTGTACAGCTTATAACACCCAGAGCTCTACTTATTTTATATTTCAAATAAACAATTCCAGTTCCAGTATATTTACCTAGTACAAAGGTTATTTTTTTCTAATACAGCTCTATATTACCACCATAGAAAGGGGACTCATCCTAATAAATGTAAATACTGCAGCATTTTCTGTTTCACTTCAAAAACGATAGTACTCTTTTATTATTACACCACTAGTACTAATGCTAGAGTAATAATACATACTAGTACTTTAGTATCTATACATTTGTTCACTTATTTAAAATAATTCTTCTTAATTGCACAGTCACACATTTTGTTAGTTTACTTAAAATGTATGTACTTTACAAAACACTGAAAAACGTTCAATTTGCTGATATACAAAATATAAATAATAGGGTTAATTTAAAAAAAAATGTGAAAAAACTTCCCAAAGTGGATTGGTGACATAAATAATAGAGTTAATTTAATAAAGTAGTGAAAGGTCCCATGTGCATTGGAATTAAGATATGGAGGAAATTAAAAAAAGGAGAAAATATGGATTTGCTTTGCCCGATATGGTATGATTAATGTGACTTTAGCTGTGTTTTATTAACTACGATAAGTGAATACTCCTTAGTGAATGAAGCTCATCACTTTTTACACTAATCCCCTCCTCCCAATTATTTATGTTGATCATCCTATTATATTCTATATTTGTCCTATTCTTTCATATCTGTACAAACGATGTGTGTTTCATTAAAAAAAATGGGAATACTTGTCACTTGCTACCTAAAATAACTGCTACTTGTTATTTTTATTTAATTATAGCCAGTGCTAGTGATATATTCTACCAAAAGAGAAGCTCCAGACAAATCAAGTTAGTGAACTTTTAATAGTATCTATAAAGTGACTGCCATTGTGCTAAAATCTAAAATCTACTTAGTGCTCCATTAAAATTAGCAGAGAAGATGCTATAAAATTGTTATAAGTTTTTCTACTTTCTTACTCATATTTAATCATCCAATTTAGTAGAGTGGAACAGAATACTTCTAATTAGAACAGTAACTGTGTACACATTGTATGCAGTCCTCCAGACAGAGCAACCTAAAAAATCAGGAGGAAAGGGAGGGCACCAGAGATAATCTTAGGTAAGCTAGAACAAAGTAGGTGGATTTAGAAATACTTGGTACATACTTTCAAACAAGCCAATACTTGCCAGTATGATTTTTTTGGTGAACGTTGTGATGCATTGTCCTTCCTCCTCTTGGGCTATTAGTGTGCACTCCTGTACACATGATGTAGCTCAGAATTGTATTGTTACTGGATTGTATCTTTTAAATTGCATCTCCACCTTTCTGAAAAATGTATTATTTGGGGAAAAAAAGCAATAAAAATTCTTGAAAACACGGGGGCCTTTCACATGAGTGTTCTGATCAAATCTCCCTTTCAGTTTTTCAGGTGGATTTAATGGGAAGCTCAGTGTTAAGCTATGGGCAGGTACATGCGTCACGTTATAATCATTTACCTTCAAGCTCATCACTTTCCATTTTTTCAGACCTTAATGTGATGGATAGGAGGTAAAAGGATGTAAACAGATGGTTGTCTATTTACATCCACCTGCCCCTAGACCTAACATGGGTTTGTTTGTCTTCAGTCACAAGTGGTAGCTTGGCATTCCTAATGCAAGGATGTGGTCCCTGCATTGTACTTACTGATGTCAGAGTACCTGCAACCACTTGAAGATTTTAGAGAAGAGGTTGGATGGGTAGAACACTTAGCTTGTAGGTAGCCTACAGGAATGGTGTATTAGGTAAGTAAAAGTCATTTTTACTGGTAACCTAGAAATACTGTAAATGAGCATTTAACTTTTGCAATGCAGGGAAGAACATCACTGCAGGAGAGTATTTTGTTTTCTTCAGAGTTCAGCTTTAGCCAAAATACTGCTGCCTTCTTCTTGATATTATAGGTTTAGAGGATTTTGGAAAAGGTATGTTTAAAGTGACCTTGTCATTTTGGGATCTAAACTAAAGTAAAGCCATCTTGTAAAGTAAAATGCTGTATGCTTAACTATCCAGTGGACCATGTCTTACGATTCCGAAACATAGCAGACCTATTCCACTGCAGGTACCCAACATAGAAATACTTACACCCTTTCCATGCACTGGATTTTCTCCTGATGGCTGCCATGTTCTGTAGTGATGTAGGAGTCAATGGGAGGGACCAGAAAGTGAGGATTGGGCATTCATCACACTTGGAAGCTTACCTGCAGTGACCGGTAATAAGTATATGGGATCTTCTGTTACAGAATAATTTTAAGATCTACTTTAGTCCTGCCTGATTTTGTGTTTGTGCCTTTGCTGAATCACTAATGGAAGAGAGCTTGATCAGTCTGGTTCCACTGTCTTTAGGAATTTCAACTGGCACTAAAAGGACACCATGTAAGGGTAAAGGAATAAGAGGTAATATTTAACTTATTCCTCCCCTGGTCGGCTTCCTCCACATTGTGCAACTGGTCCTCTAAAACCTCTTCTGTTTGCAATCTAGCCAGTGGTTGGCAGTGGTTGCACACTTAAATCATCACACACAATGCAGGACCAATATTCCAAAAAAAAGTCTGTCTACAACCAACATGTCAGAGAGAAGAGGAAAGTGCCAGAAGCCTGCTTGAGTTAGGAATAAGCTAAGTATTCTATTGTCTCAAACATTTAACCCTGTCAGTGCCAGGGGGTCATCTGTATGGCTATTTTATTTTGATCTCTCAGCTTTTAGGAAAATAATTTAAAGCTGTCATAAGCAAAGTTAAAGGAGATTAACTATATGAAAGATGCATTAGCATAATGTGGAAAACAGGAATCAGTCGTTATAAAAGGACACTTAACCACATAACGACCGCTCACATTGCTGCTACCGCGGCAATGTGGCTCGTTATCGTCCAGCGACGTAGACCTACGTCGCTGGACTCCTCCCCTTGTGGGAGCGGCTCGCGCGTGCCGCCGGAGGCTCGCTCCCGCTGTATTCAGTCACAGCGGGAGTCGGGCCAAGGGAGGGGCGGCGGTGATCACCGCCGCTCTTCCCCGATCGTCGGGGAATCGAGTGTGGAGATCCGCCCACTTGTGTAAACAAAGCGGGCGGATCTCCTAAGTGACAGACAGGGTCAGATTGCAGGGTTCAGCATAGCTGAACCTGCGATCTGTCCTTGTGTCACTCAATCACCTCCCCCCACACATGTCAGTAAGCACCAGGCATACATTAACCCCCAAAAGTGTCACTGGTACCCCCAAAAGTGTCAAAAATGTCAGTCAAGGGTCCGATCTGTCCGCCGCAATGTCGCAGTCCCGCAAAAAAAATCGCAGATCGCCGCCATTACTCGTTAAAATAAAAAACACCAAAAATGACAGAAATCTTTCCCTTAGTTAGTAAACGCAATAACTTTTGCGCAAACCAATCAAAATACGCTTATTGCGATTTTTTTTTACCAAAAATGTGTAGCAGAAAACAAATTGGCCAAAAATGATAAAAAAATTTTGATTTTTACATTTTTTTGGGGGGAATTTCACATAAACAATTTGAAAAATATTGTTATTTTTTCAAAATTGTTGCTCTTTTTTTGTTTATAGCGCAAAAAGTAAAAATCGCACAGGTGATCAAATACCACCAAAAGAAAGCTCTGTTTGTGGGAAAAAAATTACGTAAATTTCGTTTGGGTACAGCGTTGCATGACCGTGCAATTGTCAGTTAAATTCACACAGTACCGAATCGCAAAAAATGGCCTGGACGTAAGACAGCAAAATCCTCCGGTGGTAAAGTGGTTAAAGACTATGTTTAGTTACATTTAAAAAATAAAAAATTTACAAAAGTAGACTACCCTTGTGCTGGTGGCTGCTGTCCTAGTTACAATTTTCCATCCTCTGCCCCCCTCAAAACCCAATCAGGTGTGACAACTATGCATGTCCTTTCCACCCCTCTCCTCTATTTATAAAACTGTACTATATCTATCATTAATGAAAAGAGCTCTATGAAAGAAGGATGAGTGGATAAAATAAAGGTCATAGAGCGCTTTTCATTAATGGACTCTATAGTAGGTGGTGCTGTGGCATTGTCTCGGGACAGGCGCGGAAGTGCAGAGAGATGCCGAGACAGAGAGATGCTGAAGCAGCGTGGTGTGTGTGGAGTGTGGGAGCAAGCTGCTAGAGTCTGATACTGCAGGAGACTGGGACTGTGCCCCCCCCCCCCTACTGAAAACGAGATAGGCGGCGGGAGACCAGGGGATTAGGAGAGGCAGCAGGCACTGAACCATGGACAGTTATGACTAGTGTTGAGCGAACACGGACTGTATTATTCGTGTTCGTACCGAATAATTGGATTTTTTGTACCCGAACACGGACACGGACACTTTACTGTATGTTCGGGTAAAAATCCGTGTTCGGTCGTTTTATTTCCGGGTTTTGCATGCTTTGGCGCTCTTTTCATGGCGGGCTTTCAACAGCCAATCAACAATCGTTTAACTGGTGTGCCTTAAGCCATCCCAGCCATGCCTGCAAATGTCTCAGTAGCTGTGATTGGCCGTCTGAAGCATGTGACCAAGTCTTTATAAGTTCGAGGCAGCCGCAGCGGCGTCATTATGCTGCTTAGATTCAGGGACAGAGCACACATCAACGTGCTGGCTGCTGATTAGGGAAAGATAGGCAGGAAAAAACCATTTGTGTCCGGATAGAATTGAGGGACAGGTCGGAGTGTTTAGGCAGGGCGAGTTGTAGGCATTTTAGGGATAGAGTCTGCTGAATTATAGGGTCAGTGTCTTCTACAAACTACAATCGATATTGCTGTGTGGGGGGTGGGGTCTGCACTCAATCCTGATCTACGATCTCTTCTCAATCCTGTTAGGGACAGAGTCTGCTGAATTTTAGGGAAACTGTGTTCTACAAACTACAATCGATATTGCTGTGTGGTGTGGGATTGGAGATAGGCAGGTGTCAGTGATCCACATCCATTTTTCTGTGTGTGAGCTGCAGTGAACACAATCTTTTTGGGCTGCAGTGAACACAATCTTTTTGGGCTGCAGTGAACACAATCTTTTTGGGCTGCAGTGAACACAATCTTTTTGGGCTGCAGTGAACACAATCTTTTTGGGGTGCAGTGAACAAAATCTTTTTGGGGTGCAGTGAACACAATCCTTTTTGGTGTGCAGTGAACACAATCTTTGTGGGGTGCAGTGAACAAAATCCTTTGTGGGGTGCAGTGAACACAATCTTTTTGGGGTGCAGTGAACAAAATCCTTTTTGGGGTGCAGTGAACAACATCCTTTTTGGGGTGCAGTGAACACAATCTTTTTGGGGTGCAGTGAACAAAATCCTTTGTGGGGTGCAGTGAACACAATCTTTTTGGGGTGCAGTGAACACAATCTTTTTGGGGTGGAGTGAACAACATCCTTTTTGGGGTGCAGTGAACAAAATCCTTTTTGGGGTGCAGTGAACAAAATCATTTTTGGGGTGCAGTGAACACAATCTTTTTGGGGTGCAGTGAACACAATCTTTGTGGGGTGCAGTGAACACAATCTTTTTGGGGTGGAGTGAACAACATCCTTTTTGGGGTGCAGTGAACAACATCCTTTTTGGGGTGCAGTGAACACAATCTTTTTGGGGTGCAGTGAACACAATCTTTGTGGGGTACAGTGAACAGAATCTTTGTGGGGTGCAGTGAACACAATCTTTGGGGGGTACAGTGAACACAATCCTTTTTGGTGTGCAGTGAACACAATCTTTGTGGGGTGCAGTGAACAAAATCCTTTGTGGGGTGCAGTGAACACAATCTTTTTGGGGTGCAGTGAACAAAATCCTTTTTGGGGTGCAGTGAACAACATCCTTTTTGGGGTGCAGTGAACACAATCTTTTTGGGGTGCAGTGAACAAAATCCTTTTTGGGGTGCAGTGAACAAAATCATTTTTGGGGTGCAGTGAACACAATCTTTTTGGGGTGCAGTGAACACAATCTTTGTGGGGTGCAGTGAACACAATCTTTTTGGGGTGGAGTGAACAACATCCTTTTTGGGGTGCAGTGAACAACATCCTTTTTGGGGTGCAGTGAACACAATCTTTTTGGGGTGCAGTGAACACAATCTTTGTGGGGTACAGTGAACAGAATCTTTGTGGGGTGCAGTGAACACAATCTTTGGGGGGTACAGTGAACACAATCTTTGTGAGGTGCAGTGAACACAATCTTTGTGGGGTGCAGTGAACACAATCATTGTGGGGTGCAGTGAACTCAATCTTTGTGGGGTACAGTGAACACAATCTCATACTTCTGAAGGTTTGAGGGTGCTGCCTGTTCCATACTCCCCCTACTCCTCATCTAGCCTTTTAGGGGTACAAACAATAGTAATTGGGGCCTAGTGTGGTTGTGTACGTGTGATATACATACACTTTTTTGGGATCATATTTTCTATTCCGCTATTTAATCAAAAACCTTTGGGGATCAGTTAAATTGGGGGATAGTCTGTGTTGGTACGTGTGAGAGAGATCCACCTTTCCAAGTTGTTGGGGTTCATCTCATACTTCTGAAGGTTTGAGGGTGCTGCCTGTTCCATACTCCCCCTACTCCTAGCCTTTTAGGGGTACAAACAATAGTAATTGGGGCCTAGTGTGGTTGTGTACGTGTGATATACATACACTTTTTTGGGATCATATTTTCTATTCCGCTATTTAATCAAAAACCTTTGGGGATCAGTTAAATTGGGGGATAGTCTGTGTTGGTACGTGTGAGAGAGATCCACCTTTCCAAGTTGTTGGGGTTCATCTCATACTTCTGAAGGTTTGAGGGTGCTGCCTGTTCCATACTCCCCCTACTCCTAGCCTTTTAGGGGTACAAACAATAGTAATTGGGGCCTAGTGTGGTTGTGTACGTGTGATATACATACACTTTTTTGGGATCATATTTTCTATTCCGCTATTTAATCAAAAACCTTTGGGGATCAGTTAAATTGGGGGATAGTCTGTGTTGGTACGTGTGAGAGAGATCCACCTTTCCAAGTTGTTGGGGTTCATCTCATACTTCTGAAGGTTTGAGGGTGCTGCCTGTTCCATACTCCCCCTACTCCTAGCCTTTTAGGGGTACAAACAATAGTAATTGGGGCCTAGTGTGGTTGTGTACGTGTGATATACATACACTTTTTTGGGATCATATTTTCTATTCCGCTATTTAATCAAAAACCTTTGGGGATCAGTTAAATTGGGGGATAGTCTGTGTTGGTACGTGTGAGAGAGATCCACCTTTCCAAGTTGTTGGGGTTCATCTCATACTTCTGAAGGTTTGAGGGTGCTGCCTGTTCCATACTCCCCCTACTCCTAGCCTTTTGACCATAACTTATGACCACTAAGACCGATAGAGGAGACGGGCGTGAAATCAGTGGGACCGGAAGTGCAACAGGCGGACCAGAGGAGGTGGCAGACTGACCCATAGAGGCGGGATGTAAGTGCAGACCGAAGGAGGAGTGGGGGTGACAGGCAGACCAGGAAATCATAGAGAGGCAGCCAGACAGGGAGATGCTGAATGTGCTGACAAGCCCTGCAGGAGACAGTTTACAGGGGCGGCTGAGCAGGAGGAGCAGAGCAACATAACAAATAGACTGACTGTGACAGGCTGACTGTGTGTAGTGGGGATGCGAGTACTGCGAGTAACTGTTAGTAACTGAGTACTGTGAGTAACTGGATACTGCTGAGTGACTGAGTAACTGTGAGTAACTGAGTACTGCTGAGTAACTGTGAGTAACTGTGTACTGCGAGTAACTGACTACTGCTGAGTACTTGTGAGTAACTGAGTTATGAGCTGTATGTTTGTCAGGTTCAGCACATTGTGGATTGGGTGAACAGATTATTGGGAGGGTCTGGGGAAGACCCAGTTGCCATGGTACCAGGGCCAGATTAAGAGCATCATGGGCCTGATGCTGAAGATTTTGGTGGGCCTTTTTATGAAAATAAAAAAGCAAACCATTTTTTGTTAAAACAAATTAAATTGTATCACCTGTGACAGCTGTCATGCAGTCTCTCACCGGTGACAGCTGCCATGTGATCTCTCACCGGTGACAGCTGCCATGTGATCTCTCACCAGTGACAGCTGCCATGCGATCTCTCACCTGTGACAGCTGCCATGTTGTCTCTCACCAGTGACAGCTGCCATGTGGTCTCTCAGCAACAGCTCCTATCTGGGCTCTCAAAATCAACAGGCAGTATCTCTTGCACATCACCTACTTGCTGCAGTGACAGCTTAGTGTCCCCAGGTAGATTTGCATTGGAGACCTCACTCCTCTCTCTGGACTCCTGGCAGCCTCTAAACTCCTTGTACACAGGCTCCTGCCTCACAGTTAACTGCAAAACAGTAGTAATGTCACCCCCAAGCACTGTACCCAGGTTCCCAGGCTCCAGTCATATTTAGGCATCATATTCACAGCTTAGCCCTGCCTGTGGCCCTAGGGCTGTGGGTACACTCAGCCATTCAGACCACATGCAGGCCACAGCTTTGCATAGAGGTGAATGCAAATTATTTAAACCATCCTGCCAGCAGAGCCCACATCCACACTCACCCCCACCACCCTCTTCCCAGTGGACGGGTTCTAGATATCAGCGCAGACCTGCCCCGCACAGGTCACATGTCTCTCCTCCACCTGCAAATCCCCTCAGGACTTTGCCCAGATGGGTATAAGGAACATGGCCTGCATAGTCAAAAGTCAAACAAATCCCTGGAGCCCCCACCCCTAAGTCAGGATGGTATGGCTGTGTGCGAATGCCTTGAGGTATTGATTAGATTAAGTTCTACAGAGGGGGGTTGTGTTCATTTTGAGTCCGTGCACTGGAAGCTGCAGGATCATGATGTGCCCACCCAACAGCACAACAATGTATGCCCCTGTGTGCCGGCACCTACTCAGCAATGATGTAAACAAAGCCCAGACAGCCAGTTGAGTTGTGGTACCAGCTGCCTGCGCACAATCACATGTGACAGAACAGTATTCACTGGCTGCTATCTGTGGATGGCTTTGATTTCCGGGACGCAGTCCAAGACAAAGTCATGGTGGGACAGCATTTTAAAATCTGTGACTGTCCTAGCAAAATCTGGACAGTTGGCAACTATGGGCCTGTTTTTTTTGTGACGACTGGCATTGTTGCCAGCCCCCTATAAATTTTTTAACTGATGAAACATAGAACATTTACTGACAGAGCACATTTTTTAACAACAATCTGAAATAATACATAAACTCCCATTAGAAACTAAAAGAACTGATGTTTAAAGCATTTAAGCAATATGTAAATATTAACAATAGAAAAACAAGGTAGCGCCAATATAATAAGCCAATCAACAAAAAAGTATATGATTTAGTTGGAAAGGAAATATATTGAGCATCAATAATTAAAATGGAGTATAATTTATAAATTAACTATAAATGTCCATATGAAGATGACAGAAAGATACGTCCAGCACCAGTGAAATGAGACAGATGTAATGCATAGATCACCCCGTGGATAATCCAAACTGCTTACCGGGCACACATGACCCTCAAATTATAGAGTAATGGCACCAAATAAATGATGTATGGGTGACTTTCAGCATATGATGAAGGTTGTAATGTCAGAAAAAGAAGGAGACTGGAATAGTGTAATACGTTCCAAATAAAATGACATTTATTAAGTACACTCACATGGATTAAGTAGAAAGCTGGCATGTAAACAAATGGTAAAAACCGCGATACAAGGCGTGCTGTTGTCCGACGTAAGGGTCCTGACTTACGCGTTTCGTCATCTAAATGATGTTATCCGTTAGAGAAAATCCCTCAAAAGTAAGTGAATTCCTGGTTGTCTGGTTGTGAGGACTAGTGTCCTCATTGGATGATTTCCCCTCTTTTCCTGCTCCGGGAACACCCAAAATTTAGGGTTTTCATTTTACTTTCACATTTGATGATTACAGTAAACAGAACAAATAGAGACAAACAGAGAGGGTAAATCTCCCTATCAGGGACACAGGCAGCAATGGAAACCTGACAGGGGATCTAATCCCTGTCCACTCTATCAACAAACTAAAAAAAAATGTTCTGCCTTTAGTTATACTTTAACAATGTCCTAAAATGTTCTGTGAAGTGTTCCGCTTAAGTATAGAAATTCACTTTGCACTCCACCCTATTTCAGTTGCTTTTATTAGGAATTGCATGTGTAGAAAATAAGGTGAGAGCACATTGAATACCTAAAGAGAGCGATAAAAATAAGGTGGGGTTCAAAGTGAACCATACTATTACCTGCAGGAATTGGCATCTGGGGGGGGGTTAAAACATGCAGTGAAGAGGTATGATATCACCTCACTGCCTGTCACTTTTCAGTTTAGTGACAGTGCCTGCTGCAAGTGTGTACAAGTCTTTGGATTCACACTAGTGTGCTGCGGTTTGGCCGCATTGCTTGTGTTTCCACAGTTTTCCTGCGTTTAACCTGCAGTTTTAGCTGCAGTCCTATTGATTTCTATTAGGTTACAATTTTTTGCTGAATTTTCTGAAAGTGAACAAAAGATGCAGCATGCAGGAATTTTGTTACGCTTTCAGAAAATTCAGAAAAAAAATGCATTTTAATAGAAACCAATAGGACTGCGGCTAAAGCGCAGGAAAACTGCAGATACACACACAATGGGACAAACCATAGCAAACCAGTGTGAACCCACTTTAAAGCACAAAGAACCAAGTACTACCATAGGCTGATGACACAATTCTAAACACTTTGGCTGCAGTTTTAACAGCTAAAGCTGGAGGAAAAAGTTAAAAAGGGGGGAGAAGAAAGGAGGCAGGGGGAAGAGTCTAGTCATTGAGCTCACATATGGATGGTCCCTGGAGGCTTATCACTCACACATATCCTGTTCATGTTGTATCTGTCAGCTGCCCTGTGTATAAATTCCCATCCACACTGCTTCTTCACTTCACTGCACGGACTTCACAGAGTGTGGGCGGGCACAGAGGGAGAGGGGTGGGGGAAGACAGAGCGAATCCAGCCTCTCTCCTCTTCCATTTGTGCAGGGGGAACTGTGCTCTGAAACACTATAATAATCACACAGAGCAAACACAGGTGCAGCCAGCCACCCCTACATTTACAAACAGCTTCTCCTGTCCCATAGGCGTTTAAGGACAGTAGAAATCAGGCTCATACTGCTGGCTGGGCGGGCCTATCTTAAGGGAGGGGTCTGGTGCTGCAGCTCCAATAGCCCCTATGTTAATCTGGCCCTGCATTGTACACGTTAGAGGAAGATAGGACTTAGGCTCTAAATTGAGGAGTAGGACGTCCAAGGTAATATTGTCAGAAATACTACCAGTATCTAATGATTACTAACAATACAGACATGATCCCACTGAATTTCAATAGAGCCAACTTCCCTAAACTGCGCTCTTTGCTTGACGACATCCTAGGAACAAAGAACATGGAGCAAAAATGGGAGTACTTTAAGAGCATACTAAATAAAGGTATTGGCCAGTGCATTCCAATGGTAAATAAGTATAGAAGAGATAAAATTAATCCTGGGTAGCTAAACTCGTAAAAATGCATATGAAAGTAAAAGAAAAGGCCTTTACAAAAACAAGACTGAGGAGACATTTTTAGCATTCCAACAATACAAAGAATACAATTAAGAGGACAATCAGGGCAGCTAAAACTGACCACGAAAGGCACATAGCAGAGGGTAGTAAAAAAAAAAATGAAATCAATTCTTTAAATATATAAAAAGTAAGAATGTGAGGCCAGAACATATTGATCCCATAGAGAATGATGAAGGGAATTTGGTTAGAAAAGACAAGGGGAAGGCAATGGTTTTAAATGCATTCTTCTTTGTTTTCACAAAGGAAACGGGGGGGGGGGGGATATAGTAACCGAAATTGTAATGTTAATAAAACGTCACAGAATGCACCCTCATGGCTAACAGAAGACAGTATCAGAAATAGACTTGAAAAACTTAACATAAATAAGTCACCGGGACCAGATGGCTTGCACCAGAGAGTCCTGAAGGAACTTAGCCAGGTGATAGCTAGACCATCGCTCCTAATTTTGATTGACAGTTTACTGACCGGAATGGTACCAGCTGAGTAGTACTAATATTTAAAAAAGGACCGGGATTTATCCCTGAAAACTACAGACCAGTAGAAAGGGGGAATGGTCTGACACTAGCCATTGTGTGCACCTCCATCCCTGATTCAAATGCAAAGAAAAGAGTGCCCAGATGGGACTTTAAGTCCAGAGAAGGGCAACAAAGCTAATAAAGGGACTAGAGGATCTCAGCTATGGGGAAAGTCTACAAGCATTGAACTTATTCTCTCTGGAGAGGAGACACTTGAGAGGGAATAGCAATGTACAAATACCTTACTGGTGATCCTAGCATATGGAAAAAAAAAACTTTTCAGTGAAAAGGAATGCAGTTGAACCTTAAACTGCATAGAGGGTTCTTTACTGTCAAAAAGGATGTAGAATTCTCTACCACAAACAGTGGTTTTAGCAGGGAGTGTCAAAAGTTTCAAAAAACTATTAGATGGGAACTTTAACAAGTACAACATACAGGGATATACAATGTACTCTTGACATAAACACATACACCCACACACACATGGATGGATTTTGTTTCATCTGTACCAACTATGTAACTATGTAGCCTCTATGAATAGAGGAGGATGGCAGAAAGGGCAGGAATAGTCAGCACTCTTGACAAGTGTCTATGACAGTTCAAGCAACCGTATTATCCCCACATCACAGGAAGATTACTGCCATGAAGAGGGGGGGGGGGGATAGAAGATTTCAACTAGGTCAGCAGTCACCAGCACAAAGACAGGGTATTCCTTGAATTCACATACTGTACTGTCCCTTGTGCTGACTTAAAAAAAAAAGAAAAAAAAAAACTTAGGCTTTAATATCATCCTTTTAAATTCTCTAAAACATGGCAGAAAAAGGACAATACATATCATCCTGATTTTACACACTTGCAACATAAAAGTTAGCATTATAGCATATGATGGCTTGCTGCATGATATAGCTACCAGTTAGCTGCCACATATTCTAAAAGACATCACTTAGCTAGTTTAACCATAGTTTAAGCAATCAGCAAGCAATTAAACCATTTAACAAAATCAAAATAGGTTGCTAAATGAATGACAGCCGGTTAAATTAGAGGCATGGTTTATGATTGTAAACCTAAATGAGTATGACTGTTGATGGAAACACAAATGAGCTAGTACAAATAGTATTTGATGAGAGTCCATATATGCTAATGCAATTGTTGGAAAGCTACATACTTTAGTTTGGCCAAAATTAATAGGACGACGGAGAAGTGTAGTTTTTTTAACCAGTTTACATTGAACATTTTTCTTTGTGAATATTTAATTCTCAATTTTGTATTATGTGCATTCAAAGACCATGTTTGCCTGCTCCCTGTTTGCATGTGGGTTGCAGTCACGAGTGTTCTTTGTTTTAAAGAAGAACTAGGGCCTGAATTAAAAAATATATGCCACAGCAATTCATTTTAAGTGCACCTGCACCACAAATACCTAATGAGCCTCCCAGGGATAAAGTCCACCTAATGCAGCTTCCTGTGATGGCAAGGCAACAAGGTAACAATGCAACAATGCAACACTTCTCTTGAATTTAGAGCAGAAATGCCACTTTCATGTAGGTTGTTTCTGCTTTAACTACAGAGTGATGAAAAAAAAGTAGCAGGGGTGTGGCTATCATCATTGTCACTGTTAATTCACAAATCTGCAGCTTGTCAATCGGCATCTGGCCACACCTCCTCCTGCCCACTGCTTTCTAGATTAACAGCACTGTCTCTGCTGCTGAAATTATCCTACAGTGAGCTGCAGTGTCTGAGAGGGGAATGTATGAGACACAAATGAAGGAGGAGTTGGCTTAGTCTGGAAAGGTAAAGGACATTTTTTGTGTAGCACCCTCCTAGATAGATGCTAGGCAGGGAGAATAGTATGCTCTGCCTGCTTAACAGGGAAGTAGCAGGCAAATCATAGTCTGCTCAGTCTGCTTATCAGGTGAGCCTGATGTGTAGTTAGGCCTGTTACATGTGCTCAGGGTGTGATTCTCTAGGCTGAGGGAGTGTCCCCACTGTATCCAATAGGGGAGCCTGTTGGACAGTGGAGAAAACCCAGCCAGTGACACACAGGTTTTTTTTGACTATCCCATTGGGTTGGCACAAACAGTGGTGCATCCTGGGATATGTTATAAAAGCCAAGAGCACATGTGACAGGGTGTCTTTTGGTGGGAAGCCAGGTCCCAGGAGGAGGGTGACGGCTGGCTCTCCTCCTGTTTGTTGTGGAAGGTGGTCACAAGTGGCTGGCCTAGTGAGCCAAGAGTGTGGTGCTGAGCCAGGAGGTCCAGTAAGCTGACAAGTGGAGTTGGAGGCAGAGCAACCTTGGGAAAAACAGTGTCCATGAGTACCGGGAAGCTTGTCAGGAGTCTGCCCAGTAAAGGGGACTGCTCCTGTGGAGAGTCAGTGGATAGGTGTCAGTGCACACAGCAAGTGAGAAAGGGGGTGCCAAGTTTGAACCCTGAAGAATAACTCAAATAGGATCACATTATCTATCTTCACTTCTGTGGCAGGGTGAAGCAGCGGCCTTGCCAGACACTACAGCTAGTTGTCCTCAAGATTGTGCATAGTTCATAGCTGGAGTATCCCACTCATCTCTTCTCCTATCCCAGTTCTAAATAAAACACAAAAAAAAAACCAACATCCCCTGGATTGATTATTAATTGAGCCAAGACTTTCAATGCTAATTATCTGCTAAGGGTAACCCAGGGGAATCCAGAAAGTGTGTTTCTCAGCAGTCCCCTAGGGGGCGGTGCTACATTTGTTTACTTCATGAAGCTTTTGCATCACATGTTTCATTTGTATTTGTTTAGACTATCATACAGGAGCCTTTAGTTGTACTTTAAATGAACGTTCCCAAAGGCTTCTTCTTCTTTTTAAGCAAGGAATTCACATGGGCATATTTTATTCTTTACAAAATAATAATTGCTCCAATCAATCAATACCTAGCTTTTTTTAAATAAAGTGCATGTGGAAAAGAACTTTTCACAAAGCAATGCAAAAAAATTGTCAAGTTGTCTTTGAAGTGGGGTCCCTAACCGCAGTCTAAGAGAGCTCCCATCCTGGAACATACAGTATATAACAATAAAAAGACTAAGGGCAGGTATGCCTGGAGACAGCTTAATCCTTCATAAAGGGGTTGGCAAACAAAAGGAGCATAAACAGCTCAATGCCAGGAACAATGCCAGGAAAAACAAAAAATTGAGTTGTGGACTCAACACTAGGGATGATCGAACGGTTCGGGTCGACCATCGGTTCGACCCGAACATTGGCTGTTCGAAATTCGGCCGAATTCCAAACTTTTTGCGGTAAAAGTTTGGAATTCGGCAACCAGAACCGCCCAGGTGTGAAAGGAGCGGAACCCCATCCCTGCGCTTTTTTTTCTGGTTCTGGTCCAGAACCAGAAAAAAAGATAATTTTTCTTAGAATTTTTAGTAGCGCAGGGATGGGGTTCCGCTCCTTTCACACCTGGGCGTTTTTGTTGCAGGCGTTTATTGGGTGTTTTTTGGGCGTCTTTGGAGGCAGGCATAACATCTGAACTTCTGTAAAGGGGTATATATATATATATATATACACACACACACACACATATATATATATATATATATATATACACATATACACATGCACACATATAGGTGTGAAAGGAGCGGAACCCCATCCCTGCGCTACTGAAATAATTTCAGTAGCGCAGGGATGGGGTTCCGCTACTTTCACACCTATATGTGTGTATGTGATGTGTATATATATATATATATATATATATGTGTGTGTATATATACCCCTATACAGAAGTTCAGATGTCATGCCTGCCTCCAAAGATGCCCAAAAAAAGCCCAATAAACGCCTGAAACAAAAACGCCCAGGTGTGAAAGGAGCGGAACCCCATCCCTGCGCTACTAAAAATTCTAAGAAAAATGATCTTTTTTTTCTGATTCTGGACACGCTACAGAGCTGAAACTTCACAGGTACACTTTTTAGACCTCCCAGACACTAAATCCAAAGAAATTTCTTTTTTTTTTCAATAATTTTTTCAATAATTGGCTCTCTATCAAAAAAGACAATTTTTAAGAACTTTTTTTTGCCTGATTCATAGTCCCTTGGGCATGACCCAGAACCCTAGGCACTTTTTAGGGGCATTTATTGGGTTTTAGGGCTTCAAAATGGTCTTTTTTGATTACCGAATTTCGGGTCCCATTGATTTCAATGGGGTTCTTGAATCCGGACGCGAACTTTCGGGAAGTTCGGGTGTTCTGGGGACCCTTGTGAACGTGCTAGCTAATGCACTAGGACTGTGAACGTGCTGTGCTGCGGACTTGAGCAGCGCGGGAGCAGAGGCTGACAAGGCGCGGGAGCAGAGGCTGACGTGTGTGAGGAGAGCGTGCGTGTGTTTGACTGAAGGAGCGAGTGAGTGTGTGTGAACACCCCCCCCCCTTCTAAAGAGAGCGGCGGCGAGCGGTGCGAACCCCCCCCCCCTGAGAAGAGCGGTGCGAGACCCCCCCCTCCTGAGAAGAGCGGCGGTGAGCGGTGCGAGACCCCCCCCCCTCCCAGAGGTAAGAGCGTGGTGTGCAGACAGCGAGCGGTGAGGTAACCCACCCCCCCCCTGCAAGGACGGGCGGCAGACAGAGAGAGGGCAGGGGGGCAGAGGAGACGCACAATACCTGACCTGGCCATTGGCAGGGAGAGGAGCTGAGGGGAGACTGATCGGCAAGTGACAGAGGAGGGAGGCAGGAGCCTAAACAAGTGTCAGGCTTAAAGGAACACACACACACAGGACTGGTGACTGAGGTTGAACACTGAGGCTCAGCAAGTACCTGGTGAGTATCCTTGCGACTGGGAGTGTCCTTGCGACTGGTGAGTATCTAGCGACTGGTGAGCATCTTGCGACTGGGAGTGTCCTTGCGACTGGTGAGTATCTAGCGACTGGTGAGCATCTTACCACTGGTGAGTGTCCCTGCGACTGGTGAGTGTCCTTGCGACTGGTGAGTGTCCTTGCGACTGGTGAGTGTCCCTGCGACTGGTGAGTGTCCCTGCGACTGGTGAGTGTACTTGCGACTGGTGAGTGTCCTTGCGACTGGTGAAGTGTCCTTGCGACTGGTGAGTGTCCTTGCGACTGGTGAGTGTCCTTGCGACTGGTGAAGTGTCCTTGCGACTGGTGAGTTTCCTTGCGACTGGTGTGTGTCCTTGCGACTGGTGAGTGTCCTTGCAACTGGTGAGTGTCCCTGTGACTGGTGAGTGTCCTTGCGACTGGTGAAGTGTCCTTGCGACTGGTGAAGTGTCCTTGCGACTGGTGAGTATCTTTGCGACTGGTGAGTGTCTTTGCGACTGGTGAGTGTCCTTGCGACTGGTGAGTGTCCTTGTGGCTGGGAGTGTGGTGCGACTGACCGGGCTGTGCAACTGAGTGTTGGGCAACTGAGAGTGTTGTGCGACTGACCGGCTGTTAGACTGTGAGTGTTGTGCAACTGAGTGTCAAGTGAGGGTAGCGGAGTACCAGAGGGTGAGAAGGTAGAGATAGGAAGCTAGGAAATAGCCACATAGGATAGACTTAAATCACTGAATCCCCATTAGATTAGATTAGTAGGTACAATGCCCGGCGGGTGTGGAGATGCGATTCGGTGTACATCTTGTGGTATGTATACGTTCCTCGATCATGAGATCGAGGGCGAATACAAATGCACAAAGTGTAAGCACGTTGCTTCCCTGGAAGCTCAGGTCCTGAATCTAGGGAAGCAGCTGGCAACACTGAGATGCATGTCCATACTGAAGGAGAGCTGGGATCGTACCAGTCAGGTGCAGGCAGGGGCCTGCACAGAGGTGCAGGCAGCAGAGCAGAGTAGACATGTGACAGTTAGGAAGGGTAGAGGGCAAAAAGGCAAGGAGGCTGATCCTGGGCTGGAGCACCCCAATAGATTCGCCCCGTTGCGTGATGTTGGGGAAACCAGTCAGGGACCAGCATTGCTGGAGCAGAGCGACGCCCCTAGCTGCCAGGGGAAGAACTCCTCCAGTGAGGCTGGGAGAAAGGGAAAGGAAAGACAGGTGCTGGTGGTAGGGGACTCAATTATTAGAAGGACAGACAGTGTAATCTGTGACAAAGACCGTGTGTGCCGAACAGTCTGTTGTTTGCCGGGCGCTCGGGTTCGGCACATCGCGGATCGGGTGGACAGATTATTGAGTGGGGCTGGGGAAGACCCAGCTGTCAGGGTACCAATGACATAGGCAGAGGAAGATGGAGAGTCCTAAACGATTTCAGGGACTTAGGCGCTAAGTTGAGGAATAGGACCTCCAAGGTAGTATTTTCCGAAATACTACCTGTACCTCGAGCCACACCAGAGAGGCAGCGGGAGATTAGGGAAGTTAACGAGTGGCTGAGGAGCTGGTGTAGTAAGGAGGGTTTCGGGTTCCTGGAGAACTGGGCTGACTTCTCAGTCGGCCACCGGCTCTTTTGTAGGGACGGATTGCACCTAAATGGGGAGGGTGCAGCCGTACTGGGTGCGAGGATGGCCAAAAAGCTAGAGGGGCTTTTAAACTAGGTGATGGGGGGGGGGGAGGGTACAGATGTAGAATTAGCCAGGGGAAAGCAAGTTTCAGAGGGCAGAAATGGGGGCACTAGCGGTAGGATGTACGGAGCTCCTATACCCAGGATGGGTATGGGGAAAAATCAGGAGAGCAGCCTAAAAACATCAAATGAGGATATATGTAGCCGCTCAAAATTAAGAGGTTTGTATACCAATGCCAGAAGCCTGGCCAACAAGATGGGAGAGCTGGAGCTGCTGATGTTTGAGGAGGATTTAGATTTTGTGGGGATAACTGAGACTTGGTTTGACAGCTCCCATGACTGGATGGCGACCATTCAGGGGTATTCCCTTTATCGCAGAGATAGAGAAGGTAAAAAAGGGGGAGGGGTGTGTCTGTATATTAAGAACAGTATACAGGTAAATATGAGGGATGATATTAATAATGGAGCTAAGGACGAGGCAGAATCCCTATGGGTAGAGCTTCAAAGGGAAGGCACAGTGGGGAAGGTAATATTGGGCGTATGCTATAGGCCCCCCAACCTGAGGGAGGAGGGGGAGGCGGACCTCATTTTACAGATAGGATTGGCAGCAAGAATGGGAAATGTCATTATAATGGGGGACTTTAATTATCCAGATATAGACTGGGCAGATGGAATTGCGCATTCAGCCAAGGCTAGGCAGTTCCTAAATATCTTACAGGACAATTTCATGGGTCAGATGGTGAATGCACCGACAAGAAACAATGCGGTACTTGACCTACTGATTACCAACAATACAGACCTGCTCCCGGATATAGAAATACGGGAGAACTTAGGAAACAGTGACCATAGGTCAATAAGTTTCAGTATTAATTACAGTAATAGGAAGCAGAGGGGTAATATAAGGACGCTGAATTTCAAAAGAGCCAATTTCCCAAAACTGCGCTCACTGCTAGAAAATATCAAATGGGATAGAACCCTGGGAACAAAGAACACGGAGGAAAAATGGGAGTGCTTCAAGAGCATACTTAACAAGGGGATTGACCAGTGCATTCCAAAGGGAAATAAATTTAAAAGAGCAAAATTAAACCCTGGGTGGCTAAACTCCAACATAAAATGCATATTAGTGCTAAAGGAAAGGCTTTCAAAAAATACAAGGCTGAGGGGTCATTGGCAGCATTTAAGCATTACAAAGAGTGTAATAAGAAATGTAAAGATGAAATCAGGGCGGCTAAAATAGAACACGAGAGACATATAGCGGAAGAGAGTAAAAAGAACCCCAAGAAGTTCTTTAAGTATATAAACAGTAAGAAAGCGAGGTCAGAACACATTGGCCCCATAAAAGATGACATTGACAAAGGAAATATGGCCACTGAGGACAGGGAAAAGGCGGAAGTGTTAAATAATTTCTTCTCTTCAGTCTTCACAAAAGAATCGGGGGGCTACACGAACCCAGCTTGTAAGGCCAAACTAAACAACACACCTCAGGAAGTACCTCCATGGCTAACAGAAGATAGACTTAGAACTAAACTTGAGAAACTTAACATAAATAAATCACCGGGACCGGATGGCTTGCACCCGAGGGTTCTTAAAGAGCTCAGCCAGGTGATTGCCAGACCATTATTCTTGATCTTTAAGGATAGTTTACAGACGGGTATGGTGCCAGCAGATTGGAAAAAGGCCAACGTAGTACCAATATTTAAAAAAAAGGCCGATGTATATCACGGGTAACTATAGACCTGTCTGCCTAACATCTGTAGTCTGCAAGATTTTGGAGGGGATGTTAAGGGACCACATACAAGACTTTAGTAATGAAAACAATATAATTAGTAGTAATCAGCATGGATTTATGAAAAATCGTTCTTGCCAAACCAATCTATTAACCTTCTACGATGAAGTGAGCTGCCACCTAGATAAAGGTAAGCCTGTGGATGTGGTGTATCTGGACTTTGCAAAGGCCTTTGACACCGTTCCCCACAAACACTTACTGTACAAACTAAGGAAGGTAGGTATGGACCATAAGGTGAGTACCTGGATAGAGAACTGGCTCCAGGGGAGAGTCCAGAGGGTGATGATTAATGGGGAATACTCGGATTGGGCGGGTGTGGAAAGTGGGGTCCCCCAGGGTTCGGTCCTGGGACCAATCCTGTTTAATTTATTCATAAATGATCTAGAGGAGGGGATATCTAGTACAATCTCAGTATTTGCGGATGATACTAAACTAAGCATGCCAATATCTTCTATGCAGGATGTGGAAACCTTACAAGCGGACCTGAACAAAATAACGGGGTGGGCAACTACATGGCAGATGAGGTTTAATGTTGATAAATGTAAAGTAATGTACTTGGGGGCCAGAAAGCAAGCAACTCACTAGGGGGGGAACCTCTGGGGGAGTCTAGGATGGAAAAAGACTTGGGGGTACTGGTTGACAACAGGCTTGGCAGTGGCATGCAATGCCAAGCAGCTGCAAGCAAAGCCAACAGAATATTGGGATGTATAAAAAAGGGGATTCACTCCAGAAATAAAGAGATTATTCTCCCGCTCTACAAGACTCTGGTTCGGCCACATCTGGAGTATGCTGTCCAGTTCTGGGCACCGGTCCTCAGGAAGGATGTGCTGGAATTGGAAAGATTCTAGAGAAGGGCAACAAAAATAATTAGGGGAATGGAGGACATCAGCTATGAGTAAAGACTACAAGCACTGAATCTATTCCCTCTAGAGAAGAGACGTTTGAGGGGGGATATGATATCAATGTACAAATACTGTACTGGCGACCCTAGCATAAGGAACAAACTATTCAGAGTAAGGAAATACAATAAGACACGTGGCCACTCACTAAAACTAGAGGAAAGGCAGTTTAACCTTAAAATACGTAAGGGGTTCTTCACTGTAAGGGCGGTAAGGATGTGGAATTCTCTTCCACAAGCAGTCATATCAGCAGGGAGCATTGATAGTTTCAAAAAACTATTAGATGGGCACCTTAAAGACCACAACATACAGGGGTATACAATGTACGGTTAAAAGCAAACACACACACAAATCATAGGTTGAACTGGATGGACTGATGTCTTTTTTCAACCTCACTAACTATGTAACTATGTAACAATGTAACCAAACTTTTCAAAAGTTCGATAATCCCTACTCAACACCACTAACCTTGTAAAGAAAAGATGGAAGATGTAACTCAATTTAAACTACCAAATGTTAGAACCCAAGATATTCTTTTATTGAATGATCCAAATGACAATGAATAGAATTGCAAAAAAATAACTTGGCCAAGTATTGAAAAGAAAACACATATACACTTCCATCCTTCTATATGAACTAAAGTACTATATATAACACAAGGATAAAGTAACTCCTTAAGATTCAATATCAGGGGTTAGGACCCCTGCGTATCTAAACATGACCAATTAATGTAGGCATCTAAACATGACCAATTAATGTAGGCTTGAGCCCCCTGATAGTTGGTTACATACTATCATTTTTTATAAAGTGTCTCAGATGCTGTTTGTATGATAATAATGTAATAATTGCATGATAATAGTGTCTAAGATGCTAACTTGTATAATAATAATATCAAACAGATTACATTGGTGGCAAGAGTTATTCAATGCACAATGAAGATTATAAATAATTCATCCAGTTTTCACATGTCAGGCCATTGGGGCCATGCACATCAGCGGCAGGATTTAATCAACCCCTTCTATATATAGTGGAGGTATATGCAGATCATATTATGGCCATCTTTATGCAGTGGATCAGTGTAATCATTCACATCCAGCTACGTCACATTGGTCATACAAAAAGAGAAATTCTCAGTATATATGATATCCCACTTGAATAAGCAATGTTCAATGTAAATCATCTCATGTCCATTTTTATACAGTGGATCAGTGTAATCATGGACATCCAACTCCTTCACATTGGGTCATACCGAAGAAGAAGAAGAAGATAAACCCCTCAGTATAAATGATACACAACTTAAACCTGTGATACAGGTGCATCCAGCATAAAAATGATGTTGTGGTACAGCATCTGAATGACATTATTAAATCCATAATGTGTTATAATTAGCACCATAAAAGTCCCAGCATTTTGGCAGTTAGAGATGGCCTTGCGGTTCGCCCAGCGGTCGGTTCGCGGCAAATTTTGCTTGTTCGCTACCCGCCAATTTTGCGAACACATGGCGTTGTTCGCGGTGGCCATATTAGTTTACATTGGGGAGAACTTTGACCCATGACACAGCCATCAGGTGGAACGGGACAGCCAATTGAAACATTTCAGCACATGGACATGCCCCCTACCTTATAAATAGACCAGAGCAGGCGGCCATTTCACATTCTGTTTTTTTGTCAGCGTAGGGAAAGGGCTGCTGTGTTCATCAGGGAGAGATTGCCAGACACAAATAGCTCTGTTAAGATCCACAAAAGTCCTTTTCAGGGCTGGTATTTCGGTATAGGTCTACTACAGTCTCTTTTCAGTTTAGGGACAGGTATCCAGTCTGTGCTTTAGGGACAGTTAGAGGTCGGCAGTGACACAAATTGCTATGTTATTGTCCACAAAAGTCATTTAAAGGGCTGCAATTTTTTTGGTATTGGTGTGCAGTTTCTGTTCAGTTTAGGGACAGGTATCCAGTGTGCTCTAGGGACAGATCTGCAGTGACACAAATCGCTCTGTTAATGTCCGCAAAAGTAAAGGGCTGAAATTTTTTTGGTATAGGTGTGCAGTGCACTATATAGGGGTGTATTCCATGGTATAATATACTTTGTAATATAGAAAGCATATTATAGTGGATTTGTATTTTGCACTGTGCAGCATT
Organism: Pelophylax lessonae; assembly: GCF_965119305.1. Lineage (NCBI taxonomy): Eukaryota > Metazoa > Chordata > Amphibia > Anura > Ranidae > Pelophylax > Pelophylax lessonae. The sequence continues at coordinate 424,181,014 of NC_138772.1, read as the reverse complement.
GTGACTGGTGTGGTGACTGAGCGTTGCTGCAGCAATACTACAAACAGTGACAAAAGCACTTTTAATGTATTATAACTGGTGTAATAGACCAGTGGCCCCCCAATACCACATATTGAAGTGGGGTGTTATCTGAGTATACTTTTACAAGTGTATTTGTGTCCTGCAACAATATTGCCTCTTTTGCTGTGTTAACTCTGCTACACACAGTGATAAACTCACTGGCCAATTTTTTGAACAACTGGTGTGATAGACCAGTGGCCCCCCAATACCACATATTGAAGTGGGGTGTTATTTAACAGTATACTTTTCTAGAAATGTATTTTAGTCCTACAAAATTTGGCCTCTTTTGCTGCGTTTACTCTGCTACACACAGTGATAACAGTTACTGGCCAATTATTTGTAGAACTGGTGTAATAAACCTGTGGCCCCAATACCACAGATTGAAGCGGGTGTTATCTGAGTCTACTTTTACAAGTGTATTTGTGTCCTGCAACAATATTGCCTCTTTTACTGCGTTAAGTCTGATACACACAGTGCCAAACTCCCTGGCCATTTTTTTGAACAACTGGTGTGATAAACTAGTGGCCCCCCAATACCACATATTGAAGTGGGGTGTTGTCTGAGTATGCTTTCATACGTGTATTTGTGTCCTGCAACAATATTGCCTCTTTTGCTGTGTTAACTCTGATACACACAGTGCCAAACTCCCTGGCCATTTTTTTGAACAACTGGTGTGGTAAACTAGTGGCCCCCCAATACCACATATTGAAGTGGGGTGTCACCTGATTATACTTTTATAAGTGTATTTGTGTCCTGTGACAATATTGCCTCTTTTGCTGTGTTAACTCTGATACACACAGTGCCAAACTCTCTGGCCAATTTTTTGAACAACTGGTGTGATAAACCAGTGGCCCCCCAATACCACAGATTGAAGCAGGGTGTTATATACCATTTTCCAGATATACTGTGATTCTCTAGAGACTTTTGTCACAGGGTAATTTAAAAACATGACAGGCAGAGGAAGAGGCAGACACTTAGGCAGGGGTGGTAGGGGTAAGGCAGGAGCAGTAGGCCGAAGCCAAAGTGTGAAGTTTTAGAAGGTGCGTTCGATTACATCAAAGGACGCACCAGACTTGGTTGAGTGGCTCACTCAGCCTTCCTTTTCTGCACCCTCCTTATCCTCTCTATTTGCACCCTCTTCGCTCTCTGCTGTGTGCACCCCCAAAGACACCACCACAGATAAACCCATGTGGGCTAATTTTTGGGGCCAATACTGGCCGACACTTCTTTATCCTGTGAATGCCTAATGTACCTCCAGCCACCAAATACTACCTTCTTTGCTGTCAGGTAAACCCATGTGGGCTAATTTCTGGGACCTATACTGGCCGACACTTACTTCTGTATCCTGTTAATGCCTAATGTACCTCGCTCCAGCCACTAAATACTATGTTTTTTGCTGTCAGGTAAACCCATGTGGGCTAATTTTTGGGGCCTATACGGGCCGACACTTACTTCTGTATCCTGTTAAAGCCTAATGAACCTTCAGCCACAGAATACTACGTTCTTAGCTGTCAGGTAAACCCATGTGGGCTAATTTTTGGGGCCTATACTGGCCGACACTTACTTCTGTATCCTGTGAATGCCAAATGTACCTTCAGCCACCAAATTCTACGTTCTTAGCTGTCAGGTAAACCCATGTGGGCTAATTTTTGGGGCCTATACAGGCCGACACTTACTTCTGTATCCTGTGAATGCCTAATGAACCCATGTAAACCAATGTGGGCTAATTTTTGGGGCCAATACTGGCCGACACTTACTTCTGTATCCTGTGAATGCCTAATGTGCCTTCAGCCACAGAATACAATGTTCTTAGCTGTCAGGTAAACCCATGTGGGCTAATTTTTGGGGCCTATACGGGCCGACACTTACTTCTGTATCCTGTGAATGCCTAATGAACCTTCAGCCACAGAATACTACGTTCTTAGCTGTCAGGTAAACCCATGTGGGCTAATTTTTGGGGCCTATACTGGCCGACACTTACTTCTGTATCCTGTGAATGCCTAATGTACCTACAGCCACCAAATACTACGTTCTTAGCTGTCAGGTAAACCCATGTGCGCTAATTTTTGGGGCCTATACAGGCCGACACTTACTTCTGTATCCTGTGAATGCCTAATGAACCCATGTAAACCCATGTGGGCTTATTTTTGGGGCCAATACTGGCTGACACTTACTTCTGTATCCTGTGAATGCCTAATGTAACTTCAGCCACAGAATACAACGTTCTTATTTGTCAGGTAAACCCATGTGGGCTAATTTTTGGGGCCAATACTGGCCGACACTTACTTCTGTATCCTTTGAATGCCTAATGTACCTTCAGCCACAGAATACAATGTTCTTAGCTGTCAGGTAAACCCATGTGGGCTAATTTTTTGGGCCAATACTAGCGGACACTTACTTCTGTATCCTGTGAATGCCTAATGTACCTCCAGACACCAAATATTACGTTCTCAGCTGTCAGGTAAACCCATGTGGGCTAATTTTTGGGGAAAATACTGGCCGACACTTACTTTTGTATCCTGTGAATGCCTAATGTACCTTCAGCCACAGAATACAATGTTCTTAGCTGTCAGGTAAACGCATGTGGGCTAATTTTTGGGGCCTGGAATGGCCGATACTTACTTCTTTATCCTGTGAATGCCTAATTTTTCAGACTGGAAATAAAAATCAATGGGTCTGTAAAGGTTGCGCCAAATTGTGGAATGGATGCGGACCCATTTTACAGATGTCTAAATAGACCCTATATGTATTTGACATGTATTTACCGACTGCTGTCAGTTCTGGCGGACTTTTGAAAAAATTTGCGGCTGACGTTTGCGAACCGCAGTCATATAATGGCAGTCATATATGTTAATCAATGATCCATGTGCCATCTGAGGAGCACCACTAAAAGCTGAAATGTTGCCTGTTAATGGCATAAAGCAATCAGCATTTATAAATAGTCCCAAGCAGCCAATAAGAAAAGGCAACCTGACCAGTTTTACTAAATCACCAGCTGCATTAGAAGCAGCGGAGACTAAAACTTTCCTTGGGCAAGGCTTGAGAATAAATGAATATGGATAAATGGATAAAGAATAAAAACAGAGATGTGGGTACCGCCACCCACCCACAATAGCTACGCAAATAAATATCATGATGCAAAAATGAGTAAAAAAAAACAAAACGTCATGAGGTAAATACTGTATATAGTGGTGTGCTGGCACTGAATAAGTGTCAGCTACTGACATAGCAGTATGCCCAGCACCTAACTGTAGAAAAAATGTGGCTTATAATCACCACATGTATGCAACATCCCCAGCCCACAAGTCCACAAACAAATATATTAAAATAGTAACAGTTCCATTATTTCATCAAAGCATATACAGTACCATAATATATCATGGGATAAATAAAAAGCATTTGCAAACCAAGTATAAATCACTATTAATTACCTATTCTCTCGCAATTCAGTCACCCAAAATGTTATAACTCTAATGAAAAATACATTTATCCAAAAATCTACAAAAATGAAAAAACAAAAATAAATCCTCTTTTTCCATACCCACCAACCTTCACCTGTTGCATACTAATGAGAATTAGACTGGGTTCACACTAGCTGCAGCCGTGGCTCACAGCAGGGAGTCCGGTGCATCCCTGTTCTCTGTTTCAGGTTCGAATCAGGTCTAAATTTTTGCCTGAATTCAGACCTGAAACAAAGCCAAAGTAGCACAGGACTCTTTTCCAGTGCAGACCGCAGCCACCTTAGAGCTGTGTGAACAGGCTCCATTGAGAGCCAGTGACACTCTCCTGTCATGGGAATTGGAAACCCGCATCCAATTTGCATAAGTGTGAACCCAGCCTGAAACTATCCTCCTACAAGCCATGCATTTATTGATTTAGTTGGTCAGAAAGAATCTAAAGCTCAGGCTGTCATTGAGGCCTGGTGGATTTGTGGCCTCTAATTCCCAGATCCATTTGGATTCCATTTGTATTTAACCTGCAGTGCTTTAGCATTTCAAAAATCATGTATCTCTGTTGTGTATTAGGCAAAAATGCCTTGCAACCGGATATTTCAAATGATAGGTACCAATTTCATAAAAGTGGTCCTGCAGTCATCTCTGTACAGTTCTAGCAGTCTTCCCAATATAAAGACACAGACACAAACCAGCATGTAACCCACACCCACAGTGTTCCAGTCCATGTGCTGCCTGCATTTGAGGGTCCTTTCAGTTGACAAAGTGATCATATCACATTCAATAAAGTAGTTTCAATAGCAGCTGAAGACCTAGAGTGTAACAAATCCAGCAACAAAACAAAAATGGCAACCACCCCAATAAATTTATATTTTTAACCCCTTTCCTGCCACTATTATATACCATGCGATGGTGACAGAGGGGGATTTTACAAACACACTTTATGATAAAAATACAACATACGCCCCACTATGCCTCTTGGGCTCTGCTGTCTCACCTGCAGGGTGCCTCCAGGTGAAGGGGAGGGAAAACCCACGAAAAATTAATTCTCTGATCTCCCCTAGCTGCAAAGAACCGAGAGTCAACATGTGTGCTGTCACTTTCTATTTCTTTTGTCACTTTTCACAGCAGTTGAGGCAAGAAAAGAAGCTAGTGGAAGGCAATGTGTGCCTTATCCACTTCAATAGAGACCTCTGACGTTTCATTAAAAACCTGTCACAAAGAGTTCAAATAACAATACATTTTTGTCCCCCATATGATATAAATTAAGTAAAAAAAAGTTTTACCTTTAAGCCAGCACCACCCCCAGATATGCTCACGCGTGAACATTAACACACCTGTCTGGTGCCCTCATTTGAAAACATTGCTTGCACTACACATTACAAATCACCTTCATGCCAGAAAGAGAGCAATAACTCTAGGGCCAATATTTACAGTCAACTCTAAAGTGATGAACTGTAGGAGTTTTTTTAAAGCGGTGTTCCAGCCTCCAAAAATTAAAAGTCAGCAGCTACACATACTGTAGCAGCTGACTTTAATATTAGGACACTTACCTGTCCTGGAGTCCAGCGATGTCGGCACCGCAGCCAATGTTTCCATCAGCTGTCAGGTGCTGCCGCCACCATTGCCTGTACCCTTGCAGCTTCATGGGGGGTCCCTACTGTGCATGTGCGAAGCAAGCTGCACATTCAGATTGGCTCAGGGGTGGGGGAAGGACAGCGCAGCGGCACCGCCTCCCAGAAGTGGGGAAGGGTACCTGTCAAAAACAGGTACCCGTTCCCCTCTCCCCTCTGAAAGGTGCAAAATGTGGCACCGGAGGGGGGGGGGGAGGAAGCCAATGAGCAGAAGTTCCACTTTTGGGTGGAACTCTGCTTTAAGTATCATCTGTGGAAAATATAGGTACTAAAGCTTATTGTCATTTTGCAGGTGCAGGCAATTTAAAAGCTTGACATGTTGGGGATCTTTATACAGATAGACAACTTCTTTAACCCAAAAATTGGTTAATATATTCCCTTAAAAAGTGTATTTTTTCTGAAAATTTGTGCTTGATAAACCATTGCACAAATATTGTTTGATATAAAAAAATTGGATCTACCACCATTTTGTTCTGTCGGATGGGCTGCTTTTAGAAAAAATGCATAATGTTTGGGAGTTTTACCTAATCTTCAGGACTACATTTTTTTTTTTAAAATATGTGTGCAAAAAGTACAAAAATGGCTCTGGCAGTGAAAGTGTTAAAGTAAGGTGCATATGAAAAGGACAGTTCACAAAATGAAACAACATTTCCCCAGCACTCATCCCAGCTAGCCAACTCACTGTTTCTAAAATGTGCATTACAAATGGGGGTTTTTGTTTCATACCTTTGAGTTGTACAAATATATGTGGAAGACAAATTGTCTTTGCAAAGCCTGTCTATGAAACAAGGTCCATAAAAGAGCTGCCATCTTGGGACATACAGTCTATAGTTATGAATACATATGAGTCCCAGAACCTTAAACCTATTAAACCCACCCCCCCCCCCCTGTAAGCCCCAGGGCTTTTTCTCAGGTTTTGGAAATGTGGTAGACTGTACTATACAGTAGTTGCTGCTTTGTAGTCTTTGTTGCTTTTGCGGTCACCCTCTCCAATCTTGATATACTTTTTGCGAACAGATAGAAGTTTACTTTGAAATCATAGTTTAAATTATTTTTTTTTTACAAATGTAAGAAATAATGTTAAAAATTACTGCATACAGAAAAAGCAATTTTCTGTTTTTTTCAAACACATAAAAAATGTAAAAGATGAGGCACGTTTTTTTTTTTTTTTTTTCCCAAAAGCAATTTTGTCTTTTTTGCTATCAAACAATACAAGATTTGCCAGTGCTTTTCTCTTTCTGTTTTATTGATTTCAGCGAAGCCTTGCATATCGGGTGGTATAGTTCCAATAACTGTATGTTCAAGGAATTTTAAAATTAATGATAACTTGTTTGCATATATTGCCATTTAAACTGGTAGAGACTCATCGTTATCAAAGAAAATATTGTCACATAAATGTAAATTTGAAAAACAAGAACATTAAGGAAAATTTACCAGTATTAGATAGCATTGTCTATACTGGAGTATTTTGATGGATCAAGAATAATAAGAACATTTACTGATTATGGGAATGGTAAACTTCAATTATTGTGATTTTCAGTGTACCTTCTAACCTATGGTTATCAAGAAGTTCTAGTCTGAGTATGTTTTATTCTACTAGAAGCTACCATAGTTTTTTATGTATAATGTGCTTGTATAATTCTAATTGTTTCAGAAATGTTAAGGGGCATGTTAGACTTCCAGTGCCTGGTGATTGTCAATCTGGCTGCTAAAATGATGTTAACCACTACTAATCCCAATGAGTAAGGGATATAATCAATACACAGGTTTAATATAGCTAATCCCAGTGAGGAAATAATTGTCACTTTGATTACATAAGAAATTATTGTAAAGGTTTTACACCAGAAACTTGTCAGATTTTTGCATACAGAGTATGGGGGAGGTTACATATTTGTCTATATCCTCTCCAATAGTCTGGCCACTTGATAGATTAAAAATTGTACATGCTATATGGCATCAAATACCAATGCAACATTTTTTTTTTTTGGTGAGAGTTCCCATAAATTAACACAACAGGTAGAAGTATTCCCAGGTCCTGTTCCCAAATTTCATAGGGTAAAGATTTAACAATTTTTTTTTTTTTCGTAAAAGGTTATAAACTAAAAGGAATCTCCTTATATCCTTATTTATGCTATTGTAATACTGCCATATTGTCCTAATAAATGTAATGTCTAATCCAAAGTTATTATTTTTAAAATAACGGGAAATTTGGATATATTTAAAGTGTTCAATGCTGGGCATATTAACCACTTCAGTACAAGACACTTTTACCCCTTTCCTGCCCAGGCCAATTTTCAGATTTAGCGCTGTCACACTTTGAATAACTATTGTGCGGTCATGCAACTCAAAGAAATCTTACATTTTCATCTAAAGGTTGAATAGTAGATCCATCACTCTTCAAGTTTTAAAGCATGCTATAGTAGTAGCCAAAAGCATTTGCTTTTTCTTGGGGATTATATAGATTACATTTATCCACTGAGTGGTAGAGAAAAGAAATGTTTGTGCTAATGTAATATTCCTTATACTGTCTGTAGCCCTAAAAAAAAAAAAAAAAAAAAAAAAGGTTCCTGTCTCTTTAACGTGATATCAAATCTTTATTTTTTAATCTAAAATAACAAACATGTTATACCTTATGGTTTTGCACAGAGCAGCTCACATCTTCCTTTTCTGGGGGTCCTCAGATGGTGCTCCAGGCCCCTCCTCTTTGGGGAGTGCCTCCAGGGAATGTGGCTCCTGAGCTGCGTTGTCTATGTCAATTGACACACTGGGTGAATTGGCCCTGCCCCCTGCTCCCTCGTCACAGCTTTGATTGACAGCAGAAGGAGCCAATGACTGCTATCAATCTGTCCAATGAGGAGGGAGACAGCAATGAGAGCTGCTGCTCTTGTGCACATCCCCTGGACACAGCTGATTTCAGATCAGGATAAAGAGCCAATTAGTGGCTGTTTACCACGTGATCAGCTGTGTCCAATCACAGCTGATCACCATGTAAACACAAGCTGGCTATCTGCACTTTTTCCTCACAATAATAGCATGAGGCGAGAAGAGCCGATGACCAGCTTGTTGGGTAGATGGGACATCTACACTGATAAACAGGGCACTGATTATAAGTGTCCTGATTATCAGTGCAGTCCCAACAGTGCCCACCAGTGCTGTCTATCCATACCCATTAGTGCCTCCTCATCAGTGTCACCTATCAGTGCTGCCTTTCAGTGCCCATCAGTGCAGCATGCCTGTGCCCATCAGTGCTGCATAATAGTGACCATCAGGGATGTCTATCAGCGCCTATTAGTGCCCATCAGTGCCCATAAATGCTGCCTCATCAGTGCTGCCTCTTCAGTGCCTATCAGTGCCCATCAATGCCGCCTCATCAGTGTTGCCTCATTAGTGCTTCCTTATCAGTGCCCATCAGTGCAGCCTCCTCAGCACACATAAGTGAAGAAGAAAAATTACCTGTTGAAAAATGTTATAACATAAGATAAAGACCATTTTGGGTTTTTTTTCAAAATTTTCAGTTTTTTTTATTTAGCAAAAAAAAAAAAAAAAAAAACAGTGGTAATTGAATACCACCAAAAGAAAGCCCTATATGTTTGAAAAAATGATACATATTTTATACAGGTTCCCTGTTGCATGACCGCGCAATTGTCATTCAAAGTGTGACAGTGCTGAAAGCTGAAAATTGGCCTGGCCAGGAAGGGGGTAAAAGTGCCTAGTAGGCAAGTGGTTAATGCATAGAATGCACTAAGGTAAAAAAAAACTTGAGGCTTTAGAACCACTTTAAGGCACACTAAGGTTCATAGTGATCTTGCAATGTTATTTAGTCCTTGTAATGTTGTACATTAACTGATTGATCCTGCCTTTTCCTGTGTTCCTCTCTGTAAACTGACCACTCTAATCATGGCTGCTGATCCATGATAGCGTGGTTAGTTTACATCTTTTGTCATCAGGTTCTCTGTGCAGCGTTGGTATCTCCTTCTCTCCTCCTCTCTCTCTATCATTTTCGTGGTCTGTGTGTGAAGTAGCTCTCCTCTCGGCCCCTCTCCTTTCTCCTCTCCCCTCTCCCCTCCAGCCTTCAGTGACTGAGCATTCCCATGCAGCTGCTCCTCCCCTCCTCTGTGTGAAAGCTGCCTTCCCTCCATGAGCTGTGCAGACACAAGGTCAGAGTGCACAGTGAGGAATATTAGCCCCTCCCACTGGACTCCTTGTGATCAGAAATGAGAGGAGAGGAGACCATGTGACTGTAAGGAACCTGAACTTAAAAAAATCTATGTGTGTATGGGCAGCTTTTTTTTTTTTTTTTGACAGACAGGACTTTAATTTGGTAACAAATTTGGATACATATATTTTTATTTCCTTGTTTTTTTTAGACCATTAGAACAAAATGCATTTGTCTGTAATTTGTCCCAATGCACCCTCATAAATTTACCCCCAAAATATAATTAACAAAGTCTGCTAATTCAAATAATATCACATCAGTGTGACTTGTATGTAGTGCAGTGGAATGGTGAAGCTCAAAGTGAACATATGCAAAAAAAGTAGTTTACTAAAAGTAGAACTATAGACAAAACCTTTCCTTTTCATTGTGGATAGAGTAAGGGAGGGTTAAAACCCCTGTCAGATTTTTTTTCGCCATCTGTGTCCCATTGTGGAAATTTCCCTCCACTTCCTGTCCCATAGCCAAACAGGAAGTGAGAGGAAATCCCTGCAAATCAAAGGAATTCCCTGGGGAGCCCCAGGTCACCAGAACTAGTGTTCCCATTGGAAGATTTCCCCACGATTACTTTTCTGGGTACAACCCAACATTTTCTTTTGCTTTCACTTTCAGTAATAATGGTAAACAGGACAAATAGAGAGGATGAATCTTGTTAACGGAGGCACACAGAGCAATACAATCTGAAATGTGTTCTATTCCCTCTCCTCTCTATACAAAAAAAAACAAAATGTTTTTGACTTTAGTTACGCTTGAAGGAGAGTTTCATTCCCCTTTCAGCACTACATTGCAACGCACACAGGAGTGCAACATGATTTGCGGGAATTGTTTGGATAAGATTAAATTGAGTTGAATAGGGCACAAATTTGCACAATGGCAACTTTTTCACAGGTTTGCAACAACTAAAGATCCTATTGAATTTGCATTCACTTTGCAAGCCAGGTCATCCAACATCAATGTTGCAACTTGGGAATTTGTTGGGGAGGAAATGTTTTTATTGGTCCTCATGCACATACACTTTTTGTCTTTACAATTCATAAAATTCAGGCATGTTTCTGCGCACAGGAAGCACAGGTGCTGTGTACAGCTGCCCAAAGAAATGAAGGGCTGAGAACGATTCTAGTGCGGGTTCCCGCATCGCATGTCACCTGCCAGCGGTTCACACTGACATTTGCGAACCGCTGGGGGTGTCAATGCAAAGTTAATGACACCCCCAGATCGAGGGTGTGAACTGCCAAATGGTGCAGGAATGGGATCACATGGGTGTAAACACCCATGCAATCTGATTCCAGTGCAGACCAAAAAAAAAGATCCTGCACCATTTTGGTGTGAATGCGATGCAAATTCAGCCATATAATCTGTATAGATGATTTTGTATCACACAGTCATCAATTGTGACCTGAACAGCAGTGCGGTGCAAATCACATGCAATGTCTAACAGTGCACCAGTGTGAACCCAGCATTTTAGCCAAGCTGAATCTTAGTAAATGCTTGCTAATACTTGAACCACGTTTAAAGCTACAGCTCAAACTCTTATAAAAGTCAACCTATTAACCACTTACCGCAAATCGATGTAGCTCTACATCGGCTGCAATAAGTGGTTGTACAGGGGTGATGCCTGCAGCTAGAGGCATCATCCCGGTACAATTATTTAGAGCTGGCCGTTGGCTTTCAGGCGGCAATGACCGATGAGGCTCAGGAGCCACTCAATCGTTACCCCAGGGAGCGGGAGGGGATGCCCCACCTCGCACTGCCTTCCGCGGCTCTGCCCGGGTCTCCTGTCCTTCCGGGAGATCCAAGCAATCAGCCAGTGCATCCGCCGGCTGGTTGGAGTCCCAATCAAACCTGGATGTGGCTTAGATCGGGTCTCTGATGACGTAACCCGGAGGCAGCGTCCATGACGTCACGTCCGGGTTACTCGGCTGCTAAAGGCGCCAAATTTAAAAAGTGACTGTATTCAAAAATGCCGTTTTCGGCATTTTGAATACATGGAAGTGTAGTGGAGGGGACCCCCGATCCCTCCATAAAAAGTACCTGTCACTGCATATTGCTGTCACAAGAGATGTTTATATTGCTTGTGACAGCAATAAAAGTGATTCGATTTTTTTTTTTTCAAAACCTGTGCTAAAATTAAAAAAATAAATAAAATTATTAGGAAAGAAAATGTTAACCGCCCCTGTCGCCATGAGCATGCGCACAAATGAAAACATACACGGAAGTCACGCCTGCAAATTAAATTGCTGTTCACAGTTTACATGATTTACACATGTGAGGTATCACCACAATCGCCAGAGCAAGAGAAAGAATAAAAAAAAAGAGCTACTTTGTAACTCTAAACTGGTAACCGTTAAAAATGTTTAAATCGTCTTCTATGGAGATTTTAATTGACCGTAGTTTGTCGCCATTCCGCGGGGGGTGCGCAATTTTAAACTGTAACATGTTGGGTATCGGCGTGACACTATCTTTCACAATATACAAAAAAAAATGGGCTAACTTTACTGTTTAGTTTTTTAAATGCAATGAAATGTAATTTTTCACAAAAAATGGCATTTAAAGACCGCTGAGCAAATACCGCGCGACAAAAAATACTGCAACGACCGCCATTTTTTTCTCCAGAGTCTTTGCTAAAAAAATTATATATATACATATATATAATGTTTGGGGTTCTTAGTAATTTTCTAGCAACAAATACTGATTTTAACTTGTAAACAGCATGTGTCAAAAATGGGCTCGGTCCTTAAGTGGTTAATAGGAAAATGTTAGTGGACAGGATAAGCTGTGTATTAAAAGTGGTTTAAAGGGAAAGTCTGGTCACATGTTAAATAATACCAATAAATGCAGTTATTGCATTGTTTGATGTGCATAATAAAAACTGTACATGTGCAGTAATTTACATACGGGTAGTAAAAAATACCAGTATTTTACTTCATTTAAGCCTGTTGTAACCTCTCTACAGCAGCACTCAGACCAGTAGAAATACAATTTTTTGGGGCCTCTTAAGCGTGCTGCATTCAGGAGTGCTCACAAAAAACATACTGACAGGGGTAGAGAGTGAAGAATTTATCACATCAGGCTGCTGTTGTTCCTTTACTATCCAATCACAAACTGAGAACAGGATATGACCTTCCTATGTTGTCTGAGTATAGAAGATAAAAGCAGTGCCATCTTAAGAGAATTGAAGCCCCCCAGGCAATGCAGTGCACTGGGGCTCTGCCTACACAATCACCCACGGGAATAAAAATGCAAATTATCACACACACAGACGGAAGTCAGACTCGACTGTCCTGTGTGTGCCTGTTCCTGTGAAGGCAGACTGGCATTCCTGCAGTTGTGGGCTCCCCCTCCATGGCCCAAGTGGCCTGGCAGTAGCGGAGGGCCGACAGGTGCTTGCCACCTGCTAAGTTTGGCAGCTGGATGCACACGAGAGTCGAGACCCTGGGCAGGTGGGGCCCCCCGGGCAAGTGGGGCCCCCGGGCAACTGCTCAGCGTGCTCATTCGGTAAGACAGCCCTGGCTAAAAGCCAGTTCACAGCTGTGACATCTAGTGGGTGTGTGTAATTCCCGGGACTAAACAAACAGATATATATATATATATATATATATATATATATATATATATATATATATATATATATATATATATATATATAGACAACTGCTATATGGCCATATATTAATCCATATAGAAAGACACCTTCATCCCAATTGAACATGGGGTAATAATATACCCCTACCATGGATATGGTCCTTAGAAGGATCAGGGAGCAGGTATGTAAGGCCATCAGTAGACTATGTGGTACAGGCACCTGGCCACGTGAAGTGGTAATATGTGCCCCCGAATGACTCTCAGCAGGGGTTATAGTTGTTTCCCAATGGAAAGGCTAAGTGAATAAAAAATACAAAATATACCAGAAGAATGAATCTAAAGTCCCCATATCAAAACGATATATGGCTTGAGGACAATAAATATATGGGGGAGAGTCTATTACCTGATGTCTAGACCGCATTGGAATGATGGACGCCTGAGTCTGTAAACACGCTGGGGCAGCGTCTTAAATCGCGTCACAATCCGGGCATCCTCCAATCCCGAAGGGCCGGAAGTGATGCGCCGGACCCGCTGTCGAAGTGCGCAAACGCGGTGATGCGCGCACGCACTGTACGTCACCAGGCCAGACGGAGTGGAGCTCCACAGCTAGACGGACCAGAGGAGGCAGTGGCCACGGGCGGAACGCCACTTATTTCTGTGACTTTCCGCGTCACGAGTGCGATGACCCATGGCCGTGTGGTGGATTGGCATCTCCCACCAATGGACATAGGGTATTGTTTCCGCACCCGTTCCGTAGAAACTCTGAAATATTTTCTATATATATATATATATATATACATACACATATACATGTATGTATACACTATATTGTCAAAAGTATTGGGATGCCTGCCTTTGCACGCACATGAACTTTAATGGCATTCCAGTCTTAGTCTGCAGGGTTCATTATTGAGTTGGCCCACCCTTTGCAGCTATAACAGCTTCAATTCTGTCCACAAGGTTTAGGAGTGTGTCTGTGGGAATGTTTGAGCATTCCTCCATTTGTGATGTTGGAGAGAAGGCCTGGCTCGCATTCTCTGCTCTAATGCATCCCAAAGGTGTTCTAACGGGTTGTATTTGTGAACCTTGTTTTGTGCACTGGGGTGCAGTCATGTTGGAACAGGAAGGGGCCATCCCCAAACTGTTCCCACAAAGTTAGGAGATTGAAATTGTCCAAAATGTCTTGGTATGCTGACGCCTTATGAGTTCTCTTCACTGGAACTAAGGGGTCAAGCCCAACCCCTGAAAAACAACCCCACACCATAATCCCCCCTCCACCAAATAATTTTGACCAGTGCACAAAGCAAGGTCCATAAATACATGAATGAGCAAGTTTGTGGTAGAGGAACTTGACTGGCCTGCATAGAGTCCTGACCTCAACCCAATAGAACCGCTTTGGGTTGAATTAGAGCAGAGACTGCAAGCCAAGCCTTCTCATCCAACATCAGTAGCTGGCCTCACAAATGAGCTTCTGGAAGAATACTCAAACATTCCCATAGACACACTTCTAAACCTTGTGGACAGCCTTCCCAGAAGAGTTGAAGCGGGTATAGCTGTAAAGGGTGGGCCAATTTAAAGAGGTTGTAAACCCGTACAACTTTTTTTTTTGAAACCTGTAAGAGAAACACATAATGAGCTAGTATGCATCGCATACTAGCTCATTATGAAATACTTACCTTAGAACGAGCCCCCTCCTTGCTGCCCGCTCACCTGTATGACGAGCGACATGTCCAGTCGCCCGTCTTCCGGGATCGCGGCATCCGGCCATCTGATTGGCCGGAGCCGCGGTGATGTCACTCCCGCGCAAGCGCGCGGGAGCCGACAGTCACGGCACGGGGCTCTGAAGAAACGGCACCAGCGGCTGTTCCTTCAGAGCGCATGCGCCAGTGATGTCACTGGCTGCATGTAAGGTAAATATCTCCTAAACGGTACATGTTTAGGAGATATTTACAGTACCTATAGGTAAGCCTTTTCATAGGATTACCGATAGGTACAAGTGTCAGAGGAGGGTTTACTTCCTCTTTAATATTGAACTCTACAGACTAAAACTTGGATGCTATTAACGTCTATGTGTGTGTAAAAGCAGGTGTCCCAATACTTTTGACAATACAGTGTGTGTATATATATATATGGATATATATATATATATATATATATATATATATATATATGTGTGTGTACAGTATTTCTGTATACTATCATTATATGCATTTCAACTGTGTGTTTAGCTGTTTGCCTGCAGTTTAAACCAGAACACACCAAAACCATATATGATAGATATTTGTATTTTATTTTATTTTTTTTTTAGATTCAGTGTAAGCTTTTTGACATGCTGCTAGTAAATCATTATGTACACAGACGCAAATAAAATAACGCAGATTAAAAGTTTGTGTCAATAAAATAAACTGAATAAGGTGCATCTGAGAACATTAAGAATTCATTGACAGGTGTATTTAGCCTTTGTTAAATTTCTCTTTGCCTTCATTTCACATATCACATATTTAGGTGGGTTTTGCATTCCCATAGACTAGTATGAGAAGGCGAAACTTGCTTGGATTGAACAAAATTTTGTCGACACATACCCTTACATTTATGATGAGTACAGCACATATGTTATAGGAAAAAAAAAACAATTTGTCATGTTTTCAGTCCAATCAAAGAGCCCCATGGCCACAGCCATGTCATGCACTGCTGACCCCTGAATCAGTAGTCAAATGGCATCTTTGAAGGATCTAACAGCAAGACCATTTAGCAGAACAACATTGTGAAGAACTCTTGTGAGCTAATATATATTGTGTAATACAGATGATTTAACATGCATTAGTATTTAGAAAGGCCATTCCACACTTGCATATATTCCAGTACATTACCTTATCGCTAATAAATGGGTGTCTGTGTCTAATGTAGCCATCAAACAACTACAAAGCAGATAATGTGTGAATTACCATGGTTCCTAAGCATAAATTAAACCTTGCTTAACCCCTGCACTACAAGAAGAGGTAGAAGAAAATACTAGGCATTGCGTTTGTCCCTTCACTGCCTCCTGAAACCCTCCTAAAGCTACTACATTATTGGGACTTTATTATGGCTTATATTTGCCTAATCATATGCAGACACCCTCTGCTGACACTGCACCCCCTCCCCTAACACCACATGGCAATTCTGGGTTTTGATATGTCTCTCAGGCCTTGTTCATTGCATCATGGTATGCAGCAAGGGAAAGTTCTTCCCTAGTAGAATAAAAAAGAAATATGAAGAAAGGAGAGTAGTGAGGCTAGTACTGGGGAAATGTGAAGTAAAGTGGTAGGGTTAGAGTCACTCTCATGTTTTTGCAAAAAATGAAGGGAAATCCAAAATTTTATACTTAGCATTCAAACAAGAGGGGAGTTAAATATTCCAATGGAAACATCTGCACTGGTGGCCACTCTCCTTACTTTGGAGAAATTCCAACTCACCTTCTGTTGGGTCTTCAGGACAGGAAGTGAACTGAAATTCCCCCAATGGGACAAATCCAACTAAATAATCTTTGTTGGCTATGCATACATTTAAATGTATAGATTTTATTACAGTAGTCCCCAGCAACAAGCTTGCTGGTTATTCAACTTTTTGGCATCTATTCAATACTGACATCACGTTTGAATAGTCTGACCACATAACAGTAAGAAATATCAATGTTTGCATGTGAGTACAGTATTTATTCCAGTGTATGCAGATTTGTAGCACCGTTATATTACTGTTAGTATTTACTATACTATGCATCTTCTTACTTTTATTTATTGAATACTAATACCAACTGATTATCTGTTAGATTTGTGCTGAGGCGCCAAGGTCATCTGAGTGATTACTAAAAGAATAAGTGACACAATTCTAAAATAATGACGTTTTTTCATATTCCTTTTTACCTTTTCATTGTATTACAATAAGCCTATAATCAAGAAGTATCTACCCTTGCCTCAGAAGGTCAGCAGCCTGAATGTTTCCCATAACTATTAGAGGCATTAGAAAATAATTAAATGAATAATATGAATATCTGAACAAAAGCCACATTTTATGAATACTAAGTAAAAAATAGTACATAGGAGATTGAAAGCATAGTATTAAGTACATTATTTTTGTAAGTTAACTGCTAATAGCTGCAACTAGGATTAGATATACCAGTAATATGTATAATTTCCATAAGCTACATCAAGAAAATATAAATTTAAATAATTGTATCTGTTAATCTGTTTTATCTGTTTATCTGAGGTTTACTATTAGTGAGACAATTTTTGAAATTCTAAGTATGTGTTTTCTTATGTTGTTGGTAAAAAATAAAAATGTCTAGCAAAGCAAAGAAATTTTGGTGGTTCAAAGGGCCTTTGACAAATGTGTCATTTTTAAAATCAGATGTAACTCAGCGTTAGTATTCATATAATAAGTCGCCAATGGTGTTTTGAAGTCAACATTAGGAGATTCAAATATTTACATTTACTTAAAAGGCAATAAATACTTTTTTTAAACAAACCCTCACGGACCTCTGTAGCTGTAGGAATTGTGGATAAATAATCCTCCCAATTTACAACAAATCACTTTAATTTTCTAGCTTGTTTTACTCAGTCCTCCCAACATCCATTCAGCAACTTGTCAATATTCTAATCTCTATTGTAAACACAAAGTAGATGCAAAGGAAAAGGGTAAAGAGTAGGGTGCTGAGATCAAACTTGAATTTCTTTAGTGATTATGCTTTAAACTTTCAGGATCAACTATTTTACAGTCACTGTAACTACAGAGGTCAGTCTATGCCTTTTCAAAGTATATTCTCACTTGATATTATTGTAGCACCCTCTAGTGTGCTAGATAGGAAGTACATAGTTGTTAGTGTAGGAAAATGTGGCTTTGCTAAGAGCCAAGCCTGGGTTGAATCTGGGTCAGGGCTGAGTGACTCAGGGAGGCTGAGTGACTCAGCAAGCGACATCTCTGGAAACTCCCCCTGCTCTCCGGAACCTTGGAGAAGCTTCCAAAAGTAAAGGGTCAAGTTTAGGAGGAGCTGCTTGGAGTATTGATGAGAGCCCCAGCCACTCCCCAGCACAATGGGCTGGCAGGGGGCAGGTACCTCATAAATACTAATGGATCAGGACAGCAAGGGGCAGTCGGGTGGAGGATGGAGTGCTGAGGAGGATGTTGGAGGCCCTCGCAGGGCATCCTATAGTCTGGACTTTCCTACACAACCAAGGGGCCAGAGTGTTGGGTCAGATCCAAAGGAGTATCTCAGCTGAGTTTTTCTGCAAGCAAGTGTGCTAGAGAATTGAGGAGTGTATAAAGACTGTACATAGAAGAAGTGTCCCTGAAGTTTTTTAAAGTCAAGGGGCGCATCCCATAATACCCCTATTCCCCATCCAAGTTTATTCCCCTCAAATAAAAAAATAAATAAATAAATACTAGACTGTTTTCTGACTCTGACTCTGAGAGACTGTGAAAATTTGGTGTGCCTGGCTGTGCAGGGTGGGGGGTCCCATTTCACTGCAGCTCTTTAATACAAATAAATATTTAAATATCCCTACCCTGGTTGGGGTTATACTTTATTCTAGCACAGATTCTGGACATGTTCAGGTTTACCTAAAGATACAGCTCAGGCAAACTTGAAAATGTTCTATCTAAACTGGACAGCACAGTAAACCTCTATCATGTCAGTGGTCTTTTCTAAATGACCATGAATCTGAGCTTGCAAAATTCAAATAGCAGTGTGCTATCTATAGCCAATTAGAACTCTTATACTATGCAAACTTTAGTAAAGTGAAATCTGATTGGATAATACTAATCTTGAAATATCTTTGCACTGCAATACACAGCTAAGATTAAAACAGGTAACTTTTTAACCTGCTTAAAATGCTTCAATGCATAGCCAAATCATCGACAGCCTTTATTTCAGCAATGCACTGTCCAATGTCACTTGACTTTATGGTTTCCAAAACAAGCAAAGTCCTTTCTTGTATTAACAGAGGCATGGACTCCAGAGAGGGAGATATCATTTTGACCCTGTACAAATCATTAGGAAGACCTCATCTGGAATATGCAGCTCAGTTTTGGGCACCAGTTCTTAAAAAGGGTACCAGGGAACTGGAGAAAGTGCAGAGAAGGGCAACCAAACTGATAAGATGCATGGAGGAGCTCAGCTATGAGAAAATATTAGATAAACTGAATTTATTCTCTCTTGAGAAGAGTAGATAAAGGGGGGGATATGATCAACATGTATAAATACATAAGGGGTCCATATAGTGAACTTTGTGTTTAATTGTTCACTCTACGGTCAACACAGTGGACAAGGAGGCACTCGTCTAGAGGAAAACAGATTTCATCTCCAAATACGGAAAGATTTCTTCACTGTAAGAGCTGTGAAAATGTGGAATAGACTCCCTCCAGAGGTGGTTCTGGCTAGCTCACTAGATTGCTTTAAAAAAGGCCTGGATTCTTTCCTGGGTGTAAATAATATAAATGGGTACTAATATTTATAGATAAAGTTGATCCAAGGAATATCTGATTGCCTCTCGGGGGATCAGGAAGGTTTTGTTTCCCCCTGCTGTAGCAAATTTAATCATGCTTTGCTGGGGTTTTTTCCGCCTTCCTCTGGATCAATTGCAGGGTTAGGATTGTGTATATGGGAATGTACGGTTGGGTCTTCTTTACTGTTTTTTCTTTATTTTATTTGTTGAGCCAGATGGACTTGTGCCTTTTTTCAACCTGACTTACTATGTAACTTCTCACTGAACATTGAGTATAATCACCATTGAGATCCACCTGTGTTCTCTTTCTCCACCTTTTTTTTTTTACTAAATTAAAAACGTAACTGCACTTTTGTTGAGAAAAAAACATTCCCCCCTGGGTGATCTATGTACATTACAAGGATTTTAACAATTTTAACAAAAGGTAGGCAGATTCCTACCTTTTGTTATTCTGAGGAAATCATTGTTTTATTCCTCTGTGCCTCTGGGTCTGTGCTGAATGGGTCAAATGAGAGTGGTTTCATAATTATCTGTCAGCTGTGGCAGCTGCAGGGCTCTAATAAGGAAAGCTGCTGGGCCTGCATCCCTTTAGACGTGTTCCTATTGGGAGTATCTCACCAAAAATAACTTGTATCTTAGGCAGGCTTCTGGGAAAATTGGTGAGCTAATCACACAAGCAGGAAATTATGTTTCAGGGGTGTGGTCAGTACACATTCTGTCATATTGCATTGTATTGCATTTTAAGAAAATTACAACAGCTGCAGATTGAAAAGGAAAGGTAATTATTTTTAATAACATTTAATTACAATATGATTTGTGTCACAATTGTATACGCTATATTGTTTTTTCTTTATTTGCTATTTCTTTTCCCCACGAAAATGGAGTTACCCGTTAAATTCTTCCATTGGTTTCCAGTGCCTGAAAACATTTTATTTCTGCAGTATTGTGCAGTTAAAGAGGAACTGCAGACATGGATGTTGAATCTATATAAATACTACAGTATGCAGTTTAACCACTTTAATACAGGGCACTTCCCTCCCTTCCCGCCCAGGCCAATTTTCCCCTTTTAGCGCTGTTGCATTTTGAATGACAATTGCGCGGTCATGCAACACTGTACCTACACCAAATTTATGTCATTTTCCCCCCACAAATAGAGCTTTCTTTCGGTGGTATTTGATCATCTGTGCGATTTTTACTTTTTGCTAAACAAATAAAAAAAGACCGAAAAGTTTAAAAAAAAAAAAAAAAATTTTGTTTATGTTATACAATTTTGTAAATAAATAATTTTTTTCCTGCACTGATGAGCACTGATGAGACTGAACTGACAGGCACTGATGAGGAGGCACTGATGGGGTGGCACTGATGGGGTGGCACTGATGGGGTGGCACTGATAGGCGGCACTGATAGGCGGCACTGATATGCGGCACTGATAGGCACTGATATGTGGCACTGATAGGTAGCACTGATATGCAGCATTGGTGGGCACTGATAGGCGGCACTGCTGGGCACTGATAGGCGGCATTGATGGGCACTGATAGGTGGCACTGACGGGCACTGATAGGTGGCACTGACGGGCACTAATGGGCACTGATAGGCGGCACTGGTGGGCACTGATGGGCGGCACTGATCGGCACTGACGGGCGGCACTGATGGGCACTAATGGGCACTGATAGGCGACACCGGTGGGCAATAATGGGCACTGGTGGGCGACACTTAAGGATGGCAATGATGGGCACTTGTGGGCAGCACTGATAGGGAGGGCACTGGTGGGCAGCACTGATGGGGTGGGCAATGGGGGGCTCCCTGAGCCCTGATTGCCATCCCTGGTGGCCATAGTGGGCATCCCTGGGGTCATAGTGGGCATCCCTGGGGTCATAGTGGGCATCCCTGGTGGATCTAGTGGCATCCCCCCCCCGAGGGTCTGCACTGGTAATCAATGATCTGATTACCAGTGCCGACCCCCCCCCTGTCAGGGGAGCCGCCGATCGGCGCTCCTTTACTCGTGCCTGTCAGGCACGAACTAAGGAAAGCCGATCAACGGCTGTTCCTATTTACTATGTGACCAGCCGTGATTGGACACGGCTGATCACATGGTAAAGAGCCTCCGTCAGAGGCTCTTTACCGAGATCGGAGATGCAGGGTGTCAGACTGACACCTCGCATCACCGATCGCCGCTCTGCGCGCCCCCGGGAGGCGCCCAGAGCGGAGTTATCCTGCCGCCGTCATATGACGTCCGGTCAGGATAACTCAACCACATTCCCGCCGTCATTTGCC
This sequence comes from Pelophylax lessonae, assembly GCF_965119305.1. NCBI lineage: Eukaryota > Metazoa > Chordata > Amphibia > Anura > Ranidae > Pelophylax > Pelophylax lessonae. The sequence goes on along the minus strand of NC_138772.1, from coordinate 424,159,320 downwards.
TATAGGGCGGGCGGGAAGTGGTTAAAGAGTGAAATGCCTAATTAACAATTAGTATTATTGTAATGCTTAAATTTTAGAGGTAAAACAGCTTCTTTTTTATACACCATGTCCGTAAGCAGACATTTTTACTATGGGAAACCCTGGTTGCACTAATCTTGGCAATAGGCTGCATCGCTCCGCCTCCGCCGGCCCAATGAAAATTCGCACATGCGCAGTAAACGAGCTTTCGGCTGCACATGCATAATATTTAAGTTCTCGCACATCTTCTCCTATCTTTACCTTCATTCCGCCCCTTCCGGCCGTCCTCGGCTCTCCTCTGCCTTCCTTCAGGCCTCCTCTCCTAGCTACAAACTCTCATGAGAATGAGAAAAGAAAAAAAAATTTCCTGGAATAAGTGAATATTCTATTCCAGGAGACAGTGTGAATGCAGTACTCTACATCACTCGCCCAGGCAAATGACAAGCAAAGAAGGCAGAAGTAGAGAAAATAAGGTAAAGTGTTGTTCCTGCGAGCTTAACAGGTCTAGCACTTTTCTATGAGAATTGCAGTGAGTACAGCACTCTCTCTTAAAGTGGAGTTTCGGCCTTGAATATCTTTTTTACCTAAAAATACCCCTATAATACTAATCCATCGCCCTTTACAGAACCGCTATTCTCATACTTACAAGGTGTACAGTATTGGATTTTAGTCAAAATCTTACTTTTAAAAACGCTGTCTGGGCGCGGCCATCTTAGACGTGGGCATCTTAAGCCGCAGTGTAATCAGCTGTGTCCTTCTTCCTGATTCCAGGGAGTGTTCTGGGAGATCTTCCTGATTCCAGCCTCCTGGGAGTGATGACAAACAGCTCCCAGGATGTAATGCAAAGGCGGAAGTGATGTTGGTGGCCGTGGCCACAGAGGGGGGAGAAGGAGGAAGTACAATCAAAAATGCCCTGAAAATAAGGTAAGGGACCCCCGAAAAAATCGAAAATGCCCAATTGTTGATCAGCATAGCGAGCACTCCAGGAATCACTAAAGTTGCAAAATAGGCCGGAACTCCACTTTAAGTGTATCTGACTATATAAATTATATAATGCTGCGCAATATAAAGTGCTCCAAATAAATATATAAATGTGCAAAATACAATCAGTAATAGATAATAAATTATCAAATGAATAAATATTTTAATGACAATCAATCATAAGATTTAAAGTGCAAAGTGTGCCATTGTGATCAACAATTAAATAAGTGAATAAATAAATATTAGGAAATCGGTGAAATATTTAAAAACATATGTTCAATGTGTAAACGCATTTCAAACAATATTGTTTTCTTAAAATGTGATAAAATGTGATAAAAGTGCTCACGCTCTCCTGAGGGACTGGTATACCATCTATAACTCAGGGAAAAGCAACCCTGAAAGGGTAAACACAGTGGTGTAGTGGTTAGCACTTTCACCTAGCAGCAAGAGGGTCACTGGTTCAAATCCCAACCATGACACTACCTTCCTGGAGTTTGCATGTTCTCCCTGTGCCTGCATGGGTTTCCTCCCACACTCCAAAGACATGCTGGTAGGTTAATTGGATCCTGTATAAAATTGGCCCTACTATGTATGTATGATTGTGAGTTAGGGACCTTAGATTGTAAGCTCCTTGAGGGCAGGGACTGATGTGAATGTGTAATGTATATGTAAAGCACTGCATAAATTGACAGCACTATATAAGTACCTGAAATAAAATAATAAACTGCACTGTAAGACCTTTGCTTAATTGTTAGTTTACAGGAGTGGAGTTGAGAACCCAGTCACATAGGGTGTTGCAGTGAAGGTCACCACGGAGGCTGCTACTGGATGCCCTATTTTGTCACTATATAGTGGACTATATATAGAATTCTTTGGGAAGTGCAATTCCCAGTATGGTAGATTATCCCCGATCACTTTTATCACATTTTAAGAAAACTGTATTATTTGAAATACGTTTACACATTGAACATATGTTTTTAAATATTTCACCAAGTTCCTAATATTTATTTATTCACTTATTTAATTGTTGATCGCAATGGCACGCTTTGCACTTTAAATCTTATGATTGATTGTCATTTATATATTTATTCATTAATTTGATCATTTATTATCTATTACTGATTGTATTTTGCACATTTATATATTTATTCAGAGCACTTTATATTCCGCTGCATTATTTAATTTATAGAGAAAATAAGGTACTTACTGGCACAAAATTACCTTTTTTTCCACCAATGATAACACAGCAGGGACAAAACTTTTAATATTAGGAAAGTTATAAAAATGACTGAAAGTCGGCTTTAAATAGGGTCTGTTTGGCACACATTGCATAAAAATCCATTCTCAGTCTGACTTCCTCCATGAGGAAGATTTCGAAAAGATAAAATCATGCATTGTAGATAATATTAAACAAAGAAAGTGCATCGCTCAGAACAGTGGAGCCGTTGCGTGTGGCTGGAAGCTGTATTCCGGGTGATCAAGCTGAGGTGTTCTCTGTAACACCATAAGACAATTAGTCAAACAAAAAGAACAGCCAGCAACTTCGTATTCTTTCAATTTCTGTATTGTCACATCCCAGTGAATAAAAAAGTAGTGGCTAAAACATTTCGGCGATAAGCCTTGGTCACAGCCAACATTAAAATGAAAAAGAACATATATATATATATACACTATTAATATAAAATGGCTAACTGTGGACTAATTGTAGATAATATTACTATGAAAAATTCCATGCAAAATATGAGATTAAAATTACCATGATGACTGATATAACCTTATTTATGCTAGAATCAACCTCTCTGCCCTCAAGTTATGTGGTTTTAGGCACCATTTTTCAGCATCACCCTGCTGTTTTAACCAAAAGTGCATTATCATGCCACCTGCAGCCAATAGGTTCAGTTTACTTTTGGTATTTCTCTCAAAAATTTTTATTGCATAAACACATTCAAATCTTGAAATGTTAAACGTTGTACAGAAATACATTTGAATGTGAGTACAACATTCATTAAATAGAAAATTGTTTTTTGTTTGTTTTTTTATTCTGATATCATAATTTTTTTCCATGAATTGAATACATTTAAGCATTTGCTAAAAATGGTTTATTAGGTAATTTTCATAACTGCTTTGTTTATGTAATTTGTAATTGTTTGGATGATTGTTTACTGTATATTCCTACATTCCAACAAATCAAACAGCTGAAAAGAGTTTTCATCAGTGGCGGCTGGTGCTCAAAATTTGGGGGGTGGGGGGGGGGGGCATTGCAAACAGATAAACAGAAAAATGTAATAGGCATTGCTTTGCGGCAAAAAAACGCTGTAAAAAATTGCATGACTTTGAGGTCGCAAAAGTGTGAAAGGGGCCTTCAATAATTAAGGTATAGTGTGCCCCCTTTCAATGCACATTGACCAGCATGCCCCCTTTCAATGCACAGTGACCAGCGTGCCCCCTTTCAATGCACAGTGACCAGCGTGCCCCCTTTCAATGCACAGTGACCAGCGTGCCCCCTATTAATGCACAGTGACCAGCGTGCCCCCTTTCAATGCACAGCGACCATCGTGCCCCCTTTCAATGCACAGTGACCAGCGTGCCCCCTATTAATGCACAGTGACCAGCGTGCCCCCTTTCAATGCACAGTGACCAGCGTGCCCCCTATTAATGCACAGTGACCAGTGTACATGCCCCCTTCATTGCAGTGACCAGCGTACATGCCCCCTTCAATGCAGAGATCAGCGTACATGCCCCCAATGCAGAGACCAGCATACATGCCCCCTTCAATGCAGTGACCAGCATACCATTTCCCCAATGCAGAGATCAGCGTACATGCCCCCAATGCAGTGACCAGCATACATGCCCCCAATGCAGTGACCAGCATACATGCCCCCAATGCAGTGACCAGCATACATGCCCCCAATGCAGTGACCAACATACATGCCCCCAATGCAGAGTACATGCCCCCAATGCAGAGTGCATGTCCCCAATGCAAAGTACATGCCCCCAATGCAGAGTACATGCCCCCAATGTAGAGTGCATGCCCCCAATGCAGAGTGAATGCCCCCAATGCAGAGTGAATGCCCCAAATGCAGAGTACATGCCCCCAATGCAGAGTACATGCCCCCAATGCAGAGTGCATGCCCCCAATGCAGAGTGAATTCCCCCAATGCAGAGTACATGCCCCCAATGCAGAGTACATGCCCCCAATGCAGAGTGAATGCCCCCAATGCAGAGTTCATGCCCCCAATACAGAGTACATGCCCCCAATGCAGAGTGAATGCCCCCAATGCAGAGTACATGCCCCCAATGCAGAGTACATGCCCCCAATGCAGAGATCAGCGTGCGTGCCCCCAATGTAGTGACCATCATACATGCCCCCAATGCAGAGTACATGCCCCCAATGCAGAATGCATGCCCCCAATGCAGAGTGAATGCCCCCAATGCAGAGTGAATGCCCCAATGCAGAGTACATGCCCCCAATGCAGAGTGAATGCCCCAATGCAGAGTGAATGCCCCCAATGCAGAGTACATGCCCCCAATGCAGAGTGAATGCCCCCAATGCAGAGTACATGCCCCCAATGCAGAGTGAATGCCTCCAATGCAGAGTGAATGCCCCCAATGCAGAGTACATGCCCCCAATGCAGAGTACATGCCCCCAATGCAGAGTGAATGCCCCCAATGCAGAGTACATGCCCCCAATGCAGGTTACATCCCCCCAATGCAGAGTACATGCCCCCAATGCAGAGTACATGCCCCCAATGCAGAGTGAATGCCCCCAATGCAAAGTACATGCCCCCAATGCAGAGTACATGCCCCCAATGCAGAGTGAATGCCCCCAATGCAGAGTACATGCCCCCAATGCAGAGATCAGCGTGCATGCCCCCAATTTAGTGACCATCATACATGCCCCCAATGCAGAGTACATGCCCCCAATGCAGAGTACATGCCCCCAATGCAGAGATCAGCGAGCGTGCCCCCTTACCTACCTGGAGCAGCAGCGGGCGGGGAGTCTCCACGAGTCCTTCCAGCAGCGGTGGCGGGCGGTGCGAGTCCTTCCAGCAGCGGCCGCGGGCGGCTTCTTCTGAGTCAGGGGTGACTGGTGGCGTGATTCCATAAGTCCTTCCGGTCACGCCTCCTTCTCGCCCAATGGCAAGGGGTTTGCCTTGCGGCCAATCAGGAAGCACGTATCGGACGCGCTTCCTGATTGCCCAGGAGGAGGATCGGTGTGACAATAGTGAATTTTCATTCGCTATTGTCACACAATGGGTGGGCTCAGGACGCACTGCTCTGTGCCCCGGGTCCACCCTTTGCATCACCCTATTAGAGCCTCTGGCTCTAATCAGGTGATGCCAAGTAATAAAAAATCCCATTGTACTCCATGCGTCCGGCGCCCCTGCATGCAGATTAGGGGGCCGGACGCATGGATGGAGGGGCGGCGCCCCTGCATCCCCTGCATACACCAGCCGCTGCTGGTTTTCATTGCCAATTAGGAAGCTTTGAAAATTAGCACAGTAGTCAAAAAACTATATCTAGATGTTCCCTTCGCAATTGCCAAAATGTAGATATGTTGTGATGTAAACTTTTTATATTACCATGGTGTTTTAGTTCAGTTTGTGGCTGTGGTTAGTCTAAAATAAAGTATTTGATCTTTTACAACATATTAATGTTGTAATGGGTGAAAGCAATGCTTTGGGGCTGTGGCCCTCTGTCGACTGCAATGTCTACTGGTTTAACAACCCAATATAAATTATCTCGGTGCAGGTTATGCAACCATTTCCTATTTATAGAGTATATTTAACATTCAAAGGTCATCTGATCAGTCCAGAGTCCCTTTTTTAGGCAGCTACCTGTTCTGTAGAGCCTATTTATGATGTCGGTGTGGAGCTCTTAATCCCAGGACAGTATAAATAATAAGCAAATATCCAATTAGGCCATTTTTTCAAATACACAGAAAGAAATGTTAAATTGCAGGAAAGAAGAATGTGACTGTCAATAGTATAAGTAAAGTCACGTGTGTTCTGGGCATCATTATCTCCAAGGATTGTGTCAGAAGCTCTAGAATGAAAGTCACTGATTCATTGAACCTGACTACCAATGACAAGGACAGGAAGGATTTGATTTTCTTTTCACTGTAAGGATCAATCTTTCTCCTGTCTTGTTATACCTTCTTATACCTTCTTGTGGATCAGCAATTACAGTATGAAAATCAAATTGAAAAAGAATAAATGAAACTGACTTTTTATTTACTTTTTTAACATGTTTCTATGTTTTAATGTCAACCTGTGCCCAGGCTATGGGCATTAAAGTATTTACATTTATTTTCTTAGCAATCAGTAAAAGATCCTTAAAATGAGCCCTCGCTGAACTTTGTAACTCCTGTGAAAAAAATGATCTTCAAAGCTCACGACAGAGCCACTGAAATTGAAGCTCTTTTCTACCTTTATTCTCTGGCAGCAGGAACTTGGCAGGCTTACAGTCTTCTAATGTGAACAAAAATCAGATGTAGAGTAAGAAACTGGCTGAAACCCAACTTCAGAGTCTCTGAAACGATCTTTGAAAATGAACTGCTCCATGCAACTAGAGGTCACCAAGGACTTGTTTAAAGCTTATTTACCATTTGTTAGGTGTACAGTACTGTGCAAAAGGTTTAGGCAGGTGTGAAGAAATGCTTTCAAAAATATATGTTTTAATTGTTTATTTTTATCCATTTACAAAATGCAAAGTGCCCAATCAATGGTGTCCTCAATACTTATCAATACCATCAGGGAGGTGTGCAATGGGCCCCAAATTTATTCTGCAGCAGGACAACAACCCCAAACACAGCCAATGTCAATAAAAACTATCTTCTGTGAAAATTAGAAGTCCAGGAAGTTATAGTTTGGCCCCCACAGAGCCCTGATCTCAGCATCGAGCCTTTCTGAGATTACATGAATAGACAGGAGGATTTGAGGCAGCCCTTTATCCATGGAAAATCTGTGGTTAGTTCTCCAAGATGTTTGGAACAACCTAGCTGACGTGTTCCTTCAAAAGCTGTGTGCTGTTTTGAAGACAAAGGGTGGTCACACCAAATTTTGATTTGAATTGAATTTTTATTTTGTTAATTTACTTTCTATTTTGTTCATCCCCTTTCTGCCAACAGTACGCATATATGCAGCCTCACAAAATTGAGTCTTTATCTGTGAGGCCGCACATATGTGTACTTGTGTTTGTGCTTGGAGCACTCTCCCAGCACAGAGACTGGGCTCTCGTGGTGGAGAACCCTGGGCCTCCTTCTAACGATTGGGACCCAGGACCACCAATTCCGGGTCACCTGCTTGCTGTGATAGCTTCAGATTGGTTATTACAGTGATCAGTCACCGTGTAGCTCACCCATGTTTTTCCTTTATCTTCTGAATGGAGAGAAAAATATATTGTATACATACAGGAAATATTATATAACACATTGTATACATACAGGATACATTATATATTACATTGTATACATACAGGATACATTATATAACACATTGTATACATGTAGGATACATTATATCATACATTGTATACATTCAGGATACATTATATCATACATTGTGTACATACAGGATATATTTTATAATGCATTGTATACATACAGGATACATTATATCATATATTGTATACATACAGGATACATTATGTAATACGTTGTATACATTCAGCATATATTCTATAATACATTGTATACACACAGGATACATTATATAATACATTGTATACATACAGGATACATTATACAATACATTGTGTACACACTGGATCCATTATATAATACACTGTATGCATACAGGATGCATTATATCATACATTGTATACATACAGGATACATTATGTAATGCATTGTATACATACAGGATACATTATACAATTCATTGTATGCATACTGAATCCATTATATAATACACTGTGTAGATATAGAATACATCATATAATACATTGTATACATACAGGATACATTATATCACACATTGTATACATACAGGATACAATATTTAATACACTGTAATCATACTGGATACATTATATCATACATTGTATACATACAGGATAAAATATTTAATACACTGTAAACATACTGGATACATTATATCATACATTTTATCTTCCTAGATCAGGGTTTAATCTAGGTCATTGTTAGGGTTAGTGATAGGGTCAAGGTAAGGTACAAAGGTCAAGGCCAGTGTCAAAGGGTTGGGGTCAAAGGGCAGAGTCAGTATATTTTGTGTAGCATTTTTATAAAAAAGACATTTTTTAAAATTAGTATCAGTGTCAGACAGTATCAATGTGTTTTAGTTAGGATAAAAAAAGCAAGATGCACACCATTGTTTCTGGGCCTTACAACAGGTACAAACAACAAATAACACACATATGTGGTATCACTGCAATCCTCAAAAGCAGGGGAATTTGTTTGGCTTGTTCTTTGGTGGTAAGTTATGATAATTGCAAGAAATATACAGCCAAATACATTTTGTTTTTATTTTGGGTCAATTTTCCATTGGTGGGAAAAAAAAAATCAGCAGACATCCATTACAAGTTACCACAAAATGAAAGCCCAATCTACATGGATACACAAAGTAGTTGTGATATGTACATGTTTGCTAACACATGTCAAGGTTGCAAAATTGTGTTCAGGCATTCACATTTGTTTCACCCTCATTAACAAAGGGGTTTATGGATAAAAATAAAATATTACCAAATTTATTTCTGAAAACATTCCTAATTAACAGCATTTTTTCTTACCTGTCTAAAACGTTTGCACAATACTGTATATAAACAGCAAATTCAGACATATGTGCAATTTAGGTCCTGTTGGCCACAAGATTAGCCACTTCTAGGCATTGTAATTACCAATGTATAATTGTTTTTTCAGTCGTACCGGCTAATTACCCACTTGCTGACCACCCTATAGTACTTTTACTGCTACTGGTCGGCAGCTGTGGGCAGAATCACATAAAAAATAAGTGGTTTTGCTTTTCTGCCTGCATGGAGAGCGTGCACACTGCTGCCGGGACACTTCTGCTATGATGATTCACAGCACAAGCTAATTTGCGGGTCCCAAGGCCTCGATGTCCTCTGGCACCAAGCGATTGTTAGTAAGACACAAAGAACTGAGAAATGCAAACAAGGCATTTCTCAGACCAGTTTTTCTGACCATATTTCTGACCAGTGTGGAAGGGACGATCCTGTGTTCCTACAAAGCAGACACTAGAATCGATCTCTTTCCCTAGTGAAAGCACCACACTGTGTACACAAAAACACTGGCGAGGCACACATTTAACCCTTTGATCGCCCTAGATTGCCCTACGGTCCAGTGTCATTAGTACAATAACAAAGTACCAAAAGTGTCAGTAGTTACCCATTAGGGGTGACCTAGAGGGTGACCATGGCCTTGCTTCTCATACTCTTACATCCCACTGAAAATCCATTTTCTAATTTTCTCATTATTTATCCTATGTTTTATGCCTTTTTTGGGGTTACTTATTACGCCCCTTGTTCTATGCATTTCTATACCTGGACTCTGTTTTACGCATTCATATTGTAGCTTTTGTATGTTCATAATAATAATAAAATATTTTGATCAAGAAAAAAGTGTCAGTAGTTTCCTGATAGTTCGGCGCAATATCACAGTCCTATAGACCAGGGTTTCTCAACCAGTGTGCTGCGGCACACTGGTGTGCCGTGAAGGGTCCCCAAGTGTGCCATGGCAAAATGACCCCCAACCTATGCATTCATATGTAATCTGTTCTTTACTTACTGCAATGATTGCTAGCAGGTCTGCTGGCTGGTCAGTTGTTACAGCGGTCCCGGTCCGCTGTCTGATACTCGCCTTCTGCTGCCACAGGCAGTCAGGAAGCTGTGCGGGCCTCCCGACTCGCGTCCTGCCAACCGATGACGTCATCGGTTGCTATGGGCGGGTCAGGCGCACAAGCAAGGGCTTGTTGGACGTTAGAGCCCGGGAAATGCTGGCTGGTGCGAGAGGAGAGAAACCAGGAAGGAGGATCTTCTGTGCCTGCATGTCAGCTCTGTGAGTACACAGGATTATCTGGCATAACTTTTTTTAAATATTTTAACCTACTCAATAAATGTACTACTTAGGATTTTTGACCTACCCTTGAACAGTGTTCCTCCCAGCTGTTTTCATTCTGCTTTGTTAGTACACAGGATCACCTTGATGATTGCTTTGTAAATGTAATATATATACTGTATATATAATTTAAATATATGTGGGTATATAAAAAGATAAAGATGTTTGTTTTAATTACTGTATTACTATATTATACCGTTAATGATAACAGTACTTTTTAATAATATTGTATTCTGCTTACAGATTTTAATTTTTTTTTCCACTTGCACGTCTGCTGCAGTTTTGTCTGTCTGTGTGCATATATACATGTGTATGTGCATCTATGTATGTGTGTGTTCATATGTGTGTGTATATGTATGTGTGTATGTATGTGTGTATGTATGTTACTTTTAATCCTGCCCCCCCCCCCCATTCCTGTACCATCATAAATCCTTTTTTTAGGGCTTGTTTGTGATAGCAGCAAGGACTGCTGCTCCTCTGAACAGCAATTCATGCTCAGGTCACTTTACAGCGGCATTGTACAGGCGGTAAAGAGGCATTATGTTGCCTCCTCCCCAACTGTTTTAAGCCTGTAAATGCAACATCACTACAGGCTACCGTGCACTGCACACAGTTGCGGGGTAGTTGCAGTGCAGCCCCATTCACCATGGGTATACCTCCACCCCCACCGCATGTGTACACCCCCAGCTGCTGCCTCTGCAGCTAAACGGGGAGAAGTTAGGGGGTGGTAAAAACAGCTCAACCATGTGGTTTTACCACCCCTCCAACCTGACATGTGAATGAGCCCTTGGTTCACATCTGCATGGCTGCGTGCTGCGTGTAGGGCAGCCCATTCATTGCAATGGGCTTCCCTACCCGCAGAAATGCAGAGAAAGAAGTCCCTGGCCTTTTTTTTTTTAATTACGCCCCACCAAAAGCACCCTATGTTTGCCAATGTGTGGGGTACCATTAGGAATTATTGACAACCCTAAAGAGCAGAGCATTTGTGTGTATGTGTCAAGAACAAGCGCGATTTTGCGCGTGTTCCGCAACATACAGTAACGAGAACTGGACCTTAGACAGGGGTGCCTCGGCACTGAATATATTTTTCAAGGGTGTCCCGACTGGAAAAAGGTTGAGAAACACTGCTATAGACTATAAGCCATTCATCGCCGCCATTACTAGTATAAAAAAAAAATATATATATCCCATAGTTTGTAGATGCTATAACGTTTGCGTAACCCACCAATCAATATTTGCTTATTTGGATATGTTTTACCAAAACATGTAGTGTAGCAAAATACATTTTGGCCTAAATTTATAAAGAAATTAGATTTTTTTTAAAAATGTTATTGGATATGTTTTATAGCAGAAAGTAAAAAATATTGTTTTTTTTTTCAAAATTGTTGTTTTTTTTTTTTTTTGTTTATAGCGCAAACAATAAAAAAACGCAGTGGTGATCAAATACCACCAAAAGAAAGCTCTATTTGTGGGAAAAAAATACTTTTTTGGGTACAGTGTCACAAGACCTCACAATTGTCAGTTAAAGTAAAGAAGTGCTGTATCGCAAAAATGGCCCGGTCATGAAGGAGGGTAAATCTTCCGGAGGTCAAGTGATTAATAAGTACCATGGGGAGCAAGCCTGAGGTCCACTAAATCCCAGAGAGAATAACATTATCATGCTGTACTTGCTCCTATCATTGGTAAATTGGATTTTAGCATTTCACTGGCATATATTGTACAGGTCCATCAAATGAAATCCTGAGCTTTAATCCTTGACATTGTCAAATAACCATGACATTTATGTTCTGTTTCAGTGACCAGCATAGCAAGCTTGTAGCTAATATGAATTATTAGGTATATGTTGTCAGTTAAATACATGAATAGCTCTTTTATACACTAGCAGAGCAAATGCCTCCTTTTAACCTAATCATGAGATTTTCTCCCCCAGGTGTTAAAAAGCTGAAAAAATACAGTAGATTAAAAACACTTAGCTTTGGGGTTTTTTTTATGTTTCTGAGACAGATGACAAATCAATTAGCAATATGTTTCTTTAAGCAAGTTGATTAATACCCATTTCAGCAGTGAAAATGTCACTATGATAGATAACTGCATTGTAGATCAATATTATCTGCTAAAGTTCTCTGGAGACTTCAGATCTTGTAAAATCTATAAATACTGATGCTATGCATTACTGGAATTTATCAACCTTCTATCTCCATGACTTGCTGCATAACTATGAAACAACAGAAAATGTTTATGTATGCAAACAATTTCCTTATTCTTATAATTATATAGTTATATTGTCTAAATGTATTCATTTTTAGCATGGCATAAAAAACTACAGTCTAAAAATAATGCATGATGGAAGAGAGAATGAAGGAGTTTCACAAAACCCTGAATTTGTTCTTAATCTGCAAACATATAAATGTGTGTATTCCCAATTATCAGAGTACATAGGGATGAAGTTACTAAGCATTTCATTTATAAAGTGTAATAGCCAGAACATATTTTTTATATTTCACCACCATGGATATTTAATAGTAAATTGACCAACATTTTTATACGTAGAAGCTAGAAGGGAAATTGGCAGGCATCTCATGCCAATCATATGTCTGAAATCAAAAAGTAATTTCTCTTTAAACACTTCCTGATTGACACTGAATGTTTAGAAAACACAAAATTACATAGCACTGGCTACAACGACTTATCAGCAGACTCCTATTTTAGGTTCTACAAAGCGTAGGTACAAATGACAAGGTGATGTCTGATGTTAAAGATGAATGTCAGCTATGCAGAGCAGAGTGTTAAAATAAATATGCAGAGCGTGTGTTAAAAACAGGGTAAAGTGCAAAAGCAATGAACGTCAGCACTGAGGTCTTCTATGTCTACCATATCTAGCACTTTGTGTCTCTTGCATTCAGGCTCCGTTTCCACTATTGCGACTTGTTGTGAGACTTGACACATGTAAAGTCGCACAGCAAGTCAAAAGCCATTCATTTCAATTTGGCCCATTCTAACTGCTGCGACTTCAGTCACCGCGACTTGAAAAGTAGTTTGTGCACTACTTTTGGGCCGACCTCAGTGCGACTTCCTTCTATAATAAGGGACAAGTCGCACACTGAAAGCCGCAAACAACTTACACTACGAAGTCGCGCTAGAAGTAGCACGACTTCGTAGCCGCGATAGTGGAAACAGAGCCTCAAGCTTTGTGTATACTTTGAAATGTATCTACAAGTCCAAACCATACTTTAAAGGTGCATTCCAATTAAAACTGCACCTTGAGAGGTTTTCAAGGAACATAGGTTACATGATGAGTTTGTGACCAGGGTGCAACGTGGTGTGTCAGCGAGCAGAGATCACACAGAGGCTGAGGTGTATTAAGAAAGTCCCAACAATGCACAGTCCAGTAGGTAGGCACAGGCAACCAGAGCCACTTATGAAACTATAGCAGAGAAGCATTTCCTGAGATGATAATGACAGCTTCTGTAATGAGGATCAGGAATGTAGCCTGGCTGGTCCACACCCAAATGGGAGGCTTCCAAAGTTAAGATAGCATAGTCCCTGCACTTTCCCTACTCCTCTGAAACCTCTCCCTGTTGCTATGTGTTATCCCTGACAGATGGAGAACCTGTTCCTACACTAGCCACTCGCATAAGCATGCCAAACCAGAGTCCTAAATAGACACTGCACTGACCCAAGATGGCAGCCGAGGTCCTAAGGGGAACCAGCATCCAACTGGACAGCTGTCCCCCTGGTGATCAGAATAAATCATAGAGGAATTTAGGTCCTCACAACCTTCCCCTTCTGCTTTGGTTAAGTGCCACCTCTATTTACATCTGTGATCAGCTGTGATTGAACACAACTGATCACGTGGTAAAAAGCCGCTGATTGGCTTTTTACCTCAATCTGTGATCAGCAGTGTCCAGCAGTGGGTGCAATCATGGGAGACCACCATAGGATGGCCTTACAGAACTAGCTGTCCACGCTGTAGCCGTCATTTGGCTATAGCGTATTTTGAATGTTTTCCTGGGTGGCAGCAAATCCACTAATCTATGCCAAGTCTATATGAAAAGATTATACTCACTCAAAGGCAGACTTCACAGATAGCTAAACTCAAATCAAAAGAACATAGTTTGAAGGTACTGAAAGAGTTTATTCATAACCACTGTATTCTCATCTCAACTTTTGCTTTAATCTCTAGCAGAGCTGGTTTCAGATAAAATGGGGCCATGGGCAAATAATAATGTGACAATCCCTAATTCTGAGATTCTGTACTGCATGCAGAGGTGTCTTAACATTTAAAGGCCCTGCACAAAAAGCAAAATGTGTATGTTTTTAAGAGGTGACATAAATAGTTTGCACTAAACCTTTCAGCCTGTACATGTTATGCACATAAGAAATCTATCAATACAGTAGTGTAACATCTCTACAGTCAGTACAGTATCTTAATACAGATACATCTACCATAGACAGTATTGTATTGGTTGAAGGGGAAGGGTGGTGGTTCCTAGAGAAATCACCCCCCCCCCCCCCCCATAATGAGCAGCATAGCCCCATCTAGCTTACAAAATTAGATGCTATAGTACAGCTTTTATCAGCCTTTTCTTAAGGAACCGTTACAATGAGATCAGATCTAAGAGAACCATTTTTTTTTTTTTTTACATGAATCATTCTAAAATATCAAATATATCATGGCTGTGTTTTCTAAAGTGTTACTAAACCCAGAACCCTGAATTCACTATATCTGGTCTCCCACCGTACACAGAACATGGAAATGCAATTATTTTAGTAAATATAAACTGCTAAATACATTTTCTCATCAGCAGTATATAGCAGTCATGTGACTTTCTATCAGTGTCTGGTTTAAGCTTGTAGAAGGAGTTTTCTTTTTACTCTGACTGTCCTATGAGGTTGTAGGACCCCTGACCCTCTGTCTGGACAGTGCTGATTGACCCTGTCCTAAGAAAAAAATAAAATCTCTAGCACATGCCAATTCACATGCTTCGCATAGTCCATCTTGGGGGTGAGCAGGAAAGGGTGGCTGTGTTCATATACGCAAGGGGGCATGGATAATGTTTATTGTATTTTATTAATTTTATTTTACAAAAAATGTGAGTTTATTGTCACTTAAAATAGTTGCAAAAAAAGGAATGCATACTGTGCAAAATGCTTCCTTACATTGGCAGTCAGTGAAAAAGTGCCCCCTTACATTTGTGTTAACTAAAAATGTACCCCCCTACATTGGTAGTCAGTGGAAAAAGACCTCTTACATTTGTGGTCAGTGAAGTGCCCATTTACACCAGGGGTCAGTGTAGTGCTTCCTTACATTGGTAATATGTGTAATTCCTCATTACATAGGTGGTCAGTGGAGAAAGGCCCCCCTTGATTGGTGGTCAGTGAGAGAAGCGCCCCCCCCCCCCCCCTTTCCTTGCACTTGCGATCTTTGGGAATAGTTTCTAAAGTTTGTGGTTAGTTGCAAGAATTCCCCCTTACAGATAGTTTAAAATATCACTTGTGTCAGTGGGAAGTTAACTGAGGGACAGCAATCTCTAACTGCACAAGAAATCCCTAACAGCCTCTGGAATGTGTAGCAGGCATTGGAGTTAAAACATAGACAAAGAAGGCATATACAGTGTTCCATAGAAATGTTATGAATGTGAAGAAATAGTAATTAACACAATGGATTAAACATTTGTATTGAAAGAAAAAGGATTTGACTTAATTAATATGGAATAAGTAAACAAAATAAACACAAGAAATAACTTCACAAGAATTTATCATGAAAGAGTAAACATTCCTACATCATTGTGAGACAACCAGTAACAAGTCCGCAGAGCCACATTCAATATTATAGTGAGACAATAGGGTTGATTTACTAAAGGCAAATCCACTGTGCACTACAAGTGCACTTGGGAGTGCAGTTGCTGTAAATCTGAGGGGAATATCTAAAATGATCTACTATCATCCAATCAATGCTGTTTTTATTTTGCTTGCATGTCCCCCTTCAGATCTATAGCGACTGCAATGCCAAGTGCCCTTGTAGTGCACAGTGGATTTGCCTTTAGTAAATAAGCCCCAATTACCTATTACAGCCAGCTTTGCTTCTGCCCCTCCATTTTGAGCTTTTAATGTTTGCTTTTCTGATGTTTCCTTATAGCAGCTTATTTTACTATTGCTTGCCCAGAGCCTGCAGCCTGTAAGATGCACCTGGTTCTGTGTACAGGCTGGAACAGAGCTGGTCCTGTGGCAGAGAATAACTCTCTGTAGGAGTCACGATACATCACTCTCTGCCATGGAAGCCTGGGGCCTCCCAGCAATTGGCCAGTTCAATTGCTTTGTATCATTGACAACTAGTGACTATGCACATACAATGCAGAGTATCACACAAAGCTATGTGCTTGCATGAGCATTCATTGTTTTCATTGTTGCCTTGAGGTTTCCTCTTATTTCCAAAGACGGGTTGATATGGGGTTTACGTTCTGTATTCTGCTCTGCTAACAGTGTGAGTGAACTATGATTCATAATGCACTTATGCAGATCCAACTCGAAAGAAACATACAGAGACCTATTTAAACATGGATGTGTATCTATATAAGAAAAGCTGATATACTTCTAACAAAAGAGATTGTGTAGGTTTCCAACAAAGTAGCAATATTTAATCACAGATTTTTAATACCTAGTAGAATGATTCTGCAGCATCCAAGAGGAGATGTGCTCATCAATACATTTTTATTTACAGAAGTTTCAGAAGCAGTATCTCCGACAAATGTTTTTATATGAAAAGTATTTAGAAGGTACAGTTCTAGATGCAGGCATTTAGCTTGTCTCGTGAATTTAGCTGTATATGAGTATTTATTCTTACTGGCCTAGTTTGCTGAAATCTTTTTTAGATAATGCAATTTAGATTTGATTGATGTACAGTATTTGCTAAATGCTTTGACCATTATTAGGTTCATCCATATTGTGCTCAGTTCTTTCTGGCTCATGGATAACAACCTATTATAGCACTTGCTGATTTTTCTTCTGTCTCATCCTTTAGCACTGACTCCCCCTGGCTAGATGCCGCTTATAGTCCTTAAAAAGATTGGCTATTCACTCAGTGTGCTCCATGCTTTCTAGGTAGACCTTGCTTAATACAAGTATCAGTGCACTTGGATAAAGGGTTCTTGAAAAGAGACTTTTGTGGGGTATAGAAAACAACATTAGTGTTTATCAGGTCTTGAAATGGAACTATATCCTAACAATGAAATCTTGGTGGCAGAAAAGCTCCTTTTCTGCCTACCAACAATGTTTCTTTGGAATGCACACTGGCAACGCATACTCCAGTACATTCTCAGCATGTCTCAATGCCGATATGAATTAACTTCTGTGCGCATTCTTGGGAGGTACATCATCCTGGACAGTCCAATTACAATAGCCAAAAATGTCAAATCCATAATGTAGCAGGTTTTTCAGGCATAGGGCATTGGGCCTAGCTACCTCGAGGATCCCCACAACCTTCACCGGAGTGGTCCCCTCTTTCTCTACGCAGACCCCCAGGGAGCAGTTTGCAGTACTCATGAACTGGGAATGCTTTCCTGAAACTGGACCCCTCTCAACTCCGCTGGTCCTCGGCACACCGGATCCTCTCTGCAGCTCAGTTCAGCCCTCTGTCACCTCAGGCAAGCCGCCAGGAACACCCGATGCTGCTGACAGGAGGAGAGACAGTCATACTCTCCCTCCTGGGACTCTGCTTCCCACCAAAGACCTGCGTCATGCGTTCCCCTCAAACTTATACCCACTCCCAGAATGCTGTGTGGCAGAATCTGCCTTTCTGGGGTTGATACAGGCCTGAGTGCACCATTGGCTGGGTTTCCTCCACTACCCAATGAGAACCCTCTCATGGAGCACAATGGGGAGACTCCCCAGTCTCAACAGCTACACCTGGGGAACATGACAGCCCAGCTGAAAATCATGGCCCTGCTGTTAGGCAGCCAGGGCCCACAATAGTTTACCTAGCACCTAATTTGTAGGGTGCTACAATAAGATGATTGAACAGAGATGGAAACACTGACAAGGTAGCTTGCATCTTTGGAAGGAAGGTATTTATAACAGACTTTAGTTCCACTTTAACAAAGACCTGATCCTTGTACCTATACACCTAAACCAGGGGTCTTCAAACTCTGGCCCTCCAGTTGTTCAGGAAGTACAATTCCCATCATGCCTAGTCATGTCTGTGAATGTCAGAGTTTTACAATGCTTCCTGGGGTGTGTAGTTCCGCAAAAGCTGGAGGGCCGTAGTTTGAGGATCCCTGATCTAAACAGACAGCTGAACTCAGAGATGACAGCTTGAACATCCGGAAAGGGTTTGTTCACAGCTGTATTACAGATCTTGATGATGTGAACATTCCCAATAGGTTAAAATACAATAGAATAGTTAGTTCCAAAAAAATAAGAAAACATGATATGTGCAACACAACAGGTATAGTAGGGACTATTAAAACATAAAGTGACATGTGCTACAAAGCTGCAGGGAGAGGACTGATACCTAAGCAGAATACATAGCTGCATCACTACATTTGACCCAGTAGGTGTAACATGGCAAACATAATGAAATTGTACAGTTCTTTGGGATTAATCATCTTACCTTTTAAATATACTTTTTTTTCTGGGCAATTATTAAAAATAATCAAAACATTTTTTTCAATTTCAACTTTTTTTTTAATTCCTTTATTGAGAAGAACAAAGTACCAGAATACAACAGCAGCACAAGTGGTTACATAGGAATCAGTCAGTCTAGCAGTATGGAGCAGGTATACGGGTATGTGCTATTGTAAGAAGCCAATAAAACACAAACAGCATCGGGAACATAGGTACTGTATGAGAACAACTGAACATTTCAAAAACAAGGTGGGAGCATTCAGCGCAATTGGAGCACAACGGGAGTTTAAGATGGCATGCACACATATAGCAGCCGGGTACTCCCACCCAGGCGTCCTAAAAAGGACGAGTCTGATATACAGGAAATATCGGCATACTTAGTGGTGCTAGGGAGGTGATCACAAGGTAAAGTAGCAGAAATTAGAATGCCGGAACAAAGGGAAGAAAAGAAGGGAATGTAGTAGCAGGTATAGGGTGAGGGGAGAAAGGACAGGAAAAGGAGGTTCAGGACCAGTACCCCAGGAAGGCCACCGCGAGGACAATGTGGGGACACCGTGGCGGCAGGGGGCTCCCTGCCGGTAAGCATCAGTGCCAGGAAAGAACAGCCAAGGCATCCAGCGGTTCCATGTCTGCTCCTCCGTATTTCTAAGGGTGGCCATCAACTCTTCCATACGATGGATCTCATTGAAAACCAAGGCACAGCGTAGGGTCGTCCCCCACCTTTACCGCCGTGAGTTGTTTAATGACAGAGGCAAACTCCTTCCAGAAATTTCGCAGTGAGGGACAAGCCCAGAAAATATGAAGCATTGTTCCCCTTTCCGATCCACACCACCAACACCTATCAGGACAGCTCGCATCCATTTTATGTAGCACGGCAGGAACTATGTACCAGCGAGTTAAGATTTTATACCTGACCTCCTGATATTTACAGTCCATAGAGGACTTATGGGCCAGCGTCAGAATTTTGTCAATTTGCCCTGGAGTCAGTGAGATGTCAAAGTCCTGTTCCCAGCGGCGCAGGAAAAGTAATTCTTGCTCCCCAGGCTCGTCGGAGAGGAGTGAGTACAACAATGAAAGATCGTGTCTGGGGGGGTCCCCATCCTTACAGATGGCTTCAAGCGGGGTCAGAGAGCGTGGCGCGTAGCCCCGCCTCCGGAGGGAGAGAAGGAAATGCGCAGTTGGTAGATGCTGAGGGGGGCGAGGGAGGTCCTGGGCCAGGCTGCGATCTCCGAGGGGAATGGCACATCGCCCTGTCGCCAGAAGTCGAGGAGGCAGGTCTTGCCCGCCCGTGCCAGGCTGCGCACTCTAGCATTTGTGCAGCTTGGCGGAAAATCCGGATTGCCCAGTACGGGTGTGAGTGGGGATGGCACGGGCACGACCCTTGGGTGGTCCTGGATGCGCTGGGATTCGCGTAGAGTGGCCCTGATAGTAGGATGCAAGAGAATGGGATCTGAGGGTTGGAAGGAGGACCAGGGAGCCAAGGGAGTTAGCTGTCCTGCCACACTCACCTCCAGACCAACCCAACGTTTAATGTCCACGTTGCAGTGCCAGTCGAGGACACGCACAAGATGCAAAGCTCTGTAATACCAGAAAAGGTTCGGGAGTCCCACTCCCCCTTTTATTTTGGGAAGAGGCAAAGTCTGCAACTTGATCCTGGGCGATTTAGAGGCCCAGACAAACGAGCAAAACAGTGCTTGGGTCTGGTGGAAGAAGGAGAGGGGGTCGGCTATCGGCAGGCCCTGCAGGATGTAAAGAAGTCTGGGTAAGACATTTATTTTCAGCACACTGCAGCGCCCGAACCAGGTCAGCGTTAACGATTGCCACAGATGGAGATCACATTTGATAATCCCCAGTAGGGGTAGAAAGTTTATGCGGTAAAGGTCAAATGGGTCAGCTGTGATACAGACTCCCAGATAGGTCAACAACCCCGCGGACCAATTGAAAGGGAAGGAGACCCTTAAGGAGCGCTCAACCTGGGCCGGGGAGGAGATGTTAAGTCCCGACGATTTAGACAAGTTTATCTTGTAATTGGAGAGAGTGCCGTAGGTATGCAGAGTGCAGAGGATGTTCGGGAATGACACAATCAGGTTAGTAACAAAGAAGATCAGGTCGTCCCCGTAGGCGGCCACCTTGTGGTGGCCCTCGGCCGTCTGGACACCTGTGATGTCAGGGGACCCATGGAGCGTGCAAAGGAGAGGTTCCAACGTCAATATAAAAATCAGAGGCAACAACGGGCACCCCTGACGGGTGCCATTAGATAACGGGAGAAAATCTGAATGCCAGTCGTTGACACGGACGACAGCAGTCGGTGACGAGTAGAGGGCTAAAATGCATTGCAACATCCGGGGTCCCAGGGCAACATGTGATAGGATGGCCCGGATAAAACTCCAGGCCACCCTGTCAAAGGCCTTCTCCGCATCAGCAGAGAGAAGCACAATCTCTGACCCGGGTTGTGTTGTCCCTGGCCTCGCGAGCCGGAACAAAACCGACCTGATTGAAATGTACAAGGTGTGGTATATGGGTCAGGAGTCGGTTTGCGGAGGAGGGAGATAGGGCGAAAACTGAATAAGAGTAATGTAAAAAAAAAAAGCGTAATGTAGGCCCCCTCCAGAGCTGAATTGAGATGCGAGAGAAGTGGTTGGCCAAGGTGGTTGAAAAACGATTGGTAATAGGGTAACGTAAAGCCGTCCGGGCCAGGTGCCTTTCAGGGTTTTGACTGAGCAATAGCGAGGGACAGCTCATCCTCCGTGATCTCGCCCTCCAGAGCAGACGCCTGTTCCGCTGAGAGAGAGGGCATACCCGACTCTCGGATACAGGCCTGGGCTGCATCCTGCCTCAGAGAAGAAGACGGGGAGCGGCCGGGGGGAGCAAGGTTATAAAGGGAGTAAAAAAAGGAGCGAAACTCATCCGCAATGGCCGCTGAGGTATGGGCCATGCGGCCACCCGCTGCCTGGACTTGAGAGATATGGGTCCGCTTCCGTGGTCCCCGCAGCGCCCGTGCCAAAATCGCCTCAGGTTTGTTAGAGAGCTCATAAAAGTGCCTCTGAGCCTTCCCTCGCTCTGGTGAGGGGTGGAAGAAGCTCAGCCGCTAGGGAGCACTTATGAAGTCCACTAAGGGCCTCGACCCGCACCAAAAGAGCCGCAACCGCCCCCTCCTGCTCCTGCTTATGTATAGCACCAATGCGAATAAAAGCCCCCTGAATAACACACTTGTAAGCCTCTGAGACCACCGAGGGTGAAAGAGAGGCACCGGAGTTTTGAGTAAAGTAATCAGAGAGCTCCTGGTCAGTTTTCGCCAGTATTTCCGGGACCTGAAGAAGCGACTCTTTAAGATGCCAGGTCAGGGGCCTAGGGGGTCCACGTTCCCAATCTATCGTGACGTGGGCGGGCATGTGGTCTGACAGGGAGAAGGTGTCTATGCGGGAGGAGGTGACCAGGTGGAGGTTGTTCTGCAGGATCAGGATGCGGTCTATCTCAGAATAGGTGCCATTCGCTGCAGAGTGAAGTCACGCTCACCTGGATGCATGAGGCACCAAGGATCGGTCAGGTCGAGGAGGGAGAGCTCCCTTTTCAATTGAAGAAGCCGTGCATAGGAGATGTGGGACATCCCCTTGGACGTGTCAAGGAGAAGTTCAGAGGTGTAGTTGAAATCTCCACCCATCACGAGGCGCCCTTCTCGAAATCCCAGCACGACCGGTGTCAATTGCTGCAGGAAAGATAAATGATCTGAGTTAGGAAAATAAACATTGAGCAGAGTAATCGTAACACGGCCAACATTACCCTTCACCATCAAGTATCTGCCCTGTGGGTCCGCCAATTCCGCTTTAAAGGTCCAGGGCAGAGACTTGCGTAGGAGGATGCTAACCCCCTTAGACTTAGGAATGGGCGAGGGGGCGTGATACGCCCAGGGAAAGTCCCTATTGTGAAATTTGGGTACGGCATCTCGCCGGAAATACGTTTCCTGCAAGAACTCCTTCAGATCCGCCAGTAAGCGTGAGCGTTTCTCGTTGAGAGGCGTTGAGAGCCCCCTAATGTTCCAAGTGGTGACCTTATAGCCCAGGGCTGCACGCCCCAAAAGGGCAGGCATGGCCCACCCCGGAGGCCGGTCCCCGGCCCAAGGCGGAGGAGAGAAGAGAGGAAAAGAGGAGGGGGGAGAAGAAAAGAGGAGGGGGGAGAGAGGGAGGAAGGAAAGGGTCAGGAGGGGGAGAAGGAAGAGAGAGAGAGCAAGCGGAGAGGCAGGCAGTGGGGGAGGAAAAGAACACAGGGGAAAGGGGGGAAAGCAAGAAAAATGAATAAAAGGAAGGAGAAGATAAAAACTGGTGAGGGCAGAACTGTATATCAGTGAATACACTAAAGGTGTTTAAATCGTAACCAAGCGCAACCAGGCTCAACCTAGTGTGGGGTGGTGGAGGTAGTAGGCACTATAAGGAAGGTGGAGACGTGACCAGGGGGTGTCAGCCCGCAGAATGAGTAACAAAACTGGAACCCCTTAGCCAGGAAACACTGCAGAAAACATACACAAAGCCAGGATACGTACCCCGGTAGGACATTAAAACCCCCCGTGAGGCCGTAGCAAGGATGGGCACCACAGCCCCCCACCTCCAACCCGCCCAGCCACCCTCCATCCCTCAAGAGTCAACAGCGAAAGTCCGATATGACCACGGCAGGAGAGCCTGCCACACAACCAGGGGAAGGTGACCAAGCAGTGGAAGGGGGGGCCAGCCGCGCAGCCAGGGCAACAACCCACGGCCACTAAAGTCCGGGGGTCGGTCGGCCAGACAGCACAGACTGACATAAGGGGGGGAAGGGAGGATGGCAGCAGCCAGTGGGCCAGCAGGACTTTAGGAGGTGGAAGGCATCCAGGGCAAACCTGGAGTGTCTTAAAGTTCGTGGGAGGCCGGGGCCTCGATGGGGTCTCTTCACACAGCCAATCTGGAGCGCCTTCTCCGGGGACGCTGGGGCCGAAGCGAGGGAGGTCACGAGGCGCCTTGATTCCAGGGATTGCTGAGCCAGTCAGGAACCGGGATCGGAGGAGTCTCTAGGAAGGCAAATAGGTCAGGGAGTTGGTCAGGCCATCTTAGTGCAAAAGAGTCCCCATTTTTCAGGATCACCAGATGGAATGGGTGGCCCCAGTGATACGTGGCACCCACAGTGCGGATTACTTCCAACAGGGGCTTCAATATGGCCCTCACCTGCAGGGTAAGGCGTGAAAGATCTGGGAGGAGCCGTATAGAAGCCCCATCAAAATCCAATGGGCCGTGATTCCAGGCCCGCAGCATAATGTCCTCTTTCAGGGAGAAAAAATGGACCCTGGCCAAAACGTCACGCAGGTGGTCTGCTCCAGCACTGCGGGGGGTCTGGACCCTGTGCACTCTGTTTATCTCGATATCCTCCATAAGGGGGCGGTCCAGGAGCTTGTTGAAAATGGCAACGACAGACGCCTTAAGGTCAGGGCCCAGGGTGGCCTCCGGAAGACCCCACAGCCTGATGTTATTCCTACGGCTGCGGTTCTCCCCATCATCCTGCTGCAGTTGGAGAGTGATGAGTTGCTTGTGGAAATGGAAAAGGGAAGAGTGGGCCTCCTCCACAGCTTCCACCCTGCCATCCACCTGGTCTATGCGGTGCTTGAGGGTGTTTATTTCCAGAGAATTCACAATGGAGGCCGCCATTTCAGTAAAGTCCTGCTTCATTGGGATAAGGGACAGTATCTCCCTCCACTCAGAGGCCGGTGGATGAGGCAGCTGGCTGGATGAGGATGCAGGGGAGTCAGCTAGTGGCAGTTCTGGGGAGACTATCGGAGAAGGGGGGCCCCGGGAGGAGAGATGCGTACCGTGGGCTGGCTGTGACCCGTTTTCAAGGTCTTTTTCTGCGGAGCAAAGCCTGCAGTGGACAGGCGTGGCAGCCCCATCTTGGATCCCTCGAGGCCGTGTGATGCAGAAAGCCCCCGGAGGAAGTAGGAGGAAATGTCCGAGCCCCTGTTGGCCAGGTCCTGTATGTGGAGCCGCACCTGGCATGTAAGGATCAGGAGGTAACGGTGAGTTCCCCGGCTGTAAAAGGGCTGAAACGCCCGCGCTGGTCACGGAGCTCCTAGGCTGCACGTCCTCACAGCGCCATCGCCAGTCCATGCCCCTTCAATTTCAACTTCCCAATGTCTATGTGGAAAGTAATGCCACATAAATTGGATCTGCACAGCTGTGCAGTAGCCTTAGTCTCTTCTGTATGTAAAGCAAAGGGCACCATTGGTTACCTGGTATATAGGGGGGAAACAGTATGGTCATATAGCAAAAAAATCTGTGGGGGAATGAATCAGTCTTACCTATCTTTCAAAATAAGAGGTGCAGGTCCTGGTAAATCGAAGGCCAGGAATCTGCAGTAATGGCCTCTGCCAAGTTTGCAAGCTATAGGGCAATCAAACAGGGCAACAGATCTAAATCTCCAATTACAATATGCCCACTGCATTGTCCTTTGAGAACCCACAAAGCTTTGGATATGGTAAACTTAAAAAGTCTTCCACAGGTGAATACCCAGATAAAAGCACATTCTTTATTAAAACAAGTATAAATGGGGCGTGGCCTGAACTCGATGGCGTGAGGACGCATCTTCTGTGAGCTCCTGCTTCCCCGAGTCTAGCTCTCATCCTGCAGCAACCGGACCCCGCATACTTACCCTCCAATGATGCCAGCGAAGCGCCGACTGTCCTCTCAGCCTCCCGGGGGGTTTCCCTCCCGCTACACGGACCTCCGGAATCTTTTTTCGGTCACCGCGCAGGGCAGGCACAAGGCGGCCAAGATGGCGGCGCCCTGATCATCACCGAGCACCACGCTGCCTCCCGGGCTGAACTCTACCTCTGGATCTCCGCTCCTTCAGGTACAGGGGCGCAGCCCAATCCTTTCTTGCCGTATGCCGGGGTCTCCCCCTATTCCACTGACTCCGGGGACACTGAAGGGGACTGGGACTGGAAGGCTCATATAAGGGCCTTGCCCACTAAGACTGAGATTATACACTTGATCACCACTACAGTGGAGCAGTCGGTCACTCAGGCCCTGGAGGGGTTGCGGGCAGACACTGAGGCCTTGGGACATAGGGTGGCATCCCTGGAAAGCGGTCAGGATGAGCTCATGCATTCCTTTTCCTCCATACAAGAGACTGCATTTACTCATGACACTGTACTGAACACATTAATGGATCAGCTAGACGATTATGAGAACCGAGACAGGCGCCAGAACATCCGCATCAGGGGTCTCTCTGAAGCTACTAGAGCCCCTGACCTGGTCCCCTCTGTCCAGGGCATATTTCGCCAGATTCTGGGGGACAGAGCACCGGACATCATAGAGATTGACAGGGCGCACAGGGCCCTGCTCCCCCCACCACAGGATGGGGATCACCCCAGAGATGTTATCTGCAAGCTTCATAAATATGCTCTGAAAGAGGCCATCATGAAAGTGGCTAGGCCTATGTCTGTCATGCAACGGCGCTCCCTGCGCCCTTTACTGGATATCCTTCACACCCATCAAGTGATCTACCGATGGGGTTTCCCCTTTCGCCTCACGGCGTCTAGGAATGGCAGTCAGCTGTGTTACGGAGCAAGGATGATCTCCAGTGTTTTTGTGCCGCTTTGGATGTTCCCTTGACGGATTTTCCTGACTGGAGATATCAGAGCAACATCCCTCTCCCGCAACATCCTGAACGGTGGCAGCAGGTTACCCCCAAATCGGGTAGACGACGGAGAGGCTCACGCCATGGTTCTACGCGTGCCTCTCAGCCAGACTGAGAGGCCTTTTTTCTCTAAGGGGGCCCGGACATCCCTCTTAGCCCCACGTTGGTGTTTGCACTTTATTTTTCTGCTGGTCTCCCTGCAAGGGGTCTCCCCTTGCAGTCCGTGGTAGGCTCGGGGTCCACTGCGGCCCTGGACCTCCCCTGGACATGCTGCAGGACTTGTTATGTTTGTTATGTCTGTTATTATTTGTAGGTTTGGGGATGCATCGCTCCTCTCCCTGACAGTTCAGTCACAACGATGGTAATGAGTAAGCGACATCTCTAAGTCGTGAAACGCGTCTGCCTTTGTGTCCTGCACTCACAGTGTGATGTTTCCAGTTTGCCTATTTGTTTGATGTGGAATAAATATACTCCAATTTTGATTTACATCGGAGTGCGGTCATCTCTTTTTGCTTCATAGTTCAGTCACAACCCCACATTAGGCAGCCCTGAGTGTGTATTACTCTTGAGGGTTTTGTTTTCTGAGGTAGCCTTGTATTTTTTGGCTACGGCGGAGCATACTTGTGGTATGTTCCGCCATAGTGGAGACGGCTTTTGTCTCCTCTCCCCAGGTTTTTTTCCACTCTATCCTTTTTTTTTTCTGTGTCACTCCCCCTTTTTTCTTGCCTTATTTCCTGGAGGCTTTTGACATACATCAGGCGAACGGAGCAATGCATCCTGGAGACTCAGTTGCCCAGATTGGTGCTTGGTACTGGGCACTGCACTTATCTAACTATGTGAGTATATATCTGCATCCTTTCATGCTTCCTTATGGCTGATACGTTACGTGTGACCTCGTATAATGTACGAGGGTTATGCTCTCCCAATAAGCGGGGCAGGATGTGGCAGGAACTGCGTCATTTACGCCCTGATGTTCTTTACCTTCAGGAGACGCACTTCACTGCCTCATCCACTCTTCGCTTACCAACTCAGGTGTTCTCTCAATGGTTCCACAGTGTATCCCCGATTGCTAAGGCCAGAGGATTGGCCATTCCTCTTCGAGTCACTCTCCCCTCTCTTTTAGGGCTCAGAGACACCTTCGGAGGATGTTCAGGGTCCTACATTTGGTGGATTGCTAGTGTGTCTCCAATCCTGGTGCCAAGGACTATAGCTACTATTCCAAGGTTCACGATATGTACTCTAGATTAGATCTGCTCATGGTTGATCAGTTCCACTTGGATTCTGTACGTAAGGTGCACAGTCCCTGGAGTCTCTTCGGGGCACGTTAACATTATGTTTGGAACGGAGGGCCCGGGATAAACTGTGTTTCTGGGCTCACCGATTTTACGAACATGGTAACAAGTGTGGTCGCCTCTTGGCCCGCATGCTGTGTAAGCGTGCTGAGGCACGCCATGTCCATGCTTTGGAGACCTCAGAGGGGAAGGTGGTCAGCTCCTCCCAGATCGCCAAATCCTTTCAGCAATTTTATGAATCCCTGTATCATCTTCCCTTCTCGGGGGGGGGGGGGGAACGGGTTGCTCCACATTCAATCGTATGTGCTGGACTCTGGCCTCCCCCAGATCCCGGATGGGGTTCTGGCGGAATTAGAGACTCCCATTACTGAGGATGAAGTACGCAGGGTGGTAACGGGCCTACAATCGGGCAAGAGCCCGGGACCGGACGGGTTCACGAATCAATATTACAAGGCCCTGTTCCCTGTCCTGGGTACGCAGACGTGCACCTACTTTAATGCTATCTCTGCTGAGCAGCCCCTTCCCCCAGAGGCATTAATGGTTCACATAGTGGTGTTACCTAAGCCGGGTAAGGATCCCCAGCGGTGTGCTAGTTATAGGCCTATCTCTCTCCTCAATACCGACACCAAGATTTTGGCCAAAATCATGGCACTACGCCTGCAAGATCATATCGCTGCCTTGATACATCCTGACCAGGCAGGCTTTATGCCCCTAAGGGAGGCCCGCGACAATACTGTCCGAGCCCTTCATATTCTTCACTGGGCCCAACATGGCCCGGACAAGAGTCCACACCTGGTCCTTTCCTTGGACGTGGAGAAGGCCTTTGACAGGGTGGCCTGGCCCTATCTGTCGGAGGTCCTCCACTTCTTGGGGCTTGGGGCCCGCATGTTGGGATGGATCTTGGCACTATACTGTGGCCCGAGCGCCAGGGTCGGGGTGAATGGGTTATTGTCGGATCCCTTTTCTATCTTCAATGGCACCCGACAAGGGTGTCCTCTGTCACCCCTCCTCTTTGCCCTGGCCTTGGAGCCCTTCTTGAGGAGAGTGAGGGCTGCCTCGGACATTGCTGGCATCACTGTGGGTTCTGTGGAACACAAGTTATCGGCTTATGCCGGTGACCTGCTGTTTTATGTGTCCCGACCCCAGCTCTCTGTCTCTGTACTTGTACGTGAGTTGGACTTGTTTGGCAAAGTCTGCAACTTCAAGATTAATTATGACAAATCTGAATTACTGCCCATTCATATACCCCCGGACATGTCAGAGACATTGCAACGGTCATTTGGCTTTAGATGGCGGGAGGACTACCTTCCATATTTGGGGGTTAACATTTCCCCTGACCTAAAAACGCTGTACGATAAGAATTTTGGGGACATCCACCTTGATTTGGAATCTTGGGCGTCACATTCTCTTACATGGTTTGGACGCATCAATGTTCTTAAAATGACTATCCTCCCCCGGTTGATCTATTTGTTCAATACGGTCCCCATACAACTACCTCTACTTTTTTTCAAACTACTGCGTCATTCCTTTTTGAAGTTTGTGTGGAGAGATAAGAGCCCTAGCCTGGCCTACTCTATTCTTAGGAGAATGAAGGCGGATGGGGTGGGGTGGGACTCCCGGACGTTTCCCTGTACTACAAAGCGATGGCCTTGGTTCGTATGTTGAATTGGGCACACGATACCATGACCAAACCCTGGGTCCCATTAGAGAAAACATTAGTGGGAAGGAACTTATCCGGGGCACCATGGATCCCGAAGAGCGATAGAGAGCTCTCTGAGTGGACTTCTCCACTGATGAGGGCAACACTCCATATTTGGGATGGTCTTAATGCGACCACTGACTTCTCCTCCGGCGTGTCCCCCTTAGCGCCCTTGGGAGGGTTTCCTTGGTTTTCTCCGGGTGAGGATGTCCATTTTTTCCGATCGTGGAGTTAGGACGAGAAAACCTATTGTGGCAAGTTTGCGCCAGCGAGCACATTGCTATCCCTAACGACCTTGCAAGAGCGTTCCGGGGACTTTCTGATGTCCGACTGGTGTTACAGACAACTGACTGACTTTATAGCAAAGCTTACTACTGCCCCCCGATCGATTGAGCACCTCTCAATACTGGAGAGGTGGTTTGTGGATCCCCCCAGAATCCCGCCATCTATTGTCACACATGTATAAATTGATCTTGAGCACGGTTTCCTGCACGCCCCCTTACTATGTGCGGGAATGGGAGAGAGAGCTGGGGGTGGATTTCTCCCCTCCGCGGCTCCTTCGGATCTTTCGCTTGACCCATGTTTCCTCCATTAGTACCAGAATATAGGAATCCTCCTACAAATTTGTGGCTTGTTGGTATAGGACTCCCTTTAAGTTGTCCCGTATGTTCCTGGGCGCTGATCCACACTGCTGGACAGGAGGGAACGTTCCTACACATATGGTGGGACTGCCCTTTGCTACAACCATTTTGGGACTCTATACATCACTGGGTACTGAAATTAGCTATAACCCCTCCTGATCGCACCCCACTACAGTTTTTTTTTTTAACGATACTCACGCTTCTATTAAAAAGTACAAACACAGTGTCATCCCATTCTTATTGAATGCAGCCAAATGTCTAATACCGAGACATTGGCGCCAAACTACCTGTCCTTCATTTGTCTGAATGGAAGAGGGAGGTTAACTTGGTGATGGAGGCAGAGCGGCAGGTTTTGACCTCTCAAGGTAAACAGGACCACTTTAAAGATACTTGGACTGGGTGGATGTATTACTCGGAAGAGATTCTCGATGCTTAGCTTACGGGTTTTGCATTGGGGACGTGTGACCACTTTTGGGTAATGTGTCTCCCTGATAGGGTGCCTTATCCTTATTACCCCTGTTTACTCCAGGTTTTTCCTTTGTCTGTTCTCTCTCCTCTTCTTCTTCCCATCCTTCTCTCTTTCTCTTACTAGCTCTGGCGGGAGCTGTCCATCTCATCTCCCCACTTTTTCTTTCCTCTTTCTACTGAGGCCTTTTCTTGTTTTATTCTAACATGATTTTTGATGTAGATGTTTGTGTACACTTGACTCCGGTTTCAATCCTGCCTGGCCTTCCTGAGAGTACCCCTTCGGGGGTCCTGCCAGGTAGTTGAGGCGGATATTACTATAAGGTTTATCCTTTGTCTGGCCGAATGGCACCTTCTTCATCTTCACAGCAATGTCCCCCCACTTTATGTATATGCTCATTATTTTACATCTATGTTCTATTCCATACTGGTTGTGCCTCTTTTCTGTTTTTACTGTACTGTTTGGAACTTAGTTTGGTTCCTCCTTTTGCACTGTGTGTTTTTGTACTTTTACGAATTTGCTAAAATAAAGATTATTAAAAAAAAAAAAAAAACAAGTATAAATAACACACACCAAAATTCGAATATTACAACCCTCACATCCCATAAAACACTAAAGTGCATAAATGCAAAATTTACTTTCTCCCCTTGAATGGTGGCCACACAGAAAATGCAAATAAACATTTTCTCTTGTTGGGTGTTAACCCAGGTCTGTATCACAAAATCATATACCTGTATATAAAAAGGTTCAAAAATACATAGTAAAATAAAAGACCTAGGCAGAGTATAAAGCTGGAGTATTAAAGAATATAGCAAAGAAAACAAACAAACCCTCCCCCCAGGTAATGGAAAACAAGATATAAAATACGTAGAAACCATGTGAAGTGAGATTGCCACAGAGTTGTTTGCAAGGTAACTGAATTGGAATGAAGAAAACCAAAAATCATAGTACCAGGATACTCGGCTTTGTTTATGGTGAGAGCATACCTGTAAATGGAGCTGTCCAAGGTGGACAAAGTTGGTGGCAAGCAATCTAGAAAACTATAGGGCATAGGTGAATTTTGTTTTATACAGTATGTGGTCATGGATTACCTGTAATAACTTTTCATGGTTATTCAGCTGAACGTAGACTAATTTTACCAAAGCATTAGGTATTTGTTGGCACATTTTAAATGGTTTCATTAAGTGGAGTCGAAGATTTTCAGCTTTTGTTCACATAATTAATTCCCTAGAATACAATTACAATTGATCGCTAATTGTATAGAGGGGCACATTTCAGATCTTTTACATGCATTGAATATGCAAAATAGACTGTTTGTGAAGACTTCCTAAATCCTAGGGCCAGTCTTTGCTATGCCAGGCAAGCGTTTAGAATATCTATAGCTTTAGTACTGCCAATAGAGCAACCCTTGAGCCTAAAGAAAATGGTGGACTCCTAGAACCATCACCAAGGCTTTAATGCTGCACTCCAAGGATTAGACAAAAGGTATCACACTGCAAGAATGAAATGCTTATTTAGTCTAGGGGTGTAGATATAAAGAGAAAAACTTAATTTAATCCTAGATCCAGCAGGGTTCCTCCAGCCATGAGATCAGTCCAGCACTGCCACCTCTATAAGGCGTTTCTGGTCCCATTCACATTTTTGCCTTCTCATGTACCAAGCAGTGTGAATACCCCTGCACTTCATATGATGACACTGAGGGACCATCAACAGTCTGCCCCCAGCCCAGAGCTACAGGCAGAAGAGAACAGTGCTGGCATGAGGGCTAGGGTAAGTAATACACCTTTTCCGTGCACCTCAAGACAGAAAGAGGTGTCACAATCTGAGGATGGGAACACCTGCGATTGTAAAACTCTGCGTATAGTGGGGCAGAAGGAATGAATAAAAGGGTATGCTAGGATACCTGTCCTAAAAGAAGTAGGAGCAGTGTGACTGCATGAAAACAGAGGTGTGTCAGAGTTACAGCATCTAAGGGGCCGCCTGGTCTTCACCAGAGCCACTGGATGTGTGGATGTTGCACTGTGAGGCAGCCCCCAGGTTGCAGCTCTCAAACACACCCATGCAGGCACAGTGCTAGCAAACAGCACACTGGAAGGCCTCAGGGTACACACTGGATACAAGGCACCAAGGAAAGACTACGGCACCAAGCTAAGAAGAGACACTAGGGGGAGGATGCAGGGAACAAGCGTGAAGCACAGGAGAGAAGGTGAAGCTGTGAAAAAGCACAGAGAGAGTTGGGCGCAGCAAACACAAATGAGGAGGACGCAAAATGAAGAAACAATGCTGTGGAGGGCACACACAGCAACAGAAAACAAATGGATACACAAACAATCACCTAAGAAAATAAAAGTGCAGCAAGAAAGAAAACACTGGGAACAGTGACAAGACGAAAAAAAAAAAAAACACTCAGAACACAAGTGTACTGAAGGAACAGCAAATGCCAGATGAATAGGGAAGTCCTGCCACAGGTGCAAATGCTTAAAAATACCTAGGTTCAGGGCAGATTGGCAGGAAACTGAGCTCCTTGGACAGGGTGTAAAACCCAGGGCCAGATCAATTTACATGGAATCATAACAATACCCCCCCCCCCCCCTTTACAGGACCTCCCTAGCCACTGGGGTCCGGGTTTAAAGGGAAAGCGAAAGTGGAACCTTTTCACCAAACGAGAAGCAGGAACCCAGAATCCTTCCCTCAGGACCAAAGCCCTTCCAATCAATCAGATATTGGAGTTCACCACAAGACTTTTGAATAAAAGATTTGATTAAATTCATATTCTTGAGATGGATTGGTAGGAGGGGTTGCCAGCATTGACAAATGAGAAAATGTGTTCAAGACTAACAGCTTAAGTAGAGATATATGAAAGGAATGGGGACTTATGGGAAAAAAAGGAATTGGGAATCTTAAGTAGAGATGTCCCGAACTGTTTGCCGGCGAACAGTTCCCGGCGAACTTCGCATGTTCGCGTTCGCCTTGGCGGACGAACATATGCGATGTTCGGTCCGCCTCCTATACATCATCATTGAGAAAACTTTGACCCTGTACCTCACAGTCAGCAGACACATTCCAGCCAATCAGCATACCCTCCCTCCCAGACCCTCCCATCTCCTATAAAAAAGCAAGGGCAGCATCCAGCTTAGATTCATTCTGAAGCTGCAGTGTTAGTTAGAGCAGGGAGAGGGCTGCTGTTGCTGCTGAATTGATAGGGAAATCATTAGCTAGGCCAGTGTTCTGTGTCCACTCCTGCTGTAAGGACAGCATCCTGACAGCACCCCAAAAAGCCCTTTTTAGGGCTGGTACATCAGTCTGCTTTTATTTATTTTTTATATATATATTTATCAGGCATTTTTGGAGGCAGGCATGACTTTTTTGGGATTAGTGTCGGGGGGGGGGGGTCTAAAAAGTGTACCTGTGAAGTTTCAGCTCTGCAGCATGTCCAGAACCAGAAAAGAAAGATCATATAGGTGTAAAAGGAGGGTTCCCACCATCCCTGCTCTACTGAAAAATGATATTTTTTTTCTGGTTCTGGACATGCTACAGAGCTGAAACTTCACATGTACACTTTTTAGACCCCCCAGACACTAAATCACACACAAAAAAAAAAAAAGTTCTTAAAAATTGTCATTTTTGATAGAGAGCCAATTATTGTAAACATTTAAAAAAAAAAAAACTTAAAAAAAAAAATTCTTTGGATTTAGTGTCTGGGGGGTCTAAAAAGTGTACCTGTGAAGTTTCAGCTCTGTAGCATGTCCAGAACCAGAAAAAAAAATTAGAATTAGGGTTAGGGCTAGGGTTAGGGTCAGGGCTAAGGTTAGGGTTATTTTTAGTGCTTAGGGTTAGAGGGTTAGGGTTAGAGGGGTAGGGGTAGGGTTACTAACTCTAACCCTAAGTATCTCACCGTAACCCTAACCCTATCCCCTAACACTAAACCTAACCCTCTAACCATAACCCTCTAACCTTAACCCTAACCCTCTAAGCCTAGCCATAAAAATAACCCTAACCCTAATCCTAACCCTAACCCTCTAACCTTAAACTTAACCCCCTAACCCTAGCCCTAACCCTAGCCCTAGCCCTAACCCTAGCCCTAACCCTAATTCGATTTTTTTTCTGGTTTTGGACATGCTACAGAGCTGAAACTTCACAGGTACACTTTTTAGACCCCCCAGACACTAAATCCAAAGATTTTTTTTTTATTTTTTTTTATTTTTATTTTTTTTTAATTTTTCCAATAATTGTCTCTCTATCAAAAATGACAATTTTTAAGAACTTTTTTTGTGTGATTTGGTGTCTGGGGGGTCTAAAAAGTGTACCTGTGAAGTTTCAGCTCTGTAGCATGTCCAGAACCAGAAAAAAAATTAGAATTAGGGTTAGGGCTAGGGTTAGGGTTAGGGCCAGGGTTAGGGTTATTTTTAGTGCTTAGGGTTAGAGGGTTAGGGTTAGAGGCGTAGGGGTAGGGTTACTAACTCTAACCCTAAGTATCTCACCATAAACCTAACCCTATCCCCTAACACTAAACCTAACCCTAACCCTTAAAGCCCAGTTCCTGTCCCATTTTGGTCGGTTCTGGTCTGTTTGCGGATGTTTGTGGTGCGTTAAACGGGGAGTTTGGTCTGTCAGAGTTTGGTCTGTCACTGTGAAGCGGGCGTAACCCTTACACTACCTGATTGATACAATATCATACCTGATCGTATACACACACTGGATGTTTTAAAGCACGTTATTCCAAACAATTTAGGAATGTTAGGTGATTTATGCCCTTTATGGATTAAAACCCGACTCTGCATCAACTACGTAATTTTCAATGGGAGTTTTGCCATGGATCCCCCTCCGGCATGCCACAGTCCAGGCGTTAGTCCCCTTGAAACAACTTTTCCATCACTATTGTGGCCAGAAAGAGTCCCTGTGGGTTTTAAAATTCGCCTGCCTATTGAAGTCTATGGCGGTTCGCAATGTTCGCCTGTTCGCGAACATTTGCGGAAGTTCGCGTTCGCCGTTCGCGAACATTACATTTTATGTTCGCGACATCACTAATCTTAAGCTGAGAGAATCCTGAGCAACTCAGACAGGCGGTAAAACCCAGCGCCGGATCAATGTATACAAAACCCGTGACAAGGGGGTTTTGCAAAGGTAGATTTTATCTAATTCCCAGCATTTAGCTTTAAAAGAATACATTAATGGAGGGTTTACAATATATAGTCAAAGGGGATTCTAGTGCCAATTCTTTCTTACCTGATGATTCCCCAGGCCCCCTCTGAGAAAAGAAAACCCTACTCTAGGAGTTGAGTGCTTTGGCAGAAAAAGAAAAGGTCAAACACTGAGACCAACTGTAGACAGACTCTGCTATTCTTACCATAGAAAAAAACATATTAAAGGTAAAGAAAGATATGACACATTTACACGAAATTATCAATCAGTGTACACTTCGATCAGGATGATTGTATTTGAAATCTGAATAAGCTGGGATTATCTGTGAACAATGTTAGCAGTAATTTTGTTTTTGTTATTTTTATTTTATGCCCATATTTATAACATATTTATACAGTATATGGGTAACATTTACTGTTGGCTAAGCTGTTTTAATTGACAAAAAAATCAATAATGTGTATCTTGACCTAAAGCAATTCTGCAAAACATATACCGTAGACAACAAGCTTCTATGACAGACATCCTTGCACTTTCCTATATTTGGTAATGAAGAGTTTATTCATATTTATATAGGCGATAGAAAAATTCATGCAATAAAGAGGGGAAAAAAAGAGACTTTTCCATGTACAATGCAATTTTTTTGCTGTCATGTATTAATTTGCTCCTTACGACAGCTGCTGCCTTGGGTGAAAAGAGACATAATAGACTTTTCTTTTTCTCAGTTTTCACTTTAGTTAAAAACAAACATTATGCCTTACCCATGTTTAACATCAATGCACACAGAAAAAATTGTGTTTATGTAACATATACACCATAACTATTCTAAATACTATTTTACTATGAAGAATTAAAGTATATATTACATATGATATTACCATGCCTGCCAAAGTGACATATTGATATTTATGAAAAGCACAACTGTGGCCCATAGCAAAGTTGTTATGGGTTATTATTCTTATATAGTATAATAGTTTTGGTTCATATATTTATAATTGCTGTTATATGTCTTGTAGCCCCCTTGTCCTAACCAGAGGCTCTTACTCTATATCAATTTAGTTTTTGGCTGGGCAGTAGATAGACTGATTTGTACAATTTTTCACCTGTTTTTTCCCTAAGTTTAAGTCTGCTCGTGATTTCTCACTGTTAACAGCAGATGTCCCTCGTATGACTGGTTATAGTATGAGATTTCACAACCAAACTAAGTTATGAAAATGTATATTACCTTCAGCCAATCCAGTAAGAGGTGTATGTCACTGGTGCATGTTGGGGAAGGATATAAATATCTGGGACAGGCCATATATTTGCTCTTTTCCCCTGGGCTGAGGCACAGGGAGGAGCTGCTGGATGGAGTTCTGCTGTTAGATCAAATAGCCTATTTGGGGCTTAACGTGTGCCAAAGTGGTTCTGAAGCTGTCCTGCCTGATCTGAAGGAAGCTGTCCCAAGGAAGAAACCCAGGGGAGGCACCTTTCTGGAGAGAGAAAGGAAGAAGGCTGGTCTCTTAGAAGGGCCTATTGACACACTTGGATGCAATGAAATTTGGGAACGTGCTTATAGTGTTGCAGAGTCGGCTTAAATGTTCTGACATTGTGAAGCTGGGCATTGATCTGGATCTGGAGAGTGTGTAAGTGATCTGCCATGGCATCTGGGACCCCTAGCCCTCACTTCCTTAATTATTCTGCAAAAAACTTTAAAAACCCAAAAGTGACTGGCCCCAGATATCCTTTCTTAGTCCCCCTAATATAGCCATAGACTTAGCTCTGGGGTGAAATGCTAGCCCTCCCCTGGCCTCTGGAGGCGTCAGAGGGGTACTATAATCCTTTTTATCATTTATAGTAAATAGCACATTACCTTTCTTTGATAATGGTTGTGTATAGCAGCCTTGTGCTTTTGAATAGATTAGCACAGATCTAGAGCAGAACAGAAGCTGCTTGCCTCCAGACTTTTCCTATATCTGAATGAAAATTCATGGGGACTATGTAAATAGGGCTAGGAAAGGACAGATTCAGCTACATTAAAAGGAGCCTAGCGCTCAACCTACTAACATACACTGCTCAAAAAGATTAAAGGAACACTTTGAAAACACATCAGATCTCAATGGGGAAAAATATCATGCTGGCTATCTATACTGATTTGGACTGGGTAAAGTGTTAAAAATAAATACATGCCACATGACATCGTTTGATGGAAATGAAAATTATCAACCTACAGAGGGCTGAATTCAAAGACACCCTTAAAATCAAAGTGAAAAAATTATGCAGAAGGTTAGTCCATTTTGTTGAAATTTCATTGCAGCAAATCAAAATGGTACTCAGTAGTTTGTATGGCCCCTGCGTGCTTGTATGCATGCCTGACAATGTCGGGGCATGTTCCTAATGAGACAACGAATTGTGTCTTGGGGTATTTCCTCCCAGATCTGGACTAGGGCATCACTGAGCTCCAGAACAGACTGAGGTGCAACCTGGTGGCTCAGGATGGACAATGTCCCAGATGTGTTTTATTGGATTTAGGTCAGGTGAGCGTGGGACCATTCAATGGTATTAATTCCTTCATCTTCCAGGAACTGGCTGCATACTCTTGCCACATGAGGCTGGGCATTGCAATGCATCAGGAGGAACCCAGGACCCCCTGCACCAGCTAAGGGTTTGACAATGGGATTTCATCCTGATACCTAATAGCAATCAGGGTGCCATTGTCTAGCCTGTAGAAGTCTGTGCATCCCTCCATGGATATGCCTCCCCAGACCATCACTGAGCCACCACCAAACCGGTCATGCTGAATTATGTTACAGGCAGTATAACGTTCTCCACAGCTTCTCCAGACCCTTTCACATGTGCTCAGAGTAAACCTGCTCTCATCTGTGAAAAGCACAGGGCACCAGTGGCGGATCTGCCAATTCTGGTGTTCAATGGCAAATGTCAATTGAGCTCCACGGTGCCAGGCAGTAAGCACAGGGTCCACTAGAGGATGTCAGGCTGTCAGGCCACCCTCATGAAGTCTGTTTCTGATTGTTTGGTCAGAGACATTCACACCAGTGGCCTGTTAGAGGTCATTTTGTAAGTCTCTGGTAGTGCTCATCCTGTATCTCCTTGCACAAAGGAGCAGATACCTGTCCTGCTGATAGGTTAAGGACCTTCTACAGCACTTTCAGCTCTCCCAGAGTAACTGCCTGTCCCCTGGAATCTACTCCATGCTCTTGAGACTGTGCTGGGAGAGACAGCTAACCTTCAGGCAATGGCACGTATTGATGTGCCATCCTGGAGGAGTTTGACTGCCTGTGTAACCTTTATAGGGTCCAGGTATTGCCTCTCATGCTACCAGCAGGGACACTGACCCTGGCCAAATGCAAAAGTAGTGAAAAACAGTCAGAAAAAATGAGTAAGGAACATTTTTTTTATTGGCCTCCACCTGTAAAACCATTCCTGTTTCGGGGGGTCATCTCATTGTTGCCCATCTAGTGCACCTGTTGTTAAAACCAAAACAGGTGAAACTGCTTAACAACCCCCTCTGCTACTTAACTGACCATATCAATATCCCAGGAGTTTAGTTGACTTGATGTTATACACTGATTAAAAAGAGTTCCTTTAATTTTTTTGAACTGTATATGAATAACATCACAGTTTGCTTCTTTTTTGTTCCGAAACTACTGGGAATGTAGCTGGATGGGCACAGATAACAATTAAATGTCCCAGATAAGAATATTAGTAAACATTGTAGCTATCATAGGTTAGATAATATAGGCAATCCTATATTAACATGTATTGTACATACAGGAAGCAGCTCTATGTCACCATCCATATTTTACAGAGGAGCTGTAGACTCAATGGAAAAAAAACAGCTCTGGGAATCAACAGAGCTGACCTGTAATGATAGTTCTCCAGCACCGTTAGCGGAAAGTGTTTTTTGTGCTACCTTTAATAGCATTTGAAGAGGCTGATTGTTTAGCAGTGGAGTTCTCAGCAACATGCATTTATTTATTGAGGACCCACCGCACTTTTTCCAATGATCCCTGCTGAAACACTTATACAAAACCCTCAGTCTCACTGTAAATAAGGATTTTACTTTTATAATGATTATTTGCATTCATTTCATGTCTAAGCACCCCTGCTTCTGCCACATATTCATGTTCTACAGTATATAACAAGAGTATGCATGAAAAAAATAAAAAACAGCCAGAATGAACGTCCTCAAACCAGTATACATTAATAAATATTCCCCAAAGACTATTCCCGGTAGTGAAGGAGTTAACTCATAATTCTCACACTACATTTGGGTTCATGCAAATTCCAGCACTTTCTCAAGGTATTTTGACATATTAGTGGTCTGACAGTAAATTTTTTAAACGTATTTTATTAAATAGATTTGTATGTATTAGGCTGTAAATCTGCTCTAGACAAGGAGTTCTACCTTGACACGGGGCAGGAATCTGAGTCAGGGAAAAGAGCTAAACTCATAATTCTTCAGTAACTCAATTGCTCTAACATCAGTCAGTTCATTCATTATAGGAACTGTCGTAATACTAAATATATTTTTGACATATATTGCTAATAATTCTTAGAGGGTAAACTGCAGTAGAAGAAAATATGAAGATAATATCAGTAACTATAAGTAATTTTTTCTAAATATAGCTGACTTTGGTAAATGGCAATACATTTCAAATTCTCTTTTCTGTAAATTTTACTGCAAAATAAATGGGAAATTGGAAACTGTCTTAAATGGCAAAGGTGAAATCACTTGTTGGAAAACAAAGTAACTTCTCCTAATGTAATGAAATGTCCACAAAGGAAAATTATAGCTTTGTAGTAAACTGTCAAAATAAATCACATTTTTATTTCCAAAATAAACAGCTATGAAAGTTACATTGATTTATAAAAAATGATGTTGTTAAAAGGCAATAGTAACACTTAATAAGAACAACATTGATATGTGTGCAGTTTCATTATATAGGCTAGGTCTATCTTTTGTTTTCAATCAAAATTTGCTTACAGCACAGGACACAATCAATATGATTTGTGATGAAAGTCACACAGTATTAAGGCTGTTAATGAATTCTAATATTGATTTCTGTACACATACAGTTATAATAGCAATGACAACATACAATAAAATCCATCTATATATATATATATATATATATATAGATGGATTTTATTGTAACATATATATATATATATATATATATATATACATAAATACACCGTAATTTCCGGCGTATAAGACGAATGGGCGTATAAGACGACCCCCCTAATTTTCAAGTTAAAACATAGGTTTTGGGCTATACTCGCCGTATAAAACTACCCCCCTTCCGAAGCAAGGCAACACCATTGAAAAACATCAGATTTCTCAGATCTCCAAGGTACCCCAAGTACTGTAATACATGTAATCTCTCATAATATCTCCAAGGTACCCCAAGAATAAGTATTACCAGTAGATGTAATCTCAAGACGCTGGCTGTGTGAGAATCCGGTACCGGTATACCGTTTGTGTACCGTAGCTTCGGCTACATACAGTATACCGCGCTGAGCCAATCACAGTGAGCGATGTATTCTATTATATATATATATGTATATATGTATATATATATATATATATATATATATATATATATATATATATACAGTATATAACTAAAATGTACTGTACACTGTAACAAAATTTATTAAGTCTGTGGAGGAAACCATTAAAGATAACTCAAAACATAAAAGTGGAACAGGCAATAGGGAACATCTAGAAATATTGTTGTGCCTAAAAAGTACCCTGTATATATTTTGTCTGGAAGTCCACATGAAAATGCACTTCATGGTATGTGACCTTGCCCAGGCAGTACTGTACCTGCAGCCTAGTAGCTACATAGCTTTAATGTGATATCTAAGGCACTGCTGCCTCTGTTTTAGCAAATTTGGAGTGAAATTTGGTGAAGTTACTGCTGCTCACTTCATTAAACATCATTGCTTGGAATCTGATATGAGATTCAAAGAAATTCAAGCGCTGGAGCTGTGGCAGTCTCAATAGTTGATTGATAATAACTCCACCTGTGGTGCTGCTAATAAAGGTGCTGAACCAGCACGAAAGTACACAGAAAACAAGGAGATCAGCGCTAGTCTCAGTGGATATAGGGGAACCACAGCCAACATGAACCAATATAGTTTATTGAAAATTGATAGTTGAGAATAAAAATCCAAACCGATATGTGAAGTCCCTGATGGATGAGGGGTGTACACCAAGCATCGCTGCCGGATGGAGGCCGCTCTCTGATGGAGAAAGCTTGAGCTGGTTGATTGTGCAGCGAGGGGAGGGGAGCACACCAAGCCAGCCGGTGTGCTCTAACACTTCCTCCTTCTACCTCCTGTGCTGCAGAGCTCAGAAGAACGGGATGGATGCGTGCAGCCGGAAACCGGAAGGACGTCACTACCGGATGTGATGAAACAGGAATTCAGAGCCAGCTTGACTCGCAAACAATGCCCAGTTGCCGTGACAACATGTTTCCCGGAAGTACCGCTTTGTCAAAGTCACCCGGCGGCTTCCGCCGCCTGCATTCCAACCACCGGAACCGGAAATTACGTTGTACGTGTGGGCAACTGCTTGACGCGTTTCGCTCCTCCTAACTCCTAGCTTTCGAGAATTCTCTGGTAGGAGGAGCAAAACGCGTCAAGCCATTGCCCGTACGTACAACGTAATTTCCGGTTCCTGTGGCTGGAACGCAGACGGTGGAAGCGGCATACACCACCAGGAAGGGAGAAAGGCGATTAATTTTTTCATTGTTTGTAAGTGTATTTTCTTTTAATTAATATACACATTAGAAGGTACTTCACTATGAAGATCTCCTTTATTATACCTGTGGGGGGAGCCGCATAAGGTCCATCCAAGGACTCGAGAGCCACGCTAGTGCCACGCTACTATTTCCAGCAGAGTGCATGCAGATTCCATATATCATCTGGTATCCATTTAAAGGAAGTGGGTGTTACAGGCTGATTCCCCTTCATTGTCCGGTGAGTGAGGGACTGAGAGGGGAGCACAGAGTGAAGGCACCTAGCACAAAGTATTTTTGATGTGGAACTGTCAGCAAGCTATAAGATTTGAGCACAGAGCACTTATATAAGAGTGGTGTAGAATCACTTGGTTTACATACAAGAAGCACGGAGCACTGAGCACTTTTTTATTAAAGAGACTTTTTAAGAGGAATAGTTATATTTTGGCTTATTTGCTATTTGGAGATATCACTTTGCACTTTATGAATATTATTGGTAATAATTTGTATTTATGCACAAGATTTTGATATTGATATTTATATTTTACAAATTGCATTATAACACATGGATTTATGTTTATAGCACTAGTTGTAGCAGCACTGACACATACTTTTTAAGTTTTAACATTGTTACATAGTTAGTCAGGTTGAAAAAAGATACACGTCCATCTGGCTAAACCAATAAAAAACAAAAAACAGTAAAGAACACCCAACCATACAATTCCATATACACAATCCTATACCCGCTGTTGATCCAGAGGAAGGCAAAAAAAAAACCAGCAAAGCATGATCCAATTTGCTACAGCAGGGGAAAAAATTCCATATTGATCCCCCGAGCGGCAATTGGATATTCCCTCGATCAACTTTACCTATAAATATTAGTACCCATTTATATTATGTACACCCAGGAAAGAATCCAGGCCTTTTTAAAAGCAATCTAGTGAGCTAGTCAGGACCACCTCTGGAGGGAGTCTATTCCACATTTTCACAGCTCTTACGGTGAAGAAACCTTTCCGTATTTGGAGACAAAATCTGCTTTCCTCTAGACTTAAAGAGTGCCCCCTTGTCCCCTCTGTGTTGACCTTCAAGTGAATAACTCACTCAACACCAAGTTCACTATATGGACCTATTATGTATTTATACATGTTGATCATATCACCCCTTAATATCCTCTTCTCAAGAGAGAATACATTCAGTTCCTCTAATCTTTTCTCATAGTTGAGCTCCTTCATGCCTCTTATCAGTTTGGTTGTCCTTCTCTGCACTTTCTCCAGTTCCCCGATATCCTTTTTAGGACCTGTTGCCCAAAACTGAACTGCATATTCCAAATGAGGTCTTACTAATGATTTGTACAGGGGCAAAATTATATCTCGCTCTCTGGAGTCCATTCCTCTGTTAATACAAGAAAGGACTTTGCCTGCTTTGGAAACCGCAGCTTGGCATTGCATGCTATTATTAAGCTTAGTATCTACCAGAACACCCAAATCCTACTCTGTTATGGATTTTACTCCCCCTAGTATGTATGATGCATGCATATTCTTAGCCCCCAAGTGCATAACTTTACATTTATTAACATTAAACCTCATTTGCCACATAGATGCCCAATGAAACAGTGCACTGAGGTCAGCTTGTAAGTTGGAGACATCCTGTAAGGAAGTTATTCCATTGTAAAGCTTGGTGTCATCTGCAAAGACTGAAATGGTACTTTAAATCCCAGACCCAATATCATTTATAAAGATATTAAAAAGTAAGGGTCCCAACACTGAACCTTGGGGTACACCACTGAAAACCTTAATTCAGATTAAGAATCATTAACCACTACTCTCTGAATTCTATCTTTCAGCCAATTTTCTATCCATTTACAAACTGATTTTTCCAAGCCTGTAGACTTTACCTTGCACATTACCCATGTGTGGGGAACTGTGTCAAACACTTTTGCAAAATCCAAGTATACTATATCCACAGCCACCCCTCTGTCCAAGGTTTTACTTACCTCCTCATAAAAAGAAATCAGATTTGTTTGACAACTTCTGTCTCTCATGAATCCATGCTGTCTGTCGCTTATAATATTTTTTTTTCCAGCAAGAACTCATGTATGTGGTCTTTTTTTTTAAACTCTCCAGTATCTTCCCGACTATAGAAGTTAAACTAACAGGTCTATAGTTACTTGGCAAATAATTTGATCCATTTTTAAATATAGGGACCACATTGACCCTATGCCAATCCAGTGGTGCTATTCCAGTCCTTACCGAGTCCCTAAAAATTAGAAACAAAGGCTTTGAAATTACAGCACTCAATTCTTTTAGGACGTGTGAGTGGATGCCATCTGGTCCAGGTGCTTTATCTACCCTTATTCTGTCTAAATATTTCTGGACCATTACACTTTTGAGCAATTGTGGATCATTTGGGGCTGTGTCAATACCATCCTCATTATGGTCATGAGCTCCCCCATGCCCCTTTGTATATACAGAGTATTTAATAAATTTGCCTTCTCTTTGTCCCCAGTCACCCACTCCTGATTATTTTGTAAAGGGCCTACATGCTCAGATGTAACCTTTTTACTATTAACATATTTAAA
The DNA here is from genome assembly GCF_965119305.1 of Pelophylax lessonae. Taxonomy (NCBI): domain Eukaryota; kingdom Metazoa; phylum Chordata; class Amphibia; order Anura; family Ranidae; genus Pelophylax; species Pelophylax lessonae. Next base: position 424,114,385 of record NC_138772.1, on the reverse strand, counting down.
TATTTTTTGGGGGTTTATCCTACTATCTTTTGCAATCTGTCGTTCATTTTGAATTTTTGCGTCTTTGATTTCCTTTTTACATATTCGGTTATATTCTTTATGTAGCATCCTCCTAGGTAGGTGCTAGTGAGAGAGTATAGTGTTTGGCTGTGTCTGCCTATCAGAAAAGCAGCAGGCAAATCTATATTGCTTTCTGTCTAGCAGAGAGCAGGATCAGTTAGTGAGGTCTGCTCAGTGTGCTCAGTATGTGATTCATTGAGTCTAGAGAGTTTCACACTGTTCCAATAGGGAGGCATGTTGGACAGTGGGAGAAAACCTGATCAATGGGTACATAGGCTTTGATACAGTCATGGTGATTGGCAGAGACAGGCTGTCTCGGTGCATTCTAGGATATTGTATAAAAGCCAGGAACACATGTGTTGTGGGGTCTTTGGCTGGTGAACAGAGGCCCGGAGGGAGGGTGGCGGCTTCCTCCTCCTCTGTAGCAGTGGCAGGTGGCATCAGGAGGTCGTCCTGAGGGCCAGATGAACGGAGCTGAACCCAGACGTTCAGGAAAGCTGACTAAAGGGGAGACACTGGAGACCCTAGAAAAACAGTATCGTGAGTACAAGGGGATTGTGTCAAGGGGCCTGACCTGAAGGGGGCCAGTCAGTGGACGGGTGTCAGTGGTCAAGAAAGAGGATACTAGGAGAGTGTCCTGAAGATAACTTTAGTTCATCAAGTCATCTGTAAAGAGACTTAATTTTAAATCCATCTAGTAGCAAGGTGGATCAACAGCCTAGCTGTATCAATAGATAGATGTCCTTTCAACTTTGTGCATAGGTAATCTGGAGTATCCCACTAATCCCTTCTCCCATCCCTAATTTATAAAATAAAAATAAAACAACAACATATCCCTGGATTGAATATTGACTAAACCAAGAAGTAAAGTGATAGACTGTAAATGTTGATGTTGCTAACAGTAACCCAGGGGGACCCGGAAGACCCGGAAGTGAGAGAATCCAGCAGTCCTCTAGGGGACAGTGCTACATTAATAACAAATAAACAATGATAGTATTCCTTCATTTTTAATTTTTTTAAAAGCTCTTTTCTTATTATTTATAGCTTTTTTAACTTTGGTTGTGAGCCACATAGGTTTTATTTTTATTCTTTTAGTGAGTTTGCATATAGTCTTTTTGAAAAATTCCCATTTCTGTTCTGTGCTCATCGATGCCAATATTCCTTCCCAGTCTAAATCCTGAAGAGCAGCCCTCATCCTTGGAAAATTTGCTCTCGTAAAGTCAAGCGTTTTTATATTTCCTGTATGCGTTTTTTGCTTACAGCTAACATTAAATGAAATGATATTATGGTCACTGCTACCCAGATGTTCTTTTATATGAACATTATTTATAAGCTCTGCATGGTTTGAGATCACCTGGTCCAAAAGAGCATCATTTCTAGTAGGGGCCTCAGTAAACTGTACCATAAAATTGTCTTGTAATAGGTTTATAAAGTTTTGCCCTTTAACTGTCCCAGCTGTGCCATTACTCCAGTCAATGTCTGGGTAGTTAAAATCCCTCATTATTATCACTGTCCCAGCCCTTGCAGCCCTTTCTATCTGTGCCAGGAGATGAGTCTTCACCTCCTCACTAATACTGGGAGGTCTATAACAAACTCCAATTATAATCTTTCTATTACGCACACCCATGTACATTTCCACCCATACTGCTTCAGATTTATCACACTCTCCATCAACTAGGTCCTCTTTCACACTCACTTTGAGATCACTTCTCACATAGAGAAGTGATTTTCTTTTCCGAAAGAGAGCATAGGCAGGAATAATAATAGCCCAGTCATGTGAAGAATGAAGCCAAGATTCAGCAATACCAATTAAATCATAGTTCTCCTCGTGCACCAGAGCTTACAACTCACCTAATTTGCTTGGCAGACTTCTGCCATTGGTTAACAAACACTTTAATTCATTGTCACATTTTGCACACTTATTTTGCATATTTTTAATTTTGGTACAAATAGTATCATTTCCAATGGTTGTTTGTAACATGGGAGCCTTCTTATCCTCTGCCATAACTCTCCCCCCATCTTTCCCCATTCCACCCACCAATAGGTGCTGACCCCTGTCGGACCTGTCTGCCCCATTATAATCTAATTCACCCTCCCCCCTTAATCCTAGTTTAAAAACTCCTCCAGCCTTCCCATAAACCTCTCCCCTAGCACTAAAGTCTCCCTTCCATTTAGGTGCAAACCATCTTTAGCATATAGGTTGCACCCCAATGAAAAGTGAGCCCAGTGCTCTAAAAACCCAAATCCCCCCTTCTTACACCAGGTATTTAGCCATGCATTCAGCTCTGTAATCTCCCCCTGTCTTTCCTGTGTTGTGCATGGCACAGGCAATATTTCAGAGAATATCACCTTGGAGGTCCTTCCCTTCAACTTACAGCCTAGTTCAGTAAATTGGTTCTTAAGTAGCCTCCACCTTCCATATATTCTGTCATTGGTTACAATGTGGACCAAGACAGCTGGGTCATGCCCAGCCCCTCCCAGTAATTTATCAACCCGGTCAACCACATGCTGAACCCTGGCACCAGGGAGACAGCAAACCATTGAGTTGAGATGATCCTGGCGACAAATTATTCTATCAGTCCTTCTGAATATAGAATCCCCAATTACCACCAACTGTCTAGGCCTACTTACAGTCCCCTCACCACCTCTGAGCTTGCCACCCCCACATATTCACCCAACATGGCAAATCTGTTAGGGTGCTCAAACCCAGGGCTGGCCCATCTTCCTACCTGATAATCCTGACTTACCCATTCTCCCTCCCCATTAACCCCACTAGCCAACTGCTCAGCAAGCAGAGGACCCCTTTCAAGGTTGTCAGTTCTGCCTAGTGTTGCAATTTGTTCCTACAAATCTCAAATGTGAGCTTGCAGAAGGGCAACCCGCTAACATCTGTCACAGCGGTATCCATCCTGGAGTGGTTGCTCCATAATGGTATACATGTGGCACACTGTGCACTGCAAAAAACCTTCAATTAACAATAATACAACTAATAGAAAATGTTAGATGTTACTTACTGGTCAGGAGACGCATGTTCAAATCTCCTGTTTTAAACTCTGGTTTTTAACTCACCACTTAGTCAAGGTCCTCTTGGTAAGATATCCAGCAAGCAAAAAGGTGGCAAGAAAGAGCAAGCTCAGAAAGGAGTTCTGAAGAAATGTATATAGGACGTGAAGCACCTGTGACCAATTAACCACTCCCCTTAATTAGTAGTCTGAAGGAAGGAAAGAAAGAAAAAAAAAGCTATTTAAAAAGTGATTGAAAAAGGAGTAAAAAAAGGGGGTGGGGGAACTGCAAGGAAATAACCCCTAAAAATGCAAACAACAATCACCAGCAGTAAAAAGCAAAACTCTCCACTCAAATTTCCCATTCGTCAGCCTCCAAACAGCAAATCTACAGCAAATTGTAAGCCACCATTATTTATTAGTATCTATTCTAGAGGTGCCCAACATGTGCTCCAGACCTTAAATACAGTCAGATGCGCAGCAATCTTCCCACTGAGTGCCAGCAGCTTCTGGGGGTTCCAGTCAGCTTCAACCTGATCAGATGCTGCATTGTGTTTACAAAGGAAGGGATGCCATGCTGGAGCACTACTTGTCAAATTGGAGGCTTGGGTGGAGCATTATTTGGACTCCCCTGCAGCAATAAATAACTATTGAAGTAAGCTATTGCTGGATGATTATAGCCAGCAACAGTTCACTATTAGCAATGATCTAATTCTGCAGAACTGCAAGGGGGGTGGGAAGGGGGCTGGACAATGTTTTTTACTGACCAAAACCAAACTCACCCATAAAGAACAAAAAAAAAAATAGGATCCCCCCCCCCCCAATTAACACATTCATTAAATCAGTAAAATAAAAGTCCTGTTTACCCATTATGCTCCAGGTCCCAGCAAATATGTTGAATACTCTAACTGACACTTGCTTTTATTGTGTGTCAAACACTTATGCAAGTGAGCTTAAGTCATTCAGAATTGTCATGATTGCAAGCCTGTGGGATTTTCATCCATGGTGTATTTCCTGTCCACACAAGCCCAATTTTATCTTAATGGTGCATTAATATTTTACTCAAATGGATTATACTTTCCTGGATTAGTACTATGTACTAGTAATAGTAAACACGCTGTTTATTTCATGTTACTGCAACAAATCAGTGTATCCACTCTGAGAAGAATCATAAAGTCCAAATACTTGATTGTCTGTTTTCCTGCATTAGGCATGGGTGTCACCCAGTGTTCAGAAAGAAATGCATTTAAACAATCAAGTCAAACTATAATCTAATAATCTTTGCTTTATTTATGATCAAGTCAGGAGAATTTGCAATTCGTCTCAGATTTGATAAATCTGCATAACTTTATTCAGATAAACCAAGAAATACATATTTCCCCAATTCACCTGAATTAGAAATACATCTGCTTGCTTTTGCCTAGCATTTCTTAGAGATGTTTCACTTTAAATGTGGCCCCAGACACAGTTTTTGAACTATTGTATACATTAGCAGCTCACACAGACTGGTAACCTCTTACATTTCAACAGTATAGTGTGAACAAAAGTTACAATAACTATTTATTAAAAAAGTCTATATGGAGGTGATGGTACATTTTATTACACTAGCCAACTGACCTTTTAGAGTACACATTATTAAGATGGCTGGCATATTTATCCCACACAGCTCTAAAGTTCATACCTCTCATATACAGTTCTCAGCATGCCCTTGTCTTCACATTAAAATTAAAGGCAGATATATAAGACACAAATTAATACAGAGAGCTATTTACTAATCTATAGATGTGTTCTTTTAAATGCAAACAGTAAATACCTAAACTTTAACTTAATCAAACCCTTGAAATCCTTTTTACAGCAGGCTAAGACTAGGAGAGGGGGGGGGGCAGGACTGGGATCCAGTCAGTTCTGCTGCATCCACATATGCTGACAAGAACATACTGATAGGAGGAAAGAGCAGAGTGAGCAGGGAGGTGACACTTCCTTCACATGTTCAAACAGCAGACTTGGGGGGGGGGATACCTCTGCATCTCTTCTAGCATTTGTAACTGTAACAGAGAAGATGATGTCTTCTACCTGGCTGTGCAGTGTGGAGAGGCTGTACAAGTTTCAGAAATAGATGGATAGAAATACGATGGTGCCATAGGCAGAACAACATAAAAATATACATTCATAAAAAAAAAAATACACTCTAGACGCATGACTTGCATTGGTGTAATTGGCCGAGGCAATTTATTAACTTTAAAATACTCACTAAATAGAGAACAAAGACATATATAATTTTGTTCGGCTAAAAAGCTCAAACTAACTAATACCTTTACAGCAAGTAATACTTTGTAAATGTTGTAGCTGGGCCAAAAAGCCAAAACTACCCAAAAATACTAAATAAAATTCCCCACAACCCTAAACAGTAAAAACCATGACAAAGATCCAGGGCGGGAGGGAGGGACGAATCTTCTTCCTCTGCTCCCACTGACCTAATTCTCCAACTGATTTTACTTCTTTTTATAGTAAACAAGTCTGTTTCAAGGTGGCTGAATTTGTTATTTTCGTCCAATTAAAGGTGAGGGGTCTTTTATAGACCAATTAGTTTAGTTCTCTTAACTGACCAATCAACAGCCTATGTTAATGGGCCAATCAAAGAAGAACAGTACTGCTGTCCTGCCATGGCCCATACATGCAGAGCGGGTACCATGACCCACTCTGCCTTTTCATAGTGCCATAGAAGGAACAACATAAAAATATACATTCATAAATAAAAAATACACTCTTGATGCATGACTTGCATTGGTGTAATTGGCCGAGGCCATTTATTAACTTTAAAATACACACTAAATAGAGAACAAAAACATATATAATTTAGTTCAGCCAAAAGCTCAAACTAACTAATACCTTTACAACAAGTAATACTTTGTAAATGTTGTAGCTCAGCCAAAAAGCCCAAACTACCCAAAAATAGTAAATAAAATTCCCACAAGCCTTGCTCATACCTTATGAGCAAGGCACCACCACCAAGCCAGTGGCCCTTTCAATGCAAGTCTGCAACTCTAAATAAATATATCATTAGCAACATCTGAAAGATGAACCATATCAGACCTATAGAAACCGAGTAAACCACCCTCCAAATCTATATGGCGAAATGAGAAACCATCTATTGAAGGCATGAATTTCGAAATCGCCCTATTTACTCTCTTCCTGTTTTTTTCCAAAAAGTTTGCCTCCTCTGAAAACCAACCCAAGCGGGGGATCGTTTCAGAAAAAACAAACGTACATTCTTGAAAAACAGACTTAAAAAACAACAAATCAGATTTAATACCAAATATAAGATCTATATTTTTTCGGAAATGCTCTATCTGCAGACGAGATAAGGAATCCGCAATATCATTAATATGTCCTGGCACAAATTTAACCTTCAACCAAACATTATATCTCAAACATTGAAGCACCAAATACCTCAGCAAAGAAATGACCGGAAGTGAACGCGAAGATAAACAATAAATCGCAAATACAACACCCTTGTTATCGGAATGTAACAAAATTCTCTTGTTACGAAAATGATCACCCCATAATTCAAAAGCCACAACAACAGCGAATAATTCCAAAAGAACAATACAATTATTCAAGCCCCTAATAACCCAAAGTGGATGCCATGAATCTGCTGACCAATGGCCATCCCAAAAAGCACCATAACCATGGGCACCAGATGCGTCAGTGTACAAATTTAATGCAGCAGCAGAGCAAAAGCAATCCTGCCACATAGATGAACCATTAAATGAATCCAAAAACTTAAGCCACACCAATAAATCTTCCTTAATTTCAGAAGACAAACAAATGAAACTGGAAGATGAAGACACACCAGAAATAGCTCTATACAACCTATTGGTGAATGCTCTGCTCATAGGCATCACCCTTGAGGCAAAATTCAACAAACCAAGCAAAGACTGTAAAACTTTCAACTGAACCTTCCTTTTACCCAAAAGAATATTCAACAGGAACTTCATTTTAGAAATCTTTTTAGCTGGCAAGCGAAATTCCATTGCAACAGTGTCAATCTGTATACCCAAAAACTCCAAGAAAGTAGTCGGGTAAACAGTTTTACCTTCAGCCAATGGAACACCAAAGGCACAAAATACAATTTGAAATTCTGTCAAAAGGGATTGACAATCCAAAGAACCAGGCTGACCTATAAACAAAAAATCATCCAGATAATGCAAGAGACTATTAGTATTTGCCTTGCAGGATACCACCTATTCTAAAAAACTGGAAAATAGTTCAAAATACGAGCAAGAAATAGAACAGCCCATAGGCAGGCACTTATCAAAGAAAAATTCACCATCAAAAAAGAAACCCAACAAATTACAGGACTTAGGATTAATAGGCAGCAACCTAAAAGCAGACTTAACGTCAGCTTTTGCAATTAATGCAGCATTACCCACATTTCTGTTTTTTTGCAAGGCATCTTCAAAAGTAGCATAGGAGACCGAACACAAAGACGGATCAATGTCATCATTTAGTGACAAACCTTCCGGGTATGAAAGATGGTGAATTAAACAAAATTCACCCGGTTCCTTTTTTGCAATGATGCCCAAAGGTGAAATTCGAAAATTAACAAAAGGAGGACAAGAAAAGGACCGGCAACTCTATCACTCACAACCTCCTTATGAATTTTAGCACAAACTACATCTGGAAAGGCAGCAACAGAAGGTAGATTAGCCCTAATTAAACAACCAGTGCCAGAAAATGAAGGCAGTTCAAAACCAAAATTAAAACCCTTAAAAAGCACACCAGCTTTATCCTTGTCTGGGTAAGCCAGTATCCAAGGAAGTATTTTTACCAATCTCACCTTTTGAGAAAAAGCTGTTCCTTGGTAGATTGTGCAGTAAGAGAAAAATTTTTCTTAAAGCACTTGGTTGCAGGGTGAGTTCCAGCACAATGGGAACATTCCTGCTTGAACTTACAAGTATGAGGCCATTTACACTGGCCATCATTAAAACCAAAACAGACACCTTTACGATGCTGTCCAAAAGTAGCAGATTTTTAAAAATTTACAGGCTTCTGAGGCAATAACAAATGAAGCCAGAGGCCTACATCTTTTACACCCCACTTAAGGGATTTGTGAATAGAAAGCTTCTGGCGAAAGGATTCGTCAGAAGCAAACCATCCCATACCTGGAAAATTCTTGCAAGCCTCCAACACTATGCCCAAGTGCTGGAACAGCCCACTACACAAGTCAGGACGTTTCTCACCTAAAATACCAGAAAAAGATACAAAATCCTTGTCGCCAGTTATTAAACTAGCTCTATCATTAGTCTTGTCACTGTCAAATTTGGAAAGCCTGTGTCCTGGCAATAAAGACAACATATCCACATATTCCCCGTTCCATATTTTGTCCTTAATGGAATCCTTCAAATGAAAACCCAGGGGTGAAACATTGCCAGGCAATGCTTCTTTAAAATAAACCTCAGGGATGGATCGTGAGGACACAGGTGCAGCAGCAGCTGTCTCAGACACTGAATTATGACCCAAATTTACATTACTACTATTTGCAGTACCACTCGAAACAGTGCATGGAGGCTGAACGTCCCCTGACTCAGTAATAGTAGAATCAGTACAGTGTGAATTAAAAACATTAACACTATTAACATCAACACCATTAGGATTCATACTAGCACATAAAGAAGATAAGAACCAACAAAAATTCATAAACATTACAGATGACGGTTGCTCACCTTCTGTTACTGCGTCATCACTGACCACAGCAATGGTAGCAGGAGACTGTTGACCTGAAGTAACAGTCAGAGTAGATGTCGTAGTCGCCGGCTCTGAACTGGACACCTCAGCAACACAGGACCATTGACTGACCACCGACACTGCAGCCTGTTGAAAAGGAAGAAAATTATCCGGAGGGGCTACCGGAGGTCTGGCACTAACAGTACCTTTATTAATTCTCCCCTTCTTCGCAGAGTTGGTCTTGAACTGAGCCAGAGCCACATCTAATCTTCCGGGTAGCTTGGAGACCCTCTGCGAATGTCTTCCATCATGACCGGAACTCCCCGACGATTGAAAATGACGATTCCGGAAATTGTCAACGGGTCAAGCGCGGACACCGCTTCGATAGGTCGGCCATGAAGAACGGAAGTCGTGTCAGCGGGAAGGTCGACAGGAACCGGAACTTCATCTGCAGAAGGAGACAAAGATGGCGTACAAGGCTGCAACGGAACCGGGACTTCAGGTGGAATCGAGAGGCACTTCATCATCCAGGCTTCTTCATCATCACCGCCGGCTCTCTCCATCAACTTCCTCAGCAGCGATTCCATGACCAGGTAAAAGACAAATCTTCTTCCTCTGCTCCCGCTGACTGAATTATCCAACGGATTTTACTTCTTTTTATAGGAAACAAGTCTGTTTCAAGGTGGCTGAATTTGTTATTTTCGTCCAATTAAAGGTAAGTGGTCTTTTATAGACCAATTAGTTTAGTTCTCTTAACTGACCAGTTGACAGCCTATGTTAATGGGCAAATCAAAGAAGAACAGTACTGCTGTCCTGCCATGGACCCATACATGCAGAGCGGGTACCATGACCCACTTTGCATTTTCAATCCTTTGACAGGTAAAACAGTTGTAAAAAAGAAAAAAAAACACAACCATATGACAAATGTTTACATTTAGTACAATAATGCACAAGCCAGTTGGTTTTGACGCCAGTATTTCAGCCAAGATTGGAGTTGTTACCAGGACCTTTGGTGGCAATATCTCTGCTGGAAGGTTCACTAATTTGCTGCATCGGCATATGTGGTAAGGGGAGATGTTCCAACGGGGATGTCTGTTATGGTAAAAATTGTCTATGAGAGGATTTCCTCTGACTAATGAGTCACTAAAGTACTAAGTAGTGACAAAGCTACTAGTAGGTGGAACAATGCTCTGCGGGATGTCACATCTGACATACTGCTACATTCTGAATATCAGAGATAAATGTACTTATATAAAAGATCAAATAAAATGACAATAACCTACTATAGCTATAGTGACATTTAAAAGGAAAAAAAAACACTTTAAATTGCCAGTATATGACATTTCGCTGCCAGAGTGGTTTTCTGTATAAAAGACATCATAGGGATCCCCCACTCCCACTCTCACAGGTCTGTTAGGTATTTTGGGGGACCTTTGGGGGTTCCCCATGCTGTTTTTTAACAAAAGCAGCTTGGAGGGAAATGTTAATTACCAGCAAATGTTTTTTTTCTTTCTAAAATGTAATTTTATCTGTACTACATCTTACAGCAAAAATTACAAAAAAAATTATATTTTTTGAAGGTCTGGTATAGAATTAAAAGGCTTAAGACAGGTCCCATTAGTAATGTAAATCCATCATCAATAACATTGTCCAGTGATGCAAATCCTCATTCGTCATAATGAACAAAGTCTGTCAACCTGCCAAAAGAAAAAACACGCTGTCCACTGGGATGATCTGCTCCCATTGCTACTCCTCACCAAATGACTGTCAGAATGTTGGCTGACAGGTGAATGTAAACAAAGGGGTGGGGTGGCAGCTAAAATCATTGACCAAACATAGCCACGTCCATATTTACTCAATGTCATTAATCCAAATTGGTACCTGCAGTCGGAGGTTTGACACTCATTGTTTACCCATTTACTGAACGCCGAGAAGGTAAAATTCAGTCCTAGTTTTTGTTCAGTAAATATCCAAAGCTCATCCCTAATCATAAAAATAGGCAAAATTTCTTCTTGAAGTTTAATTCTTCTTTTCTAGTACACCCAAAACATATTTTTTTTATTATGCTTGGCATCGGGTTATACAGCTTACTTTAGCAAATAATGTTTTTGTTGTGAAACTTCTTACCTGGAGATCCTGCCAGTAAAAGTACTTCCTGTTGCCGCTTGATAACACTAAGCCAATGTTGCTTTGAAGTTAGCAGTAGCATTGTCAGCATGCCTTCACACGTATTCATTTGGCCATTGGGCTGCCTATCAGATCTATCAGATAGACAACTCAAGGGCCAAATAAAGTGGTGTGCACAGCAGCCTGCAGCAGGAAGTGCTGTTACTGGTAAGAGGATGTTATTATGGGGGACAATAAATAAAAAATGGTAATGGCATATGCTCACAATAGCCTCCTCTGCTACGTGCACAATATGCACATAACAGCATGCAACCTGACATGCATATTGTTTTTTCTCTCTCTCTTTGGAATGCAAAGCAATGATGGTTTCAGATGCATTGCTTCTGGAGGAATGTTGCAAGTCTGGTGGATGAATTCATTATAACACTGTGGGGTTAATTTACTAAAACTGGAGAGGGCAAAATCTGGCACAGCTGTGCATGATAGCCACTCCAACTTCAAACTATTCAGTTAAGCTTTGACAAAAAAAACAAAAAAACATAACTGGAAGCTGATGGGTTTCTATGCAGAGCTGCACCAGATTTTGCACTCTCTAGTTTTAGTAAAACAACCCCAGTATGCTTCCATAAAGGATAATCTATCCGCTCATTATAATTCATCTATTTTCTTGAGGGGAATTTTGGTAAACCTATGGGAATGAGCTGGTTTAAATTGTTTATATGGGTTACAATTTATGATACTTGTGATCTTGTGTTCAATAAAAGTGTATTATTAGCAGTGCTGCACTGTTTGGCATGTTTTCACCTTTCTTTTGATACGTGAACAAAACAATTCCATAGCTTGCACGCTTTGGTGGTGGTACCTTTACTGACTATTTGCTGGTATCCAATATGGTACATTTCTGACACACAGATCACAACATTTGAAGCTTGACAATACATATTTAATTACATAAAGGCCAGGTTATTAGTGTTCTCTCATTCCACCTCATCTCTGCTAAATAAGAACATTAGATTGGCAGATATTCATTTTAACACCCAATGTCCATGATCAGCTCAACCTAGTTACCTGGGTGGGAAGTATTTCCTCTAAAAGTATTATTTTTAGTAGCTACATAACAAAAAGTAGTTGTAATAGCTATTCTATTGAGACAGAAAACAATTTATCTTACGTTTGTCCTATTACTTTCTCTGGTTATCAGTGAAAGCCACCACACATCTGTAGCTTAGGGGGACTAAAGCCCTGTACACACGATCAGATTATCGAAAAATCTGTTGTCCGTTTTTCGTGGCATGCTAGTCTGATGTGGAAAGTGAAGAAGTTATTTTCATACAAATTTTCCCGTACGACAGAATTCTACTTCAGGAGTGATGTCACGTGCTGGATTGTTTTGTATGTGTTCTTTCGTCTCTGAGCATGCCTAGTCTTGCTCTTAAGATTTTTTTACGTCGAAATCTGTACTAATGAGACGAAAATCGGACGTTGTTTTGACGGACGACAAAAATTTTATAGCCTGCACATCAGGATTTTGTCAGCCGAAAAGTCGGAGTTGGCTGTCGAAAGCACCATACTAACAATCTGAAAATTGACAGATCGGTCTTCGGATGATTTTTCCCTACAGATTTTCTTATCGTGTGTACGAGCCTTTAGGCTGGCCATACATTTTACAATATTCTTAAATTTTCCTGAAATTTACCTTCAGCTATGTAGTACAAAGGTCTGCCTAATTTGGTACAAGTGAAAGTGTTGTTTATCTTTGACCTCATATTATGTGGTTTATGGTAAATCTAACAGAAAATTATACAAGAAAATTAAAACATGTATGGCCAGCCTTAGTTGCACAACATAGCCTAGCCTCAGAAACCCATAACATTCCAGTCTTCAAGTTGTAGGCTTAATACAGCTGTAAATCAAACCTCAAACCTTGTAAGTTTTGCTAAAACATCTCCTCTGCAGTAGCATAATCGTGACTGTCCTTATTGATAATGTTTAGCCATTAAATAGGCTGAAGCAGACAGCTGCCCAAGGTGCATATAAACTTAAAATTGTAAAACAAAGAAACAATAAATCACCATCCAGGTCACTTTACCTTTTCACTGCCAGAGCCGTTTTTGCGTTTTTTGCACACATGTTTAAAAAAATGTTTAGCCCTAAAGATGATGTAAAACCCCCAAACATTATATATTTTCTGAAAGCAGACACCTTATAGAATAAAATAGTGGTAGTTCCAATTTTTATGTCACACAATATTACCGCAAAGGCCAAGAAAACACAAATTTTCATTGAAAAATACACAAAGTTAATTTTAGGGCAAACAAACGCAATAAATTACCTACATTTTTGGTAAAATATAAAAGACGAGGTTGCCCCGAGTAAATGGTTACCTGACATGCCAAACCTTAAATTTGTGTGCACCCGTGCAATGGTGAAAAACTTCAATACCCTATATTTTCTATAGGCTACGCTTCAAAAGCCCCCTTTAGGTATCAGTTTAGTGTTTACATTCGTACGTGCAAATATGTAGAGGTAGGGAGGGCCTCATATTTTTTTTTTTGGTCGGGGGGGGGGGGTTTATGTGTTTGGGTGTAACTTTATTTTTTTTGCAAAAAAAATAAAACATTTTTTAGCAAAAGTTAAATTCCCCTATGTGATGATTTTTAAGTGACAGGTTCTCTTTAATGAGACATGCAGGGTCTAAAAGTCAAAATGTCTCATCTATACTCCACTGATGCTGGGTTCACACTGCCCTACAGAGTGGCTCACAGAAGGCGGGTCTGGTGCGTCCCTGTTCACCATTTCAGGTTTGATTTCAGAATTTTTGGCTAAATTCAGACCTAAAAAGGACCAGAAGACAAACAGGACTCCTGTGCAATTCGCACCAGAACCGCTCTGAACATACAGGTCCTTCTAAAAAAATTAGCATATTGTGATAAAGTTCATTATTTTCTGTAATGTACTGATAAACATTAGACTTTCATATATTTTAGATTCATTACACACAACTGAAGTAGTGCAAGCCTTTTTTTTTGTTTTAATATTGATTTTGGCATACAGCTCATGAAAAAACAAAATTCCTATCTCAAAAAATTAGCATAATATGAAAAGGTTCTCTAAACGAGCTATTAACCTAATCATCTGAATCAACTAATTAACTCTAAACACCTGCAAAAGATTCCTGAGGCTTTTAAAAACTCCCAGCCTGGTTCATTACTCAAAACCGCAATCATGGGTAAGTCTGCTGTCCAGAAGGCCATCATTGACACCCTCAAGCAAGAGGGTAAAACACAGAAAGAAATTTCTGAACAAATAGGATGTTCCCAGAGTGCTGTATCAAGGCACCTCAGTGGGAAGTCTGTGGGAAGGAAAAAGTGTGGCAGAAAACGCTGCACAACGAGAAGAGGTGACCGGACCCTGAGGAAGATTGTGGAGAAGGACCGATTCCAGACCTTGGGGGACCTGCGGAAGCAGTGGACTGAGTCTGGAGTAGAAACATCTAGAGCCACCGTGTACAGGCGTGTGCAGGAAATGGGCTACAGGTGCCGCATTCCCCAGGTCAAGCCACTTTTGAACCAGAAACAGTGGCAGAAGCGCCTGACCTGGGCTACAGAGAAGCAGCACTGGACTGTTGCTCAGTGGTCCAAAGTACTTTTTTCGGATGAAAGCTAATTTTGCATGTCATTCGGAAATCAAGGTGCCAGAGTCTGGAGGAAGACTGGGGAGAGGGAAATGCCAAAATGCCTGAAGTCCAGTGTCAAGTACCCACAGTCAGTGATGGTCTGGGGTTCCATGTCAGCTGCTGGTGTTGGTCCACTGTGTTTTATCAAGGGCAGGGTCAATGCAGCTAGCTATCAGGAGATTTTGGAGCACTTCATGCTTCCATCAGCTGAAAAGCTTTATGGAGATGAAGATTTCATTTTTCAGCATGACCTGGCACCTGCTCATAGTGCCAAAACCACTGGTAAATGGTTTACTGACCATGGTATTACTGTGCTCAATTGGCCTGCCAACTCTCCTGACCTGAACCCCATAGAGAATCTGTGGGATTTTGTGAAGAGAAAGTTGAGAGACGCAAGACCCAACACTCTGGATGAGCTCAAGGCCGCTATGGAAGCATCCTGGGCCTCCATAACACCTCAGCAGTGCCATAGGCTGATTGCCTCCATGCCACGCCGCATTGAAGCAGTCATTTCTGCAAAAGGATTCCCGACCAAGTATTGAGTGCATAACTGAACATAATTATTTGAAGGTTGACTTTTTTTGTATTAAAAACACTTTTTTTTTTATTGGTCGGATGAAATATGCTAATTTTTTGAGATAGGAATTTTGGTTTTTCATGAGCTGTATGCCAAAATCATCAATATTAAAACAATAAAAGGCTTGCACTACTTCAGTTGTGTGTAATGAATCTAAAATATATGAAAGTCTAATGTTTATCAGTACAGAAAATAATGAACTTTATCACAATATGCTAATTTTTTGAGAAGGACCTGTATGTGAACTGGCTCCATAGAGAATATCAAAAAGTTTGTATATGCGCTCTTAGGTCGCAGGACACCTAGGCGCAAAAAGATAGTTATAGGTGCCACATCCTTGATAATGGAATTGGAAAGTAGAAGAGGAAGAACTTTTGGACTTTATTGGCACCAGTAAAGGTATGTTTTATTGAAAAAATCACAGAAAAATATATTTAAACAGAAACAAAAAAGAAATATACAAAACTTCACATAGAATTTACATACAATAAAATCAGGCGGCAAAGCCTCAAAACCATGTGCAAATGTGAACGCACAACCTACTAGGTAGATAGGGTTGTAACAACATGGGCAACTGGGATTTAACTCAACATCTGTTCACTCATACTGTACAGACGACCTTTGGAGACGGTTATCATCCCTCTCTATGGCCGCCTTATGAACACAGGTTACTTTGTGATATATGCGATTGTTGTTACAACCCTATCTACCTAGTAGGTTGTGCGATCACATTTGCACATGGTTTTGAGGCTTTGCCGCCTGATTTTATTGTATGTAAATTCTATGTGAAATTTTGTATATTTCTTTTTTGTTTCTGTTTAAATATATTTTTCTGTGATTTTTTTCAATAAAACATACCTTTTTAATACCGGTGCCAATAAAGTCCAAAAGTTCTTCCTCTTCTGGCTCCATAGAGAGCCGGTCACAATCTCCTGACATGCGAATTGGATGCGGGGAAACCTGCATCCAATTTGCAATAGTGTGAACCCAGCCTTAATATTTTTCAATGCAGATTGCGTTCCAAAACATTCCTTCCCTGTGGCAGATATTTTCTCTCTCCCTTCAATTCTTGTCATTGGCATGTTTAACTACACAGTAAATGTTCTTATATTTGTTACTTTGTACATAGGAAAAGAGAGATGATGGTGTTATAATTCTAATACTAAGACATTTATCTAAATAATTTTATCATAGGTTTTTTTTTATCTGAACATATCACAGAAAATTGAACCATCAATGCCTTTATGTTTTAGACAAAGAGTGCTAAAACAAATTAATCCGAAGTCAACTGCGAGCAGAGTTCAGTGGTAATGTTGAATTATTAGGAAGCTCATTAGTCCAGTTGCAGCATTTTTATTAAAGGTACGTGTTTATTGTAAATGAAAGTGTGGTAATCTTCTGCCATTGCTGTCTTTTCCACATGGACCCTGTCTTTGACATTTTGGGGCCGATAAGTTTGTCAAACACAGGCACAAGATGCTTGATAATTGCAAGGTTTTCAGCATTAGTAAATTTTAAATTCCAGACACATCCATCCTTTTTTTTTTGTGGCGTTTTCTGTGAGAGCAAGCTCCTTTCCTCTGTACTGTCACTGCTGTTGCGCTCCAGTCTCCTTTTCATAAATTTCTTCATGTACCTCCCTGCACCCTTATCTTCACTGCTGTCACTACTCTCTTCCTCAAGTGGTTTGTATGTTTTGTCCTCAACATCATCATCCATTTCTGTGCTGCTGCCTTCACTACTGTTGATAGTTATGCTACATTACCCCAAAAAAGAAGAAATGGTTAATGTTTTCCATTACACTACTTTTGGGTGTCACAATTACAGTGATGTTCACTTATCAATTTAAAAAGTATAAAGCGGAGGGGTCTCTGTCAGCATTCCAACACTACAAGGAATGCAATAAGAAGTGTAAGAAGTCAATCTGGGCAGCTAAAAAAGACTACATTTTAAATATATTAACAGTAAAAAGGTGAGCTCGGAACACAAAGGCCCCATTAAGAATGAGGAAGAGAAGATGGTTACAGATGACATACAGGAAAAGGATGGGTATAACAACCACGACTGTATTGTTATTAACACATCCGGAAAGGATTAGAGAAGCTTAACATAAATAAATTACCAGGACTAGATGGCTAACACCCGAGAGTCCTTAAAGAACTCAGTCAGGTTTTAGCCAGACTGCTATTCCTAATCTATTTGGACAGCATACTGACAGCATTGGTACCAGCTGATTAGTGAGCCCACATGGTACCAATATTCAAAAAAGGTCATAGAAATAACTTGGAAACTATAGGCCTATCAGTCTAACATCGGTAGTTTGTAAACTATTTGAGGGGATGATAAGGGACTGTATTTAGGAATTTGCTGATGAAAACAGTATCATTAGCAGTAATCAGCATGAGTTTACGAAAGGTCGCTTTTGCCAAACCAACCTATTACCAATCTATGAGGAAGTGAGCTGCCATCTGGACAGGGGTAGGTCACTGGATGTGACGTATCTGGATTTTGCAAAAACATTTGATACGGTGCCCCAAAAATGCCTAATCTACAAACTGAGGTCTGTAGGTATGGACTATAGGGTTGGTTCTTGGATAGAATACTAGCTACAGGGGCATATCCAAAGGGTGGTGATAAATAACGTGTACTCAGAATGGTCTAGAGTGGTTAGTGGGGTACTCCAAGGCTCTGTCCTAGGACTAATTCTGTTTAACTTATTTATAAATGATATAGAGGATGGGATAAATAGCTCAATCTCAGTGTTTGCTGACAACACAAAAATAAGCATGGCAATAACTTCACAGCAGGATTTAGAAACTTTACAAGAGGACCTAAAAAAATGAATGGACAGGGCTACTAGATGGCAAATGAAGGTTAACATTGGTAACTGTAAGGTAATGCACTTGGGGTGTAAAAATATAAATGCAATCTACTCACTAGGGGAGAACCCCTAGGGCAGTGATGGCAAACCTTGTCATTCCTAGATGTTTTGGAACTACATTTTCCAAGATGCTAATGCACTCTGCAGTGTAGTTGAACAACATGGGAAATGTAGTTCTAAAACATCTGGGGTGACTGAGCAATAGCATGCAATGTCAAGCTGCAGTAAGCAAAGTCAGCAGAATATTATCATGCATTAAAACGGGAATTTACTCCAGAGATAGAACGATAATCCTGCCACTTTATAAAACTCTGGTTAGGCCGCATCTGGTGTATTCTGTCTGGTCATTAATCCTCAGAAAGGATGTGCTGGAACTGGAGAGAGTCCAGAGAAGGGCAATTAAATTATTAAGGGAACTGGAGGACCTCAATTATGAAGAACGACTACAAGAGCTAAATGTATTCTCTCTGAAGAAGACACGGTTGAGTGGAAATATGATAGCAATATACAAATTTCTCAATGGAGATTCCAGCATAAGTATGAAACTTTTCAGTCCCAGGAAGTTTAAGAAGACACAGGGCCACACAATGAGACTGGAAGAGAAACGATTCAGCCTTGAGCTGCGTAGTTGTAAGATTCTGGTACCTTCGGTACCCTTATTGCCCATTTTCCGTTGCATATTGCGTCCCACCTTTTCAGTTAGGTGGAACGCATATACCTTTAAGCGGCATGACATCATCACTGAGCGCCGCTCTGAGCGGCTATTTCAATCGCCGGCTTTCTCTCACAGGTTGTTCGTTCAAACCGCATGCTTAACAGCCTTGTCTTACGCTGCCGGAGCCTCCAGCTATTCTCTTTACCTGGAACAGACCGGAACCTCGCTACTGATCCCGTATCTCGCTACCGGATCACTCTCTTACTACCGGACCCTTCTACTTACTAGCCTCACTAGTGATAAGTACCCCACAGGGGATTTCTCCATAACAAACTTACACTATCTACTTCTGCACATTAAGGACTGTTACTATCTATGCATTACTAATTCTATCATCTGCACTGTTACATAGATTGCTAGCTCTTGAGTCTACTACCATCTATCCTTGCACTGGGTTAGTCTCTCCTGTATATATCATCTGCTGTCCTTACCACCTATTACCATACATGATTACTAACCTATCTGCATTCTACCTATTACCATCTACTACTGTCACGGAACCATGAACCAGACGTACAACAACAGATAAGTGAAAATAAGAAAGCTTTATTGAAAAACAAGCTATAAAGCAAAAGTCCAAACGGATGGCGAAACCGATGCAGAGTCTTTGCGAAGCCAGGGGTCAGGAACCAGCAGGGTAGTCAGACGAAGCCAGGATCAGGAACCAGCAGGGTAGTCAGACGAAGCCAGGATCAGGAACCAGCAGGGTAGTCAGACGAAGCCAGGAACAGGAACCAGAAGTAGCAGCAGTCTTAGTAGCATGTGAACACAGGAGGACCAAGCAGGGAACTGAAGCCACAGACCTCCTATATATATGAGCTAGGTATCCAGCTCCTCCCAGTGGGAAGGAGGAGCCGCAGGGTGGGAGGCTACAAGAAACCCAGAAACCAAGATGGCCGCCAGCACATGTCAAACGAAGGAGAACAGCAAGAAGGTAAGACCATGACAGTACCTCCCCCTCAAGGACCCCTCCTCCGCGGAGTAAAGAACGGTTTCTGAGGGAAGCGTGCGTGGAAGGCTCGGAGCAAGGCAGGAGCATGGACATCTGCGGAGGGAACCCAGGAACGCTCCTCTGGACCATAACCACGCCAATGAACCAAAAACTGCACCCGACCGCGGACCAGGCGTGAGTCCAGGATATTGCTCACCTCATACTCCTCACGATTGCCCACTCGGACCGGACGAGGCCGAGGAACCGAGGAAGTGAAACGATTACACACCAGAGGCTTCAACAGGGAGACATGAAACACGTTGGAGATCCGCATGCCAGGAGGAAGCGCAAGGGCATAGGCTACCGGGTTTACCCTGCGAAGCACTCGGAAGGGACCAACAAAGCGAGGCGCCAGCTTGGGAGTGGGCACTCGAAGGTTGAGGTTGCGGGTGGACAACCATACACGGTCTCCGGCCTGGTAGGAAGGAGCAGGCGCTCGTCTGCGATCAGCCTGGAGTCTCTGGCGCTGCGCAGAGACCTCAAGGGACTTCTGGATCTGTACCCAAGAAGCACGTAGGACGGAAAGGTGATCCTCCACAGCCGGAAAATCCTGGGGAGAGAATACCTCCGGTAACACGGCAGGTTGGAACCCATAGTTGGCCATGAAGGGAGACGTCCCAGAGGAAGAGTTCACCGCCGTGTTCCTGGCAAACTCAGCCCAAGGCAGGAGGTCAACCCAATTGTCTTGGTGATCGGAGACATAGCAACGAAGGAATTGCTCCAAGGCCTGATTGGAACGTTCTGCGGCCCCATTGGACTGAGGGTGGTAGGCCGAGGAGAAGGAGAGATGAATCCCCAACTGGGAGCAAAAGGCGCGCCAGAACCTGGACACAAACTGACTCCCCCGATCCGACACAATCTCCTTGGGCAAACCGTGCAACCGGAAGACCTCCCTGGCAAAAATCGTGGCCAACTCCTGTGCAGAGGGTAACTTCTTGAGAGGAACACAGTGACACATTTTGGAAAACCGATCCACAATCATGAGAATGACCGTATGGCCTCGGGATGCAGGGAGGTCCACAATGAAATCCATCCCCAGGTGTGACCATGGGCGCTCCCCGGTGGCTAAGGGTTGCAGAAGGCCCAACGGAAGGTGCCAAGGGGACTTACTCTGGGCACAAACGGAGCATGCCGCTACATATGCGGCGATGTCGGAACGTAGGGAAGGCCACCAGAACAGACGTGAAACAGCCCAGGACAGCTGATTCTTTCCAGGATGCCCCGCGGTCTTGGAGTTATGGTAGGTTCGCAACAACCGAGTGCGCAACTCCTCAGGCACAAAACATCTGCCGTTGGGTCTCCCAGAGGGAGCACCAGATTGATCCGCCAAAATCTGCTCACCCAAGGGAGAGGTCAGGCTGGTGCGAATGGCAGCCAGGATCTGATTCGGAGGTATGACCGAAGTCGGAATCGACTCCTCCCTGCACAGGTCGGAGTACTGCCGTGATAAGGCATCAGCCCTGATGTTCTTGGAACCGGGTAGGTAGGAGACCACGTAATTAAAACGTGACAAGAACAGAGCCCATCTGGCCTGACGTGGTGTCAATCTCTTGGCCTCAGAGAGGTAGGTCAGATTCTTGTGGTCCGTCAGGATGAGGACCGGAACCACCGAACCCTCGAGCAAGTGCCTCCATTCTTTAAGAGCCTGCACGATGGCCAATAACTCCCTGTCACCAATCTGGTAGTTGCACTCCGCGGAAGACAGTTTCCGGGAGTAAAACCCACAAGGAAGCAGAGGACCCTCTGGTGTTCTACGCTGAGACAGAAGGGCGCCTACTCCCGTCTCAGACGCGTCCACCTCGAGGACAAAGGGCAACCCAGGGTTGGGATGCGACAGAATCGGAGCCGACACAAAGGCGGACTTTAGAGCCTCAAAAGCTCGGATGGCCTCGGGTGGCCAGACCTGGGAATTACTGCCCTTCCTGGTCAGATCCGTGAGAGGCTTGGCTAGCATGGAAAAGTCCCTGATGAACTTCCGATAATAATTGGCGAAGCCCAAAAAGCGCTGCAGGGAGCGAAGACCACTGGGCTGGGGCCACTGTAAGACAGCCGAAACCTTCTCAGGATCCATGGAGAACCCCTCAGCGGAAATGATGTAACCTAAGAAGGTTACCTGGGATCGGTGAAATTCGCATTTCTCAAGCTTACCGAACAGCTTGTTCTCTCGTAACCGTTGCAACACTCGTTTGACATCCAGAATGTGGGTCTCCATCGACTCAGAATATATCAAGATGTCATCCAGGTAGACCACCACACACTGCTGCAACAGGTCACGGAAAACATCGTTGATGAATTCCTGAAAGACTGCGGGCGCATTGCACAGCCCAAAGGGCATAACCAAGGATTCATAATGACCGGTCCTGGTGTTAAACGCGGTCTTCCACTCATCGCCCGCCTTGATCCTTACGAGGTTATATGCCGCCCTCAGGTCGAGTTTGGTAAAGACCGTGGCCCCTTTAAGGCGATCGAACAGCTCGGAAATCAAGGGTATCGGGTAAGCGTTCTTGATCGTGATGCGATTGAGACCCCTGTAATCGATGCAAGGCCTCAACTCACCGCCCTTCTTTTTCACAAAGAAAAATCCAGCCCCTGCCGGGGACGAGGATTTGCGAATGTGTCCACGTGAAAGCGCCTCCCTCACGTACTCCTCCATGGCCTCATTCTCCGCTACCGACAGTGGATAGACTTTGCCACGAGGAGGAACGGCACCAGATTGTAACTCGATGGCACAATCGTATGGGCGGTGCGGAGGTAGGGCAACCGCGCGCACCTTATCGAATACATCCCGGTACTCCTCGTATTCAGGGGGCAACAGAGAGTCCGAGGAAGTACACAGCAACTTGACAGGCCCATGGATGCAACTAGCCCCACACTGCGGTGACCGCGAGAGGATCTCGGCCGATCTCCAATCGAAAATCGGATTATGCTTCTGGAGCCAGGGGTACCCCAAGACCACCGAGTAGTGTGGAGACGAAATAACCTGGAAGCAGACCGACTCTCTGTGGACGGCACCAATGGCTAACCCCACTGGAAGGGTCTCATGAGTCACGTGTGGCGGCAGAAGGGGTCTGCCGTCTATCGCCTCAAGAGCCAGAGGAGAACCTCGAGCCTGCAGAGGAATGGAATTGGCGGCAGCGAACACACTATCAATGAACAAACCACCAGCACCAGAGTCCACCAACGCCTGGGTCGTCACCGAGCCCCCGACCCAGGAAAGGACAACAGTGATCAGTGGTTTGTCAACACGGGAAACCGAGGACGAGGAGACTCCACCCAAGATCTGCCCCCGACAGGATCTCAGGTGCGAGCGTTTCCCTGGACGGTTCGGACATGCCAACCGAAAATGCCCACCGAGACCACAGTACATGCATCGGCCCTCGCGTCTCCGGAGTACCCTCTCCCCCTCGGACAGGCGAGCAAACCCCAGCTGCATGGGTTCACCCCCAGACAAGTCATCCCCAGGAGGCGTGGGAGGAGAGGGAGGCACGGGTGGGACAACAAAGGTAGGCGCCAATCTGTTAGGAGGCCTCCGCAGACTCTCCTTAAAGGAAGGTCTCTCCCTGAGTCTGGTGTCAATCAAAATCAGGAAAGAAATAAGAGACTCGAGCTCCACTGGTAGGTCCTTAGCTGCAACCTCATCCTTCAAGGCATCCGAGAGACCATGAGAGAAAGCAGCGACCAGAGCCTCATTATTCCAGCCCACCTCTGCTGCCAGGGTACGAAACTCAATGGCGTATTCAGCTACGGATCGTGAACCCTGTCTGATGGACATAAGGAGCTTTGCAGCAGAGGCAGCACGAGCCGGCACATCGAATACCTTCCGAAGAGAAGCAACAAAACCGGAAAACTCGGCAACCACCGGATTGTTGTTCTCCCATAAAGGGCTGGCCCAGGCCAAGGCCTTGTCCGAGAGCAGCGAGATTAAGAAGCCCACCTTTG
Organism: Pelophylax lessonae; assembly: GCF_965119305.1. Lineage (NCBI taxonomy): Eukaryota > Metazoa > Chordata > Amphibia > Anura > Ranidae > Pelophylax > Pelophylax lessonae. Next base: position 424,090,690 of record NC_138772.1, on the reverse strand, counting down.
ATCTCTCAGTAGGAAAGGCATGTGGCAGCAACTCGAAATAAATGCCCACCTGGTTAAGGAAACCTCGGCACTGAGTTGGCTCTCCCCCAAAGCGCTGTGGAAGGGGGGCAGAACCGGACATACCCCGAAACACCGCAGGCGCAACAACAGGTGTCGGGGTAGACTCTGGTGCAACAACCGGAGCGGCAGTAGGAGCGGACCCAGGAGCGACAACCGACCCATCGGCAACAGGAGCGAAATGAACCGTGCGTTCAAGCAGGGTTTGCAACGCCACGGTGAACTGACCCAACAGGTGATCCTGCTGATCAAGTCTGGCAACCAGCGTGGGTAGTGAGGATGGCCCTGCACCATCAGAATTTGTGGCCTGTGGTACCGTGCGTTCAAGCAGGGTTTGCAACGCCACGGCGAACCGACCCAACAGGTGATCCTGCTGATCAAGTCTGGCAACCAGCGTGGGTAGCGAGGATGGCCCTGTACCGTCAGAATTCATGGCTTGGTCCTAATGTCACGGAACCATGAACCAGACGTACAACAACAGATAAGTGAAAATAAGAAAGCTTTATTGAAAAACAAGCTATAAAGCAAAAGTCCAAACGGATGGCGAAACCGATGCAGAGTCTTTGCGAAGCCAGGGGTCAGGAACCAGCAGGGTAGTCAGACGAAGCCAGGATCAGGAACCAGCAGGGTAGTCAGACGAAGCCAGGATCAGGAACCAGCAGGGTAGTCAGACGAAGCCAGGAACAGGAACCAGAAGTAGCAGCAGTCTTAGTAGCATGTGAACACAGGAGGACCAAGCAGGGAACTGAAGCCACAGACCTCCTATATATATGAGCTAGGTATCCAGCTCCTCCCAGTGGGAAGGAGGAGCCGCAGGGTGGGAGGCTACAAGAAACCCAGAAACCAAGATGGCCGCCAGCACATGTCAAACGAAGGAGAACAGCAAGAAGGTAAGACCATGACAACTACTCTCCTGAACATTACTATCAAGTGCTTATCATTGCTATCACTGCTCACGCCTGTCCCTTCAGCACATCACCTCTATACTGTCATATACATCCTATCACTCCAGGAACATCTTATTGAGTGTATGTATATTTGTATGCTGAAGCAGGCGGGTCCACAGTGATGAGTCTGGAGAGTTGGATCTGGTAATTCAACACATCTCTACATGACTACTGAGTGGAAATTCTGCAGCTGCAAATCCAGCTCACTATAAAAACGCAGGAGCGTTACAGTAGTGGGTTTTTCTGTGTCAGGGCAGTAAGGATGTGGAACTCTCTTCCACAATCAGTGGTGTCGGCAGAAAGGATGAATACTTTTAAAAGACTCTTGGATGTGCATCTTAGTGAAAACAATATGCAGGGATATGGGAAATTATTTTCTACACGCGCGCACACACACACCAACACAGGTTAAACTGCATGGACTGTTTTCTTTATTCAACCTTACCAGTTATGTAACCATGTAGATGTGCACACATCCTTGACCAATTACTCGAACAGGAACTGGAAAGAGAGAGAGAGAAAGATGATGGATGCTGTAATGCTGCACATGGTGCACAAGCACATGGAAATTATGGAGATAAATGTGGATGTTTTTATGCAGGAGTAGTGATGGTGTACATTTGTGTCATGCAGAGCTTGCAAGCAGACATGTGCTGGAGTAAGCAGTAATGGTGTACTTTTGTGTCATGCAGAGCTTGCAAGCAGACATGTGCTGGAGTAGGCAGTGATGGTGTACATTTGTGTACTGCAGAGTAGACAGTGATAGTGCACAAATGTTTCCTGCAGAGCTTGCAGAGTATGATGGAGTAGACAGTGGTGTTGTAGCTCTCCTCTTACCATGCGCTCCACCAAATCCACCATGTTTGACTTCTCCCGTCTCTTACTCAGGCCTAAAATTGCAGTGGAAGTTAAGCAACCACAGGCTCTGTCCACAGGAAATGACCCTAACCACCCCTTAACCACCTCAATACTGGGCACTTAAACCCCCTTCCTTCCCAGACCAATTTTCAGCTTTTAGCGCTGTTGCATTTTGAATGACAATTGAGAGGTCATGCAACACTGTACCTAAACCAAATTTATGTCATTTTTTCCCCACAAATAGAGCTTTCTTTTGGTGGTATTTGATCACCGCCAGGTTTTTTCTTTTTGGTGCACAAATAAAAAAAGACCGAAAAGTTTGAAAAAAAAAATTTTTTTTGTTTAGGTTATAAAATTTTGTAAATTGATATGTTTTTTCCTGCACTGATGAGCACTGATGACGCCACACTGACAGGCACTGATGAGGAGACACTGATGGGGTGGCAATGATGGGGTGGCACTGATATGCAGCACTGATGGGCACTGATAGGTAGCACTGATATGCAGCACTGATGGGCACTGATATGTGGCACTGATATGCAGCATTGGTGGGCACTGATAGGCAGTGCTGATGGGCACTGATAGGCAGCACTGATGGGCACTGATCGGTAGCACTGATGGGCACTGATAGGTGGCACTGATGGGTGGCACTGATGGGGGGCACTGATGGGCACTGATAGGCAGCACTGGTGGGCAATAATGGGCACTGGTGGGCGGCACTGATAGATGGCAATAACGGGCACTGGTGGGCAGCACTGATAGATGGCATTGGTGGGCAGCACTGATAGGGGGGCACCACTGGCAGGCTCTCTGAGCCCTGTTTGCCATCCCTGGTGGCCATGGTGGGCATCCCTGGTGGTCATGGGTGGGCATCCCTGGTGGCTCTAGTGGCATCCCCTCCCCCCAGGGCTGCACTGGTAATCAATCATCTGATCACCCCAGCTGCAGAATCGATTCTCTCCTTCTCCTCACACTGACAGGATCTGTCAGGAGGAGAAGAGATTGAAGCCGTTACAATGGCTGTATTGACATTACATGACGGCTGTGATTGGTCACAGCCGTAATGTGATCAGGAGGGCCAATCACAGGGCCCTCCTGCCGAGTCTTGTTGCTCTGTGTCCTAGGGACACAGGCACATCGAGATCACGCCGCTGCGCCTGCCCGCGGCGGCGCAATCTCTCTCCTTCTGAAGGACATTCAGGAACGTCCATTCAGAAGGACGAGACTCCCACCCAGCCGTATATGTACTATGGCCCGGGTGGGAGGTGGTTAATAACCAACACGTGTGATAAATTAACGCATGAAAAAATGCGGTAATTGCCTCATAATTGAAAAAATTTGCATTCGTTATTTAAGTGAACTCACACTGTTTACATTTGGGGCTGTGCACTCACACCCACATGGATGTCAGAGGAGAAGTAACTGTGTCTATGTAGCAACTGCATCCCAATTGACATGAATGGGGCTGCCTGCAAGGGGATGCATGGGACATCTGTGCATCAGCATATGGGTAAACACAACCTTCATATGGTTGTACAGTTTATTACACCTCATGTAAAGGAGGTCTTAGTAGGAATTTTAAGTGACATTAAACCTTTGTTTTCTTAAATTAAAATTACAAATATGTTATACTTACCTGCTCTGTGTAATGGTTTTGCACAGAGCAGCCTTGATCTTCTTCTTCTGGGCCTCCAAGTGCTCCAGGCTCCTTCAGCAAGTGCTCCCATGGAAAGCCGCTTCCATGGGGGCACTCAAGCGCGCTTGCTCCTGAATGAATAATAATGTGCCAGGTATCCATACATTTATAAATCTCAGTAAAAATAGTCCTTTGATCTTTGATAGAATATTCCTATCAAGGTACAAATCCACCACAGTGTGGAAAATAAATCCACAATGTGCTCTTGCTTTCCTCCACTGGTGTGCTCTGGCCACTCACCTCATCTGTTTTACCAGCGGGTCATGCCCCTGTATTGCCTTTTGTTATGTGTAAATGTGCATTAACCCCAATCATTGTAGTAGCATGCGCCTATACACATCTAGATCCTGAGAGATCTTTACACAAAAGAGGTAGTTCAATCCGCAATACACATTTATTGAAAGGGTTACATAATATATATATATATATATATACAAATTACACACTAAACAGTATTTACAACACATTATTAGTACAAATCCCCTGGCTTATATGATATTTACAAATTACCCACAATAGCCATATTTAAAATACCATGTATGTATAAGTATGGAGTTAGGTTACCTTTTCACTTCAGGCATGGTGTCTGCCATGTGTTCAAACACAAAAGAGAAAAAGCATGTATACATTTTAAGTGTGAGAGATATAGTCCATAGTTACCATCCCCAGTAGTTTCATCCTAGTCTGCTTGCAAGAGACATTTCACCCCTTCCCACCTTCATTAATATGGATCCATATCGCCTTGCTGATTGGTGTAGCAATCTTACCCTTCTCCTCCCTCTGGGCGTATCTTATTCAGGATTGGACCATTTCCCCATCCCCTATATTTAGCATAACCCAGCCTCTCGATAGCCCTCCTCTCTGGGGGGGGGGGGGATATTAATCATGCTAGGTCATCTCCTGGGCCAAATTGTCCATCCTTGGACAGACAACCACCTTCATTACATATCTACAGGGACAGTCTTTGAAGTAGAGGGCGAGATAAAGGAATGACCTGTCATGGACAATTATCAATTATTTTCTGGCCCCGTAATGTCTGGGAAAAAAAGAACATAATTATGGGGTTGTACTACAGTTTGTTTATCAGTGTAAATAGCAGACCCCTCCCAGGGAGCCCAGGCATGCATTTCAAACATACTTACCTGTTGGAAATCAATACTCAATATCTCGTACATATATATATTTACACCAATCTATATACAGTCACTAATGGAGATTTATACATAACTCCTCATCAGGCAACACTCTAATGGAGATTACACATAAACTCCTTATAAGGCAACACCCTGTTTTACCAGTGGTACACTCACAATCAAGGCACTTTAGCAGTGCTAGCTGTTAAACACATGTCATATGAATCCTCAAATAATGTCATGGCCATGGAATGGCGTCACATAAGCAGGTTCCGCCTCCCCAAACGCGTTATGTCCTTGGGCGTGGACTTCCTCTACCTCCCCTTCTTAGGAAGTCCAGGCCCAGGGAGAATGAGCACATTGTGGATTTATTTTCCTTTCACTGTGGTGGAAACATACCTTGATAGGAATATTCTATCAAAAATAAAAGGACTCTTTTTACTGAGATTGATGAATTTATAGACACTTGGCACTTTATTCTTCACTTATTTATTGTTCATTATCAATTTTCATTTTCAATACTCCACATCTGGAGTATTCTGTCCAGTTCTGTCACGAGTCCTCAGAAGGGATGTGTTGGAGCTGGAAAGAGTCCAGAGAACTAAACTAATTAGGGGATTGGAGGACCTTAATTATGAAGAGCGCTTACAAGCGCTTGATTTATTCTCCCTGGAGAGGAGATGCCTGAGATGCCTGAGAGGGGACATGATAGCAATATACAAGTACCTCAACGGTGATCTCAACATAGAAAAAAACTATTCAGTCACAAGGAATGCATGAGGACACGTGGCCATACAATGCGATTAAAGAAAAAGTGTTTTAACCTCAGGCTACGCAGGGGGTTTTTTACAGTAAGGGCTACAGGACTGTGGAATTCTCTACCACAAATGGTAGTAACTGTGGGGAGTATGGCTACTTTTAAAAGACTCTTGGACGTACATTTCAAGGATCAAAACATTCAGGGGTATGTAAAATTATTACGGCCACACACACTTACACAGGTTGAACTGGATGGACTATTGTCTTTATTCAACCTCAACTACTATGTAACTATGTTACTATGTATTATAGTATAATGGCATACCACTAATTGTATAGGAGTTGTGTTTGTAATGTGGCACTTTATATTATGTTGAGCAATTGAATATGTTTTATGTACTATTGAACTTTAATTAGAGAAATTGTTTCTAATACACAGTTTATGATAAATCCACTGTTTCTAGGACAGGAGTGCATTTAAATCAGATAGGGAACCAGGCACTTCAATTTCATGATGTTTTCTCTCAAGTACACCTTTTAGTGCTGCCCAACAATGTTAAGGGATTCCCAGTACTATTTCTGTAAGTGGCATTTTCCATTACAGCTTTCTGGATTTGAAATGAATTGTCGCTGACCGCCGCCATTACTAGTAAAAAATAAAAAAATTAAAAATGTCAAAAATCTATCCCCTAGTTTGTGGACGAGATAAATTTTGTGCAAACCAATCAAAATGGGGGGGGGGTCAAGGGAGGGAGATGGGGACAGTTCAGCAATCACACTACACTGCACAGCTCACTGTTTACTCACCCAGGGTTAAAGCTGTTATCTGTCACACACACCACCGGCATCTTTCATGTTTCCCGCCCACATCTCCTGTCAGATACAGCTGCATGCCGGGAGGAGAGTGGGCGGTCCGGGCAGACACACAAGGAGCTTGTATTCCGTTCTTCTCTGCTGTCCGTGAGGGGAGGGGGGAGTGTGCTGGCTGAGCTGTGGGAGTGTCATACAGACAGACACTCTACTGCAGCCACCAGTCTCAGGGTGATTCCTTTGTACGAATCAGGCTGTTTTTTTCAATCTGGACGCTCACATTACAGCCTGGGGAAGGGGGGGTGTCTTGCACAGCGGCAGAACACCAGCCTTCTTCAGCCCTATATAATGATTCAGTGCTTTCTCTGTCATGTAAAATACTTACAAAAAAAAACAGCATTTTATTTGGGGGGGGCACATGGGGGGCACAGTGTAATATGGGGGGGGGGCATGGCCCCCTCTCTCCCCCCATCCCCCCTAATGACGCCACTGATAATATATCCATGCTGCAGAGAACCAGGCTTGGAGAGAGGAGTTAGATATATGCAGCAAATCAGAAAACACCTTGCAGCCTACAAAACAGAAACAGACAAGATGTGATAAGTGAGTCTGACATGTTACTCATTGAAACTCCTAAGGAGCCACTTTTGGTCATAACATGGTATAAATAAGCTTGAAATCTTGGAGTTAGAATTTGGAATTTAGACATGAGTACAGTATCTGATCATTTTACTGTTTCCTGACAGTTGTCCAATAACATGGTTTCCCATTTGTAAACCAATCTGAAACAGGTAGCATAAAGTATCATATAAGGGATATTCAATACTTGAAGCTAACAAATTCTGGATGTCCTGGGAATAGACTGGGAAAAATAGACTTTATAGTTATTGAAAAGAATTTCCCCCTATTCCCTGGCAATATGTAGTGCCATTATTCTGGCATGGTAATATAGTAAATGGAAAAGGAAAGTATGTAATGGCATACTTGGCATGCTAAGATGGATATAGTAGAAAGGGAATTTAGTGCAAAAACCTCCAAGAGCCATTTTTCTGCAGAGATTGTGACATCTGTGCCCTCTGCACATTCTGAAAGGCTAATCACGTGTACATGATTGCACCTTATGTGCTTTTTGACATCATCCATCTTTTTATACATGTGGTGGGTAATTGTTTAAGCATTAATGAGTTCTTCAGGACTGGTTGTACTTTGTCTTGCAATGAACCTCAAATTCAGAATGATTGGGTGTCAGGTGGGAAACAAAAGTCACTGTGTTTCCAGATCCAGATCCTTATTATCATTAAATCCCTCTCTATCACAGAGATAGGGCTGTGCAGTGCTGATCAGAGAGGCAGGATGAGAAGGTGTTAGATGGAAATCTGGCATAGGGTATGGGGAATAAGGCAGGCAGCAAAAGCGATCCAGTGTTGCAGTCCATGGGCACTGCCATTGTTGAAGCTTCTTACCTGATTTCATCCTTCTCTAATTGCCTGGTCTCCTTGAGAACACAGTAAATCAAAGACAAATGGAAAGGATATAGATATTAGTAAAAGGGGGAGCTATAACAATGGAGCACTCTGCAGATGGGACTGCTCACATGTGCTGGTTATCTACAACTCCCCCCATTTCTATGGTATATTTAACACAGCAAAAGAGGTAGCAAGAGTAGTCAGTTGTTAGGGTTTACATATATATTTTTTAATTATATGGAAAAAGTTAATCAGATTGTATTTATTTTTTTTTTAATTTGGTGCAAGAATCTGAGTAACATTCCGGTTTGCTTGTCCTTTGCCTTGAACATACAGAATGTATTGTAGATGCACTATATATGAATGTTTATGAGAATTCTAAACAAAGTCAGTTGCATAATGTGCAATGACCATGACATCTGCTGGAGGGAAAAGATTGCAAGCGGCAAAAGCTGGGGTGCATGCTTTCATAAGCAGCACACTATTTATTTATCTTGAAATGTACACAGGAGGATAACACTACTGAAGTAAAAGAGAGAAACATATAAAACATTTATTCTGTTAATATGCTAAAGGCCATGTAAAAAAAAAAAAAAAAAGTTAAAAGTTATGTAAATATTATCAGTGGGAGTAGGTAATAATTAACCTGAGCTTTTATACTAATTGTCCATGATTGGCATGGTTGTAAACAAATAACTGCAACAGTAGTAAGCTTTTTATTGTTACTGCAAATAATTTTTTACCAACGGTAATTTCAATTAATAAACAACACCTGGTTTATGTTATATATACTAGAATATACATATAAAATGTGCACAGATTTGTTGGCAACCTTCCAGGAAAAAAGAAAAATCCACAATTTTCACTGAAATAGCTTCAAACTGATTAAAGAAATTGGCAGCCATCATTGTTTATTCCGTATTTATTAAAACTCAGCCTTTGCTTTTGGTTTTGATTCAACAGAATATTTTAAATAATAAAACAATCAAATCAAAATAGCATTAACAAGAATGCTGGGTCCCTTAACCTAATATTTTGCTACACGAATTTTGGGGGCAATCACCACAAACAAGCAATATTAAAGAGGATGTAAACTCTTCAAAAAATGTTTTCTTTTTTTTCCCCTGCAAAGTAAATGCATAATATGCTAGTATGCATCGCATACTAGCACATTATGTGACACTTACCTGCAACGAAGCCCGCGTTGTCCCTGCTGCCGGCCGCATCCATCTTCACCCGTCTTCCTTACGGGTCTGCGGACTCCGGCTGTATTACTGGCCGCAGCCGCAAGACGTCACTCTGTGCATGCGCACGGGAGCTGCTAGTCATGGCACAGGGCTCTGAAGAAATGGCACGGGTGGCCATTTCTTCAGAGCACATGTGCCAATGACGTCATCGGCTGCATGCAATATAAATATCTCCTAAACGGTGCAAGTTTAGGAGATATTTACAGCAACTGTAGGTAAGCCTTGATTTAGGCTTACCTATAGGTAAAAGTCATCAAAGTGGGTTTACAACCACTTTAATAACTTTCAGTGAGACTTTGGCACATGCAATCAGGTAGGTTGTTCCACACTTCTTGAGCAAACTTCTCCATTTGTCTCAGGTTTAAAGGGTGCCTTCTCCAGACTGAATGTTTCAGTTTTTCCCATAGCTTTTCAGTAGCTTTCTGACAATGAACATGATGCTTCACTATAGGCCCTATTCACACCTGAGCGTTTTTCAGCTCATAAAACACTCATCTCTGAAGTCTCAAAATGCCCAACAAGCAAAATCCCATTCATTTCAATGGCCCCTGATAAGATATGAGCATTTTGTCACCTGAAGCAAAGCGCCTGAAGCTCAAAAAAGTACATTAGCTTATTTTTTGGCAGATTACAAGCGTTTTTGTTAGATGTCAATGCCTGCCTCCAAACATCTGCAAAAAAAGGCTGATAAAAATGCCTGAAAAATGCCCAAAAAAAACGCCTGAAAATGATACACATAGGTGTGAATGGAGCCTTAGAATTTTTTGTTCCACAAAGACTTTATTGAGATTAAACAGATGTAGAAGTACAACATTTCCATTTTAAAAGTTATTAGTATTAAACAAAGATAATATAAACAAACTAAGGAAATATACTTGCGCCTCCAGTATTTTTACATCAAGAAAAAAAGGGAGGAGAAGAAAAAGGGGAGGGGAGTAGTCTTCTAAATATCGTGGCTCACATCAGTAAGAAGAAATTGGCAAGAAAAAAACAAGCATTGACATGTACAATTAGTTACATGCCACAGTAGCATGATATCTAGAAATAAGTAGTGCATCGAAAACCATGCTCCTGATGCTGTGAAAAAGAAGTGGGAATGGAGTTAGAGTTTTTTGTGAGGAGAGGCTCTCGTGCAAGGCCGATTGAGAAAAGCTGTTAGAGTAGTGGGGTCAATAGTTAGTGAAGTGGCTCTACCAGCTACAGGTTCAGCCTGGAGAGTGGATTGTGGATATAATTAGAATTTTTATTAGTTTTTCCATTTTATTCTGCCCTGCAGAGATCTAAGACACCTGGTGCCAGACACACCAATGGGGCCTCACTGTTGCTCAAAAAACAATGGAAGGTGAAATCAGACAGTGCAGTTCCTTGACCTTGAATTTCTTTGGAAGTTTTACTTGACTCTTTGTCTACCATTTGCACAAACCTTCTGTTCAATCTGATCTGGTCTACTTTGCTCTTGTGTCTATGTCTAGGGAGGTTGGCTAGACTCCCATTGATCTTAAACTTCCTAAAGCAGAATTCTGCTCAAAAAGTGAAGTCCCACTGGTTCACTTACTCCCCCCAGCCTGTAGCTGAGTTACAGGGTATTTGTTTTTGGGAAGAGGTGGATGTGATTCCTCTGGAAGCCACACCCAACTATCCTATCCAGGATGTTGGTGCTGGGGACCCGCAGTGGTAAGGGTAACTGGGTACGGGAACTTCCTCTTTAACAATATTTGCATCTCTAATTACAAGGACATTTCCATATATGGTCAATGATGTTGCCAGGTACCTCTGCCACTTATGGCATCATTAACCACATATGGACATGTCTATATATGGTCAATGACATCACCCGGTGACTCTGGCCCTTTGTTTACTTCAGCGGCAGGGAAAGTGTAGATGTCATTTGGTGTGAGACAAGCAATTTAAGCGGTCATGTGTTGGCAGGTGGCGTTTGTGTTCCATACAGGTCAGTAGCCACCATTCATTGTGATTGACATGAATCTGAATCACTGAGCGAATTTGTTGACAATGGACGGACAACAATGTTTTTTAATAAAGTTCAAAAACTGTGCTTGTGTTTTTTTTTTTTTACCGTCAATTTAAAAGTAGGGGTACCATGAGGTATGAGGTACTACCTGGCACAATCTCTATTAGGATGAGTTGTTTAATATATAACTACATACCAGGGTGATTTTTTTTTTGCAGCTCCTTGTCTGTCCACCATTATACATTGGGGTGGCCCCAGTGGCTCACGGGTTTGCTGTCTTGCTCTATTGACCCTTGGATGATGATTGAGGATAAGTGATAGTGTATTGGATTTTATGTTCATTTTAACAGGCTGTTTATTGAGTTTGCATCTTATAGTGTACCTTAGTATTATCTTGTATGATGTACAGACTTAGACATGGAAAAATATACGTAAAATATTGTTAACATGTATCTAAAAATCTGTTTCCAATAAAAAAATGTATGCTTCTACATAATATACACCCCTGAGGAAGAAAAAAAGAAATAGCATTTCGAAACACATTGGCCCGTGTCTGTGTCTCGATATTTTCAAATTGCTGACAATAAATATGGGAGTATTATAATTTGATGTATATGGCCAGGCAACTTATGAATGAAAAAAAAAAACAACCAACAACACACAATGCTTTAAAGAATGTCTTTATTCCTTTTGCATCAATAAAGATTGTACAAAGTCCCATAATTGAGGATTTAGTCTTGTTAAAAAAGATATAGTTCACCTGTGTCGCGTACCTGGTCGGAGGCCGAAGTGCTGAGAGGGCTTCCCTTACAACTAAGTACTGCTGCTTCTGGCACAGTATTGGGCAGAAATGAAGGATGAAATCCGTAATTTGCCCAAAATGGAGATTGATGGTGGAAGCACGTACGCAATTGTAGTATGCAAACTCGGCACAAGGAAGCAAAGATACCCAGTTATCTTGCGAGAATATAGAGAAACAATAGAGATATTATTCAAGCGTCTGATTTGTTCTCCCTGTCTGGCCATTACTCTGTGGTTGATAAGCTGATGACTAGGAATGGGCTCTGTGTTCGAGTCGAATGTAAGTTCGACTCAAACATCAGCTGTTCCTGTGTTTGCAAAGCATACAAACAAATTGGGCACTCAGCGGGAAGTTTGCCACCGATAAGCACCCCATAATGCACTGCGTTGTTGAATTGCATTGATTGCTGATGACTGGCCAAAGCATGCACCTGACCTGTATGCTTTTGCCAATCACAGCACAATGTCCTGTCAGAGCCATGATTGGCCAAAGGAAGGGTGCCTTTAGCCAATCATGGCTCAGGGGCTTAGTCCACGCCCCACACTATATAAGGCTGCTGCTTACACGGCAGCCATGTATAGTGTGTTACAATTGAGATTAAGCATGTAGTTAGCGGATAGCGTGTTGAGTAAGTTTAGTGCAGTCAGTGTAGTGTGCAGGCATACCCCACATTTAAAATGCATAGCAATGTTGTAGCCCTAGGTCCCCTCTAGGTGCTCCCTACGTTTTGTGTTCCTGTCACTTATAGTTCGGGAGCAGTGCCATGCCAAGCTGACCAATATTTCCCCATAGATGCCAATGTTAAAGACAGGGAACAGCGCAATGCCAAGCTGACCAATATTTTCCATAGACACCAATGTTAAAGACAGGGAACAGTGACATGCCAAGCTGACCAAGATTTCCCATAGATGCCGATGAGCACTGAAAGCTGAAAATTGGTCTGGACAGGAAGGGAGTGAAAGTGCCCTGTATTTAAGTGGTTAAGGGAACCCTATGACAGAATTAAAAAAAATGGCATGGGGTCCCCCCAAAATCTATACCAGGCCCTTTGGGTCTGGTATAGGTATTAAGGGAAACTCCATGTCAAAATAAAAAAAAAAAAACGGCGTGGGGTCCCACCAAAATCTATACCAGACTCTTATCCCAGGATGCAGCCTAGCAGGCCAGGAAAGAGGGGGGAAGAGCGAGCGCCCCCCCGAACCATACCAAGCCACTTTCCCTCAACATGGAGAAGGTTTTTGGGGTACAAGTGTTGATGGGGACAAGGACCTCTTCCCGACAACCCTTAGCTGTGGTTGTGAGGGGCTGGGGGTGGGGGGCTTATCGAAATCTGGAAGCCCCCTTTAACAAGGGGGCTCCGAGATTCCGGCCCCCTCTATGTGAATGGGAATCGGGTACATCGTACCCCTACCAGCTTTTCGGCTTTGACAGCTCTTGAGAGGCAAGGGGCGGGGCCACCCAGTTACGTCACCATGTGGCGCTGCTCCTTCTGACAGTGACGTCAGAAGGGGCGGTGCCATTGGGTGACATAACCAGACCGGGGGGACCCTACGCCATTTTTTTTTCATTTTCTTTATCTGTATTACCGGGAGCCGACAATACATTACAGCCACGAGCAAGTTTAAATGCCATTTTTTTTCCTTTAGAAATCTTAGTATTGCTGCAGAAGGCTCCATACCTCATACAGATGCGACACTTTACAGGCACATCAAGGGAACCCCCCAGGCACGATATTTAAAAGAATTTTTCATTTTTATTGTTTCACTTTAAGCATCATTAAAACCACTGCTCCTGTAAAAACGATTGTTTTAAAAATAACTTTTTGCATTGATACATGTCACCCAGGTAGCCATACACTTTTTATGGCAATAACTTGCAAATAAGCCTTTAAAATGAGGACTTTTGATTTTTGATGTTTGTGTCCTATAGACTTTAATAGAGTTTGCATGTTCGCTAGAACTTTTTTCCCCGTTTCAGGTGTTCTGGTGCGAACCGAACAGGGGGGTGTTCGGCCCATCACTACTGATGACACACAAGCTTTAATATTCAAGGCTTTGTAGAGAGCCCCCCAGGACCTGGAGGTAAATTGCACTCCTCTATTAGAGACAATGCTGTTTGGCAGGCCGTGCAATTAGCGTGTGCTGTATCCATGGCAGAGGTAGTATCCACCAGGGGCAGGAAGTGGGCCATTTTCGACAGGCATTCGACCACTACCGAGATAGTGGAGAATCCCTCAGAGAGGGGTAAATCTACTATAAAGTCCATGGACAACATTTACAAGGCTGGTATGGGGCTGGCAATGGTCTTAACAGCCCCCAAGCTTGCGTATGACTCTCATTATTTTGAGTACAGGTTGTACATGAACCCACATAATCCTTGCAATCCTGCCTCAGCTTGGGCCACCAGTAGGAACATTGAATAAGCTCAGGTGTCTTATGAACCCCCAAAATGACCGGCAAGCTGTTGATCATGGAAGGTCTTGAGGACCTGGAGTCTGGCTTCATTGGGTACAAAGATTTTGTCTCTGTGCCACAGAGGTCATTCTTGTTTTCTGATTGCAGAGATCTCAGATTCTGAACATCGAGCAGAAGTGTGTTCGAGAGTTGGTGTTAGATCGGGCTGAATCAGAAGAAAATTCTGAGGTGAAAGATGGTTCTGGGTAGTGATGAGCCAAATATCCCCCTGTTCGGTTCGCACCAGAACATCTCGAACAGGTGAAATGTTCTAGCAAACATGCGAACTCCAATAAAGTCTATGGGACACGAACATGAAAAATCAAAAGTTCTAATTTTAAAGGCTTAAATACAAGTTATTGGCTCAAAAAATTGTAGGGGGACCTGGGTACTGCTCTGGGGGACATGAATCAATGCAAATTTTTTTTTAAAACAATTGTTTTTACAGCAGCAGTGATTCTAATAATGCTTAAAGTGAAACCACACCATTTTTTTTCAGCAATACTGACATAAACTGATATAAACTGAAGTGCCTATATATATACTGTATATATATATATATATATATATATATATATATATATATATATATATAAATAAAACTTTGTGGTATACACTGCACTATCTGATCTCAATAAACTGTAAAAAGCAAAAATCTCTCTTCCTGCCAGCAATGTATTATTAACTATATAATTGCACTTATAAATCACCCGCTGACCAAGGAATTTGAACCCACAACCTCGGAATTGCAAGCCTGGTATTCTACCACCTACACCACTGTCAAGCATGCTTAGGCTGAACACACTCTCCCTGCCTAACTAACTAACTAACTAACTAACTTCTATCTCACCCTACACACAGTTGATGAGATAGAAGTTAGGGAGAGTGTGTTCAGCCTAAGCAGGCTTGACGGTGGCGTAGGTGGTACCAGGCTTGCAATTGGGATGATTGTGGGGTCAAATCCTTTGGCCAGTGGGTGATTTATTTGAATCAGAGATCAGAGTCCGTGATAATTGAAGTTTCCACAAAGAAGCCCATTTGTTTGTCATTCGACGACCGAGCGAACAGCAGATGTTCGAGTCAAACTTACGTTTGACTCAAACTCAAAGCTCATCCCTAGTTCTGGGAGCAACAGTCTCTGGAGTTTCTGGAAACATGCATGAGAACACATGGGCTATCCCATTCTTGGACCCTGAGCAATATGTGAGATGTAAATTGAACCTAGAGAAAAATAAGGCCCACCAAGCTTACCATGATCTTAGACGTTTGGCCGATCTAAGATACTCTAGGTTCTTATGTTCTGTGAATATCATGATGGGGTTAGCTGCTCCTTCCAACAAATACTGCCATTCTTCCAGTGTGATCTTTATACCCAATAGCTCCCGGCCACCTACATTGTAATTCCTCTCGGACTGGCTCATCTTCCGAGAGAAGAAAGCTAAAACATTAGGAAGAGCTGGGTCTGGGTGCCTTAGAACAGGAGCAGATGTGAGCAAGGCCTTTAATTTATGGAAAGCAGTTTGGGCCACCTGGGACCACTGAAAACAGGTGTGTTGATGGGTCAACCGGGTAATTGGGGCAATGATGCCTGAAAAGTCTCTAATAAATCTTTGATAAAAGTTAGCAAACCCCACAAATCTTTGGATGCCCTTTTTATTGGTGGGACACCTTCTGAGGATCCATGGCCACTCCATCTATGGAAATGATTAAGCCCAAGAATTGAATGGATGTTTTTTCAAAATCACATTTCTCTGCCTTTGCGTAAAGTCTGTGTTTCCTTAATGTGACCATAACCTTTCTAACGTGGACTCTGTGTAGCTCCAGGGTGGCAGAGAAAGTGAGAATATCATCCAAGTAAACAATCAGGAGGTGATCCACGAATTCTCTAAAAATGTTGTTAACAAAATTCTGGAAGGTGGCTGGGGCATAGCACTGTCCAAAAGGCATAACACGATATTCAAAGTGCCCAAAGTGGGTTAGAAAGGCTGTCTTCAACTCATCTCCCTCATAGACGCTCACAAGACTATAAGCATAACGTAAGTCCAGTTTTTTTTAAAGATCTGGGCATCACAAAACCTCTGGAAGAGCTCAGAAATGAGAGGGAGAGGACAGCGGTTCTTAATAGTAATTTTGTTGACCATCTATAATCCACACATGGCCTGAGGGTATGGTCCTTCTTTTGTACAAAAAACATCCAGCTGGAGAAGGATGATGGACAAATGAACCCCTTTTCTAGGTTCTCATCAAATATATTGATGTAAAGCCTCAAGTTCAGTCTCTGACAGTGGAAATATTTATCCAAAAGGGAATTTCTGCACCCAGTAACATTTCGATTGGACAATCATAAGGGCGATGAGGTGGTAATGTGTCCACATTCTTTTTTATCAAAGACGTACAGGAAATCATGATAGACTGCAGGAACATCTTCGCTGGCATTGGAAGTCGGTTGGATGGTGAGACAGCTGGCAGGTGACATGGGTTCAGGAATTAAGCAGGACTTAAGACAGTAGTTAGATGTGAAGAGGATCTCCCCTTTAGTTCAGTAAATTTGTGGATTGTTGGCCCATAGCCACGGGATTCCCAGGATCACAGGGAACATTGGTGAACAGAGAACATCAAAGCGAAGAAACTCTTGATTGTCGGATTTAGTCAAGGTAAGAATGGGTAGAATCTCTTGAGTAACGGCCCAGATCTGGGGATAGTGACATTGGCCAAGTGAACTTCAAGTCTCTGCTTCTTAGTTTGGAAGGGAATACAAAGTTTTCTTGCTAGGGAAACTTCATGCCCCAGAATCAACTATTGCTGCCAGTCTGACTTCCCCTTCCACCACCTGTAATGAGACATGGAGAATGAGATCGGACAAACTTGAAGATCCACAAACTTGAAAGTGCATAGGGCTACAAGGAGAGGACTTACTGGATCTCCTAGAACAGTTGCGCAGGAAATGCCCGCTTCCTCCACAGTAGCGACAGAGGTTGGCCTGTCTGTGGTGAAGTCTTTCATCTGGGGTTAGAGCGGAGCAGACCAAACCAAACTGCATAGCCTCTCCTTCAGGTGCTGTTGCCATAGAGGATGCAGGCATAGGTGCAGGGGCAAGTGGGGCCTTTAGAAGCATCCATGATGGTTGGAAGTATTGTGAACATTCTGACCGCCTTTCCCACAGGCATCTGTCGAGTTGGATTGCCAGCTAAATAAGCCCCTCTAGAGTACTGGGGGTCTGTACTCCTGCCAACTCATCCTTGAAAACTTCAGAAAGTCCCAGCCGATATTGGTATTTGAGGGCGGCCACATTCCACCCTGTATCTGTAGACCATCTGTGAAAGTCTACTGTATAGTTCTCTGCAGGTTGCAGCCCTTGCTGCAAGGTATGAAGGGCAGATTCAGCAGTGGCCATGCATTGTGGATCGTCATATAGCAAGGACATGACCTCAAAGAACGCATCCCCCGAGTTGACAACATGAATCTTCTGCTCCGGCAGGTGATGGGCCCAAGACTAAGGTTTATCGGACAATGATAAACCCCACTTTAACAGTCTCTAGAGAAAAATTTCTTGGCTGAAGGGCCAGGTAACGCAAGCAAGCATTCTTGAACGCTCTAAATTTCCTTTGATCACATGAGAAATGTTCTGGAGTAGTTACCCCTGGTTCAGGAGGTGGGACCCCCACAGTAGGAGCAGGAGCTAAACGTTCTTGGGCAGGTGAGGCTGACATAGCGACTGCAGCAGATGGACTAGGAGTTACCGTAGAAGAGGACATTGTCAGGTTCTAGAAGCAACCTTCCAACTGTAAATATCCATCCTGAAGACCTTTCACTGCTTGGGTAAGAGCTGTGACTTGCTGGCACAAAGCCTCAAGTGGGGAAGCACCTCCCTCGGCCTCTGACATACTGGCTGGATGATACTGTCACGTACCTGCTCGGAGGCTGAAGTGCTGAGAGGGCTTCCCATGCGGCCAAGTGCTGAGTGCCCCTGAAGGTGGTAACAGGGAGTGCTATGCTTAGAGAAGCAGGGGTTGCCATCTGTGACAGGCTGAGGTGATGCAGAGATATCCACTGAATGGCAGCTGATGAGAAGGATGCACTGCTGGGCAGGAGTCCCTCAGGAGTGCGGGGTGAGACTTGGCAGCAGGGAGAGCTAGGAGAAAAGTCAGGAGCCAGGCCAGAAGTCATGCACAGAAGTTCAGCCAGGAGTAAGCAGCAAGCAGGGTCAGGAGTCATTCGGGTTCATACACTAGTAATCAGACAAAAGCGGGGTCACAGGAACAAGCCGAAGGGTCAAAGCCGGGAATGGAGACAAGACAGGTCAAAGGCAAGCCGAGTCGGTAACAGGAAATCCAATAATATCAAGAACCGGAAAACATGGGGGGGGGAGCTAAAGATCATCCAGCAACTAGTGGCTCATGCTGCTGGCTTTAAATAGACCAATGGACATAGAATCTGTCATGCATTGCATGCGCTTTGGCGTACCTGTGTATGCACTTCTTGCCCATGCGCATGTGCATTAGCATTGGCGAATTTCTAAGTGCCCTCCAGTTTTGCTGGGCATTTGCAGATGAGCCCATCTTTCTATGAACCATTCTCTGACACCCTGACATACAGTAGATTCAAACTAATTGCAGATGCAGAGCAGCCATACACATTATGCAATCAAGGGGTGCCTAAGCAATTATAAGGGCGGGAACATATGTCACCACTAATGGTCATTTCACAATATAAAAGATGGCAATCCTTTTCATTTGCATGCATCAATTTAGATGCTCTAACATGTTGTGTTTTCTTCTATAGATCACACCATACAATTTGCAGAGTTATCCCTGAAGAAGGAGCTTTTTTGTCTCTGATACACGTCAGTTGTCTATGTGACTTCTGCATGTACTGTGTATTCAAAAACAGGCACAGAGCCCATTGTATTTTGTGATTTTGTGTTTACTTTAATATGTGAAAAAAACAGTTTTAATGCTTTGTGTACAAAACCTTTTAAAGATCTAAAATAAGAATTATAGATTTTATGATAAATACTCTTTTGAGCCTTTAAAGTCCCAAAAATGGGGAGAATTTAACCCTTTTATGATTTCAATATAGGGATGTTGGCTAGCATCACAGAATAACCTCAAAAGTCTATTAAAGGCATAGATGGAGAACCATATTCTGATTGGTCCCATGCATCCCATACTTTATGAAATAGTTCCAGTTTGTCTATTAAGGTTTATAGTATCTTTGAGTTGGCTATGAGATGGGGAGAAATGGAAAGCCAGCACCTAGAGATAGTTACATAGTCACATAGTTACATAGTTTGTTAGGTTGAAAAAATACATCAGTCCATCCAGTTCTACCTATGATGTGTGTGTGTTTGCTGTTAACTGTACATTGTATACCCCTTTTTGGTGTGGTCTTTAAGGTGCACATCTAATAGTTTTTTGACACTATCGATGCTCCCCACTGATACCACTGCTTGTGGAAGAGAATTCCACATCCTTACCGCTCTGACAGTAAAGAACCCCTTACGTATTTTAAGGTTAAACCATTTTTCCTCTAGTTTTAGTGAGTGGCCACGTGTCTTATTGTATTCCCTTTCTCTGAAAAGTGTGTTCCTGGTGCTATGGTCATCACCAGTACAGTATTTGTACATTGATATCATATCCCCTCGCAAGCGTCTCTTCTCCAGAGAGAATAAGTTCAATGCTTGTAGTCTTTCCTCATAGCTGATGTCCTCCATTCCCCTTATTATCTTTGCTGCCCTTCTCTGGACTCTCTCTAGTTCTAGCACATCCTTTCTGAGGACCGGTGCCCAGAACTGGACAGCATACTCCAGATGTGGCCGGACCAGAGTCTTGTAAAGTGAGAGAATAATCTCTTTATTTCTGGAGTGAATCCCCTTTTTTACATGCCAGTATTCTGTTGGCATTGCTTGCAGCGGCTTAGCATTGCATGCCACCGCCAAGCCTGATGTCCACTAGGACCCCCAGGTCCTTTTCCAACTTAGATTCACCCAGAGCCCCCCCCTTTTAACAAGTAGCTTGCTTTCGTGTTTCTGATGCCCAAGTGCATTACCTTACTTTTTTCAACATTAAACCTCATCTGCCATGTAGTTGCCCACCCCATTATTTTGTTCAGGTCTGCTTATAAGGTTTCCAAATCCTGCATAGAAGATATCGGCCTGCTTAGTTTAGTATCATTCGCAAATACCGAGATTGTGCTAGATATCCCCTCCTGTAGATCGTTTATGAATAAATTAAACAGGATTGGTCTGAGGACAGATCCTTGGGGGACTCCACTTTCCACACCTGCCCAATCCAAGTACTCACCATTTATCACCACCCTCTGGACTCGCCCCTGGAGCCAGTTCTCTATCCAGGTACTCCCCCTATCGTCCATACCTATGTACCTTATTTTGTACAGTAAGCGTTTGTGGGAAACTGTGTCAAATGCCTTTGCAAAGTCCAGATACACCACATCCACAGGCTTTCCTTTATCTAGATGGCAAATCACTTCATCGTAGAAGGTTAATAGATTGGTCTGGCAAGAATGATTTTTTCATGAATCCATGCTGATTAATACTAACAATACCATTTTCATTACTAAAGTCTTGTATATAGTCCCTTAAAATTCCCTCCATAATCTTGCAGACTACTGATGTTAGGCTGACCGGTCTATAGTTAACCGGGATATATCTCGGCCCTTTTTTAAATATTGGTATCACATTGGTTTTTTCCAATCAGCTGGCACCATACCCGTCTGTAGACTATCCATAAAGATCAAGAATAATGGTCTGACTATCACCTGGCTGAGTTTTTTAAGAACCCTCGGGTGTAAACCATCTGGTCCCGGTGATTTATTTATGTTAAGTTTCTCTAGTTTGGTTCTAAGTCTATCTTCTGATAACCATGGGGGGTACATCCTGAGGTGTATTATTTAATTTATCATTACAAGCTGGATTAGTGTAGCCCCCAAATTCATTTGTGAAGACTGAAGAAAAGAAATTATTTAACACTTTTACCTTCTCTCTGTCCTCACTTTCTTACTATTTATATACTTAAAGAATTTCTTAGGATTCTTTTTACTCTCTTCCGCTATATGTCTCTTGTGTTCTATTTTAGCCACTTTGATTTAGCCTTTACATTTCCTATTGCACAATTTGTAATGTTGGAATGCTGCCAATGACCCCTCAGCCTTGTTTTTTTAAGGCCTTTTCTTTAGTACTAATATGCATTTTTATGTTAGAGTTTAGCCACCCAGGGTTTATTTTAGCTCTTTTAAATGTATTCCCCTTTGGAATGCACAGGCCAATCCCTTTGTTTAGTATGCTCTTGAAGCACTCCCATTTTTCCTCTGTGTTCTTTGTTCCCAGGGTTCTATCACAATTGATATTGTCTAGCAAAGATCGCAGTTTAGGGAAGTTGGCTCTTTTGAAATTCAGTGTCCTTATATTACCCTTGTGTTCCCTATTACTATGATTCATACTGAAACTAATTGACCTATGGTCACTGTTTCCTAAGTTGCCCCGTATTTCTATATCTGTGAACAGGTCCGCATTGTTGGTAATCAGTAGGTCTAGTAACGCATTTTTTTTTGTCGGTGCGTTCACCATTTGACCCATGAAATTGTCCTGCAAAACATTTAGGAACTGCCGAGCCTTGGATGAATGTGCGGTTCCCTCTGCCCAGTCTATATCTGGATAAATAAAGTCCCCCATTATAATTACATTTCCCATCCTTGCTGCCATTCCAAGCTGTGATAGGAGGTCCGCCTCACCCTCCTCCCTCTGGTTGAGGGGCCTATAGCATGCGCCCAATAATACTTTCCCCATAATGCCTTCTCTTTGAAGTTCTACCCATAGGGATTCTACCTCATCCTTAGCTCCATTATCAACCACTTTAGCCCCGGAGGATTTGGCTGCTCAATGACCAGGCCCTATTTTGCGATTCGGCACTGCGTGACTTTAACGGACAATTGCGCGGTCGTGCGATGCTGTACCCAAACAAAATTAACGTCCTTTTTTTCCCACAAATAGAGCTTTCTTTTGGTGGTATTTGATCACCTGTGCGATTTTTATTTTTTGCGCTATAAACAAAAAAATGAGCAACAATTTTGAAAAAATAACAATATTTTTCACATTCTTTTATATGAAATTCTCAAAAAAAATGTAAAAATCAACATTTTTTAACATTTTAGGCCAATTTGATTTCTCCTACATATTTTTGGTAAAAAAAAAATGCAATAAGGTGATCTGCGATTTTTTGCGGGACTGCGACATTGCGGCGGACAGATCGGACTCCTAACTGACATTTTTTACACTTTTGGAGGTACCAGTGACATTACTTCAGCAATCAGTGCTAAAAATATGCACTGTTACTGTAAAAATGACACTGGCAGGGAAGGGGTTAACAGTATGGGTGATCAAGGGGTTAAATGTGTCGCTAGGGGCGTGATTCTAACTGTGGGGGGGGCGTGGCTTGTGAAGTCATCACAGAGACATGCAATTCTATATAGCAGGATCACATAGCCTCTGTGATCTTTTCAGGGAGAATGACAGACGGCTGTGTTTACATCAGCCGTCTGTCCTTCTCTGTGAGCAGGGGGAGATCACGAGTGGCCGGCGGCCACCGGAGCCACCTGTCACACGCACTGGCTCCCCGGCTGTCTCCTAAGCGAGCGACCGAGTACTACATCGGTTTGCCCAGAAGTGGCTGCCTGCCGCAGTAAATCTGTGAAGGGCGGTCGTCAAGTGGTTAACATCGTCCCTGAATATCATACACTGTTCTTAATATACAGACATACCCCTCCGCCTTTTTTACCTTCTCTATGTCTGCGATAAAGGGAATACCCCTAAATACCAATCATGAGAGCTGTCAAACCAAGTCTCTGAAATCCCCACAAAATCAAAGTCCTCCGCATACATCAGCAGCCATACCAACCTTGGGTTTAGGAACTCTGAACACTCTACCGCTAATGTCCCTATTTGTGCCCGCTGAACCTTGCTCCCCGCTGGCTAATTCTACATCTGTACCCCCTCATCACCTAGTTTAAAAGCCCCTCTAACTTGTTGGCCATCTTCTCTCCCAGTACAGTTGCACCCTCCCCATTTAGGTGCAAACCATCCCTACTAAAGAGCCGGTAGCCGACTGAGAAGGTCGTCAAGTGGTTAATATCGTCCCTCATATTTATCTGTACACTGTTCTTAATATACAGACATACCCCTCCCCCTTTTTTACCTTCTCTATCTCTGTGATAAAGGGAATACCCCTGAATACCAATCATGAGAAATGTCAAACCAAGTCTCTGAAATCCCTACAAAATCGAAGTCCTCCGCATACATCAGCAGCTCCAGCTCTCCCATCTTGTTGGCCATGCTTCTAGCATTGGTATACAAACCTCGTAATTTTGTCCGGATGCATACTATATCCTCGTCTGATGTTGTTTTTAGGCTGCTCTTGCAATTTTTCCCCATACCCACCTTGGGTTTAGGAACTCTGAACAGCTTACCGCTAATGTCCCCATTTGTGCCCATTGAACCTTGCTCCCCGCTGGCTAATTCTACATCTGTACCCTCCCCCCATCACCTAGTTTAAAAGCCCCTCTAACATGTTGGCCATCTTCTCTCCCAGTACAGTTGCACCCTCCCCATTTAGGTGCAAACCATCCCTACTAAAGAGCTGGTAGCCGACTAAAAAGTCGGCCCAGTTCTCCAGGAACCCGAAACCCTCCTTACTACACCCGCTCCTCAGCCACTTGTTTACTTCCCTAATCTCCCGCTGCCTCTCTGGTGTGGCTCAAGGTACAGGTAGTATTTCTGAAAATACTACCTTGGAGGTCCTACTCCTCAACTTAGCTCCTAAGTCCCTGAAATCGCTTTTTAGGACTCTCCATCTGCCTCTGACTTTGTCATTGGTACCCACGTGTACCATGACAGCTGGGTCTTCCCCAACCCCACCCAATAATCTGTCCACCAGATCCGTGATGTGCCGAACCCGAACGCCCGGTAAAAAACCGATAGTTCTGCACCTACGGTCTTCTTGACAGATTGTCCTCTCTGTCCTTCTAATAATTGAGTCCCCTACCACCAGAACCTGTCTTTCCTTTCCCTTGCTCCCACCCTAACTGGAGGAGTTCTTCTCCTGGCAGCTAGGGGCATCCCTCTGCTCCAGCAATGCTGGTCCCTGACTGGTTTCTCCAACATCACGCAACAGGGTGTATTTATTGGGGTGCTCCAGCCCAGGACTGGCCTCCTTGCCTTGTTCTCTTCTACCCTTCCTAACTCTCACCCAACTACTCTGCTCTGATGCCTGCACCCTTGTATCTTTGCCCTCTTCTGTGCAGGCTCCTGACGGGTACGTTCCCAGCTCTCCTTCAGTATGGATATTCTTCTCAGTGTTGCCAGCTGCTTCCCTAGATTTAGGACCTGAACTTCCAGGGAAGCAACGTGCTTACATTTTGTACAGCTGTATTTGCCCGCGATCGCATGATCGAGGAACGTATACATGCCACAAGAAGTGCATCGAGTCGCATCTCCACACCCGCCGGGCATCGTACCCACTATCTCCTCTAATGGGGATTCAGAAATTTGAGTCTGTCCGGTGTGGCTGTTTTCTAGCTTTCTAACTCTACTTTCTCACACTCTGGTACTCCGCGAAACTCACTGACACTAAGGCACTCACTGACACTCAGGTACTCACTGACACTCAATCACACTCAGGTACTCAGGTACTCAATGACACTCGGGTACCTTAGTTACACACTGACACTCAGGAATTCACTGACCCTCAGATACTCACTGACACTCAGGTACTCAGGCACTCACTGAAACTCAGGTACTCACTGACACTCAGGTACTTCACCCTCAGTCACAGTCTTCAGTCACAGTCACAGTCTTTACTTACCAAGAGTGTGTCCCTGTGGTCCTGTAACCCAACACTTGCAGTTCTTGTCAGCGATTCCACCCTCCTCCCTCAGTCGGTCAGTCTTCTGCTCTGCTCCCGCCTCCCTCCTCTGTTACTTCCTGGTCTTGCCTTGGCTCCTCTTCCCGCCAGCCAGCCAGCTAGTGGGGTATGTTGTCGGTCTCTCCCGTATCCTCCACTCCTGGTCCCAGCTCTCTCTCTGTCTCGGTGGGGGGTCCCGGTTTTGCCGCTCGCTCTTCTGGGGGAGAGGTTACTGTTTACTCACTCCCTCACACACACGCTCCTCACACATGCTCAGCAGCCTCTGATCCCAAGCTCTGATTCCGTTCTCTGATACCGCAGCACAGCACCACCTGACGGCTCCTCTCTCTCCAGGTTATCTGGTTAAGATGACCTTTCTAGCTGCTGTTTAGATAAATTTTTTACAAATTCTAATAATGATAATATTCTGCAAGTTATTTGCATAGAGCAGCTAACCATTTCAGTAATTCCTTCCTGCAGGGTTTATGAGGAAGCCAATTAACCTATCCTTATTTAGAATTGTGGAAATACAGGGCAACCAGATGTAAACACTATGGAGCCTATTTAGAAAGATGTAGTGTACTGAAATATTTACACACTTTCCTTATACATTACCAACATAGCCTTTACTTGCTCCTGTGTATTGTGGTTGTGGTGCTTTGAAAAAGCTCTGCCTGCTGTACTTTTAGTGCAGTTATCAGCAAAATGCAATAAATAGTAACACATGTAAACACACTTAGGCCCCTTGCACACTGCAGCTTAAAAATGCTCAGTACAGCTTTTTTTTTTTTATGAGCTAAAATAGAGCCCATTCATTCTAATGTGCCTATGCACACAGCCGCGTAAATGAGCGCCGCATATTCTTCAGTAAGAACAAAATAGAAAAATCTGCATTTTTGGACAGTAATTTATGCCTAATGCGCGCATTTGCACGCAAATGCGATCAAATGAACGCACACGATCATACTGTTGATCTGGAAAAAAAATTGCATATTCAGAGGCGCAAATTTACGCAAATTTGCACAAACGCAAATGCGTGAAAATACGCGTAAATGCGCTCTTTTTAATAAGACAAAAATTACGGCTGAAAAAGGAGATGCTCAAACAGGAGTATCATGTGTAAGAGGCCTTAAAATGCACAAAGCATATACAATGTGTTACATTCCCAATCCAAAGAAAGCATAGGTGTAAGTATACACCATACAACAATTGGAATGTAACTAAACCAACAACAAAAATGTAAAATGTTGCAGCTTACCAGTCTTATGTAATAATTCCTTGTAATATAGCTGCTGATCCTGCCAGTAATATACTTAATTTCTTAAGGTGACAGTGGTTACATGTTGTGCTGTATCTATGGAGGCACATCATGGTCACCATTGTCCAATTGATCCTGATTTGGACTACAGAACACTTTGCCCTACCATTATCTCCATAACATGGGGAAAGGGTGTTCTGTCATTCACAGAGAAGAACTAGCAAGGCTAATAATATTGTCTGAGATTTCATTTCAGTGTGCAGGACATTACAAGGACATTGGAATTCTGCCAGAAGCAAACGTTTTTTTCAATAACATGCAGAAAATTTATTTAGCCTGAAAAAAAACAAATGCACACTCTTTTTAGGTTAAGAAGATCTAATTTGACCTGTGTACTAGAAAAACAGCAGCCTGATTTTGAATAGTTTTGAATAAAAGTGTGTTATTTCCAGGAAAAATTGATTTTATTATTTATTTATTTTTTGTAAAAAAAATAGTAAACTGCTATGGAACTGTAAAAAAAAAAAAAAAAAACACGTTCAACCTAAAATAGACACAAAAGAGAAAAAAAAGTTTCTTATCCAAAGTTTTTTAAATAGTGTCATGCTGATTAAACCCCTGGTGGGAAGTGACCCCAAAACTGTGATCTGGATTGTTTTTTAAACACTTCAATAAATTTGGTTACTTAGGGAAATATATGCATAGTGTGTCTGTGCGCTCGTTCTTTTTTTTTTTTTTTTTGGTATTAATTTTTTTAAGAGCAGTAATTATGCAGAAAAAAAAAAGATAAAAATAAATTTAGCTTCTTTCCTTTCTCCAGTGCCATCAATCATATTCTGTATTTTATCTTTAATCCCTACCACAATCTACAGAACATACATATTTGTATATATCATGATAAATGACTTAATTTCCAGTTCTTCAATGCATTTGTATTAACTTCTACTTTTCCCCTGCCTTGTTTGTCAGGACTTAGTGAAGATAAGGTATCCCATTTAAAACAGAATTAATGGAAACATATAAATTCCAGTAAGATTTATTACTTATTTGTGCCTAAAGCCCCAGTCTCTAGTGAGATACAAATTATTATAAGTCAGTGTGAAATTGTGCCTATTGATTACATTTATATAAAGCATAACAATGGTTGATGTTTATACTGAAATGATCAACTACCTCATACAGGATTTAACATGACACGCACAAAGTAAGACTTATATACAGTATCTTAAATAATTTTGCAATAAAAACTAGCGTAACTGATTTATAAATCCCAGTGCAAAATACAGTAACATCTCCAATTGTTTAATTCTAGTTTTTACAAATTATTAGTATTTTAAACAGCTGGAGTTTTTTATTCTGAAAAAAAAAAAAAAATTATAATATTTTGTAAACCTTATAGTCATAGAATTTGACTCTATGTGATATGCTATGACTGCTAAGACTTTTACATCTCAGTATATGGAATTTATCAAGTCACCTCATTGCCATGGGTATCAAATAGTGACATGGTGATGAGGGATAACATCTAGGGACAATCAAAAATTGACACCACAGTATACTGATCAGGTAGACATTAAAAGATTTAGGGGTCAATTCACTAAGCTTTACCGAAAGCGGTAAGGGTATCATGTTCCTCATTTGTATAAATTATTGTATGCGGTAAATAAAGTCCAATTCATTAGAAAAAAACATAAAAAAATAACGATTTCACGGTAAACAACGGAAAAAAAAATGACAGTAAATATTGCAAAAAATTGTGCAGTGATCTGTTATGTCCAATTCACAAAGGAAACAAGAACTAAAAAAAGGTGCAATATTTAACACCACCCTTTTGGTGGCGATAACCATTGTGCTACCAAAAAGAGGGGCCTATTCAAACCCTTTAGAATGGGGTATTCCCCCCACGTAGAGCCTAATTCAACCTACAGAAGACCCACAGAAAGTGGCCTAATTCCACCCACAGAATACCAACAGGAAGGGATACTATTCCCCCCACAGAAAGGGGTGCAATACTACCCTCAGAGAGGGGTCTAATTCAACCCACAGAGGACCCACAGAGGACGCACAGAGGACCCACAGAGAGTTGACACTATTCCACCAGCAGTGGACACACAAAAATGTGGCATTATACATCGTGAGTACACAATAATTATTATTTTTTTTTAATTAAGTCAAAAAGGAATGACGTGCAGTGCAAATTAACCACTTAACGACCGGCGCACGACGATCTACGTCGGCGCTCAGCCCCGGCCAGGCAAACTGACGTAGGCCTACGTCAGCACTTTTTGCCGGCCCTGTGCGCGCTCCCGCGCCCCGCCGCCGCCGCCGATGACTCGATTGGGTTCAGAACCGATCAGTCATCAGGTCCAGGCCAATCATTTTTGGTCTGGACCTGTTGATCGGTCCTGCCCAATCAGATCTCCCTCTAAGCCTGTGAAATGTAAACACAGGCTTAGAGGAGATGTGCCCTCCCCTCCCAACGGTCTTTTCGGATCCAGCGTGAGAGGAGAGCACATCTTACTGTGAGTAATTGCACCAAGCACATCACACACAGCTAGATAGGCACATTTCACCCCCGATCGCCCCCCCAATTAACCCCTACAGCACCTGACACAACACACACTATATACAGCATATAGCATATACCTATATACCTGTATAAGTGTGATTTGTGAACAGGTGTAGCCCTTGCGACCCCCCCTTTTCCACTCAAATTACCCCCCACCCCCCCCTAATAAAGATTTAACCCACTGATCCCCCCTGAACCCCCCCTGATCACCGCCGTTAACCCCTACACCCTCTGTCACATCAGCACTAATACAAACGCAATATACGGTGTTATTGTATTTTTGTATTAGTGTCATTGTGATCAGAATTAGCGCAGGCGACTAAGTTTCTGTCCCAAGAAGGTTTAGGGTCCCCGCCACCCGCCCAATAAAGATTTAAGCCCCTGACCCCCCCCTGATCACCCCTACACCCCCTGCCATAACACACACCGTATACAGTATATAGCATTTTGCTATATACCCGTATAAGTGTGATTTGTGGTCAGGTCTAGCGCTTGCGACCCCCCCTTTTCCACTTGAATTACCCGCCACCCCCCCCTAATAAAGATTTGAGCCCCTGATCCCCCCTGATCCCCTCCTGATCACCGCTAGTTAACCCCTACACCCTCTGTCACATCAGCACTAATACAAACGTAATATACTGTGTTTTTGTATTTTTGTATTAGTGTGATTGTGATCAGAATTAGCGCAGGCGACTAAGTTTGTGTCCCAAGCAGGTTTAGGGTCCCCGCCACCCGCCCAATAAAGATTTAATCCCCTGATCCCCCCCTGATCACCCCTACACCCCCTGCCACAACGCACACTGTATACAGTATATAGCATTTTCTATATACCTGTATAAGTGTGACTTGTGACCAGGTTTAGCGCTTGCCACCGTTCCTTTTATCCTTAGGATACCCGCCAGCCCCTTCCAATAAAGATTTAAACCCCTGATCCCCCCCTGATCACATCCCGTTAACCCCTACACCCTCTGTCACATTAGCACTAATACACACATAATATACTGTTTTTACTGTATTTTGTATTGGTGTCATTGTGACTTGAGGTTGTGCTAGCTAGCTAGTTTCTTTCCCAAAGGAGGTTTAGGGTCCCCGCCACCCCCCCCAGATCCCCAGCGCATAGTTTAGAAATAACCCCTTGATTGCCACACACACACGCACGCACCTACACTTCCATTTCTAGTATAGTGTTTGAACAGATCAATATCTGATCTGATCAGAGCTATACTAGCGCCCCCATAGTTTAGGGTTCCCAAAACGCAGTGTTTGCACGATCAGCACTGATTCCTGCCAGCACCTGCGTTTAACCCTTTCACCCAGGTAAGTGTAGTAATCAACAGATTACTGTCACTTACAAAAAAACACAAGACACAAAACCGCTGTGTTAGCAGAGTCAGGCCTGATCCCTGCTAGCATTAGCAGTTTTTTTGGTAGCGCTTGAAATAGTCTTCGACAACCAGGTGCTTTTATTACCTGTGAGTCGCATCACTGTACGGGTAAATTTAGTTACCAAAATGTCTAAACGTTCGTACAGTGATGAAGCTATTTACAGTATAATGACCATGCCAGGTGAGAGCGATGGGGAAGCCTCACCGGCAGAATCAGGGTCAGTATACGAACCAAATGACAGCAGCGGCTCCCTGACAGATAGCTCCGACGACAGATGGGTCCCTGTTAGACCCAGGCGTACCCGACCCCATTCTGGTGTTGTTGAGATGCAGGAATCGCAGGGTGCTCGTATGGAGCAGAGTGTGGGTACTAGTGCCGCTCATCCTTCTGGCGACCTGGCAAGCGCCAGCGGCCTAGTACACCCTGGACCTAGTACAACCAGCACTGCAGTAAGACCTGGTGACGTGGCGAGTCCCCTAAGTGCAGTTGAAGCTGGTGCGGTGGCTAGCACAAGTAATGGCCCGCAGCCACCGCGTATTCGAAGACAGGCCCGTAGAGCCCATAGTGCCCTCCCTGATGCGCTGGCATTTCCTAATTGGCAACCCACTGATACTACAGCGCCAGTACTTCCCCCATTCACCGCCCAACCTGGAATCCACGTGGAGACAGCTGGTTTTACGCCCCTGAACTTTTATGAGCTGTTCTTCACGGAAGATCTTTTCAGATCTATTGTGGATCAATCAAATTTATATGCTCAACAATTTATCGCCGCCAACCCAAATTCGCCCCTTGCCAGACAATTCGGCTGGAAACCTTTAACGGTTTCCGAATTTAAGATCTTTCTGGGCCTTTCCCTCCACATGGGCATAACTAAACAGAGTGAATTGCGGCTATATTGGTCCACTAGCCCACTTCACCATATGCGCATGTACTCTGCCTCCATGTCCAGGGCGAGATATGAGCAAATTCTGCGATTTATGCATTTCAGCGACAATGAAATCTGTCGTCCTCGGGGAGACCCTGCATACGATCGGCTCCACAAAATTCGGCCCCTCATAGACCACTTCAATCAGCGGTTTGCAGCCTTGTTTACCCCCGAACAAGTTGTCTGCGTTGACGAGTCCCTGATTAAATTTACTGGCCGCCTTGCTATGAAACAGTACCTCCCCAGCAAGCGTGCCAGATACGGGGTCAAACTGTATAAATTGTGTGACAGGGCCACAGGCTATACAGTTAGTTTCCGGGTCTATGAGGGAAAAGATAGCTGTGTGGAGCCCCCCAACTGCCCAGACTACATAGGGAGCAGCGGTAAGATCGTTTGGGACTTGGTGTCACCCTTATCCGGAAAGGGGTACCATTTGTACGTGGACAACTTTTATACAAGCGTGCCACTATTTAGTCACCTGCTCGAATTACAAATTGGCGCATGTGGCACCGTGCGACCTAATCGCCGGGGCTTCCCCCAACGGCTTGTAGATTCCCGTCTTAGTCGGGGGGCGAGAGCCTGCTTGAAAACGGACAAATTGCTTGCGGTGAAGTGGAAGGATACACGGGATGTTTATGTTCTGTCCTCCCTTCACGCAGACACGACAATCCAAATCACTACGGCAACTGGCGTTGTGGAGAAACCCCTCTGTGTCCACGAATATAACCTTAACATGGGAGGGGTGGACCTTAACGACCAGATTTTGGCGCCGTATTTAGTTGCCCGTAAAGCCAGACGCTGGTACAAAAAAGTGTCTGTTTATTTATTCCAATTGGCGATGCTGAACGCCTTTGTCCTATACAAGGCGTCAGGACGAACTGGATCTTTCCGGGAATTCCAGGAAGAGATCATCCTTGCCTACCTGTACCCAGGAGGCATGCCTGCCCAACTTCCCCTTCCAGATGCAGTGAGCCGGCTGCATGAGAGGCATTTTCCTTATGCCCTCCCGAGTACCCCTACCCAAAGATGGCCCCAAAGAAGATGTCGTGTCTGTAGCAGGCGCGGATTTAGGCGTGACACCCGTTATTATTGTCCCAAATGTCCTGACCAACCTGGTCTCTGCATCGGGGAATGTTTTGAGCGCTACCATACACTAGTGGAGTTTTAGTGTAGGGTACAGCACGACACAGTGTAGGGCACACAAACACAGGGTCTCGAAGGATGTTGGATGTCCATCGACATTTTGAGAGACCCAAGCTGGAAGAGAAGATCGCAGAAGATCGCAGTCCCTCCCAAATCAAGACATGAAGAAACAGTTAGAAAGAAAAATAAAAGGATCCAAAAACTGTTGTTGTGTCAGTCATTTTATATGTCCTTCTACTCTTCTTACTGTACATTTAAATGTCCTTTGTTTGTTTTTTCATTCTTTTGTGACCTGTTTCTCCTGCAGGTACTCGTCGGCTACCACGCATTGATTTTATATATTCTGACACAAACAGTGTTTGCGCTCAGCATATATGGATACCTTTGCTGATAGCAGCTGTGGTGATTTTCTGATTTCAGCACTGCAGTTAAAATCCTATTTTGGTATACGTGGATAGCGCCGTGTATACCCATCATTAAATTCAGTGGGTGGTTGTTTGGGCGGTTAATGATGAGAATCCAAAAACTTTTGTTGTTGTCAGTCATTTTATATGTCCTACTCTTCCTAATGTACTTTTTTTTAATGTACTTTGTTTTTTCATTCTTTTGTGACCTGTTTCTCTTGCAGGTACTTGTCGGCTACCACGCATTGATTTTATATATTCTGACACAAACAGTGTTTGCGCTCAGCATATATGGATACCTTTGCTGATAGCAGCTGTGGTGATTTTCTGATTTCAGCACTGCAGTTAAAATCCTATTTTGGTATACGTGGATAGCGCCGTGTATACCCATCATTAAATTCAGTGGGTGGTTGTTTGGGCGGTTAATGATGAGAATCCAAAAACTTTTGTTGTTGTCAGTCATTTTATATGTCCTACTCTTCCTAATGTACTTTTTTTAATGTACTTTGTTTTTTCATTCTTTTGTGACCTGTTTCTCTTGCAGGTACTCGTCGGCTACCACGCATTGATTTTATATATTCTGACACAAACAGTGTTTGCGCTCAGCATATATGGATACCTTTGCTGATAGCAGCTGTGGTGATTTTCTGATTTCAGCACTGCAGTTAAAATCCTATTTTGGTATACGTGGATAGTGCCGTGTATACCCATCATTAAATTCAGTGGGTGGTTGTTTGGGCGGTTAATGATGAGTAATACTACGCATTATTCTTGTGCTGATTTCTGATAGGTTCTCTTTTTTTCCGTTCAGCCCACAGGCTGCATGAAAAAAAAAAAAAACCTATATGCCAAACAAGGACTAGCAATGTACTGGTACGTTGCTGGACTTTGAGTGGTTATACCAGGATGATGCCTGCAGATTTAGGCATCATCTTGGTATCGTTTTTTACAGCCAGCGGTCGGCTTACATGTAAAAGCAATCCTAGCAGGTAATTGGCCGCTAGACTGCTTTTACATGCAGTGGGAGGGGCCTCCCCCCCCCCACCGCCGCCTTCCGCAGCCTTCCGTGGTTTTTCTCGGGCTCTCCTGTCCCACCGGTTAACCCGAGAGTGCAGCCGGTGGTTCAGTTATCTAACCATAGAGCTAATTGAAGATTAGAATGGCTCCAATCATCTCTATGGCCTAAGATGCCGGAGGCTACGAGCATTTCATGACTTCTTTTTCGCCAGAAATAAACAGGGCCATTGGGAAATTGGGAAAGTATTTTATCACACCAATTTTGGCGTGGTCAGAAGCATTAAGGTCAGAGGAGAGATCTAGAGTATAAAAGACCCCAATTTTTAAAAAAAAGAGTACCTGTCACTACCGATTGCTATCATAGGGGATATCTAAATTCACTGTGATAGCAATAAAAATGATTTAAAAAAAAAAAAAATTAAAGGAAAGGTGTCAAAATAACATAAAAGAGCAAAAAAAAAAAAAAAAAAAAAAAAATCGAGCTCCGCCCCCTTTCCCCCGTGCTTGCGCGCAATGGCACACGCACGCGTTGGTCTAGTGTCATATGTAAACCGCAATTTCAGCATGCATGTGAGGTATCGCCGCGATCGCCAGATCGAGTGCAGTAATTCTTGCAGTAGACCTCCTCTGTAAGTCTAAAGTGGTAACCTGTAGAGACTTTTAAAGGTTTTTAAAAATGTACGTACGTTTTTGCCGCTGCGCAGGTGTGCGCAATTTTTAAAGCATGTCATGTCAGGTGTCTATGAACTCGGCATAAGATCATCTTTTAAATTTTACCAAACAAATTGGAATTATATAGTGTATTTGTGCAATAAATTTAAAAAAAATGTATTTTTTTCGCAAAAATTGCGTTTGGAAAATCTGTGCGCAAATACCGTGTGACAAAAAAAATTGCAACATCCACCATTTTATTCTATAGGGCCTCTGCTTTAAAGAAATATATAATGTTTGGGGGTTCAAAGTAATTTTCTAGTAAAAAAAAAATATTTTTTCATGTAAACAAAAAGGCACAGAAAAGGCTTGGTTTTCAAGTGGTTAGAAGAGTGGGTGATGTGTGGCTAAGATTGAGCGTAAAATGCCGGGACTGTTCAAACACCCCCCAAATGACCCCTTTTTGAAAAGTAGACACCCAAAGCTATTTGCTGAGAGGCATGGTGAGTCCATGGAATATTTTATATTTTGCTACAAGTGTCGGGAAATCTATTATTTCTTTTTTTTTTGTTGTTTTTTTACAGAAAGTTGTCACTAAATGATATATTGCTCACACATGCCATGTGTATATGTGAAATGACACCCCAAAATACATTCTGCTGCTTATCCTGAGTACAGGGATACCCCATGTGTGAAACTTTTTTGCAGTCTAGCCGAGTACAGGTCCCCGAAAACCAGTCCCCACTTTCAGGCTTTCCAAAGGCGTAAATTGTTGATTTCACTCCTGACTACCTATCACAGTTTCGGAGGCCCTAAAATTCCAAGATAGCACAAAACCCCCCCAAATGACCCCATTTTGGAAAGTAGACACCCCAAGCTGTTTGCTGAGAGGCATGGTGAGTCCATGGAATATTTTATATTTTGCCACAAGTTCCGGGAAATATATATATATATATATATTTTTTTTTTTTTTTTACAAAAAGCTGTCAGTAAATGATATATTGCTCACACATGCCATGGGTATATGTGAAATGACACCCCAAAATACATTCTGCTGCTTCTCCTGAGTACAGGGATACCCCATGTGTGAGACTTTTTTGCAGTCTAGCCGAGTACAGGACCCCGAAATCCAACCTCCACTTTCAGGCTTTCCAAGGGCGTAAATTGTTGATTTCACTCCTGACTACCTATCACAGTTTCGGAGGCCCTAAAATTCTAAGATAGCACAAAACCCCCCCAAATGACCCCATTTTGGAAAGTAGACACCCCAAGCTGTTTGCTGAGAGGCATGGTGAGTCCATGGAATATTTTATATTTTACCACAAGTTCCGGGAAATATATATATATATATATTTTTTTTTTTTTTTTACACAAAGCTGTCAGTAAATGATATATTGCTCACACATGCCACGGGTATATGTGAAATGACACCCCAATATACATTCTGCTGCTTCTCCTGAGTACAGGGATACCCCATGTGTGAGACTTTTTTGCAGTCTAGCCGAGTACAGGACCCCGAAAACCAACCTCCACTTTCAGGCTTTCCAAGGGCGTAAATTGTTGATTTCACTCCTGACTACCTATCACAGTTTCGGAGGCCCTAAAATTCCAAGATAGCACAAAACCCCCCCAAATGACCCCATTTTGGAAAGTAGACACCCTGAGCTATTTGCAGAGAGGCATGTTGAGTGTTTTGCAGATCTCACTTTTTGTCACAAAGTTTTGGAAATTGAAAAAAGAGGAAAAAAAATGCATTTTCCTGTTTTTTCTTCATTTTCCAAAAAAAATGAGAGCTGCAAAATACTCACCATGCCTCTCAGCAAATAGATTGGAGTGTCTACTTTGCAAAATGGGGTCATTTGGGGGGGTTTTGTGCCATCTTGGCCTTTTATGGACTTCAAAAGTGTGATAGGTAGTAAGGAGTGAGATCAACAATTTACGCCCTTAGAAAGCCAGAAGGTGCAGATTGGTTTTCCGGGTCCTGTACGCGGCTAGACTGCAAAAAAGTCTCACACATGGGGTATCCCTGTACTCAGGAGAAGCAGCAGAATGTATTTTGGGGTGTCATTTCACATATACCCATGGCATGTGTGAGCAATATATCATTTACTGACAACTTTGTGTAAAAAAAAAAAATATATATATATATATATATATTTCCCGGAACTTGTGGCAAAATATAAAATATTCCATGGACTCACCATGCCTCTCAGCAAATAGCTTGGGGTGTCTACTTTGCAAAAT
Source organism: Pelophylax lessonae (assembly GCF_965119305.1). NCBI lineage: Eukaryota > Metazoa > Chordata > Amphibia > Anura > Ranidae > Pelophylax > Pelophylax lessonae. The sequence goes on along the minus strand of NC_138772.1, from coordinate 424,053,980 downwards.
GGGGTCATTTGGGGGGGTTTTGTGCTATTTTGGAATTTTAGGGCCTCCGAAACTGCGACAGGTAGTGCAGAGGTGACATGAACAATTTACGCCATTAGAAAACCTGAGAGTGTTGATTGGTTTTCGCGGTCCTGTACACAGCTAGGCTCCCAAAAAGTCTCACACATGGGGCATCCCCATACTCAGGAGAAGTGGCAGAATGTATTTTGGGGTGTCATTCCACATATACCCATGTCATGTGTGAGAAATTTATCTTTTAGTGACAACGTTGTGTAAAAAAAAAAAATTAAAAAAAAAAAATTGTAATTTTCCCGAAACTTGTGGCAAAATATAAAATATTCCATGGACTCACCATGCCTCTCAGCAAACAGCTTGGGGTGTCTACTTTCCAAAATGGGGTCATTTGGGGGGGTTTTGTGGTATCTTGACATTTCAGGGCCTCCAAAACCGTTATAGGTAGTGAGAAAATGCAATGAAAAATGTACGCCCTTTGAAATTCTGATGGTGGTGATTTGTTTTCCGGCTCCCGTACACAGCTACGCTCCCAAAAAGTCTCACATATGTGGTATCCCTGTACTCAGGAGAAGCAGCAGAATATATTTTGGGGTGTAATTACACATATACCCATGGCATGTGTGAGCAATATATCATTTCAATGACAACTTTGTGTAAAAAAAAAAAAAAAAAATATTTTTGTCATTTTTCAAACACCTGTGACAAAAAAATAAAATATTCAATGAGCTCAACATGCCCCTCAGAACATTCCTTAGGATGTCTACTTTCCAAAAAGTGGTAGTTTGGGGGGGTTTTGTACTGCCCCGCCATTTTAGCACTTCATGAAATGAGATAGGCAGTCAGAAATTAAAGCTTCGTAAATTTCAGTATTTACACCATAGTTTGTAGACGCTATAACTTTTGCGCAAACCAATAAAAATACGCTCATTGATTTTTTTTTTGTCAAAGACATGTAGCTAAATATATTTTGGCCAAAAAAAATGACATAAATTGAGTATATTGGATATTTTTTAAAAGACAAAGTTGAAAATGTCATTTTTTTGCAAAATTTTCGCTCTTTTTTTATTAATATCGCAAAAAATAAAAAGCGCAGAGGTGATCAAATACCACCAAAAGAAAGCTCTGTTTGTGGGAAAAAAAGGACGTAAATTTCGTTTAGGTACTGCATTGCATGACCGCGCAATTATCAGTTAAAGTCACGAAGTGCCAAGTTGAAAAAAGGGGTCTGGACCTTTAGCAGCCAAATCCTCCGGGGCTTAAGTGGTTAAATGCAAACATTGGCTAAAATTTAACATCAAGAACTTTAAAAAAATAATAAACATTGTTTTCAAAAGTGCAACAATGGAGTATGTCAACCATGACAATTACTCCAGCTTTAAGTGACCTCTAGAAGTGGCCATTGTAATAGTTTGGGGTATATACACCATAACAACAAGTTAAACTTAAATAGGAACATGAAAAACAAATAACAATGTTTAACCACTTTACGACTGCTCACAGTAATATTACTGCGGCAGAGTGGCTCGTTATCGTCTGACGACGTAGTACTACGTCGTCAGACACTCCCCCTTCTGGGCGGCGCTTGCGCGCCTGCCGGAGGCTCGCTCCCGCTGTTTTCATTCACAGCGGGAGTCGGGCCAGGGGAGGAGCAGCGGCGATCGCCGCTGCTCTTACCCGATCGTCGGGGATCGAGTCTGGAGATCCGCCCGCTGTGTGTAAACACAGCGGGCGGATCTCCATAGTGACAGGGAGTGACAGATCGGACTGTTCAGCATAGCTGGACATCCGATCTGTCCATGACTCACTCAGTCACCTCCCCCCCCCCCCCACACGTCAGTAAGCACCAGGCATACATTAACCCCTCCCTCTCCAATAAAATTAACCCCTTCCCTGTCAGTGTCATTTTTACAGTAACAGTGCATATATATAGCACTGATTACTGCAGTAATGTCACTGGTACCCCCAAAAGTGTCAAAAATGTCAGTCAAGGGTCCGATCTGTCCGCCGCAATGTCGCAGTCCCGCAAAAAAAATCGCAGATCGCCGCCATTACGCGTTAAAAAAAAAAAAACACCAAAAATGACAGAAATCTTTCCCTTTGTTAGTAAACGCAATAACTTTTGCGCAAACCAATCAAAATACGCTTATTGCGATTTTTTTTACCAAACATAGGTAGCAGAAAACAAATTGGCCAAAATTTTTTAAAAAAATTGGTTATTACATCTTTTTTGGGGGGAATTTCATATAAAAAAATGTTAAAGATATTGTTATTTTTTCAAAATAAACGCTCTTTTTTTGTTTATAGCGCAAAAAGTAAAAATCGCAAAGGTGATCAAATACCACCAAAAAAAAGCTCTGTTTGTGGGAAAAAAAGGACGTAAATTTCGTTTGGGTACGGCGTCGCACGACCGCGCAATTGTCAGTTGAAGTTGCACAGCGCCGAATCGCAAAAAGTGGCCTGGACGGAAGACAGCAAAATCCTCCGGTGGTAAAGTGGTTAAAAAATATATAAAAAAAATATAGTCAAGTTTTCTTTAGTTTCCACAATATAAACATAGGCAGAGGCACAGAACTGGGCCAAAAAACATAAAACAAGCTAGTAAAGAGCACTTTCAATAGCTCTAGTAGGCCATACATTTACAAAAGAAAAACACATTTTTATGAATGTATGGCATGATGGATTTAGTAGAGGAGTGCAACACAGCTTAACAGCTATTTTCAGACAACAGAGTTCCACATGGAAAAGATACAGCTTTGGACATACATATGAGAAGGTAGTTAAAATGTCTTTGCTTCTAAATAAAGATTACTGTAAAAAATGTTAGATTAACCTCTTTACCACTGCTCACTGTGCCTATACTGCGGCACAGTGGCTAGTTATCTTCTGGTGACGTAGACCTACATCACCAGACATTCCCCTCACTCAGCGGCTCGCTCCCGCTGTATCCATACACAGCGGGAGTCGGGCCAGGGGAGGAGAGGCGGTGATCCCCACCGCTCTTCCCCGATCGTCGCGAATCAAGTGAGGAAATCCGCCCGCTTGTGTAAACAAAGCGGTCGGCTCTCCTATGTGACAGGCAGGGACAGATTACAGAATTCAGCATAGCTGAACCTGCGATCTGTGCCTGTGTCACACAGTCCCCTCCCTCACACACGTCAGTAAGCACCAGGCATATATTTAACCCCTCGATCACCAATAAAGTTAACCCCTTCCCTGCCAGTGTCATTATTACAGTAACAGTGCATATTTTTAGCACTGATTACTGTAGTAATGTCACTGGTACCCCCTAAAAGTGTCAGAAATGTCAGTTAGGGGACCGATCTGTCCGCCGCAATGTCACAGTCCCGCAAAGAAAATGGCAGATCGCCGCCATTACTAGTAAAAAAAATAAGAAATAAAAATGTCAAATCTTTCCCATGGTTAGTAAACGCAATAACTTTTGCGAAAACCAATCAAAATATGCTTATTGTGACTTTTTTTTTACCAAAAATATGTAGCAGAAAACAAATTGGCCTAAAATGTTAAAAAATTTTGATTTATAAATTTTTTTTGGGAATGTTATATATCAGAATGTAAAAAATATTGTTTTTTTTCTCAAAATTTTCGCTCTTTTTTTATTAATATCGCAAAAAATAAAAAGCACAGAGGTGATCAAATACCACCAAAAGAAAGCTCTATTTGTGGGGAAAAAAAGGACATAAATTTAATTTGGGTACAGTGTCGCACGACCGCGCAATTGTCCATTAAAATAACACAGTGACGAATCGCAAAATATAGCCTGGTCAGGAGTGGGGTAAAATCTTCCAGTCTTAAAGCGTTTAAAAATACGCTCATTGAGAGTTTTTTTGTCAAAGACATGTAGCTAAATACATTTTGGCTTAAATATATGACAAAAATTGAATATATTGGATAATTTTTAACTGTCAAAGTAGAAAATGTCAATTTTTTCGCAACATTTTTGCTCTTTTTTTATTAATATCGCAAAAAATGAAAAGTGCAGAGGTGATTAAATACCACCAAAAGAAATCTCTGATTGTGTGAAAAAAGGACGTAAATTTAGTTTGGGTACAGCGTTGCGTGACCGCGCAATTGTCAGTTAAATTCACGCAGTGCCAAGTTGCAAAAAGTGGCCCAGACATAAAGCAGGAAAATCCTCCGGTGGTAAAATAGTTAAAACATTTTATTTTTGCAAAAGAAAAATAACAAACATGTTAAAACATAAAATTTTATAAAGTAATGACCTTAAACAACCCTTAGAGCCCATTCACACTGCCGCGACTTGTCAGGCGACTTGTCAGCCTGACAAGTCGCGGTCGATCGCGGTCCATTGAGTAGTACAGGACCCTTTCTAATAGGAGCGACGCAAGTCGCTCCGACTTAGAAAAAGGGTCCTGTACTACTTTGGGGCGACCTCGGAGCAACTTGCATAGACTTCCATTATGTGAAGTCCCTGCAAGTCGCGCCGAAGTTGCGGTGCACAGCGGTGCACGCGACTTCAAAGGTCGCCACCCGAAGTCGTGTCGCCTCAGTGTGAACCGACTCTAAACCACTGACACGTGCGATAAATTACCCCATGAGAAAATGCTGTAGTTACGGAACAATGAAAAAATACCGCATTAGTTATTTAATGCTAAATTCTTAGCGAATTGAACTTTCACAACTGATTTACTGCATGCTATATTTTACCGCATTTTATTTGCCGTTGTTTAGCTCTTAGTGAATTGACCCCTTAGTCAGTTACAGATTAAACAGAATGGAACTGAGATACAATTTTATAAATTACACAGAATACATTTCAAAAAATTGTTATGTTGTATTTTAAGTCAGTAATTTACTAAATGTGTACATTTACAAATACTCAAATATTTTAAGTAAATACAGTTAGGGAAAAGATATCTTCTTTAGTAAATTTGAATATCCTCAGTTGGCGATGTTTTCAGGTAAATCTACAGTATTCTTGTATTCACTTTTTTCCAGACACCTTTAGGTCAGTCAGTTGGAGTACAGGGTAGCTAAATACATTTTGGCTTAAATATATGACAAAAATTGAATATATTGGATAATTTTTAACTGTCAAAGTAGAAAATGTCAATTTTTTCGCAACATTTTTGCTCTTTTTTTATTAATATCGCAAAAAATGAAAAGTGCAGAGGTGATTAAATACCACCAAAAGAAATCTCTGATTGTGTGAAAAAAAGGACGTAAATTTAGTTTGGGTACAGCGTTGCGTGACCGCGCAATTGTCAGTTAAATTCACGCAGTGCCAAGTTGCAAAAAGTGGCCCAGACATAAAGCAGGAAAATCCTCCGGTGGTAAAGTAGTTAAAACATTTTATTTTTGCAAAAGAAAAATAAAAAACATGTTAAAACATAAAATTTTATAAAGTAATGACCTTAAACAACCCTTAGAGCCCATTCACACTGCCGCGACTTGTCAGGCGACTTGTCAGCCTGACAAGTCGCGGTCGATCGCGGTCCATTGAGTAGTACAGGACCCGTTCTAATAGGAGCGACACAAGTCGCTCCGACTTAGAAAAAGGGTCCTGTACTACTTTGGGGCGACCTCGGAGCAACTTGCATAGACTTCCATTATGTGAAGTCCCTGCAAGTCGCGCCGAAGTTGCGGTGCACAGCGGTGCACGCGACTTCAAAGGTCGCCACCCGAAGTCGTGTCGCCTCAGTGTGAACCGACTCTAAACCACTGACACGTGCGATAAATTACCCCATGAGAAAATGCTGTAGTTACGGAACAATGAAAAAATACCGCATTAGTTATTTAATGCTAAATTCTTAGCGAATTGAACTTTCACAACTGATTTACTGCATGCTATATTTTACCGCATTTTATTTGCCGTTGTTTAGCTCTTAGTGAATTGACCCCTTAGTCAGTTACAGATTAAACAGAATGGAACTGAGATACAATTTTATAAATTACACAGAATACATTTCAAAAAATTGTTATGTTGTATTTTAAGTCAGTAATTTACTAAATGTGTACATTTACAAATACTCAAATATTTTAAGTAAATACAGTTAGGGAAAAGATATCTTCTTTAGTAAATTTGAATATCTTCAGTTGGCGATGTTTTCAGGTAAATCTACAGTATTCTTGTATTCACTTTTTTCCAGACACCTTTAGGTCAGTCAGTTGGAGTACAGGGTCCTCTTCCTGCTCCTTTTTCTTTTTCTGCAGTGAGCAGTCCCCAATGATACAAAGCTAATAACATGATGATAGCTCTGCTCACGTCATCACTGTAAATGATTACAGGTTGCTGTGGTGACACACCAGGGGCAGGTCTATGATAGACATGATCCACAGAATTTCCACATTCTTTCAGAATGAGTGATGCGGGGTGTCATTCTACTTGGATGACTTAGGACATCTATTAGCAGAAGGAAGAAACTGCAGGAGACAGCCAAAGCTGCTTCTGGCTTCTGTTTCTGGTAGGCTATTGTTGGTCTCCTTGCCTAGCCTCAGCCAGCCTGTTCCCAACAGAGCATGCATGTGTTTGGCTAGGTAAATTGAACCAATTACAATCTTTTAGTGCTTGCCTAACATGATAAAATGTATAACTGGAGGTGTTGCTAGTTCTGGGCATCTAGGGCATGTGCCCACATATCCAACTGCTCCAGGTCCTGAGGTTGAAACTGTCTGACATCTTTTTTATGGTTTCTGCCCACCTCTGCTGCACTGCACCCACCTGTCATGCAGCTTAAATAACAGTCCAACCCCCAGCCATGTACTGATGGTAGGATGCTACAATGGCTGCATTGTGTGTGAGGAGAGAGGGCAGAGGCTTGTATTGTGTGTCAGGAGAAAGGGCAATGGATTTGAATAGTATATACCAGACCCATTAATGAGGTCCTAGCAAAAATACCCTTATCTGAGCATGCAACCTGACATGCAAGGAGGGGGAGGGGGGGGAATTAGTGTGTGCCCCATCTTCAACCATACCAGACCACATGCCCTCAACATGGTGGGTAACTTGGTGGGTAACTCCCAGGTAGAGCATCTTGCTCCCATATTGATGAGAACAAGGGCCTCTTTCCCACAACCCTGGCACAGTGGTTGTGGGGGTGTGAGGGTGGGAGTCTTGTTGGAATGTAAAAGCCTTTTTTATCAATAAGGGTGTACTCAGATACTACTTCTGAATAAGTCCCTCATGATCCCCTACTAATTCAACAAAAAAAGTAAACAGTAAAACAATAACAGATAAAAACACATACATACATTATTTTGTCAAAAGTATTGGGACACCTGCCTTTACATGCATATGAATTTTAATGGCATTCCAGACTTAGTTCGTAGGGTTCAATATTGAGTTGGCCCACCCTTTGCATCTTTAAAGCTTCAACTCTTCTGGGAAGGCAGTCCACAAGGTTTAGGAGTGTGTCTATGGGAATGTTTGACCATTCTACCAGAAGTGCATGAGTGAGGTCAGGAACTGATATTGGAGGAGAAGGCTTGGCTCGCAGTCTCCACTCTAACTCATCACAAAGGTGTTCTATCAGGATAAGGTTAGGACTCAGTCAAGTTCCTCCACCCCAAACTCACTCATACATGTCTTTATGGACCTTGCTTTGTGCACTGGTGCACAGTCATGTTGGAACAGAAATGGGCCATCCCCAAACTATTCCTTCAAAGTTGGGAGAATGAAATTGTCCAAAATGTCTTGGTATGCTGAAGCCTTAAGAGTTACCCTGTCCAACCCCTGAAAAACAACCCCACACCATAATCCCCTCTCCACCAAATGATTTGAGAAATGAATAGGATGTCCTGAATTTCCTTAACAATAGTTTTACAAGTGAGCACACTGTTTCTTTCTGAATCAAGGAGCAATTCCAGCAGCCCAACATGCATTAGGTTGATCTTTTGAGCGTAAGGATCATTACAAAGATCAACTGTGCACTTTTATGGACTCTTGGGATGTCCCTTTCCAGTAGAAGCACAATTTCAGCATTATTATCCAATGGAATATATTAATGTAGGATGGAAAAATAATGTAGGATTTCCTCTCTGCCATTAGGTTTATTGCACCCAATAAGTGTAGGAAGATAAACTCCTACAGTTCCCTTTATGTCTAAAATAATTATGTCCTCAACAAGAGCAATTCTACCTGTGGTTTCTACTGTGCTAGCAAATGTGTGCAAAGTGGAGGACAATACTTCTCCCTTTATGTGTCAACAAATAATTGCTTTGGTTGTCTAAAACAGCATACATCTTAACAATTTTCTCTGGTTGTCCCCCCCACGGAAACACTTTCACCAGCCATTTTCGCACTGAACTGAAAGCTCTTTATGACATATTTTACTATATTTAGATATAATAATTGATGGTGACTGTTCATGGCTGTCCCTGCCATAATTTGACAAGTGGGTAAGATCTTCGGTGGATGTAGAGTCTCATTTATAGGGGCCTCATTGCAAGGCTGATAAGTGCATATCACTGTAGCATTGTCAGCATTTAACTATAGCCTTGCAGACTCTGACAAAGTGCCCTGCAACATCCGAGGTAAATGTAAAGAAATGCCTTGAATTCTTCAAAGAGCTTTTCTTCACATGTTCAACAGTTTCTAAGAGGATTACGTTTGTCATGACAGACAGTAAAAAGAGCACTATCTGTGTAGAGAACTGGGGGTAGGAAGGAGACGAGGGATGATAGTTTTAAGGGTGAAGATCCACTTTAAATACATTCCTTTCATAAGCATTTTTTTTTTTTGTCTTTAAAGTGCACCATCTACTTGTTGTGTATGATGATCACATATTTAATTATCAACAGATAAACTTCACATAGTGCTTCACTAAAGATCAGACACATTATCATTTCTGTCTTGTTTAATAATTCTGAAACAAACCCTGTTTATGTTATAATTCTCTTTCAATTTTTAGGAAGACCTAAAGTGGTATTAAACCTACAACCAAAAATGTAATATTTTGCAGCTTAAAGCGGAGTTCCGGGCACAAAAACGATATTTTTTTTTTGTGCCCGTCCGCTAGTTCAGCCTAACCTGAAAAGGAATTGGATAGTTAGATTTTTTTTTTTAAAAACTCACCTTGTAATTGACGATCGTAAATACTCACCTATGACAGCTTCCTCCCTCGGAGCCGCGGCTCACCCCGTCACTTCCTGTCTCGCTATGATTCCTGGGAGCTGAACGTCATAGCTCCCAGGAATCAATGCGCCGCACCGGCCCCACTCGTCATTTCCGGGCGACGCCGCATTCCCCTGCTAAACAGCTTCTGGGCATGCCCAGAAGCTGTTTAGGAATGCGGCGCCGCACCGGAAGTGACGAGAGGGGCCGGTGCAGCGCATTCTGGGACACAAAGACGCGGAAGAAGACGGAGAGGAGGACCGCGCCGGCTTCAGCTGCCCACAACCGAGATGGAAACGCTGTGGAAGAAAACTTCTAAGTAAGTATTTCTTCTAAAAGGTAAGTGCGAACCGGGACAGATCAGAGGCTAGCCATTGTGGAATGTGCTAGCCCTGACTGTCCCGGGGGTATGTTAAAAAAAAAAACGATTCTCTGCCCGGAACTCCGCTTTAACAATCATTAGATGTGGTGATTGCAACAGTCTTCTTTTCTTTGGCTTTTTCCCCTCTGTTTTCATTTAGGGATCTGGCCAGTAACAAACCTCCAGTATTAATGAGACACAACTTTGAATGAATGAGCACTGGAGGCACAGCTGACAGCAGTATTGTCAGCCTTGGGGGAGGATAGTGTTAAATGTATTAGCAGATTTAGATACACTAAAAAAGTTAGGCCAAACTCAAATGCACACTTTGTTTCTAGTTTAAAAAAAAACAGTTTTTTTTTCATTTGGGAAAAATGGTTTTGCGTGAATAAATAAAAACGTATCAATTTAACACCTTTCTGTTCTGCCTATAGCAGATTGTCGGCCAGGTGAATGGATGTCATATGATGTCCTCTCAGAAGGGGCCGCGCAGTGTCGCGATCTGTAACATCCACCGGACACAGCCGATGACTTATCAGTGTAAAGGCTCACTGCCGATCACATGACACTTGTAAACAATGGATTGCTTCCTTTTATGCCATTCGTTGTGTACAATTGTGATTCTAGCTGTGATTGGTCACATGGTACAGGCAGGGCCAATCACAGCACATTTGTACCATGTGATTAACTCTTGCCAATCACAAATGCTTCCTTATAGCAATGAAATTCACTGCTATAAGCAATCATAATGTGTAAAAAAAAATCCCGACCATTTCCCCAGAGTAGTACAATGTTACTATGGTAACATTTCAGTTGTGGCCAAAAGTTTTGAGAATGACACAAATATTAATTTTTACAAAGTTTGCTGCTTTAGTGTTTTTAGATTTTTTCTCTTATTTTAATTATATGTATTGGCCCTATAAGGGTATACATTTTTTATTTAATTAAAGACATGACTAAGCTATGAGGAGCCAGTTTCCCCTTTTTTATGCTTTCTCTCTGAGATCAAAATAAGCGTGGAGTGTGTCACCATCACCATACCCAGAATACATTTGTATTACGCATTTGGCCATTGTGGCAGGAAAATTGTGTCCTTTTAAGTGGCTATCCCTTAAGTATTCAGTACACAGTTTAGGTTGGACATTGCTTTGGACTTTTTACAATATAATTATTTTATCAGGTATGTGCACATTGGTTGTAGGGGGATTCTTTCTTTCTTTCTTTTTGCACCAATTATTTATTTCTGTGGAGCACTATAATGATATTTTTGCGCATAGTATTTTGATTAATTTTTCACAATGTGTTTTATTGTTTATTAAGTAACACTAGAGCTTGTGCTGCTCACCGCATAGGTACATTTCTACTGTGGTAACCCAATATACAGTGCCTTGCAAAAGTATTCAGCCCCCTTGAACTCTGCGACCTTTTGCCACATTTCAGGCTTCAAACATAAAGATATAGAACTGTAATGTTTTGTGAAGAATCAACAACAAGTGGGACACAATCATGAAGTGGAACGAAATTTATTGGATATTTCAAACTTTGTTAACAAATAAAAAACTGAAAAATTGGGCGTGCAAAATGATTCAGCCCCTTTACTTTCAGTGCAGCAAAATCTCTCCAGAAGTTCAGTGAGGATCTCTGAATTATCCAATGTTGACCTAAATGACTAATGATGATAAATAGAATCCACCTGTGTGTAATCAAGTCTCCGAATAAATGCACCTGCACTGTGATAGTCTCAGAGGTCAGTTTAAAGTGCAGAGATCATCATGAAGAACAAGGAACACACCAGGCAGGTCCGAGATACTGTAAACAACAAACAAACACAAGGGCGCACAGGCCTAGTGCATTATCCTTTGGTTGGTTTATTTAAAAGTAAAAAGATTAAAAATACTCACAAACGAGTTCTTGGTTAAAAGCATATCACATAAGGAACGCAGTCCTCAGTAGTAGGATCCGAGGGTAAGTTGTCCCTTGAATTCGTAATGGCTAATGCGTTTCGAGGCTTAGCCTCTTCCTCAGAGCCTAAAAAAGCATATCTAAGCTTAGACATGCTTTTTTAGGCTCTGAGGAAGAGGCTAAGCCTCGAAACACGTTAGCCATTACGAATTCAAGGGACAACTTACCCTCGGATCCTACTACTGAGGACTGCATTCCTTGTGTGATATGCTTTTAACCAAGAACTCGTTTGTGAGTATTTTTAATCTTTTTACTTTTAAATAAACCAACCAAAGGATAATGCACTAGGCCTGTGCGCCCCTGTGTTTGTTTGTTGTTTACAGTATTTCCAGACTTCCCTGGTCGTGTAAAGGGCAGCAAGGCCGCAGCATTTTTTCCTGGGTTGTCGCATCCACAGCTCCAGAAACAGTGGAAAGACCTTAATGAGGTGGACTAGGAACTGCACTTCTCTGAGCGCAGGGAATTTGTGCTTTGCACCATTAAATTTTCTGCAAGGTCCAAGATACTGTTGTGGAGAAGTTTAAAGCTGGATTTGGATACAAAAAGATTTCCCAAGCTTTAAACATCCCAAGGAGCACTGTGCAAGCGATAATATTGAAATGGAAGGAGTATCAGACCACTGCAAATCTACGAAGACCTGGCCGTCCCTCTAAACTTTCAGCTCATACAAGGAGAAGACTGATCAGAGATGCAGCCAAGAGGCCCATGATCACTCTGGATGAACTGCAGAGATCTACAGCTGAGGTGGGAGACTCTGTCCATAGGACAACAATCAGTCGTATACTGCACAAATCTGGTCTTTATGGAAGAGTGGCAAGAAGAAAGCCATTTCTTAAAGATATCCATAAAAAGTGTTGTTTAAAGTTTGCCACAAGCCACCTGGGAGACACACCAAACATGTGGAAGAAGGTGCTCTGGTCAGATGAAACCAAAATCAAACTTTTTGGCAACAATGCAAAAGGTTATGTTTGGCATAAAAGCAACACAGCTCATCACCCTGAACACACCATCCCCACTGTCAAACATGGTGGTGGCAGCATCATGGTTTGGGCCTGCTTTTCTTCAGCAGGGACAGGGAAGATGGTTAAAATTGATGCGAAGATGGATGGAGCCAAATACAGGACCATTCTGGAAGAAAACCTGATGGAGTCTGCAAAAGACCTGAGACTGGGACGGAGATTTGTCTTCCAACAAGACAATGATCCAAAACATAAAGCAAATACACATACACACATATAGGTGTGAAAGGAGCGTAACCCCATCCCTGCGCTACTGAAATTCTAAGAAAAATTAGAAAAACGACAATTTTTAAGAACTTTTTTTTTGTGTGATTAATAGTTCCTGGGGCATGACCCAGAACCCTAAGCACTTTTTAGGGGCATGTATTGGGTTTTAGGGCTTCAAAATGGTGTTTTTTGACTCTCTATATATATATTATATATACACACACATATATTTAGATATATATATACATACACATATATATATATATATATATATATATATATATATATATATATATATATTTATATATACCCCTATACAGAAGTTCAGATGTAATGCCTGCCTCCAAGGACGCCCAAAAAACGCCCAATAAACGCCTGAAACAAAAACCCCCAGGTGTGAAAGGAGCGTAACCCCATCCCTGCGCTACTGAAATTCTAAGAAAAATTATCTTTTTTTTTCTGGTTCTGGACATGCTACAGAGCTGAAACTTCACAGGTACACTTTTTAGACCCCTCAGACATTAAATCCAAAGAAATCTCTCTTTTTTTTTTTTCAATAATTTTTTTAATAATTGGCTCTCTATCAAAAACGACAATTAAATAAGAACTTTTTTTGTGTGATTAATAGTCCCTGGGGCATGACCCAGAACCCTAGGCACTTTTTAGGGGCATTTATTGGGTTTTAGGGCTTCAAAATTGTGTTTTTTGATTCCAGAAGTTCGGGTCCCATTGATTTCAATGGGGTTCTGGAATCCGAACCGAACTTTCAGGAAATTCGAGTGTTCTGGTCGAACCAAACTTTTCAAAAGTTCGATCATCCCTAGCTATGGCTATACTTACTGTACTAGCACTGAATAGGAGGGGAGAGACATACAGAGGTACCAAATACAGAAGTAAACAAGTTGTAGTGGCTCTGATATACTGTATGGCAGCAAATATTAGAACATAAATAACACAATACAGTTCAATGCAATCAACATAAAATACACTGCTCAAAAATAAAGGAACACTTTGGAAACACATCAGATCTCAATGGGGAAAAATATCATGCTGGGTATCTATACTGATATGGACTGGGTAATGTGTTAAGAAGGAAAGGATGCCACATCGTTTGATGGAAATAAAAATGATCAACCTACAGAGCGCAGAATTCAAAGACACCCCCAAAAAGTAAAAAGATGATACAGCAGGCTTGTCCATTTTGCTCAAATTTCATTGCAGCAACTCAAAATGGTACTCAGTATTTTGTATGGTCTCCACTAAGGATGAGCTTGGAGTTTGAGTCTAACGTACATTCGACTCGAACATTGGCTGTTCGATTGTTCGTCAAATAATGAACAAATGAGCTTCTTCGCGGGAACTTCGAGTTTCCGCATTATCATGGACTCTGACCTCTGAATTCCAATAAATAAATCGCTGGCTGGGGGAACCGAACTCACAGCTCTCTCATTGCAAATCTGGTATTCTACCACCTACACCACTGTGAAGCCTGCTTAAGCTGACCACACTCTCCCTAACTTTTATCTCATCCACTGTGTGTAGGGTGAGATAGGAGTTAGTTAGTTAGGCAGGTAAAGTGTGTCGAACCTAACCACTTTAGGACCGGAGGATTTTCCTGCTTTACGTCTAGGCCACTTTTTGCAACTTGGCACTGTGCGACTTTAACTGACAAATGCGCGGTCGTGCAGCGCCGTACCCAAACAAAATTTACGTCCTTTTTTTCCCACAAACAGAGCTTTCTTTTGGTGTTATTTGATCACCTCTGCGCTTTTCATTTTTTGCGATATTAATAAAAAAAGAGCGACAATTTTGAAAAAATTACAATATTTTTCTACTTTGACAGTTAAAAAATATCCAATATATTAAATTTTTGTCATATATTTAGGCCAAAATGTATTTAGCTACATTAAAAAAGAATAGCGCACACATGCAAAAGAAATGACTATCCAATATGAAGACAATCCATAAATAAAAATGGGGATTTGGTCCCACCATATGGCCATATCGTGCTCAAGCCCACCACTACGTCAAAGTACCCCATTGTCAGTGGGTCCTACACTATCCATAAAAAAGGATGAATCCAGCCTCTCTAAACCTTGGAGACAACACTCCTTGCTGGGAGAGATGTGCTAATGCACTACAAGGGACTCCTCCTATATCTACTTGATAGTGGACACTGATAGAGTACAGGTGTGTGTGTGTGTTGGGGGGGGGGGGGTGTGGGGTGGGGTGCTCAACCTCAGCCTCAGAAGTCTAGTCAGACCGAATACATAATAAACAAGGAAAAAATTGGGGGAGAAAACCCTGAACATGTATTTCTAAAGCTGGTGCAGCTATGAACCAAGCGACATGCATATTAAAAAAGAATAGCGCACACATGCAAAAGAAATGACTATCAAATATGAAGACAATCTTCTGGTCTTGTAAAAATTTGACCAGCTTTTGGAATAAATTATTTTCTATTATTTGGGAAATCACAGGTGTCCTCACCAGACCTTCTCCAGCCCTGGCCATCCTCAATGTGGGTATTGATCGCTTCCCAAAAGAATGTTGGTGTGTGGTGTCTCATATCCTCTTAGCTGCTAGGAATTCTATAGCCCGATAATGGAAAGAGGTTGGGACACCTGGGGTGTCTGCGGTTCTGGACCTGGTTAGGACCAACCAGGCATACGAAAGCATCTTAGCACGGAGGGCGGGTAGAAGTAAGGAATTTGATAAAAACTGGAAAATGTGGCATCTATGGAACTCTGATGCTTGAATTAGGAAATTGTGGTCTCCTCTGAGCTGACCTATTCCCCCCCCCCCCTTGTTTACCTTCGTGCCAATGTTACCGTTCTACTTTGTGTTGTTAATACAACGGTGGTTCTACAGATTAAGTGAAATTAATGATGATATATACTGCATTGGGGTGTTGCAACCACCCCCTGAGTTGCTACTCTAGAGTATCACCCTCTTGCATTTTTTCCCCCTTTACTATCCTTCTATCTCCCCCTCCTCCGTTCCCTCAGCTTCATCTTCCTCCAGTCTCTTCACTTCTATTCCCCCTCCCCCCCTCCCCCCCTTCTTCCCCTCTTCCCTTCCTCCCTCCCCCCCCCACCCCCCCTCCCCTCCCTATCCCCCCTTCCCTCCTCTTCTTCCCCCTCTTCTTCCTCTTCTTCTTCTTCTTCTTCTTCTGCTTCTTCTTCTTCTTCTTTTCTTTTCTTTTTCTTCCTCTTCCTCTTCCTCTTCCTCTTCCTTCTCCTCCTACTCTCTTCCCCTCCTTCTTCTCCTCCTTCCTTCTCCCCTCTTCTCTCTCTACCCCTTTTCCCCATAGATGTAAGCGGAGTGGGACAATTATGGGTGGAGTTGCATCCATGTTTACGACGCACTCCTGATTACCTATGCACTCTGTTCATGATGGTAATGTATGCTATGTCACCGTTGCTTTTGCTTTTGTTAATGTTACTTTTATTCTTTACTCTGTACCCTGTATTGGATACTACTGTTCTGTAATTCTTGCAAAGATTCAATAAAAATTTAATGGAAAAAAAAAAAATATGAAGACAATCGATAAATAAAAATGGGGCTTTGGTCCCACCAAATGGCCATATCGTGCTCAAGCCCACCACTACGTCAAAATACCCCATTGTCAGTGGGTCCTACACTATCCATAAAAAAGGATGAATCCAGCCTCTCTAACCCTTGGAGACAACACTCCTTGCTGGGAGAGATGTGCTAATGCACTACAAGGGACTCCTCCTATATCTACTTGATAGTGGACACTGATAGAGTACAGGTGTGTGTGTGGGGGGGGGGGGGGGGGGTGTGGGGTGGGGTGCTCAACCCCAGAAGTCTGGTCAGACCGAATACATAATAAACAAGCAAAAAGTTGGGGGAGCAAAACCTGAACATGTATTTCTAAAGCTGGTGCAGCTATGAACCAAGCGACATGCATATTAAAAAAGAATAGCGCACACATGCAAAAGAAATGACTATCAAATATGAAGACAATCCATAAATAAAAATGGGGATTTGGTCCCACCATATGGCCATATCGTGCTTAAGCCCACCACTTAGAGATGTCCCGAACTGTTCGCCGGCGAACAGTTCCCGGCGAACTTTGCATGTTCGCGTTCGCCTCTGCGGGCGAACATATGCAATGTTCGGTCCGCCCCCCTATACTTCAAAGAGGCAAACTTTGACCCTGTACCTCACATTCAGCAGGCACATTCCAGCCAATCAGCATACCCTCCCTCCCAGACCCTCCCACCTCCTATAAAAAAGCAAGGGCAGCATCCATCTTAGATTCATTATGAAGCTGCAGTGTTAGTTAGAGCAGGGGAAGTGCTGCTGCTGAATTAATAGGGAAATCAATAGCTAGGCCAGTGTTCTGTGTCCACTCCTGCTGTAAGGACAGCATCCTGACAGCACCCCAAAAAGCCCTTTTTAGGGCTGGTATATCAGTCTGCTTTTATTTTTTATATATATATATATATATATATATATATATATATATATATATATATATATATATTTATCAGGCATTTTTGGAGGCAGGCATGACTTTAGTGTGGGGGGGGGGGTCTAAAAAGTGTACCTGTGAAGTTTCAGCTCTGTAGCATGTCCAGAACAAGAAAAGAAAGATCATATAGGTGTAAAAGGAGGGTCCCACCATCCCTGCTCTACTGAAAATGATCTTTTTTTCTGGTTCTGGACATGCTACAGAGCTGAAACTTCACAGGTACACTTTTTAGACCCCCCAGACACTAAACCACAAAAACCAAAAAAAAAGTTCTTAAAAATTGTCATTTTTTGATAGAGAGGCAATTATTGGAAAAAAAATAAAAAAAATAAAGATTTCTTTGGATTTAGTGTCTGGGGGGGGGGTCTAAAAAGTGTACCTGTGAAGTTTCAGCTCTGTAGCATGTCCAGAACCAGAAAAAAAGATCATATAGGTGTAAAAGGAGGGTCCCACCATCCCTGCTCTACTGAAAAATGATCTTTTTTTCTGGTTCTGGACATGCTACAGAGCTGAAACTTCAGAGGTACACTTTTTAGACCCCCCCAGACACTAATCCAAAAAAAGTCATGCCTGCCTCCAAAAATGCCCGATAAATGCCTGCAAGAAAAAACGCCATAGAGAAGCCGTATTCCTGTTCTAATAAAAATTATAAGAAAAATGCTAATTTTTTTGGGGTTCTGGACATGCTACAGAGCTGAAACTTCACAGGTACACTTTTTAGACCCCCAGACACTAAATCCAAAGAATTTTTTTTTTTTTATTTTTTTTTTCAATAATTGGCTCTCTATCAAAAATGACAATTTTTAAGAACTTTTTTTGTGTGATTGATAGTCCCTGGGGCATGACCCAGAACCCTAGGCACTTTTTAGTGGCATTTATTGGGTTTTAGGGCTTTAAAATGGTGTTTTTTGATTACCGAAGTTCGGGTTCCATTGATTTCAATGGGGTTCTGAAATCTGGGCCGAACTTTTGGGAGGTTCGGGTGTTCTGGTCGAACCAAACTTTTCAAAAGTTCGATCATCCCTAACTGTAACCCTAATACTATGTATCAAATCCGAACCCTAACCCTATGTATATAACCCTAACCCTCTATATCTAACCCTAGCCCTAACCCTAACCTAACCCTAACCCTCTAACCCTAACCCCCTAATGCTAACCCTAGGTATCTAACCCTAACCCTATGTATCTAACCCTAACCCTAAGTATCTAACCCTAACCCCCCAATCCTAGCCCTAGACAAGCCCTAACCCTAACCCAAACCTCACCCAACCCTAACCCTAACCACTAACCCCTAACCTTAACCCCTAATCCTAACCACTAACCCTAACCTTAACCCCAACCCTAACCCTAACTCTAACCCTAACCCCAACCCTCTAACCCCAACCCTAACCCTCTAACTATAACCATAAACCTAACTGTAACACCCTAACCCTCTAACCCTAACCCTAACCCTTACCCTAACCCTAATCCTAACACTCTAACCCTAACCCTAAGTATCTAACCCTATCCCTAACTCTAACCCTAACCCTAACCGTAAGTATCTAACCCTAACCCTAACCATAAGTATCTATCCCTAACCCTAAGCCCTAACACTCAAACCATAACCCTAACCCTTGAACCATAACCCCAACCCTTACCCTAAACCTAACCCTAATCCTAACGCTCTAACCCTAAGAATCTAACCTTAACCCTAACCCTCTAACCCTAACCCCCTAACCCTAACCCTCTAACCCTAGCCCTAAAAATAACCCTAGCCCTAATTCTAACCCTAACCCTCTAACCCTAACCCTATCCCTCTAAACCTAGCACTAAAAAAACCCTAACCCTAGCCGAAACCATAGCCCTAACCCTAATGCTAATCCTAACTCTAACCCTAGCTCTAGGCCTGACCCTAACGCTAACCCTAAGCCATAACCCTAACACTAACCCTAACCCTAACCCTTAACCCTAACCTTTAACCCAAACCCTAAACTCTAACCCTAACCCCAAACCCTATCCAACCTTAAAACAAACTCTATCTAACCCTAACCCCCCTAACCCTAACCCTAAATCCCTAACCCTAAATCCCTAACCCTAAATTCTAACCCTACCTCTACCCCTAACCCTCTAACCCTAACCCTCTAGCCCTAAGCACTAAAAATAACCCTAACCCTAGCCCTAACCCTAGCCCTAACCCTAATTCTAAACCTAACTCTAACCCTAGCCCTAGGTCTGACCCTAACCTTAATGTTAAACCCTAAGCCATAACCCTAACCCTAACCCTTAAAGCCCAGTTCCTGTCCCATTTTGGTCGGTTCTGGTCTGTTTGCGGTCGTTTGCGGTGCGTTAAATGGGGAGTTGGGTCTGTCAGAGTTTGGTCTGTCACTGTGAAGCGGGCGTAACCCTTACACTACCTGATTAATACAACATCGTTCCTGATCGTATACACACACTGGATGTTTTAAAGCACGTTATTCCAAATAATTTAGGAATGTTAGGTGATTTATGCCCTTTATGGATTAAAACCCGACTCTGCGTCAACTACGTAATTTTCCATGGGAGTTTTGCCATGGATCCCCCTCCGGCATGCCACAGTCCAGGTGTTAGTCCCCTTGAAACAACTTTTCCATCACTATTGTGGCCAGAAAGAGTCCCTGTGGGTTTTAAAATTCGCCTGACTATTGAAGTCTATGGCGGTTCGCCCGGTTCGCGAACATTTGCGGAGGTTCGCGTTCGCCGTTCGCGAACGGCAAATTTTAGGTTCGCGACATCACTACCATCACTATGTCAAAGTACCCCATTGTCAGTGGGTCCTACACTATCCATAAAAAAGGATGAATCCAGCCTCTCTAACCCTTGGAGACAACACTCCTTGCTTGGAGAGATGTGCTAATGCACTACAAGGAACTCCTCCTATATCTACTTGATAGTGGACACTGATAGAGTACAGGTGTGTGTGTGGGGGGGGGGAGGGTGTGGGGTGCTCAACCTCAGAAGTCTGGTCAGACCGAATACATAATAAACAAGCAAAAAGTTGGGGGAGCAAACCCTGAACATGTATTTCTAAAGCTGGTGCAAAAGAATAGCGCACACATGCAAAAGAAATGACTATGATGATCCCCATTTTTATTTATGGATTGTCTTCATATTTGATAGTCATTTCTTTTGCATGTGTGCGCTATTCTTTTTTGATATGCATGTCGCTTAGTTCATAGCTGCACCAGCTTTAGAAATACATGTTCAGGGTTTGCTCCCCCCAACTTTTTGCTTGTTTATTATGTATTCGGACTGACCAGACTTCTGATGTTGAGCACCCCACCCCCCACACACACCTGTACTCTATCAGTGTCCACTATCAAGTAGATATAGGAGGAGTCCCTTGTAGTGCATTAGCACATCTCTCCCAGCAAGGAGTGTTGTCTCCAAGGGTTAGAGAGGCTTGATTCATCCTTTTTTATGGATAGTGTAGGACCCACTGACAACAGGGTACTTTGACGTAGTGGTGGGCTTGAGCACGATATGGCCATATGGTGGGACCAAATCCCCATTTTTATTTATGGATTGTCTTCATATTTGATAGTCATTTCTTTTGCATGTGTGCGCTATTCTTTTTTAATATGCATGTCGCTTGGTTCATAGCTGCACCAGCTTTAGAAATACATGTTCAGGGTTTGCTCCCCCAACTTTTTACTTGTTTATTATGTATTTAGCTACAGGTCTTTGACAAAAAAATTCTCAATGAGCGTATTTTTAACCGCTTTCAGACCGGAAGATTTTACCCCATTCCTGACCAGGCCATATTTTGCAATTCAGCACTGCGTTACTTTAACGGACAATTGCGCAGTCGTGCGACGCTGTACCCAAATTAAATTTATGTCCTTTTTTTCCCACAAATCGGGCTTTCTTTTGGTGGTATTTTATCACCTGTGCGATTTTTACTTTTTGCGCTATAAACAAAAAAAAGCATCAATTTTGAAAAAATAACAATATTTTTCACATTTTTTTATATGAAATCCCCCCCCCCCCAAAAAAAAATGTAAAAATCTAAATTTTTTAACATTTTAGGCCTATTTGTTTTCTTTTCTGCTACATATGTTTGGTAAAAAAAATCGCAATAAGCATATTTTGATTGGTTTGCGCAAAAGTTATCGCAGCTACTAACTACGGGAAAGATTTATGTCATTTATGTCATTTTTATTGTTTTTTTTTTTTTAACGAGTAATGACAGGGATCTGCGATTTTTTTGCGGGACTGCGACATTGCAGCGGACAGATCGGACCCTTGACATTTTTGACATTTTTGGGAGTACCAGTGACATTACTACAGTAATCAGGGCTATAAATATGCACTGTTACTGTAATAATGACACTGGCAGGGAAGGGGTTAACTTTATTGGTGATCAAGGGGTTAAATATATGCCTGGTGCTTACTGACATGTGTGGGGGGAGGGAACTGTGTGACACAGGCACAGATCGCAGGTTTAGCTATGCTGAATCCTGTAATCTGTCCCTGCCTGTCACATTCGATCCTCGACGATCGGGGAAGAGCGGCTGTGATCATCGCCTCGCACGCGCCGCCCACAAGGGGAGGAGTCCAGCGACGTAGGTCTACGTCGCTGGATGGAATCGAGCCACTTTGCCGCAGTACGCTCCATGTGAGCGGTCGGCAAGTGGCTAAGTGTGTCCAACCTAAGTGTACTTGATTGTGGTGTAGCTGGTAGAATACCAAGCCTGTAATTGGGATGGTTGTGGTTTTGAATCCCTTGGCCAGCGGGTGATTTATAAGTGGAATTTTATAATTAATAATACATTGCTAGCAGGAAGAGAGATTTTTGTTTTTAGCAGTTTGGTGAGATCAGATAGTGCAGTGTATACCACAAAGTTATTTATATATGTATAGGCACTTCAGTTTATATCAGTTTATGTCAGTATTACTGCTAAAAACCGCCTGGGGTCCCCCCCCAGTCCATACCAGGCCACATGCCCTCAAAATGGGGGGGGTACCAGATCCTTATCCCAGCACACAGCCAGGCTGGCCAGGATGGGGGTAGGGGTGAGTGAGCGCCCCCCTCCTGAATTATACCAGGCCACATGCCCTCAACATGGGGGGGTGGGTGCTTTGGCTCTGCCCCCCTCCAAAGCACCTTGCCACCATGTTGATGGGGACAGGGGTCTCTTCCCCACAACCCTTGGCTGTGGTTGTGGGGGTCTGTGGGGGGAGGCTTATCGGAATCTGGAAGCTCCCTTTAACAAGGGGACCCCCAGATCTCGCCCCCCCCTGTGAATGGATATCAGGTACACCCTACCCCTACCCATTCACCAAAAAGTACAAAAAAAAAATGACAAAAGCCAGTTTTGGAAAAGTATTTTATTAAAAAATAAAAAAATACTGTCCCCCGATGATCAGTCGCCCGTCAGCCTGAAAAATAGAAAAAAAAAGAAGCTCCTGCTTCGACAGACAATTTGCGCCTAATGAGCTCTTTTGATTTTGGCAGCTCTTTTATAGTGACCTGACTTCACAAGCCGCCCCACAATGCACTACTCAAGTGATGTGAATAAATTACTGACATCATGTAATTTATTCACTGCACCTGAGCAGTGCATTGTGGGGTGGCTTGTGACATCAGGTCACTATAAAAGGGCTGTCAAAATTAAAACAGCTCATTCCGCGGGAAGCGTCCGTAGAAGCAGGAGCTTCTTTTTTTTTTCTATTTTTTGGGCGGACGGGTGACTGATCATCGGGGGACAGTACTTTTTATTTTATAATAAAATTTTTTTCCAAAACTGGCTTTTGTCATTTTTTTGTACACTGTTTTGGTGAATGGGTAGGGGTACCCGATATCCATTCACATGGGGGGGCTGGGAACTGGGGGTCCCCTTGTTAAAGGGGGCTTCCAGATTCCAATAAGCCTCCGCCCCCACAGACCCCCACAACCACAGCCCAGAGTTGTGGGGAAGAGACCCCTGTCCCCATCAACATGGGGGAAAGGTGCTTTGGGGTGGGGGGGGCATAGCCAAAGCACCCACCCCCCATGTTGAGGGCATGTGGCCTGGTATAATTCAGGAGGGGGGCGCTCGCTCACCCCCACCCCCATCCTGGCCAGCCTGGCTGTGTGCTGGGATAAGGATCTGGTATGGATTCTAGGGGAAACCCCACACAATTTTTTTTTATATTTTGACGCCACTTTACAGGCACATTAAGGGGGCCCCCCAGGCATGATATTTAAAGGAATTCTTCATTTTTATTGTTTCACTTTAAGCATTATTAAAATCACTGCTCCTGTAAAAACTATTGTTTTAAAACATTTCTTGCATTTATTCATGTCCCCCAGAGCAGTACTCGGGTCTCCTTTAAAATTAGGACTTTTGATTTTTCATGTTCGTGTCCCATTAGACTTGAATGGAGTTCGCATGTTCGCAAGAACATTTCCCCTGTTCGAGATGTTCTGTGC
Source organism: Pelophylax lessonae (assembly GCF_965119305.1). Taxonomy (NCBI): domain Eukaryota; kingdom Metazoa; phylum Chordata; class Amphibia; order Anura; family Ranidae; genus Pelophylax; species Pelophylax lessonae. Next base: position 424,030,394 of record NC_138772.1, on the reverse strand, counting down.
GAACTGAACAGGGGGATGTTTGGCTCATCACTAGTCACCACATGCTTGTATGCATGTCTGACAACATGGGGGCATGCTCCTAATGAGAAGACTGATGGTTTCCTGAGGTATTTCTTCCCAGATCTGCACCAGGGCATCACTAAGCTCCTGGACAGACTGAGGTGCAACCTGGCGGCGTCGGATGGACTGAAACATAATGTCCCAGAGGTGTTCTATTGGACTTAGGTCAGGCGAGCATGGGGGCCATAAAATGGTATCAGTTTCTTCATTCTCCAGGAACTGGCTGCATACTCTTGCCACATGAAGCCAGTCATTGTCGTCCACCAGGAGGAACTCAGGACCCAATGCACCAGCATAGGGTTTTACAATGGGTCCAAGTATTTCATCTCAATTCTTAATGGCAGTCAGGATGCCATTGTCTAGCCTGTAGAGGTCTGTGCGTACCTCCATGGATATGCCTCCCCGGACCATCACTGACCCACTACCAAAGCGGTCATGCGGAATCATGTTACAGGCACCATAACATTCTCCACAGTTTCTCCAGACCCTTTCACGTCTCTCACCTGTGCTCAGGGTAAACTCTAATCTGTGAAAAGCAGAGGCTGCCAATGGCGGACCTGCCAATTCTAGTGTTCAATGGCAAATCCCAATCGATTTCCATGGTGATGGGTAGTGAGCACAGGGCCTACTAGAGAAGTACAGGCCCTCAGGCCACCCTCATGAAGTCTGTTTCTGATTGTTTGTTAAGAGACATTCACACCAGTGGCCTGCTGGTGGTAATTTTGTAGGGCTCTGGCAGTGCTTATCCTGTTCCTCCATGCACAAAGAACCAGATACCATACATGCTGATGGGTTAAGGACCTTCAAGGGCCCCGTCCAGCTCTGCTATAGTACCTGCCTGTCTCCTGGAATCTCCTCCATGCTCTTGAGACTGTGCTGGGAGACACTGAAAACCTTCTGGCCATGGTGTGTATTGATGTGCCATCCTGGAGGAGTTGGACTGCCTGTGCAACCTCTATCAGTATTGCCTCATGCTACCAGTAGTGACACCAACCCTAGCCAAATGCAGAACTAGTGAAAAACAGTCAGAAAAAAGAGAAGGGAAAAATATTTCAGTGTCCTCCACCTGTAAAACCATTTCTGTTTTGGGGGTTTTCTTATTGTTGCCCATCTAGTGCACCTGTTAATTTCATTAACATCGAATCTGCTGAAACTAATTAACAGGCCCCTCTGCTACTTACCTGACCAGACCAATATTTCAGGAGTTTAATGTTTTTGAGCAGTGTACATTGCAGATGCGACGGCATATTTAGCAATAATTATAAATAAAGGTAAAAGCAACCAATTAGAAATAGCATACATGCATCAATTAGACTTGTAATGTAATCTAATGTAAAAAAAAAAAAATATTGAACAGGTGACAATGTCTCTTTATAGTATACATTTAGTAGGTAGAATAACTGTGTTATATGTGCACTGTGTATATAGTGAGTAGTTTTAGTTTCTATTTAACCTTTAGGCCCTTCCCACTGTCGGGTCAGTGTGGCCACTGTCACCATTTACCATGGTGCACTCTTTTTGCAAGTTCTTGCTACTTCTTTTAGTTCCCAGAGGTGCCCCAAATCTATGATATTGTAACCCTAGAAATTCCCTTGTGTATAGCACTGGCTGCTGGAAACCACTACAAAATAACGCCAACTCTGACGCAGCGCATAGGGTGGAGTTTATGCTTGTGACGTCAGCATGCCCGCCAATCTCACGAGGCTGCCGATTTGATTCTCGGGACTGCTATATGCTGCATTTATGCTCATTTTTACTGACTCATTGTGAGTAGTTGGTATTTTTCGCTTTTACTTAAATTTGAAATACAGTTTCAAACTATGGTAATATTTTGATTAATTTCCATGTATAACCTGTTGGTGAACCACCTACCATTCCCATATGTGGGTGCTCTCATTGCTAAAGAGGAAGGGTGCTGATGACCTCTGCCTGAAGGGATATCTTTCCATATTGCCTTCTTGACTCATAATCTAGAGTCCACTTTTTCTGGTAAGCAGCCAGTACTTATTATACAGTGGAGACGCCCTTGGGTGATTCATCGTTTTTCGTATGGTTTTAACATCAATGGTGTATACTGGATTTAGGATGAACACTGCATTTTCTTTATCTCTTTGAAGTGATTTATGGGTTTCATTATTGGACTGTCATCACATTTTTCTTTCTTTGAGGACTATATTTTGATTTTCTACGTATTGTATTCACCACCATTTTATGTTAGCGTCGCATTTTTGTATTTTGTTTGCTATTTACAATCACATCCGAATTGTTGTTGCCAGCTGCTTATTGTCCTGATTTACCAGCACCATAACATATGGAATTTTGTTTGCATAATGAGTACACTGACTGAATTTTTTTCTGCCTCATGAAAAATAAGGGATGATTGTGCTCCTTCAATGTTTCCTGGTGAGCAACTTAATCCAATAAAATAAGGTCAGGAAGACATGTTACACTTGTTGTATGCTCCACAGCTTATTTGTAGGGATGGGCTCAAACATCGGTGTTCATGTGTTCGCTGAACACACACACAAAGGGGGTGCCCCATAATGCACTGCGTTGTTGCAGTCCATTGATTGCTGATGATTGGCAAACCATGCACCTGGCCTGTATGCTTTGGCTAATCGCAGCACAATGTACTGTGAGAGATATGATTGGCAAAGGCTGGGTGCCTTTGGCCAATCATGGCTCAGGTGGCTAAGCCCAGGGTGGCTGCTTACACGGCAGCCCTGTGTAGTGTGTTAGTGGAGATTAGACAGGGTAGTCAGTGAATTGTGTATTCAGTCAGTTTAGTGAAGTCAGTGTAGTGTAGTGCTGTGATTCTTGTGTAACACAGTGTAGTGGTGCCACTGAAGTGTTGGTGTCTTTTTTTTTTTTTCATTTATATATATATTTTTCTTATTTTGCAGCAGCAGCATCTGGTTCTGATGCTGCATTTTTAGTACTCCCCCTTCCGTGTTGCAGGTGCTTTTTTCTTCTGCATCAGCAGTGGTTTTCTTTTTTTCTTTTTTGAGGCGCAGCCGCACTAATAATATTTAGGGCATAAATGCTGTCCCCCCTTCTGTGTCGCAGGTGTTCCTCTTTCTGCGTCAGCAGTGGTTTCCTTTTTTTTTTGGCTTTCTTAATTTTTTCTTTATTTAAATTAAAAAAAAAAACTATAATAAAATGGTTTATAGTGCACCAAGCACAAAATTATTACACCCAAGCACCATATTCCCTTCCCACACTCTATAATAAAAAGTTATAACCCTCCCCACCCCCCAAAAAAAAATAGGAATAACTGTGAGGGGATACAGTGTTCAGGCACCACCAACACCCAAGGCCCTATTTTTCTGCACCTGTTTGACAGCAAGAGTAACTGTGAGGGGTTACAGTGTTCAGGCACCACTAGGAATGGGCCAATGGTTTGGGCCGAGCATAAGCTTGGCTTGAACATTGCCCATTCGGGTACTCGCCTAACAACTGAACTTTCTCGGCACTTAGTGGGATGTTTGCCAGCTGAGGGAACAGTCAATAGGTTGTTAAGGCTTCACTGCTGAGATCTGAATTTAAAAAAATGTTTGTAAAAATAAAAATGTAAATGTAAATTTAAAAAGAAATTGGGGTAAAAAAAGCTTTCGGTCTGGTATGGCTTTTAGGGGAAACCATGTGACAGAATTAGGAGAAAAATGGCATGGGGTTCCCCCCAAAATCTATACTAGGCCCTTTGGGTCTGGTATAGATTTTAAGAGGAACTCCACGCCAAAATGTGAAGGAAAAATGGCTTGGGGTCCCTCCCAAAATCCATACCAGATCCTTACCCGAGCATGCAGCCTGGCAGGCCAGGAAAAGTGGGGGGGGGAGGAGTGAGCACCCCCTCCTCCTGAACCATACCAGGCCGCTTGCCCTCAACATGGGAAGGGTGCTTTGGGGTGCCCCCCAAAGCACCTTGTCCCCATGTTGATCGGGACAAGGGCCTCTTCCCAACAACCTTGGGCTGTGGTTGTCAGAGTCTGCAGGTGGGGGGCTTATTGGAATCTGGAAGTCTCCTTTAACAAGGGGGCCCCCAGATCCTGCCCCCCCCATGTCAATAGGTCTCAGGCACATAGTACCCCTACCCATTCACCAAAAAAGTGTAAAAGTCAAGAACCACAAGAAACAGTTTTTGACAAGTAATTTATTAAAAAATAAAAAATTGTGTCCCTCAAAGTAAATCCATTGTCAATCACGACTCCCGCTGGACCCGAAAAATAGGAAAAAGAAAAAATGCTCTGCCTCTTGGGAGGCCTCCCGCCGTCTGCTTGATCTGTGCTTTGACAGTTCTTTTATAGGCAAGGGGCACCGCCCCTTCTAATGTCGTGTGACGTCACGTGATGTCAGACGAGAGCGGTGCCACAGGGGGATGTAGCCTGGTTGCCTTGTCCCTTGACTATATAAAAACTGTCAAAGTGCAGAGTGGGCAGATGGCCGGACGGCTTCCAATTGGCAGAGCCAATTTTTATTTTTTCAATTTTTTAGGTCCAGTGGGCATCATGATTGATGATGGATTTACATTGAGGGACAGAATTTTTTAATAAAAACTGTTTCCTGTGTTTCTTACTCTTTGACTTTTTTGGGTAATGGGTAGGGGTACCCGATACCCATGTACATAGGGGGGTCGGATCTGGGGGCTTCCACATTCCGATAAGCCCCCCACCTGCAGACCCCGACAATCACAGCCCAGGGTTTTCAGGAAGAGGACCCCCTGCCCCAAAGCACCCACCCCCCATATTGAGGGCATGAGGCCTGGTATTGTTCAGGAGCGAGGCCCCTCACTCACCCCCCCCCCCCCTTCCTGACCTGCCAGGCTGCAAGCTCGGATAAGAGTCTGGTATGGATTCTGGGGGGGGACCCTATTTTTGGTGTCGGGTTCCCCTTAAAATCCATACCAGACCTGAAGGGCCTAGTATGGACTGGGGAGGGGGACCCAGTGCCATTTTTTTCATTTTTTTTATCTGTATTGCTGGGAGCTGGCAGGACATTACGACCACGAGCAAGTTTAAATTACTGTATTTTCTGGCGCATAAGACTACTTTTGAACCTTAAAAAAATCCCCCAAAAATGGGAGGTCGCCTTATACGCCGAGTATAATATCTCCAAGGTAACCTAAGTATAAGTATTACTGGTAGATCATGTAATAGGGGGGTCGTCTTATACGCCCAGTCGTCTTATACACCAGAAAATACGGTACATTTTTTCCTATGGAAATGTCAATATTGCAGCAGCAGGTTCTATACATCATACAGATGTGCCACTTTACAGGCAGAGTAAGGGGACCCCCCAGGCACTTTATTTAAGGGAATTTTTCATTTTTATTGTTTCACTTCATGCATCATTAAAATCACTGCTCCTTTAAAAACTTTTGTTTTAAAAAAAAAAACATTATTTTGCATTGATACATGTCTCCCAAGGCAGTAGCTAGGCCCCCATACACTTTGTATGGCAATAACTTGTAAATAAGTCTTTAAAATAAGGATTTTTGATTTTTTTATGTTCATGTCCCATAGACTTCATTGCTTGTGGTGCAAACTGAACAGGGGCTGTTCGGCCCATCCCTACTTATTAGGAACTTTGCATGCATGTAGAGACCTGTGGTAAGAGGGTCTACCATTTCAACAATATGCAATATCTTTGAAATGGTATAATTTCAACCTTTAACTTATCTATAATATTAGGACATTACAATATCTGATATCTGCTTCAGGAACAATAGGTCCAATATTATTATTCTACCTTTAGTCAGTAGTTAACCACAAGCATCAAAATCACACCACATTTGCCCACTCCCATTTACTATGGGCCTTCGGCATAGTGTTATGACTAGTGTTGAGCGAACACGGACTGTATTATTCGTGTTCGTACCGAATAATTGGATTTTTTGTACCCGAACACGGACACGGACACTTTACTGTATGTTCGGGTAAAAATCCGTGTTCGGTCGTTTTATTTCCGGGTTTTGCATGCTTTGGCGCTCTTTTCATGGCGGGCTTTCAACAGCCAATCAACAATCGTTTAACTGGTGTGCCTTAAGCCATCCCAGCCATGCCTGCAAATGTCTCAGTAGCTGTGATTGGCCGTCTGAAGCATGTGACCAAGTCTTTATAAGTTCGAGGCAGCCGCAGCGGCGTCATTATGCTGCTTAGATTCAGGGACAGAGCACACATCAACGTGCTGGCTGCTGATTAGGGAAAGATAGGCAGGAAAAAACCATTTGTGTCCGGATAGAATTGAGGGACAGGTCGGAGTGTTTAGGCAGGGCGAGTTGTAGGCATTTTAGGGATAGAGTCTGCTGAATTATATAGGGTCAGTGTCTTCTACAAACTACAATCGATATTGCTGTGTGGGGGGTGGGGTCTGCACTCAATCCTGATCTACGATCTCTTCTCAATCCTGTTAGGGACAGAGTCTGCTGAATTTTAGGGAAACTGTGTTCTACAAACTACAATCGATATTGCTGTGTGGTGTGGGATTGGAGATAGGCAGGTGTCAGTGATCCACATCCATTTTTCTGTGTGTGAGCTGCAGTGAACACAATCTTTTTGGGCTGCAGTGAACACAATCTTTTTGGGCTGCAGTGAACACAATCTTTTTGGGCTGCAGTGAACACAATCTTTTTGGGCTGCAGTGAACACAATCTTTTTGGGCTGCAGTGAACACAATCTTTTTGGGGTGCAGTGAACAAAATCTTTTTGGGGTGCAGTGAACACAATCCTTTTTGGTGTGCAGTGAACACAATCTTTGTGGGGTGCAGTGAACAAAATCCTTTGTGGGGTGCAGTGAACACAATCTTTTTGGGGTGCAGTGAACAAAATCCTTTTTGGGGTGCAGTGAACAACATCCTTTTTGGGGTGCAGTGAACACAATCTTTTTGGGGTGCAGTGAACAAAATCCTTTGTGGGGTGCAGTGAACACAATCTTTTTGGGGTGCAGTGAACACAATCTTTTTGGGGTGGAGTGAACAACATCCTTTTTGGGGTGCAGTGAACAAAATCCTTTTTGGGGTGCAGTGAACAAAATCATTTTTGGGGTGCAGTGAACACAATCTTTTTGGGGTGCAGTGAACACAATCTTTGTGGGGTGCAGTGAACACAATCTTTTTGGGGTGGAGTGAACAACATCCTTTTTGGGGTGCAGTGAACAACATCCTTTTTGGGGTGCAGTGAACACAATCTTTTTGGGGTGCAGTGAACACAATCTTTGTGGGGTACAGTGAACAGAATCTTTGTGGGGTGCAGTGAACACAATCTTTGGGGGGTACAGTGAACACAATCTTTGTGAGGTGCAGTGAACACAATCTTTGTGGGGTGCAGTGAACACAATCATTGTGGGGTGCAGTGAACTCAATCTTTGTGGGGTACAGTGAACACAATCTCATACTGAAGGTTTGAGGGTGCTGCCTGTTCCATACTCCCCCTACTCCTCATCTAGCCTTTTAGGGGTACAAACAATAGTAATTGGGGCCTAGTGTGGTTGTGTACGTGTGATATACATACACTTTTTTGGGATCATATTTTCTATTCCGCTATTTAATCAAAAACCTTTGGGGATCAGTTAAATTGGGGGATAGTCTGTGTTGGTACGTGTGAGAGAGATCCACCTTTCCAAGTTGTTGGGGTTCATCTCATACTTCTGAAGGTTTGAGGGTGCTGCCTGTTCCATACTCCCCCTACTCCTAGCCTTTTAGGGGTACAAACAATAGTAATTGGGGCCTAGTGTGGTTGTGTACGTGTGATATACATACACTTTTTTGGGATCATATTTTCTATTCCGCTATTTAATCAAAAACCTTTGGGGATCAGTTAAATTGGGGGATAGTCTGTGTTGGTACGTGTGAGAGAGATCCACCTTTCCAAGTTGTTGGGGTTCATCTCATACTTCTGAAGGTTTGAGGGTGCTGCCTGTTCCATACTCCCCCTACTCCTAGCCTTTTAGGGGTACAAACAATAGTAATTGGGGCCTAGTGTGGTTGTGTACGTGTGATATACATACACTTTTTTGGGATCATATTTTCTATTCCGCTATTTAATCAAAAACCTTTGGGGATCAGTTAAATTGGGGGATAGTCTGTGTTGGTACGTGTGAGAGAGATCCACCTTTCCAAGTTGTTGAGGTTCATCTCATACTTCTGAAGGTTTGAGGGTGCTGCCTGTTCCATACTCCCCCTACTCCTAGCCTTTTAGGGGTACAAACAATAGTAATTGGGGCCTAGTGTGGTTGTGTACGTGTGATATACATACACTTTTTTGGGATCATATTTTCTATTCCGCTATTTAATCAAAAACCTTTGGGGATCAGTTAAATTGGGGGATAGTCTGTGTTGGTACGTGTGAGAGAGATCCACCTTTCCAAGTTGTTGGGGTTCATCTCATACTTCTGAAGGTTTGAGGGTGCTGCCTGTTCCATACTCCCCCTACTCCTAGCCTTTTAGGGGTACAAACAATAGTAATTGGGGCCTAGTGTGGTTGTGTACGTGTGATATACATACACTTTTTTGGGATCATATTTTCTATTCCGCTATTTAATCAAAAACCTTTGGGGATCAGTTAAATTGGGGGATAGTCTGTGTTGGTACGTGTGAGAGAGATCCACCTTTCCAAGTTGTTGAGGTTCATCTCATACTTCTGAAGGTTTGAGGGTGCTGCCTGTTCCATACTCCCCCTACTCCTAGCCTTTTAGGGGTACAAACAATAGTAATTGGGGCCTAGTGTGGTTGTGTACGTGTGATATACATACACTTTTTTGGGATCATATTTTCTATTCCGCTATTTAATCAAAAACCTTTGGGGATCAGTTAAATTGGGGGATAGTCTGTGTTGGTACGTGTGAGAGAGATCCACCTTTCCAAGTTGTTGGGGTTCATCTCATACTTCTGAAGGTTTGAGGGTGCTGCCTGTTCCATACTCCCCCTACTCCTAGCCTTTTAGGGGTACAAACAATAGTAATTGGGGCCTAGTGTGGTTGTGTACGTGTGATATACATACACTTTTTTGGGATCATATTTTCTATTCCGCTATTTAATCAAAAACCTTTGGGGATCAGTTAAATTGGGGGATAGTCTGTGTTGGTACGTGTGAGAGAGATCCACCTTTCCAAGTTGTTGGGGTTCATCTCATACTTCTGAAGGTTTGAGGGTGCTGCCTGTTCCATACTCCCCCTACTCCTAGCCTTTTAGGGGTACAAACAATAGTAATTGGGGCCTAGTGTGGTTGTGTACGTGTGATATACATACACTTTTTTGGGATCATATTTTCTATTCCGCTATTTAATCAAAAACCTTTGGGGATCAGTTAAATTGGGGGATAGTCTGTGTTGGTACGTGTGAGAGAGATCCACCTTTCCAAGTTGTTGGGGTTCATCTCATACTTCTGAAGGTTTGAGGGTGCTGCCTGTTCCATACCCCCCCTACTCCTAGCCTTTTAGGGGTACAAACAATAGTAATTGGGGCCTAGTGTGGTTGTGTACGTGTGATATACATACACTTTTTTGGGATCATATTTTCTATTCCGCTATTTAATCAAAAACCTTTGGGGATCAGTTAAATTGGGGGATAGTCTGTGTTGGTACGTGTGAGAGAGATCCACCTTTCCAAGTTGTTGGGGTTCATCTCATACTTCTGAAGGTTTGAGGGTGCTGCCTGTTCCATACTCCCCCTACTCCTAGCCTTTTAGGGGTACAAACAATAGTAATTGGGGCCTAGTGTGGTTGTGTACGTGTGATATACATACACTTTTTTGGGATCATATTTTCTATTCCGCTATTTAATCAAAAACCTTTGGGGATCAGTTAAATTGGGGGATAGTCTGTGTTGGTACGTGTGAGAGAGATCCACCTTTCCAAGTTGTTGAGGTTCATCTCATACTTCTGAAGGTTTGAGGGTGCTGCCTGTTCCATACTCCCCCTACTCCTAGCCTTTTAGGGGTACAAACAATAGTAATTGGGGCCTAGTGTGGTTGTGTACGTGTGATATACATACACTTTTTTGGGATCATATTTTCTATTCCGCTATTTAATCAAAAACCTTTGGGGATCAGTTAAATTGGGGGATAGTCTGTGTTGGTACGTGTGAGAGAGATCCACCTTTCCAAGTTGTTGGGGTTCATCTCATACTTCTGAAGGTTTGAGGGTGCTGCCTGTTCCATACTCCCCCTACTCCTAGCCTTTTAGGGGTACAAACAATAGTAATTGGGGCCTAGTGTGGTTGTGTACGTGTGATATACATACACTTTTTTGGGATCATATTTTCTATTCCGCTATTTAATCAAAAACCTTTGGGGATCAGTTAAATTGGGGGATAGTCTGTGTTGGTACGTGTGAGAGAGATCCACCTTTCCAAGTTGTTGGGGTTCATCTCATACTTCTGAAGGTTTGAGGGTGCTGCCTGTTCCATACCCCCCCTACTCCTAGCCTTTTAGGGGTACAAACAATAGTAATTGGGGCCTAGTGTGGTTGTGTACGTGTGATATACATACACTTTTTTGGGATCATATTTTCTATTCCGCTATTTAATCAAAAACCTTTGGGGATCAGTTAAATTGGGGGATAGTCTGTGTTGGTACGTGTGAGAGAGATCCACCTTTCCAAGTTGTTGGGGTTCATCTCATACTTCTGAAGGTTTGAGGGTGCTGCCTGTTCCATACTCCCCCTACTCCTAGCCTTTTAGGGGTACAAACAATAGTAATTGGGGCCTAGTGTGGTTGTGTACGTGTGATATACATACACTTTTTTGGGATCATATTTTCTATTCCGCTATTTAATCAAAAACCTTTGGGGATCAGTTAAATTGGGGGATAGTCTGTGTTGGTACGTGTGAGAGAGATCCACCTTTCCAAGTTGTTGAGGTTCATCTCATACTTCTGAAGGTTTGAGGGTGCTGCCTGTTCCATACTCCCCCTACTCCTAGCCTTTTAGGGGTACAAACAATAGTAATTGGGGCCTAGTGTGGTTGTGTACGTGTGATATACATACACTTTTTTGGGATCATATTTTCTATTCCGCTATTTAATCAAAAACCTTTGGGGATCAGTTAAATTGGGGGATAGTCTGTGTTGGTACGTGTGAGAGAGATCCACCTTTCCAAGTTGTTGGGGTTCATCTCATACTTCTGAAGGTTTGAGGGTGCTGCCTGTTCCATACTCCCCCTACTCCTAGCCTTTTAGGGGTACAAACAATAGTAATTGGGGCCTAGTGTGGTTGTGTACGTGTGATATACATACACTTTTTTGGGATCATATTTTCTATTCCGCTATTTAATCAAAAACCTTTGGGGATCAGTTAAATTGGGGGATAGTCTGTGTTGGTACGTGTGAGAGAGATCCACCTTTCCAAGTTGTTGGGGTTCATCTCATACTTCTGAAGGTTTGAGGGTGCTGCCTGTTCCATACCCCCCCTACTCCTAGCCTTTTAGGGGTACAAACAATAGTAATTGGGGCCTAGTGTGGTTGTGTACGTGTGATATACATACACTTTTTTGGGATCATATTTTCTATTCCGCTATTTAATCAAAAACCTTTGGGGATCAGTTAAATTGGGGGATAGTCTGTGTTGGTACGTGTGAGAGAGATCCACCTTTCCAAGTTGTTGAGGTTCATCTCATACTTCTGAAGGTTTGAGGGTGCTGCCTGTTCCATACTCCCCCTACTCCTAGCCTTTTAGGGGTACAAACAATAGTAATTGGGGCCTAGTGTGGTTGTGTACGTGTGATATACATACACTTTTTTGGGATCATATTTTCTATTCCGCTATTTAATCAAAAACCTTTGGGGATCAGTTAAATTGGGGGATAGTCTGTGTTGGTACGTGTGAGAGAGATCCACCTTTCCAAGTTGTTGGGGTTCATCTCATACTTCTGAAGGTTTGAGGGTGCTGCCTGTTCCATACTCCCCCTACTCCTAGCCTTTTAGGGGTACAAACAATAGTAATTGGGGCCTAGTGTGGTTGTGTACGTGTGATATACATACACTTTTTTGGGATCATATTTTCTATTCCGCTATTTAATCAAAAACCTTTGGGGATCAGTTAAATTGGGGGATAGTCTGTGTTGGTACGTGTGAGAGAGATCCACCTTTCCAAGTTGTTGGGGTTCATCTCATACTTCTGAAGGTTTGAGGGTGCTGCCTGTTCCATACTCCCCCTACTCCTAGCCTTTTAGGGGTACAAACAATAGTAATTGGGGCCTAGTGTGGTTGTGTACGTGTGATATACATACACTTTTTTGGGATCATATTTTCTATTCCGCTATTTAATCAAAAACCTTTGGGGATCAGTTAAATTGGGGGATAGTCTGTGTTGGTACGTGTGAGAGAGATCCACCTTTCCAAGTTGTTGGGGTTCATCTCATACTTCTGAAGGTTTGAGGGTGCTGCCTGTTCCATACCCCCCTACTCCTCATCTAGCCTTTTAGGGGTACAAACAATAGTAATTGGGGCCTAGTGTGGTTGTGTACGTGCGAGATACATACACTTTTTTTGATCATATTTCCTATTCCGCTATTCAATAAAAACCTTTGAGGATCAATTGAATTGCGGGATAGTCTGTGTCGGTACGTGTGAGAGAGATCCACCTTTCCAAGTTGTTGGGGTTCATCTCATACTTCTGAAGGTTTGAGGGTGCTGCCTGTTCCATACCCCCCCTACTCCTCATCTAGCCTTTTAGGGGTACAAACAATAGTAATTGGGGCCTAGTGTGGTTGTGTACGTGCGAGATACATACACTTTTTTTGATCATATTTCCTATTCCGCTATTCAATAAAAACCTTTGAGGATCAATTGAATTGCGGGATAGTCTGTGTCGGTACGTGTGAGAGAGATCCACCTTTCCAAGTTGTTGGGGTTCATCTCATACTTCTGAAGGTTTGAGGGTGCTGCCTGTTCCATACCCCCCCTACTCCTCATCTAGCCTTTTAGGGGTACAAACAATAGTAATTGGGGCCTAGTGTGGTTGTGTACGTGCGAGATACATACACTTTTTTTGATCATATTTCCTATTCCGCTATTCAATAAAAACCTTTGAGGATCAATTGAATTGCGGGATAGTCTGTGTCGGTACGTGTGAGAGAGATCCACCTTTCCAAGTTGTTGGGGTTCATCTCATACTTCTGAAGGTTTGAGGGTGCTGCCTGTTCCATACCCCCCCTACTCCTCATCTAGCCTTTTAGGGGTACAAACAATAGTAATTGGGGCCTAGTGTGGTTGTGTACGTGCGAGATACATACACTTTTTTTGATCATATTTCCTATTCCGCTATTCAATAAAAACCTTTGAGGATCAATTGAATTGCGGGATAGTCTGTGTCGGTACGTGTGAGAGAGATCCACCTTTCCAAGTTGTTGGGGTTCATCTCATACTTCTGAAGGTTTGAGGGTGCTGCCTGTTCCATACCCCCCCTACTCCTCATCTAGCCTTTTAGGGGTACAAACAATAGTAATTGGGGCCTAGTGTGGTTGTGTACGTGCGAGATACATACACTTTTTTTGATCATATTTCCTATTCCGCTATTCAATAAAAACCTTTGAGGATCAATTGAATTGCGGGATAGTCTGTGTCGGTACGTGTGAGAGAGATCCACCTTTCCAAGTTGTTGGGGTTCATCTCATACTTCTGAAGGTTTGAGGGTGCTGCCTGTTCCATACCCCCCCTACTCCTCATCTAGCCTTTTAGGGGTACAAACAATAGTAATTGGGGCCTAGTGTGGTTGTGTACGTGCGAGATACATACACTTTTTTTGATCATATTTCCTATTCCGCTATTCAATAAAAACCTTTGAGGATCAATTGAATTGCGGGATAGTCTGTGTCGGTACGTGTGAGAGAGATCCACCTTTCCAAGTTGTTGGGGTTCATCTCATACTTCTGAAGGTTTGAGGGTGCTGCCTGTTCCATACCCCCCCTACTCCTCATCTAGCCTTTTAGGGGTACAAACAATAGTAATTGGGGCCTAGTGTGGTTGTGTACGTGCGAGATACATACACTTTTTTTGATCATATTTCCTATTCCGCTATTCAATAAAAACCTTTGAGGATCAATTGAATTGCGGGATAGTCTGTGTCGGTACGTGTGAGAGAGATCCACCTTTCCAAGTTGTTGGGGTTCATCTCATACTTCTGAAGGTTTGAGGGTGCTGCCTGTTCCATACCCCCCCTACTCCTCATCTAGCCTTTTAGGGGTACAAACAATAGTAATTGGGGCCTAGTGTGGTTGTGTACGTGCGAGATACATACACTTTTTTTGATCATATTTCCTATTCCGCTATTCAATAAAAACCTTTGAGGATCAATTGAATTGCGGGATAGTCTGTGTCGGTACGTGTGAGAGAGATCCACCTTTCCAAGTTGTTGGGGTTCATCTCATACTTCTGAAGGTTTGAGGGTGCTGCCTGTTCCATACCCCCCCTACTCCTCATCTAGCCTTTTAGGGGTACAAACAATAGTAATTGGGGCCTAGTGTGGTTGTGTACGTGCGAGATACATACACTTTTTTTGATCATATTTCCTATTCCGCTATTCAATAAAAACCTTTGAGGATCAATTGAATTGCGGGATAGTCTGTGTCGGTACGTGTGAGAGAGATCCACCTTTCCAAGTTGTTGGGGTTCATCTCATACTTCTGAAGGTTTGAGGGTGCTGCCTGTTCCATACCCCCCTACTCCTCATCTAGCCTTTTAGGGGTACAAACAATAGTAATTGGGGCCTAGTGTGGTTGTGTACGTGCGAGATACATACACTTTTTTTGATCATATTTCCTATTCCGCTATTCAATAAAAACCTTTGAGGATCAATTGAATTGCGGGATAGTCTGTGTCGGTACGTGTGAGAGAGATCCACCTTTCCAAGTTGTTGGGGTTCATCTCATACTTCTGAAGGTTTGAGGGTGCTGCCTGTTCCATACCCCCCCTACTCCTCATCTAGCCTTTTAGGGGTACAAACAATAGTAATTGGGGCCTAGTGTGGTTGTGTACGTGTGATATACATACACTTTTTTTGGATCATATTTTCTATTCCGCTATTCAATAAAAACCTTTCTAGGGCAAGATCTTAAATTACAGAAATATGAGGAGACCGTCAAATAAGGGCCGTGGCCTGGGTCGTGGTGCTGCTGGTAGAGCTCCTGTTGCAAGGAGAGGACATGGTCGATCTGTGCCAGCTACACGCACAAGTGAAACACCTTCCTCAAGTGTGAGTAGGCGACAGAACCTGCATCAGTATTTGGTAGGGCATCAAACGCCCCTAGAAGTGATGAGGCCAGAACAAGTTGAGGCGATAGTAGATTGGTTTGCTGCTGACAGTGCCTCCAGTTCCTTCACATTGTCTCCCACCCAGTCTACTGCAGAAAGGTCAGAGTTGGCACCTGCAGCCAATGTCCAACCGTCTTTCACCTCACCCCCTTGCAAATCAGGCCAGCAGTCTGAGCCCCAAGCCATACAGCAGTCTCTTATTCTTTTTGAGGACTCTGTCAGCAGGGTTTCCCAGGGCCATCCACCTAGCCCTGCCCCAGAAGTGGAAGAGATTGAGTGCAGCGATGCCCAACCACTTATTTCTCAAGATGAGTACATGCAAGGATCATCGCAGCACGTCTCCGATGATGACGAAACGCAGGTGCCAACTGCTGCGGCGTTCAGCATTGTGGAGACCGACAAGGAGGGCAGGGGTGAAGACTGGGTGGAAGATGATGTGGAGGACGATGAGGTCCTCGACCCCACATGGAATGAACGTCATGCAGGTGAACTGAGTAGTTTGGAGGAAGAGGCGGTGGTCGCACAGAGCCACCAGCACAGCAGAAGAGGGAGCAGGGTGCAGAAGCGGAGCGGCCGTGCCCTAGACACTACGCCCGCTACTGCCCAATGCAGCAAGGGAACGAGCGCACCAAAGTCAGCTCAAAGGAGTTCTCTAGCGTGGAAGTTCTTTAGAAAATGTGCTGATGACAGGACACGAGTGGTTTGCACCCTGTGCAATCAGAGCTTGAAGCGAGGCATGAACCTTCTCAACCTGAGCACAACCTGCATGATCAGGCATCTAAGTGCAAAGCACGAGCTGCAGTGGAGTACACACCTTCAAAACCAAGAAACGTCTCTGGCTCATCCTGCTTCCTCTTCTGCTGCAGTCTCGGCCGCTCCAGCCACATCTGTAGTGATACCGGCACCTGCCACCCCGCAAACAGACGATCTGTCAGCAACACCACCACCTGGGTCACCAACAACCATCTCCACAATGTCCCGTGGAAGCGTTCAGCTTTCCATCTCCCAAACACTTGAGAGGAAGAGGAAGTACCCCCCTACCCACCCGCGATCCCTGGCCCTGAATGCCAGCATTTCAAAATTATTGGCCTTTGAAATGCTGTCATTCCGTCTGGTGGAGACGCACAGTTTTAAAAACCTTATGTCGGTGGCTGTCCCACAGTACGTCGTGCCCAGCCGCCACTACTTTTCCAGGCAAGCCATCCCTTCCCTGCACAACCAAGTGGGGGAAAAAATCAGGTGTGCACTGCGCAACGCCATCTGTGCCAAGGTCCACCTAACTACGGATACGTGGACCAGTAAGCACGGTCAGGGGCGTTATATCTCCCTAACGGCACACTGGGTAAATGCAGTGGCGGATGGGCCTGAGGCGGATAGCAATTTGGCGCATGTCCTTCCACCACCGAGGATTGCAGGGCGCTTCAGTTTGCCTCCTGTTCCTAACTCCTCCTACTCCGCTTCCTCATCCTCTACCGCCTCCTCATCCGGACAGCGTAACACCTTCACCACCAACTTCAGCACGGCCAGGGGTAAACGACAGCAGGCAGTTTTACAACTTGCCTGTTTGGGGGACAAACCACACACCGCGCAGGAGTTGTGGAGGAGCATGGAACAGCAGACAAATGAGTGGTTGCTGCCAGCGAGCCTCAAGCCCGGCCTGGTGGTGTGCGATAACGGGCGAAATCTCATAGCAGCTCTGGGCCTAGCCGGTTTGACGCACATCCCTTGCCTGGCGCATGTGCTGAATTTGGTGGTGCAGAGGTTCCTTAAAAACTACCCCGATATGTCAGAGCTGCTGCAGAAAGTGCGGGCCGTTTGTGCGCACTTTCGGCGTTCTCACCCTGCTGCTGCTCGCCTGGCAGCGCTGCAGCGTAACTTCGGCCTTCCCGCTCACCGCCTCATATGTGACGTGCCCACAAGGTGGAACTCCACCTTGCACATGCTGGAAAGACTGTGCGAGCAGCAGCAGGCCATAGTGGAGTTTCAGCTGCAGCACGCACGCGTGAGTCGCTCTGCGGAACAGCACCACTTCACCACCAATAACTGGGCCTCCATGCGAGACCTGTGTGCCTTGTTGCGCTGTTTTGAGTACTCCACCAACATGGCCAGTGGCAATGACGCCGTTCTCAGCTTAACTATCCCACTTCTATGCCTCCTTGAAAAAACAATTCGGGCGATGATGGAAGAGGATGTGGCACAGGATGAGGAGGAGGAGGAGGATGAAGAGGTAACATTTCCAAGGCTTTCAGGGCAGTCATTCGCAAGGGGCTCCGAGGGTGGGTTCCTGCACACGCAAACGCCAGGGACGCAATTGTCCAGCAGGGGCACAGTTCTGGAGGATGAGGAGGATGAGGAGGAGGAGGAGGAGCTGGAGGAGGAGATGGAACCATGTTCACAGCAGGGTGGCACCCAGGCCAGCTCATGGCCATCACTGGTGCGTGGCTGGGGGGATACAGAGGACACGGACCATACACCTCCCACAGAGGACAGCCTTTCGTTGCCTCTGGGCAGCCTGGCACACATGAGCGATTACATGCTGCAGTGTCTCCACAACGACCGCCGAGTTGCCCACATTCTAACTTGTGCTGATTACTGGGTGGCCACGCTGCTGGATCCCCGTTACAAGGACAACGTACCGTCCTTAATTCACTCACTGGAGCGCGATCGCAAGATGCGCGAGTACAAGCGCACGCTGGTAGACGCCATGCTGCTGGCATTCCCATCTGACAGCGGGGCCACAGTGGAAGCACAAGGCAGAGGAGGAGGAGGAGGAGGTCGCCAACGCAACCAGGGCACCGCCAGCACCTCAGAAGGCAGGGTTAGCATGGCCGAAATGTGGAAAAGCTTTGTCAGCACGCCACAACAAACAGCAGCACCAGCAGCTCAGATGGAACGTCTTAGCAGGAGGCAGCATTTTACCAACATGGTGGAGCAGTATGTGTGCACACGCCTACATGTAGTGAATGACGGGTCTGCCCCCTTCAACTTCTGGGTCTCCAAATTGGGCACATGGCCTGAGCTTGCCCTTTACGCCTTGGAGGTGCTGGCGTGCCCTGCAGCCAGTGTATTATCTGAACGGGTATTTAGCACGGCTGGGGGCGTTATAACAGACAAGCGCAGCCGCCTGTCCAGAGACAATGTGGACAAGCTCACGTTCATTAAAATGAACCAGGCATGGATCCCACGGGACTTTTCCGTACCTTATGCAGAATAGCAATGGATACCGACCTTACCCACCCATTGTTCCATTTTTGCTCTTTCTCACTCTTTTGGGGTGTACCCTCATTTAAAATTTGTGAAAAGAAGCAGTGTTGGCTACCTCGTCCTCCTCCTCAGGGCCAGATTAATGTAGGGGCTATTGGAGCTGCAGCTCCAGGCCCCTACCTTTTATATAGGCCCCGGGTTGGCCATATTCACTGTTACCGCTCTTCTGTCACTTGTAAACACAGAAGTCTGGCTTCTATGCTCGCTTCCCCAGGCAGCACCCTCAGAACCTCCCCACACAGCGTGAAGGCCGGACAAGGAGGGACAGTTGGCGATGCATGGATGTGTTTATGGGCTTCAGAGACAGCATCCCATGTTGAATTAGGCATGCATGGCTGCACCCTTCCTCCTCTGGGTGCATGGCAAGGCACGGCCCTAAGGCCCTTCAAAATCCTCAGCACCAAGCCCATGATGCTGTTAATCCGGCCCTGGTCCTCCTCCACCGCCGCTTCCACCTACACCGCCCATAGGTGTGCGCAGCCTATTGCATTAAGGTGTGCACCCCAAAGTTGAAATACACATGCATGTGTTTGCCAGCAGGGAGAGTAATGTATCGGGGCCATGTACCTGTAGGCAAGGAGAAATAGAGCAGAGCAGGTCCCAGGGAGATCTTTCCCATCTCCTCACTGGCAATGCTATGTGCCCTAGGTGATTAGGGTGTGCCCAGGCACACCCAGCACACCCTGTGCGCACGCCTATGTCACCGCCACATCCACCACCACCTCAACCTCCCTCCTACTCCATATGGGCCTCGTCCTTCAGAGATGAAGAAGAACATTGTTTTATTTTTCTGTTTTTTTTTGTTGTTTTAAGTTATTTCCCTATCCACATTTGTTTGCAGAGCACTTGCCATGCTCTTAATTACGTTTTGCTGCCATTTGCAGCACTCTAGCCCTTTCCTTTGGTGTTTTAGAGCCATTTTAGTGCCTTAAAGTTCGGGTCCCCATTGACTTCAATGGGGTTCGGTGTCCGGGAAAAGTTCGGTAAAAGTCCGGGACACGGACCCGGACTTTTTTTTAAAGTTCGGCCGAACCCGTCGAACACGGACATCTAGGTGTCCGCTCAACCCTAGTTATGACTTTATTTGTGTAGTGCTCACCCCTGGAAGGGCCACTAAGAATAAGCCCAGATCTTACTTACCTGTTTAGAGGCTGCCAGACCCAGTCAACAGTTCCATGCACACAGATAGACACATGCTCAGTCTAGGGGATGTCTTTTTATAGATTCATTGCAGTGCTTTGAACAGAAGAGAGGGAAAATTATGCATGGTACTCTAAAAATGCAAAACAGCTACAAGAGGGCAGATTCTTGAGCAAAAAAAAAAAAATCCTCTATCAGCGGCCTTTGTTGGACTTTAGGGGATAGCCAGCTAATCTGAGACTCTGCATGAAAAGTCGCAATAATTACAGCAACCTCTGGTATTAATCCCAAAAGCAAATACACACTGGAGTCCCAGGCAAAAGTCCTACTCACAATGTCTAAGGACAGCTGCTATTCATCCAGCTTCCATGGGACACTCCTCAGTGGGGGAAAAGGACCTTCTAAAGACCAGATTCCATGGGTAATTCCCTCCAGTAAATATCTTTCGATCCAGGTACTTTCAGGCCCTCAGCCAAGCACATGCTGAGGCCTAGCAACATCTCTTCAATACACTGGCTGCCACCCAGGGGCAGAAGCCCTTAGCAGAATAACATTGCTAACCAAGTTTATCAAACATTTATTTTCCCCCAGCCACCTTCTGGGTGACCCTTCCCAGGGCTTGATTGAGATTAGAATAATATTCATAACTTCAGTGGTTGACCCTCCTTTCCCCCAGAGGCAGAAAGAAGCCATCAACCACCAGCTTAGGGAAACCTGGCCAGACCTAGAAAAGAGATTGCTGCTCAACAGCATAAAGTAAAAAACAAAATCTGACTAGGGCAGGGCACTACACATAGATAGAAACTGTGCAATTTGAACAGTACTCCTGCCCTTTTTCAACAGTATTCATAATAACATTTTGTATTGATTTTTTAGATAGATTTGCTCTTCAAGGAGGCCTAAAAATGTGTCCCAAAAAGGCAAGCAAAGAACAAGGGACTAGTTACCAACATTTCATGTGGTCTCCTTGCATCTGATCTTCCTATTACTGAATGATCATGCCCTGTTCTACTCTGTGCCTCAATTGTGACACTGCCAGGCCCTACCACAGTGTAAATAAAGGTAAAGAGTATACAAAGTTTTTTATGAATGCAGAGTGAGGGGTTACAAAAAAACTATTTTGGTTTTCTCTGGAATTTGTTACTCCAGATCAGGGTCAGGTGTTTAGAGACTTTGAAGAGCCTGTGAAGGAAAAAAAAACCTAATTCTGTGTCTGGGATCTATTTACTCTCTCTGATCAGCCACTTTAACACACAATCTCTGTTCTCCATAAAGGATCCTTTTATTTATGTTTTGGCTCCTTAACCTAAAAGCCCTAAATAAAAATGGGAATGTGTTTGTTGTGTTAATGAAAATGACACCTTATGACATAACATTAAAAGTTTTCCACATTATGCACAGGAGAGCAAAAGGTAGTGTGAATGAATTATTCATGATGCATATTGTGATTCCACCATTGAGTCAATAGCATTTAATTAGTTTGTTTAAATGAATGTTAATGGTAAAGGGCATATTTTTCTATAAAACATTTCTCCTACAGAATTTTAGATTCATAGTGGAGGGTGGGTAAAATCATTACAATTACAAATCATTTACAAAAAGATATTAAGTTGCTAAAAGCCAAGTTATTGACCTGCTGTATATACTACAGTATATGAATAAAAGTAGCTGTACTAACCATTTTGAACAAAAGTTTCGTTTTTTGGACAAGGCTCTCAGTACACTAATGATACTACAGGCTCTGGCAGTCCAAAGTAAACATATAAATGTGCCTACAATTACCATTAGGTACATAACCACATCTGGAAACAGAAGGTTTTACCTCCTTAACCACTTCACCCCCTTCCTTCCCAGACCAATTTTCAGCTTTCGGTACTTTCACACTTTGAATGACAATTACTCAGACATGCTACACTGTAACCAAATAAAATTTTTATCATTTTGTTTGCACAAATAGAGCTTTCTTTTGGTGGTATTTATTCACCGCTGTGTTTTTAATTTTTTGCGATATAAGTGAAAAAATAACGAACATTTTTAAAAAAAAAAAAACAACATTTTCTACTTTCTGTTATAAAAGAAATCCAATAAAATCTAATTTTGTTATAAAATTAGGCCAGAATGTATTCTGCTACATGTCTTTGGTAAAAAAAAAATCCCAATAAGTGTATGATAATAGGTTTGTGTGAAAGGTATAGAGCCCACAAGCTAGGCTATGTATCATTGAAAATTGATCAATCCTGATGTACTAACTACCTGTCTCATTTCTTGAGGCCCTAAAATGTCAGGACAGTACAAATACTCCCCAAATTACCCCTTTTTGTAAAGATGACAGTCCAAGGTATTTAGTAAGAGGCATAGTGAGTTTTTTGAAGTTGCAATTTTTTTTGCCCACAATACAATAGTTTGGGTGATGAAAAAATTACCATTGTCATATTAACAAGTTATTTCTTTCAAATGGCATAGATAAACTTTTTTTTTTAGATTAAACAATTACACCCCAAAATATATTCTGCTACTTCTCCTGATTATGGTGATGCCTGGCTACATACAGAGGCCAAAAATGCAGGGAGCACCGTCAGGTGTTCTAGGAGCATAAATTACACATTTAATTTCCTGAGTAGCTATCACATTTTTGAAGGCCCTGGAGCACCAGGACAATGGAATTACCCAAAAAATTACCCCATTTTGGAAAGAAAACACCCCAACGTATATTCTACAGGGCATAATGAGTCTTTTGAACATGTCATTATTTTCCACAAGTTTATGGAAAACGTAGAAAGAAAATGAAAACTTTGTTTTTTTTACACAAAGTTGTCAATTTATAAGATATTTATAACATATAGCATGTACATAGAAAAAATGACACCCAAAATACATTCTGCTACTCCTCCTGAGTATGGCGATACCACATGTGTGAGACTTTTATGTAGCCGGCCACATACAGAGGTCCAACATGCAGGGAGCACCGTCAGACGTTCTAGGTGCATAAATTACACATTTCATTTCCTGAGTACCTATCACATTTTTGAAGGCCCTGGATCATTTTTTAGCCACGTAGACAGATGTGTGCAAATGATTCCTAGGACAGATGTGTGACAGATGTTGATCACTGGCATGACAGATGTGCACCAGATGTGCACTAGATTACAGACAGATGTGCGCCAGATGTGGCAGATAATGTGTGACAGCTGATCACAGAAAAACGTTTCAGATGATCATAGACAGATGTGCCAGATGTTGATCACTGGGATGAAAGATGTGGCAGATGTGCGCCGGATGATCACGACAGAAGTGGCAGATTGATCACTGGGATGAAAGATGTGGTAGATGTGCGCAGGATGATCACGGACAGAAGTGGCAGATGTGCACAAGATGTGGCAGATGCTCACGGCCAGATGTGCACCAGATGTGGCAGATGTGGGCCAGATGTGCACTGGATGATCACGGACAGATGTTCCAGATGTGCACCATATGATCGCAGACAGATGTGGCAGATGTGCACCAGATGTGGTAAATGATGTGTACCAGATCAAGGACTGATGTGCGACAGATGTGCGACAGATGTGCGGCAGAGGATTACGGACAGATGTGTCAGATGATGTGCACCAGGTGCGCACCAGTTGATCAGACAGATGTGGAGAATGTTTACTGGGATAGAATATTTTATTGGGACAGTTGTGGGACATGTGTGGGACATGTGTGGGACATGTGTGGGACATGTGTGGGACATGTGTGGGACAGATGTGGGACATGTGTGGGACAGATGTGAGACACGTGTGGGAGAGGTGTTTTTATTGCAGGACACTGTTTTTTTTACTGCAATCCGATCCACTTCTCCTCTGACAAAGGCTGTCAGTGAGGAGGAGAGCAGATCTTAGCTGCCAGCCAGGGATCAGTTTGTATACAGCACTTTTTCTGCTTTTTTACTCACTGGTTATCCAGATCAGTGAGTAAAAAGCAGTAAAAATGCTGTATACTCACTGATCCCTGGCTGGCAGCTGAGATCTGCTCTCCTTCTCCTCACTGACAGCCTCTGTCAGAGGAGAAGCAAAGCCAATCAGCGTTAGAATGGCTTTGTTGACATCACATGACATCACAAGCTGTGATTGGACACAGCCATCATGTGATCAGGAGGGCCAATCAGAGAGCCCTCCTGCCGAGCGGAGATGCTCTGTGTCCTAGGGACAGACACATCGGGATCGCGCCGCTGCGCGTGCATGCGGCGGCGCGATCGCCCTCCTTCTGAAGGACGTTCCGGAACGTCCACTCAGAAGGAGGAAGCTCCCACCCGGCCGTATATGTACAGTGGCCGGGTGGGAGGTGGTTAATGACCAGGCCATTGTAGAGTTCTTGGCCTTGTAGATCAGGGCTGGCTTGATCATTAACCCAGCAGCATTTCCACACATAACCAAGGTTACTCTGTCCTTATAAGCCTTGATTCCAGGGGCTCGGGCTTCCTCCTTCATGATGTAGGTCCGTTTGGGCATTCTCTTCCAAAACAAGCCAGTCTCATCCATATTAAAGACTTGCACTGGTTGGTACCCACCCTCCTCAATCATACTCTTGAAGATCTCATTGGTGTACCTTGCAGCAGCTTCTTTGTTGGCAGATGCAGCTTCACCTTGCAATGAATTCTCTTCAACTGATAGCATTTCTGGAAGCGGTCAAACCATCCCTTGCTGGCAGAAAAGCGTACTAATGATGATGTACCTGTACTAGAAGGCTGATCAGGATTGTCGCTGTCTGACTGTTCGGCTGCGGCAATGCCTCCTTCAGAGCCTCCTTGATTGGCAAAAGTGTCCTACAGCTTCTTTGCCTGAGTCCTGATGGTGTTACCATCCAATGTGATGCTTTTTTTTCTGCAATCTTGGATCCAAATGGCCAACACAGTTTCTATCCTAACAATGTTTTTATTGCGGGAAGAAACAACTCTTTTTGCAGCTTGGTTGATGAACAGTGCAGCAGTTGCCCTAATATTCTTCTCATCCTTCTTGATGTAGCGAATCGTTGACTCATTCATATCATAATGGCAGGCTACAGCAGCAAAACTCTGTCCTTCTTTTATCATCTCAAGAAGTTTCACCTTCTCCTGAATCGTAAGGAACTCCCTCGTCTTTTTGGCTCACCAGAAGCCTTAGCCTTAGATGATATGCGTTTGGGTGGCATCCTTGCGGGCATCCTTGTTAGGGGTTGGCAAAGGAGCACATCTGCACATGCTCCGAATCGCGTTACCACCCCCTCTAACGTCACCGCGCTCAGTGCGGTCCACGAGCGAGGCATGCGGTCC
The DNA here is from genome assembly GCF_965119305.1 of Pelophylax lessonae. Taxonomy (NCBI): domain Eukaryota; kingdom Metazoa; phylum Chordata; class Amphibia; order Anura; family Ranidae; genus Pelophylax; species Pelophylax lessonae. Next base: position 424,005,404 of record NC_138772.1, on the reverse strand, counting down.
ACAGCAGCCTCGCTCTGATTCACCGCTACATAACCCGCTAAATGGCAAAATATTACCGCAATGTCAGAATTAATAGGTCCTAATTAAAATAGCACGATATACCGGGACCGCAAAAACAGAACTGCGATGGAGCGGGGGTTTACTGTATAGTGAGATTAACTCTATTAAAGTGGAAATACCCCATTTATGAGGGAGTCTCTGTCTTCCATCTAATGAAAGTTTTATTAGTACCATTATAAATGTTTGAAGTGCTTGGCCGAACTAGGTCCAGCAGCAAAAACAGGATAGCTTCTACAGGGCGAACATGTCAAACTGGTGCATTCTGGGATGAATGTAGCATTTTAAACATTTTGTTGTGGCCTTCCATCAGTTATAGTTTTTAAACTGAATGAGGAAACAAACTGCCATAAGTCATTATGGCCTGTAGTGGGTATGCTTGGGAATAGCTTTTCTGTATGGCAAGCATTGGTACTCAGATCAAAAATTTACGGTCAATGGTCATTGAGGTGGACTGGTGCCGTGCAGCAATATCTCAATATAAAACTGAGCAGGAAGTCTGTGCTTATAATACGCATCTCAAGATTTCATTTTCGATCTTGACTGCAGCATACCTTTAGGTATGATATTCCTGCCACAGGGAATCAGTCTATTTTAAGATTAGATCACAGTATAAAAGTTCAGCTGCAGGTATTGCTTTAGGGGACATATATAATTGCAATTCTCTGGACACACATGAAGATAGGCTCTTTGCACTATACAGTTGAACAATTAATGTAGGGCCCTTTAGCTATACATTTCACCTTAAAAGAAGGTACACTAATTAAACATGTGAACCAATTCAGAATAATTGGCTGCAGGGCTAATCGTCAGGAAATTGAACGTTTTGTAATATTTACATAATCATTCACATAGATTATACTTTTGTGGCAAACTAAACTATACACATTTAGTTATAATTACATCTGTGGTGCTTGTGGACTCTGGTCAGCCAGAAATAATAATACACAGGAACTGTGGCTAAAAATAGTTCTTTAATGAAGCCTTCAATGGAAAACACCTATGTAATTAGGCTCTGGTGGAAACAACCCTACTCTGACACAAATTCAGCACTTTCCAGACACTGATTCAAAAACTAGGCTTAAATATGATCTAATATATATATATATATATATATATATATATATATATATATATATATATATATATATATATATATATATATATATTATTCAATTTTACAATAAGAGTATAGGGACACCTGCCTTCACACGCACATGAACTTTCATGGCATCCCAGTCTTAGTCCACAGGGTTCAATATTGAGTTGGCCCACCCTTTGCAGCTCTAATAGCTTTAACTCTTCTGCAAAGGCTGTCCACAAGGTTTAGGAGTGTGTCTATAGGAATGTTTGACCATTTTTCCAAAAGCGCATTCGTGAGGTCAGGCACTGATGTTGGAGAGAAGGTCTGGCTTGCAGTCTTAGCTCTAATTCATCCAAAAGGTGTTCTATATAATTTTTTTTTTCTTACTTTTTCGTTTTCTTTTTTTAACAAGAAAATATAAAACAAAAATGCACATATTTCACATTGTATTTCACATTTTCCATTTACAACCAGCTGCTAGGGAACTCTGAGCAAGACTAGGCAATCTCTAAGGTTCAGATATCAGCTGCTGTCTTTAGAGCCCAATTAGGCCCCTTTCACACAGGCGGACCATTTAGATCCGCCTGTCAGTTTTTTTGGCGGATCTGAACGGTCCCCCCATGCATCTCTATGGGACATGTCTGCTGACATCCGATCCATCAAATCTGGACGGATGGAAACCCTATTTTCCATCCGTCCAGCGGATCAGATCGGATGGGATCGGATGAGAACGGACCAACGGTTCCCATCCAATTCCCCCATAGAGATGTATGGGGATCTGACAGCTGTGTCTCCGTACTGTGTCATTCTCCTGCTCAGTGGGGGATCGGCGGATCGATCCCCCGCTGAGATAAACGGAGTCAGCAGACGGAGCGGACTGTCTGAAAGAGCCCTTAAGCCTTTAATATAAATAAGCTAAATATATTCCAGGTGCATCAAAACAAAGAGCTTGCAAAGCCTTACATTGATCTTCTTTATAAAGCAGCCACAGTCCAAGCGGAAAAGGTTTTCAAGAACCCTGCATGTGCAGTGCATGCTCTCTCTCTCTTTGCCTATCTCAGCATGCACAAAGGAAGTGAACTTTCTCCTGCAATGCTAGGGTCAAACGCCAATGGCTGTTGTGTCCTGCAATTCACACAGAACATAAGGATGTTTACAATAGAGTACTTCCACAGGCTGCATGGGGGGCAGAAACAGCCTACAGGTATGGCATCTGCATCTAGTTTTATTCCTATAAACTGTACAGTGCATTTGAAACTACTATTAAGAAGCTTATTAGGAGGAGAGCAGAGGAGGAGGAACCTAGGTATTCAGGGCTCGTGAGTGTGATGGTGCGGCTCTCTCCCAGTGTCTGCTTTATACAGTTCCTCCTCCTCTGCTCTCCTCCTAATAAGCTTCTGAGGTGCCCATCAAGGCTGAACTATGGCAACACTGTGAACAGATGAAAAACTTGAGGCGGTATATATGAGGATTGGTCAAGGCACCAGATATTTGGTGGTCCAGAGGAGTCCTGTGTTCAGATGCTCTTTGTCCATCAGTTTGGTGCAATATTCCCCACCTGGAGGTACGTGGGCACTTCTGGGGGGGGCACGCCGGTGAGGTGGTGGTGCATGCCATATTAAGGACCCTGTTGAGGAACACTTTATGGACTACTTTAAATAATGCTTGTTTATTGGACTTTTTACTCACTACACATCTAATTATGTATGATGAACATGTTGAAAACTTTATATACATTTGGTAGCGCTGTTAGTGTATGCATATAATTTGCTATATGGGATTTGATGCACACACCTTCTTTATAAGTAGTATTAATAAGTTCAGCCATTCTGTGAGAGAAGAGAGGTTTACTAGACCAGGTTATAATTTCAGTGACTTAAGAAAGTCTTATGAAAAGGTGGGCACTGTCCCAAGGGATACTTTACTTGGACAAAAATGGGCCAAGACTGATGATAATGCAGGCATGTGTATTAAAGGCACATACTTAAATCAATCTGGTGAAATATCATTAAAAAATATAGGCATGTGCTACACACTGACAAAGATCCATCTAAAATCCCTCCGAATAACCCCATAATCACATACAAAAGAGGTAGAAATCTTAGATACATGCTAGTGCATAGTCATTTAGGAACTGTCCAAAAAAGGTCATTCCCACATGGCTGCCGGAAAAAACATTAGGTAGCCACAGATGTGGATACTATAAGGCATGCCCTTCTATTCCCACTGTTAAAGAATTTGAGAATCCCAAAAAAGGAGAAATTACTAAAAATACAATCATTTTTTAATTATACTACAGAGGGAATCATTTATGTTATAAGATGCCCATATCCATTTTTGTATGTGGGAAAGACAATTTGTCAATTTAGACGCAGAGAATTGGAGCATGTCAATGACATTGTACAAAAAAGAGATAGACCAATTTTTAGGCATGTCCATGAAAAACATGGTGGTAAAGCTGGGGTATTAAAATGTAGGGCCAGAGAACAATTTAAAATGGGTCCAAGTAAAGGTGACTTAGATAAACCTTTTTTTTTTTTAAATTGGAAGTGAGATGGATCTTCCGTCTCAATTCCCGAGCGCCATCTGGCCTTAATGAAGGCTTTACATTTTCGTACATGACTAAAAATCTTTGGATTTATTGTCTGATAGCCTTATCTAATGTAGCATGATTTCCAGGCATTGGGCCTGATGTGAGTCTGCCACCGGTAACACCAACAGCACATTTAAGCTGATTGCCCAAGTGTGAGATCTGAGTCAAAGAACAGTCCGGCATCTTTGGTTTGTTTTGTTTATTTTATATGGGGATGGGAGAAGGGAATGAGTGGGATACTCCTCTGGCTCAACTAGGTACAAACTGGGACACTTGAGAAAAAAATGCCTTTCAGCGTGGACTTTACGCCGGCTGAATGCCGACCAACGCTTGCTGGTGCTTGAGATCACTGACTTGCGGTACTGTACTGAAGACTGAATTCTGACACTCTGATTAGCTCAAAAGTCCTTGACTGTACTGAAGACTGACTTATGACACTCTGGTTAGCTCAGCTCAAAAGTCCTTGACACTGCTCCTTCCAGTCCTTCCTGACTGAGGTAGCCTTTAGTAACACTGCTGCTGCTGCAACTCTCATCTCTCAACACTGTACACTGCACGCCGTATACTTCCACTGTACACTTCCACTGTACATTGAATACTTCAGGGCCCAACCACTGGCACCCCCTTTACTCTTCAGGGTCAACACTGGCACCCCCTTTTACTCTTCCTGCATCGGCTAGCTAGCCCTCTGACCTTCTCTGGAGTGGTCCCCTCTCACTAGGCAGACCCCCAGGGACAGTTTGCCGTACTCATGACTGGGAATGCTTTCCTGAAACTCGACCCCTCTCAGCTCCACTGGTCCTCTTCACACCGGATCCTCTCTGCAGCTCAGCTCAACCCTCTGTCCCCTCAGGTAAGCCGCCCAGGACATCCGATTCCTCTTGACAGGAGGAGAGACAGCCGCACTCTCCCTCCTGGGACTCTGCTTCCTGCCAAAGACGCTGCGTCATGTGCTCCCCTCAAACTTATACCCACTCCCAGAATGCTGTGCGGCAGAATCTGCCTGTCTGGGGTAGATACAAGCCTGGGTGTGCCATTGTCCAGGTTTCCTCCACTGCCCAATGAGAGCCCTCATTAAGCACAGTGGGGAGACTCCCCAGTCTCAACAGCCACACCTGGGAACCATGACAACCTAGCTGAAAATCATAGCCCTGCTGATAAGCAGACAAGGCCTAATACACTTTACCTAGCACCTACCTTGTAGGGTGCTACACTAATATTAATATTTGTATGGATCATATTGGTATTTAGGAAAGGAAAAAAATTTACATTTACTTCTGATCCCTTTTTTGCGTAAAAGGAATTGTATATACCGTATTTATCGGCGTATAACACGCGCCGGCGTATAACACGCACCTAAATTTTAGGGCAGAAATTTCAGGAAAAAAGCTGAAATTTAAAATAAACAGCTTTGAACTCAGAACATTTTTTTAAAATTAAATGTAGGCTTACCAGTGCCCATGAATGCAGCCTCATCAGTGCAGTGTCCATACATGCAGCTTCGCCAGTGCCCATACATGCAGCCTCACCAGTGCAGTGCCCATACATGCAGCCTCGTCAGCACCAGTGCCCATAATTGCAGCCTCGCCAGCGCAGAGCCCATACATGCAGCCAGCGCAGTGCCCATACATGCAGCCAGTGCAGTGCCCATACATGCAGCCTCGCCAGCGCAGTGCCCATACATGCAGCATTGCCAGCGCCAGTGCCCATAATTGCAGCCTCGCCAGCACCCATAATTGCAGCCTCGCTAGCGCCCATAATTGCAGCCTCGCTAGTGCCAGTGCCCATACATGCAGCCTTGCCAGTGCCCATACATGCAGCCTCGCCAGTGCCCATACATGCAGCCTCGCCAGTGCCCATACATGCAGCCTCGCCAGCGCTCATTATTGCAGCCTCGTCAGCACCAGTGCCACTATAAAAAATCACTTGTCCAGAAAGCAGTCAGCGCCGAAAGGTAGAAGAGGGCGGCCGGCGCCGAGGAGAAGGAAGGACGCGCTGTTATCGGAAGTCCCGGCGCCTATGATTGACATCGGCATAGGAGGCAGGACTTCCGATGACAGCGCGTCCTCCCTTCTCCTCGGCGCCGCCCGCCCCCTTCTACCTCTCGGCACTGCTAGTGCTTTCTGGACTTTTTTTTTTGTTATATCGGCGTATAACACGCACTGCTACTTTTTCCTCCAATTTTAGAAGAAAAAAGTGCGTGTTATACGCCGATAAATACGGTATGTACAGGACAATGATATCTGGGATAGGAGCAATCAATAATACGTTATTGCCTTGAAGTTCTGATTTTCATCCACAAGATGGTGATAGGAATCCCCTCAGCAATGAGCATATGTGGTGGCCATTTTAGATGGTTAGGTTATAAATAGAGACAAATAAAGTACAAACAAAAGACACCATTTTCTTTTCTTCATGTTACAGTCAGCTACTCTTGGTTGCTCTTTTTCTTCACTTTTTTTTATTTTTTTACTTCTGATGAAGCTCTATTTGAAAAGTGAAACATGTTAGGTTTCGGTGATTTTATTTTACTTTAATTTAGGTTCACATAATTTAATTTTTGTTCTGACACGCTCTTTTCCACCTCCATACCATTTTTTTTTTGTTGGATGAGATATGCCTTGTCTCAATGCAGTCTTGAATAAGAGAGAAGCTTTTTTGTGGATATGGTGATAAATGGGGCTTGGTCATCAGTAGTACTTGTGTTCACATGGACGAGTGTACCCGTATTACATATCTGAGGGATAGATAATTTCACAGGGTGGAAGACAGATAGCCCACATCTTCAATAAGACAGTATTTACTTGTATACTTTCTCTTTTTCTGTTCATCTCATTTTTATATGTGGCCAATAGATGGGAGGAGAGATAGATATCTCTCTATAACAGTTGGTGTTGGTGAGTTGACCTTGAGTTTATGTATTCTCTAAACAGCTTGGAGCCTTTATATTGAATGTAGAAGGAAACAACCCTCATAATGTCTATATGTATAACTCTCATATTGTCTATATGTATAAATCAAGAAAAGCTTCTCCATTTAAACTTGGTAGATGTTAATATTACCACAAAGAGATGGAACTTTGATTCATATATAATGGCATTGACCTCATCCTATAGGTTTACCTGTTATGATCAATTACATACCTTTTATGATTTACAAAAAAAGTTAAGTTTTAGTTTAGTGGCCTTTTGGTGCATAGGGAAGCGCATCCTCATCTAGTTCTAGTTTATTTTTGGCACAGTTAAGTGTTATCAATATCACAGTCTTTTGTATATATGTGAGAGAAGAGAGAGCAGCAGCAGAGAGAGCAGTGTGCTTTAACGATGGATCCCATCTTTCTCTCTCTCTTTCTCTGTTTCTTTCTCTCTCTCTCTCTTCCTCTCTCTCCATCTCTCTCTCCCTCTCTCCCCCCACTCTCTCTCTCACACCTCTCTCTCTCTCTCTCTTCTCCCTCTCCCTCTCTCTTCTCTCTCCCCCTTTCCCTTTCTCCCTCTCCCTCTCTCTCTCCCCCCTCTCTTTCTCTCTCTCTCCCTCCCTCTCTCTCTCCCCCTCTCTCTCTCTCTTTCTCCCTTGCCCTCTCTCTCTATCCCTCTCTCTCAACCCCCCTCCCTCTCTCTCACCCCCCTTTCCCTCTCTCTCAACTCCCTCCCTCTCTCTCTCTCTCTCTCTCTCTCGCCCCACTCTCTCCCTCCCTCCCTTCCCTAACTTCCTCTCTCCCTTCCCTCTATCCCTCCCCTCTCTCTCTCTCTCTCTTACCCTCTCTCTCTCTCTCTCACACACACACACACATACACCCTTCCCTTGCTTACAGGCAACAGCATGTGGTGAAAATTGTGTTTTTACACATTTTACATGCTCCTCTTTAAAAATGTTTACAAATGAAAATATGCATAAATGCGGGATACCGCCTTTACAAGAATTTTGAGTTTAACATGCTGGTAAACTTCAGTCATGAACGCAATTTTTCTGCTTTCAAAATGCCAGTAACCTCAACTGCCTCTAAACTACTATAAATAACTCAGTGTACATGTACACATAAAATAACATTGAGGAGAGTTCAGGGGTTGCTGAAAAAAATGCCCAACTGCTCCTAAAGGTCTGTTTAGCAGCTACAGTGTACATGAGGCCTTAGCCTTTGAAGTGTCTTTCCGTTTTTTAAGTGTAAGACCATTTGATAGTTCTGATTGCTTAGTTTCGGGATATAGTTTGAGTGAAAGTGTGTCTCCCGTACGAAGAGTGTTTTGGCACCTAGGCGGCGTACATGTGTCAAAAGCTCGGAGTGTTTCTCTGGTATGTTTAATCCCTTTAAATTGATGGAGACTATTTTAGCTGGGCATTTGTCTTTTTTTATTTTGAGGGAGGGCATCTTGGATAGCTGATCTTCTCTTTTACTCTCAAATGAGTTAGGGGCGAAAAAAAAAAAGGGGGGGGATTAGGGTAAAGTTGGGGAGAAAACATATCCTTTTCCTTATAGGCTCTTCATCCATTTCCCTCTTCTCCTAAAAAGAAAAATAGAGGGGTGGAAAGAGGGGGGGGGGGGGTTGTGGTAATTAGGGGCTAGTGTGGGATGAATATTATCCCAGAGGTAAGATGGACCTGTTATCTACCCTGATCAAATAAAAGTCCAGGAAGGGTCGACGCAATTCGTCTGAATTTGCCGTGCGATGGCGTGATCGGAATCTGCACCAGATGTTGAATATGTACTGATAATGTTTGTAAAGCACCCTCGGCACTGTAGAAGTTGTAAGCAAATGGAAAAGGAGTACAATTATAGGGTTATATGTAGATTAAGGGGATTCCTGGGAGGGGAAAAAGTTGCAGGTCACGTTCTTGTTGAGGGTTAAAAAATTGACAACCCTCCTTTTAATTGAGAGAGTAATAACAACAAGGTTTACTATATAATGACTAGCCCTGTCAAAACCCCACTATTTTTTTTTCAATTTATTCATAACTTAAAATGTTTTTTTTTTTTTTTTTTTTTAAATATTTCTTACCTTTTGGATGTTTCTTGGGTGAAGGTGTCATGACTGACTCAAAGCATTTGTCAACATTTTTAGTGTGATTTGTCCCAATAGAAAGGTTTAGAGACAGGGTGAGCTCTCTGCCATTAACATTCAATGGAAAGGTCCAGCTTGTATTTAACCTTTTGTTAGAATAGACAGCGTTCAAATCTAAATTTACAGTGAATGAAATTAGATCTGCTAGCATGGTACAGTCTAAGGTAATTCATGCAAACACAGCTCCTCAATCATCTAATAAATAATAAGAATTAGTAAGATTTTTTAGTGCTGCATTTTCTGGAAAAGAACAACTAAAAAAGATAGGCATACGTTTTAAGTTAAGTTAAGTGTCTAAGTTATACTATGTGAATGGAAACATGTAACAAATATTAAACAGGTGTTATCTAGAATGGTTGAAAAAGTGAAAATACACTTTTAGTTTCCTTTTTTAAACCAAAACGTCAGTTGCTTGCAGGGCTGGAACAATGGCCTGGGTGCAGTGTTGATATGTTCAGGTAAGGCACACTGGAGGGCTTCAGCCATTCTCTTCTCCCTGTGCCTCAATGACAGGAGTGACTTCAGTGTCACTCCTGTCAACAAGGCTTTTTTTGGGCAGAAGTCGACATCATTCTATACTGTCACATATATACTGTATAAGTGATTCTACGCACAGTGGCTTCCCTGTAGCAGTAAATCTGCTATAGGACGGTCGGCAAGTGGCTGTAATCACAGAAGCCAGCTTCCTATGCCTGCTTCTGTGTTTACAACAAGTGACAGAATGCTACTCCTGGGCTCACGCATGGCAGAACAGCCCGGCATCATGGAAGCTGCTTTTTCTGTGCTGAGGACTGGGTGAGTAGTGGGGGGGGGGGTTGGAGTGTCAGAGCCTTGTACCGGGGGGGGGGGGATAGCAAGGAGAGTTCTGTACTGTGAAGAGCTTTATAGTGCAGGGGGTTGGAAGAGCTTGGTACTGGGAAGTAAGGAAGAAGAGCTTTTCTTCAGTTTGCAGGAGCAGTCAAGTGAAGAAGTATTGATGAGCTCCCTTATTAGACAACCTAGCAAACAATGCACACACAGAAGAACGCGAGAATGTTGAATGAAATGCTTAGTTCTGAAAAAAGGATTTCATAAAAAAAATAATATTAAATAAAATTGTGAACTAAAAAATATATACTAGCAAAAACAAGTATAGTTCCATTTTAAAATAGACCTTCACAAACTCAGACATATGAATAGAATTTTAGGCAGAAGTGGTCTTCAGTAAAATCTGCATGTCAAAATACAGGGAAGCTCCAGACATATATGTATATATTTCACCTTTTCCCAACTATTGAGACTCTCTGTTGGTCCTTAAACCAATATAGAGTCACTATAAAGAAGTTATTTTTTATTCAAAGCACACCTGTACAAGAAGACTGTAAATACTCTTCTTTCCTGCTACTGGCCCATCACTAGAATCCTAAGAAATCTTAAAGTGAAGTCCAAAGGGCAACCAGCATTTCTGGAAGTGATGATCTCCTGGGACCTCCTGGGACCTCCACAGCTCTCACCAGGGGAGGGCTGATAACCTTAGGCTTGGAGGCAAGTCCAGTCAAGTGGCCCATTGAACCACTGAATCACCTCTCCATCCATGCCATTGGTGTCCATTAATGCAGCCTGATCAGTGCCCATCAATGCAGCCTCATCAGTGCCCATCAATGGAGCCTCACCAGTACCCATTAATGGAGCCTCACCAGTGCCCATCAATGCAGCCTTATCAGTGCCCATCAGCTCAGTCTCACCAGTGCCCATCACTGTGGGTCCTGCTGGGCACTGGCTGTAGGTTCTGCTGGCAGCTGGTCATAGCCTGTGGGTCCTGCTGGCCTGTAAGTTCTGCTGGGAGTTCCCAGCAAGGCCTACAGGCCAGTGGCCAGTGGGACCCACAGGCCAGCAGGACCCATAGGCCATGGCCATCTCCCAGCAGGATCCACAGGCCATGGCCAGCAGGATCCACAGGCCATGGTCAGAAGGATCCACAGGCCATGACCAGCTCCCTGCAGGACCCACAGGCCATGGCCAGCTCCCAGCAGGACCCATAGTGTTGAGTGCTATTTTTATAGTTACTGGGTGGGCACTGGAGCAGGGTAAATGGGGTGTATGTGGAGGAGATAGATGGGATATGGGGGCCAGCTATGGGTGTTAGGGTCTCTCACCTCAGTTATGGCAGCTGTCAGCTCAGCTTAGAAGGTCCTTGTATGGCTTACTTCAGTCCTGGGGGGTGATGCTCCTGTCCTGGGGTCAAGGAAATTTGCAGCCAGCGCCCAGCCCCGCAGCCCAAGCCAGTCACGTAACATGCGCCCGAACTCCCTGGCATGCCCTGCCTGCCTCCAAGATCCTGGAGTTGTATTTTTCTGGCTGTCTGCGCTGCTCTTAGTTCTCCACCCATCAGGAGCTTGAGCGCAGACATGGACTACAACTCCCAGAATGCAACAGTGCTGTCAACTAGTTGGTGGCCAGCCAGCCCGACTACAACTCCCAGAATGCAACAGCGCTGTCAACTAGTTGGTGGCCAGCCAGCCCGACAAGGTCCATAGGGAAACATGCACAGTCAAGGCTGTCATTTACTTGCTGTGTGCTGGAGGAGTGGGACCACCTCCAAGCAGTGCCTAATGTCTGGAAATATGCCAGAAGAGACTCATGCAGATAACAGAGAAAGGAGAGAGCAGACAGGATCCAAACTAAGTGCTATGGACTGAAGAAAGTACACACTATACAAGTACATGCATTGTTCAATTTTAATTTTAGAGGTTTTCAACCACTTCAACCCAATGCCCAATAGTACGCAAAGTAATACATCCCAGCAGAACAGGCTGGTGTGAATCTACTCTTATTGTAAAAACGTTAGTAGCTAGTGATGTATAAGAAATGTAATGAATACTGTTTCAGCAGTCAATACATTTACTGGCCTGAGCCACAGTATAGAATTTGTTGCAAATCTGGAATAAGCTTTGATTTATGCAGCTGTAAAACATAGTATATTACCAAGACAATTTTAAAATGAAAACTGCATTGGCCCTCTGATTGGCTTGTCAGGTTTGTTTACTTTTAGACACAAATTAAAATGGGAACATATATATTTAGCCTTATTTTATCCTCCCGCAAATGTACTAATTAAAGCAATTATTACTGAAGAGCATATTATGAGTGGAACTCTTTTTCTGAAACCCTTGTGTTACTATGTAGTGCTTGTATTACTATGTAGTACATCAGGAAAGATTAATTATAATAGTTAGTTATAGAAGATATATTCAATTACTTGAAGCAATTATGAAAGCACATGGATGCTTAGGAATAATAAAAGATAATTATACTTTCCATTAGAATAAGCTTGAAAGACTAGACAGCAGGCTTCCTCTTCTTCTGCTGATGCTACGTACATCCACCCAACTGTGAAAATAAATTCTCTTCTCAAGTTTAATCGTTCTGGTCAGTAAAAGTTTATCATGCATGGTGTTCTACTGCGTACTGCATTGCTGAAAAAGTAATTGAAATCCCCTGTCCTTAGAATATTTCATTTTAAAGGTTCTTGCATTTGAAATAATCTGTTGTCCGCACCAGCAGTAAAAATTGTAACCTCTATCGTGAACCTCTACAAATCATCTTGTCTTATAAATTCACTAAACGGTCCCAGCATGGCAAAAAAATATATACTTTATTAGGTTCATAGTGAGCAAATATCTGATATAGGGCTGAGGAAAATTGTATCCTGTCAAAATCTGTACTAATATTAAGTAATAACATGTTTTAATAATGAAGATCCCAGCAGTGTACTTTTAGGAACCATCGTTTATCAGAAAAAGCCTAACTGCAATAAATGATTTAGCTTTTCATACAAAACTACTTTAGCATTCTGCAGAACTGGAATCGCTGTGTACTAAAATCTGTTTAGCGTGAATGCTAACTTTGGAACTTTGTGTGGTTATCCTCTAAATAAGTAATCATGTATTATCATACAGTAATGTCGATTGCATATGGATTTATTATTAAATGCAGTTTTTGCATCTCAATGTGCAATAGGTTGTATGAAAATATATTTTTCCTTATATAACTTGTTTGTCAAAGTGAATTTACATCTGAAAATGAAAGGTGTTGTACCTTAAATCCACTTAGTTTTTTTTTTTTTTCAGTGCACTGTAGGTCTGGTTTTGAATGTGCTTAGAAACTCAGCAAAAAAAATCAGCTAAGCATCTCACCCCTCCCCCCTCCATTTAAATTCAATTACATGGATTAACATGATCATTTTTAATGATAGTATAGCCAGGAGCGGATTACAGTTACAGTATCTGACACTGCAGACTTATTCTCTGCTCTCTCAGACTGTCTCTGTGCACCCCTAGTGTTGGTCTCGGATTTCATGCATCACACTCTTGTGACTGGAAGGAAGCATTGTGGGAACTGTAGTCTTCCGGAATGATATTACTGCAATACTGAACGGTTTATGAACTACACCTCCCAGCAGGTCATTTTTCCAGGGGAGAATTGTGGGAGAGACTATAAAAGGATCTGCTGACCAGGCCCACAATCTCTTGCTTCAAGGGATCCATTGTGTGTGCATCGGTCTGCCACAGAAAGAGAGGACTGCGGCCTACTGCACGCCACCCAGCTGTCTGCAGACTCAGCCTATGCGGGATGGATGACACTCGCTATGTCGCAAAAATCCCTTCAGCATTGGTGATTGAATTTGAGTCGTGGGACTCACTGAATCAGCAGAGCACAGCCATCTCACTTTGCTTGTCCTGCAAGAAGTTATAAGAGGGACATCAGGATTGGTAAGAGAGCACCTGCTCAAAGTCCAGATATCATTTGTTATAGATTCTCTTGACACCCTACATTTGGATCAATTAGTGGATAATCATTAATCAGAATATTGCATTGCTTGTCTCACACTGTGCTACACTTGGGAATCATTTGTTCTATGAGATCCAACTGCCGTGAAGATAATAGCAAGGCCTTGCATTCTGAACATTGCTATCTTATTTCTCCTAGGGGGACACACTACTGTTATCTAGATTACCTCACCTGTCATTAGGATAGATGTACTATAGGTGGGCCTGGAATTCCCCTTTAGTAGGAGTATTTCATATAGCAATTCATAGCTTTCTGAGAGATCCATTCACTTACTGTCAGATACTGTGTATATTAGTGATATTTGCTTGTTACTATAACTGTTTTGTTTACTTTTCTCTTAGTATTATTTCAACAGCCATGGCGGTTTACCTAGGGCCTAGTTAATTAATACCTCCTTTAAAGCGGAGTTACGGCCTCAAAATCCACTTTGGGCCATCCGTTTGCTCAGTGTCACCTAAAAATGAAATGGATAGTCCCGATTTTTTATTTCCAATTACTTACCTTGATATTGAAGAAAATATACTTACCTTTCTTTCACTTCCTCCCTCTGCGGCTGTGGCCCGTGCCGTCACTTCCTGCTTGCATTGATTCCTGGGAGCTGAACTTCATCTCTCCCAGGAATCATTGCGCCTGCACCGGCCCCGCTCGTCAATTCTGGGGCAGGCGCATCATTCCCTGCTAAACAGCTTCTGGGCATGCCCAGAAGCTGCGCAGGGATGACGCGCCTGCCCCGGAAGTGACAAGCGGGGCCGTTGCAGGGCATTGTGGGATCGAAGAGGACGCCGAAGAGGACGCGCTGGCTTCAGCTGCCCACACCTGAGATGGCAGCGCTGGACAAGACATTTTCAAGGTAAGTATTTCTTCTAAAAGGTAAGTGCAACCTGGGACAGTTCAGAGGCTATCCATTATGAAATTTACTAGCCCTGACTGTCCCGGGGGTATTTTTATTGAAAAATAGTTTTCAAGGCTGGAACTCTGCTTTAAGGTTTCTTTTGGAGTAAAGTAAATCTAAAGAGTTAATACAGAACTGCATGGTGTCAGTGTGTTATTTAAAGGTATACACAACATGTCGGAACCTAGAGTTTCAAGAGGGCTGGACAGTTCACAGGATTAAAGCGACACAGAAGAACATACAACTACAAACAACTCACAGGGGGGCAGAGCTACAATAGTATTAAGAATCTTATAAAACAGCACAGTCAGCTTTTTACCCACACAATGACTACAATTAGCCTTTTACTTATCTGTGCCCCCCGTATGCCCGTAGGGATTAGAATCCTTGGGCCACTTGCCGACTGCCCTATAGCAGTATTACTGCTACAAGGCGGCTGCACTGAAAAATATTACTTATATATACATTATCCTGCATGTCCGGGTATCGGATGCGAGTGCACACCGCCTTCGGGCTCACTCCCGCTGTGTTTCTACACAGCGGGAGCTGATCAGTGAGTCCCACAGACCTGATGTCCGCCGTCACCTGTTAATCGCTCTTTACA
Source organism: Pelophylax lessonae (assembly GCF_965119305.1). NCBI lineage: Eukaryota > Metazoa > Chordata > Amphibia > Anura > Ranidae > Pelophylax > Pelophylax lessonae. The sequence goes on along the minus strand of NC_138772.1, from coordinate 423,990,287 downwards.
CAGCCAGAATGGCAATCTGCCTATGTAAACACTGTTCAGTCAGTAAGGAAGGCATTGATCCTGTGCCTTCCTCTAGTAAAATCACATCCCCCACAGTAGTAAAACATTAGCTAGGCACAACGTTAAAGTGTACTAAAATCTTGTTTTTTTTGTGTTTAAAACTAATAAACATGTTATATTTACCTGCTCTGTGCAGTGGTGTTCCTGGCCCTTCCCTCCTGCCAAGTGCCCCCATAGTAAGTAGCTTTCTATGGGGGCACCTGAGCCAAGCAGCAGCTCTGTGTGTCCATCCAGACACAGAGCCATGGCAAGGCCCTGCCCCTTTCCCTCTTCTTTGGCTCACTGACCTTGATTGACAGCAGCGGGAGCCAAAGGCACTCCACTGCTGTCTCAGCCAATCAGATGGGAGAATCCCGGGCAGCCCGGTCTCTTCTGCAACATTGCTGTATAGAGATGGGCTCAGGTAAGTATTGGGGGGGGGGGGGCTGGAGGAGCTGCTGCACATAGAAGGTTTTTTATCCTAATATATGTAATGCATTAAGATAAAAAAAGAAAAACCTTCTGCCTTTATAACCACTTTAACCCTTTGATCGCCCCTGATGTTAACCCCTTCCCAGCCAGTGTCATTAGTACAGTGGCAGTGTATATTTTTAGCACCGATCACTATAATAATGTCACTGGTTCCCAAAAAAGTGTCAAAAGTGTCAGTTAGTGTCTAATTTGTCCGCCGCAATATCGCAGTCCTGCTATAATTCCCTGATCACCACCATTACTAGTAGAAAAAAGTTACAATTCCATAAATATACCCCATAGTTTGTAGACGCTAGAACTTTTGCACAAATCAATCAATATTCCCTTATTGGAATTTTTTTTACCAAAAATATGTAGCAGAATACATATTGGCCTAAATTAATTAAAAAATTAGATTTTTTTACATTTTTTTACTAGATATGTTTTATAACAGAAAGTAAAAATTATAGTTTTTTTTTTTTTTTTAATTGTCATTCTTTTTTTTATAGCCCAAAAAATAAAAACTGCAGTGGTGGTCAAATACCAGCAAAAGAAAGTTCTATTTGTGGGGAAAAAAGGAAATACATTTTACAGCATCGCAAGCGCTGAAGTGGTTAAATGTGACCAACTTCAGCAAGATTTGGTCACGTGCTAATTTCAGCTTGGTGATGTAGTTGACAATTAAATATACTGCGTAATCCTGGATCCAGTAGGTGTCCAAACTTTACTAAAGTTGCCTGTATTTGCCGGTAGGTCTCCAGAACTTTGCTCCTCAAGTGTAGGACACACAGTGCCCTAGAACCCACATGTCCATCTACAATTAATGGATCTATATTAGCTATAGCACTGTAACTCCAATCTCCCAGATCACAATTTTTCAGAGCAATCTGGAGTTAATATAAATAGAATAACTCTTCATCTTCGATGAATGATCAGCAAATTTTAGATAACTAGGGATAAATCTGAATTTAATTTGGGTTGGTTCTCACATTGCCTTTGCTTTGACATAAATAACTATATGGCTTACTATCATTGACTAATTGGTTCATTACATGAACTGAGGTGCCACAAGAATTACTCACAAAGTGAGCTTTATGACTAATTTGAATCAAGGAAGTTGTTTGTGGTACTAATTTTATACAGCAGTTAAGCTGTAATAATAAAATTTATGTTCCGTAAAGAATATATTTTCTTTATATCATAAGTTAACCAATAGAATATATGAGCCTGATAAAACTATTTGGGCAGTACAGTGAATGCAGAAAAGTGTGTTTGGATAATACTTTAATAATTTTTCCCAGCATTCTATAGGTCTGTTTAACGCTGCTGAAAGCAAAAAAGACATTTAGATTGTGCTGAAAGAAGTGGAGAGAGTAGCCTTACAATAATTTTATTTCTGGCTTATATATATTTTTGTTTACTGAGTAACAGGCTACAAATTGGAATTGTCCTGTCTGTAATTTCCCACGTATACCTGAACTCCAGGCAGATATAAAATGCACAAATTAACATAGTCCTGGGATTATTTGAAGGATAAGTATGGTCAAAGCTATTTTGTCCATAGTTCTCCTGTAGGCCACAGGAATGTGATTAGTTCTGCACTTCTGTGACCCAGTATTAGCTGACAGCAGACTAAAACTCGCTGTCGGCTGAAGTCACAGAGCTGGTCCAGTCGATGTGGGGATCTCAACAATAATGTCAGGATCTGCCCAGATTATGCAGCTGGCTCAGCCTCTCAGAATGCAGGTGAGAGCCTGAGCCAGCCGGTGACTCAGTGAGTGCTGGAGGTGCAAAGGCGGTAGCTGGCAATCACCGACAATTACTCACTGAGGACAGAGAACGGAGCGCTCAGCAGTTGTTGAACGCTCAGTTTTCAGTGTAGAGGCAGAGGGGACAGATGAAGCATTGGATCGATGCTACATCTACATAGGTGAGTATGATTTTTTATTGTTTTGTTTTTTTTTTTTTTATCCCACACTTCTCTTTTAATGTATATTTTTAAATGCAAGACTGTAACTTTTAACCGCTTGCTGACCGCCGCACGACGATTTACGTCGGCAGTCAGCCCCTCACAGGCAAAGCGACGTAGGACTACGTCGCTAGCCTGTGAGGGTCTAGGGAGCGAGCGCGCCGCCAGAGGCGCGCTCCTGCGTGGTCACGTACCCCCCCGCGCGTGTGCCCGGCGGACCTAATGTCCGCCGGGCACTCGCGATCTTCCGTTACACCGGAAGAAAGGCAGGCAGCTAATGTAAACGAAGCCGCCTGTCATTCTTCCCTGTGTAAGAACGGAGATCAAACGGTTCTGCTATGTAGGACCGTTGATCTCTGTTCTTACACTAGTAGCCACAGCCAATCACAGTTAGAAACACGCCCCTAGGGACACACTTAACCCCTCCCTCTCCAATAAAGTTAACTCCTTCACAGCCAGTGTCATTTTTACAGTAACAGTACATATGTATAGCACTGATTACTGCAGTAATGTCACTGGTAACCCCAAAAGTGTCAAAAATGTCAGTCAAGGGTCCGATCTGTCCGCCGCAATGTCGCAGTTCCGCAAAAAAAATCGCAGATCGCCGCCATTACTCGTTAAAAAAAAAACAACAACAATGACAAAAATCTTTCCATTAGTTAGTAAACGCAATAACTTTTGCGCAAACCAATCAAAATACGCTTTTTGCGATTTTTTTTTTACCAAACATAGGTAGCGTAAAGCAAATTGGCCTAAAATGTAAAAAAATTTTGATTTTTTTTGGGAATCTCATAGAAAAAAATGTGAAAAATATTGTTATTTTTGCAAAATTGACGCTCTTTTTTTGTTTATAGTTATAGCGCATGATCAAAAAATCGCACAGGTGATCAAATACCACCAAAAGAAAGCTCTGTTTGTGGGGAAAAAAGGACGTCAAATTCGTTTAGGTACAGCTTCGCACGACCACGCAATTGTCTGTTAAATTCACGCAGTGCCGAATCGCAAAAAAGGCCCTGGTCAGGAAGGGGGTAAAATCTTCCGGGGCTTAAGTGGTTAAAGTGAAACTGTAGCAGAGGTCCTCTGCCTTATTAGACAGTGCTCTGCGGTAGGTTTAAGCTGTGTAAATCTCTGGACTGAATGGATGGAGCTACAGGTTCTATGTCAATTAAAACAGCTTTCCTATAAAATACTTACCATAATTTTCCTTTCCTGATGGACTCCATGGCACCAGGAGTTCCCTCCCAGTGTCATGAGTAGTTAGTTACAGAGCGTGGCCTCTGGCTCTGAGAAAAAATGTATGGGAGTAGGGTCCTGTAGGAGTGGAGAGGAGGCGGGGTTAGCCCATATGTATGCTGCCATGGAGTCCATCAGAAAAGGAAAATTTTAGTAAGTATTCGATAGGAAATTTTCAGTTTTCTTGCTTGTATGATTGGCTTGCTGTTTATCCCAGAAGTCTTTACTGGAATGCATGTCACAATTCATGAATTTCTAGTTTCATTTATGGAGATACTCTATGGTTTATTTACTTGAAAAGAGATGCAGATGCTACAGCTTTTCTCATTACAGATAGCACCCAATTGTTTTAATAAAGGCAGACTCCCCCCCATTCAAAAATTAATTTGGGAAAGAACATGATTAAAAAAAGTAATGTTTCACAACAAACATATGAATCTTTGAAAAATGTTGCTCAAGTTATTGAAGTGCATTTAGTTTTACTAGAGGGAATAGGTTCTTATTTAGAACAACAGAACTATAAAATATTTCAGATTTGCTTTTAAATTTAGTTTTAAATAAATCTGTTACATTTGTCTGGTTTGTGGTGATGCTGAAAACATAATTTCTACTTTTTGAATTTCTGCTGCCATTGCCAATTAATCATCAAAAGTTATTAACATTATTAAAGTTTATTTTAACCTTCCACATTGCTAAAAATAGCAGCAAATCAACTACATATCTGTATAGAGGCAGACCTCTTTGTCCGACAATGCATCTTGGTCTGTGAACGAAGGAGGAGTAGTTGAATGACAGAATCTCCTACAACCATTTACAAGATGCAATGTGGGAGGGTAGTAATTTGAGCAATATGAATGGTGAAAAAGTGGGCAGAAGAGGTCAGATGGACTGCAACTTTTCTCTTTAGCAGTCACTGATGTAACCTTTACAGTGCCAAAAGACAATCACTGAGGACAACAGGCAGCTGTGAAGGTAATACTTTATGAATGACTTTAGCAGACTCTTTGCCTATTGAAATAACTTTTCATTTTGCAACGTCTACTTTCACAGATCGTGCTTTCCGCACAGGACGCTCTCATTCAGGATATATATTCATGGAGGACCGATACCATATGGTGGCTGCATCCCTGTGCGGTGGGGCCTGTGCTTCCATTGGATCCTGCCCCTCCCAGTATCCGTAGTTACATCTGATTCAGACGTTACTTCCGCATCAGCATTCCACACCTCGCTTCCTGGGCGAGGCATGTCTCCATGACTTTTGTCGGCGGTCCCGTGGCGTCTGATGTCGCTGCGCACGCACATGCACATGCATGTTGGCGCCGGATGCTGCGGGACCGGGGGATCACCATGGAGACCATGGCGTCTTTGGCAGTGCATCCCTGACAGAGTTGGCTCTTTAACACAGGCATTTTTCACTCAGTGGGATTCATTAATATAGAATCAGATTCAGGTTAGCACTATAATACTACGGGGTATAAATTTAGCGGCCTTTGAGCCCCTACCCAACAGTTGACAATTCGGCCCTGGTGTGTTGAGGGAGACTGACAGTTATACCGATCATGTCCTTGTTTGCTCTTTACTTTCCAGGTAAGCACATATTGTCATACCATCTTTATCCCACTAAGCTCAAACTAAATCTATACTCTTTCCTTACCAATACTCTAGGCACTTGTTTGTTTAGTAATACTTTTTCCTCCCCCTCCAGTTTTCTCCAGTCTGTTTGATGCCCATATGGCCTCCCCTCTCTTTCTAGGGTGATCCTCGTGAGCAACCCGGGGGCACGACGTGCCACCTTTGGTGAAATGGAGCCAATACCTATCCTCCACTACTTCATGTTCAGCCCCTTGTTTAATTTAGTTGCAACCCTTTTTGGGGTTGCTGTAATTTTACACCTTACATTCTAATCCCTCCACACTCCCGGAAAATTTGGTTCTCCAGATCTCCCCTTTTATTCAAGGTGTAATTGCTTTTTGATCCTGAGTGACATACTCCTGTGTGGTAAGCATTACTATCTCTATTAATCTTGGTTAACTTACCCACGCGTGGATGACTTTGCTTGATTGTAAACCACTATCGTATACTTATAAATGAAACTTTGTACATGTACTTACTTATATATAGACTATTTTATGGTGATATCTTGCATTATCTCTCTGTGCTCCTTTCTCCCCTGATGAAGAAATTGCTTCAAGATTTCAAAACATGTTGGGGTAATTGGTTTGAATCTCCACCAGTAGGCTCATACATATTTGAGTACTGTTTAGTTGGTCTGCAAAATATATGGTTGTCATTGAGATTATATATTTTATTTTATACATAATACTACATTTTATCCTCCATACTCCCAATATGTGTATGCCTCGTTCAAGCCACATTGGGACCATTTTTCCTTTTCTTGACTATAGCAGAAGCAACCACCTACAGGTATTGTGATACACACTATTATTCATACCTAATGTGTTTTGTGCTGTATACACCCCATCCCACCAAAAAATACTACATTTCAGCGTTAGGTCCCAGTAGTTCATGTATATGTGAACCTTTACCTTGAAAATCAACCCATTCAGTTTAAAATAGAAATGCAAGGCAACATGTTGTCTATATAACATGTTATATATTAGTATGTATTGTAAATACTTTTTTCTTTTTTTTAAAGTGATCACATGATCTCTGATTGCAGCTGCATAAAGGGGTTACAGTGCTAGGGTTGGAGACTGCAGGGAGGCATGTCAGCAGTACACTGATCTTCCCAGTAAAGAGCTGTGCAAGCGGGTGTTTCAGCACATGTCTGACCATTGGAGGACAGGCAGGCGGTGCTCCCGAGTAAATTTCAAAAAAGAAAGCTAACCACACAAGGATGGATGTGCTTCCATGCTGGCGAGGTCGTTTTAAAATAGGAAAGCAGAGGAACTGGCAGGATCACTAGATCTTTCACACACAGGAAACAATGCAAAGATAATAGGATTCTATTTCATACAAGTACATGGTTCAACAGACACATATCAGGCATATAAATTGTCAGAGTAACATACAGTGCATTTTAACTGTGCAACTAGAATAGCTGCCAGTATAGCAAAAATGCAGTCTAAATTTACATTCATTTTCTGCAACTATTAGAGATGTTTAGGGCTATTTCGTCCAAATTAGTGCAAACTATGGATCACGGGACTGTACGATATGGATGATATAGGGTTTGGGTTTAAGCAACTATGACAGCAAAACTGCTTAAAGTGGATGTAAACCCATTCTGTAGGCTTGTACCCACAGGTAAGCCTATAATAAGGCTTACCTGTAAGTACTATGAATATCTCCTAAACCTTCATAGTTTAGGAGATATTCACACTTCATGCAGCTGGTGATGTTACTGGTGCATGCGCTCTGAAGGGACGGTATACCTTTGCCATTCCTTCAGAGCTCATTGCTGCAGTTCATGACTCCCATGAACATGCGCGGGAGTGACATCATCATGGCGCGGCCAATCAGACAGCCGGGGGACGCAAAGCCAGAAGGAAGACCGGTGAAGATGGAAGCGTCTGTCAGAGCTCACAGCGCTGTGGTGCAGGGCTTCCTTCTAAGGTATTTCATACTAGCACATTATGCCTTTACTTTGCAGGGTTTTTTTAAAAAAAATAAAAAAATTGGCGTGGTTTACTTTTCGCTTCAAAGTGGAGTTCCACCCTAAAATTTAACTTCAGTCCATCTTCTTGCTCCGGGTCACCTGAAAAACAAATGGATAATCACAATTTTTTTTTTTTTTTACTTACCTTGTTTTATAAGAAAATATACTCACCTTACTTCCTCTTCCTCCCTCTGCAGCCACGGCCCATCGTCACTTCTTGGCTTGCAATGATTCCTGGGAGCTGAACGTCATCACTCCCAGGAATCAATGCGCCTGCACCGGCCCCGACGTCAGTTCCGGTGCAGGCGCGGCATACCTTGCTAAACAGCTTCTGGGCATGCCCAGAAGCTGTGCAGGGATGACGCTGCAGCCCCGGAAGTGACGGCGGGCCCAGTGCAGTGCATCGTGGGACTGAAGAGGACGCAGAAGAGGATCGCGCTGGCTTCAAGCTGCCCACACCTGAGATGGCAGCGCTGGACAATACATTTTCAAGGTAAGTATTTCTTCTAAAAGGTAAATGCAACCTGGGATAGTTCAGAGGCTTTCCATTGTGGAATGCACTAGCCCTGACTGTCCCGGGCGGATTTTTATGTATTTTTTTTTTTGTTTTAGGTGGAACTCCGCTTTATGGTAGTGTAGGAAAAAAAACAAAAAGCCCATTTTCTAAAGCACTGAATGGTAGAAAAAAAAAGGAAGGTATAAATTGCAGCATGTCCAAGAACTCTTCTGTAGTTGACAGTTTTTTTTTTTTCCTAAGGATAAACTTTTAATTTATAGAGCTGAACAGTGAAATGTCAAAGCACAGCTACATTGATGTATCGCAACCACGATCCGCTAGCTTATAAATACCAGTGTGTACACTTTTGCTGATTGTGCAATTAACAGTCATTCTAATGTTACCTTTTTAAGTCTCCTATGAATTGTTTAAATTCCATTTAAGACTAATACATTTACTGTATCTTAAAGATAAAGTGTTTTTCCATATTTTCTTCTTATTTACTTACTATATTCAAGAGTATTTTTTTTGTAAATTTTTAGATAAAAATGAAATTACTTAGAAATATTTTTATTTTTGCAAATGCAGCCATCAAGTAGCAATTGTGAGTTTGGTACTCCAGGGTTTCAGATAGCGGTTTACTGCCTAAAATATTTAAGAGGGGGGAACAATTAGAACCCCCATCAGATAATAATGTCATCTTTGTTCCTGCTGGTGGGAGTCACCCTCCCTATTTAACCTTGTTTTTCTTTACCTTCTCACACATTCAGTACATATCTAGAATGCATGAGTATTGAAAATAATATTATCATTACATTGGTTTGTTTTATGCTGTTTTTTATTAAGCTAAAATGTAAGTGCAATACTTTCTTTCAATACAAACACTGTTGAAACATACTGCACTATGAGCCCTCTCCCTATTCATGTCCTATGTATGTGAGTGTTGGTCACTGGCAGCCAAAGTTGAGGATGTAATAGGATCTTCCTACTTGGGAAGACAATTGCAAGTAGGTGGGTGTCAAAGTTGATGGTGGCACAATTGCCACATCCCAAAATTATACAATACAAAAAGCACAAAAAGTCCCACAGGGATTTTAAGGGCATTGGTCAGCCAAAGAAGAAGGTAAAGTAAAGTAGTAGACAGTATATAAAAATGTAACAATTTTAATTCAAAATTACACATCAAACATCACACATCAAACTAATCGATTAGTTTGATCTCCTACTATAAGACCAACTATATGTTTTAGACCAGCCTTTTTCAACCTGTGTGCCCAGGCACCCTGGGTTGCCTTGACTAAAAAAAGGTTGAGAAACACTGTTCTAGACCACAAGCAATTTTTCCTATGTCTGGAATTGTGTTTATTTTGTTTTAACATTTGGGTGGAGCTATCCCCCACTCTTTTACTTATGTGTAATTTTGAATAAAAATTGTTGAATTTTTATATGCTGTCTACTACTTTACTTTACCTGCTTCTTCGGCTGGCCTATGCTCTAAAAATCCCTGTGGGACTTTTTGTGCTTTTTGTATTCCTACATGTGAAGTGCCCCATCTTTATCCATCCCAAAAACCCTGAGGTTTTGACAGTGAGACAGTGAAAGTGTCGACTTTGCCTTTGATATATGCAAGTGCATTTGATCTCTGTAATTCAAGATCACTTAGATCTGGTAAAATGCCCTTTTTTTTTTACAAAAGGAGCAACTTCTGCACTGGAGCACTTTTATATACAGTTTGTCAAAAGCACAGAGCACTTTATGTACACATGAACTTTTGTGGACTATCAACTCATATGAAATTCATTATTTTTTATATGTAATTCATTATTGTTTCTATTGGTTGTACAATTTGTATGTTTGATTGGCCTTTGGGGGAATGCTTATGTTTTAAAGGGACATTGCGCCGTTTGTGTAATATACTGTAATACTATCAACCTCCCTGGTCCCCATACAGGCTGAAAAAAAGTATTGCTGTGAACTCCCCCAAACACTGCATATGATAAAAAAATTCAGTCAGCTGTCCAACCTGCTGGCATTTACTCTAAAAAACTTATTTTGTAGTGAACCTTATATAAAACATTGTTTTCTACTATTCTATGATTGCCTTGCAAGTTTATGTGCTTAGTACTCATCTCATTTATGTTTCTTGTAACAAGGTTAAGCCTTCCTGTAATCCCAATTCCCTCTAAAGCATGTGTCCTTTGTGCCCCACGCTATATGACATTAGTGTCTCATAAATCCTACATGACATTTACAACAGTGTGAGACAAGAAAAGTGGTGTGTAGCCAGACTGAGAGTTCTGTACTTTATATGCTAAATACATTTCTGTAAAGCCATAACTTCTAATAACTCACACCTAAACCAAACATAATCAATGGATGTCTAACTAAAAACATATACAGTACATAAACATTGTGGGATATAAGCAGGCTGTATAACTTTTTATATAATAGTTTAAGAGTAAAAGTGGATATATTATGCAGAATGACTGCTCGTTTAATTGATTTGGTGAAGTCAGTTTTTTCAAAGCAAGAATTATTTTAACAAAGATAAATTACATATAATAAATCAACCAATTGACAACTTCAACTTCTTCTTGCGCATCTGCTGAGAACACTATGTGCTTCCACTATATGCCTTCCAGTTGAGGAAGGCTGTCAACAAGGTTTAGGATTTTGTCTATGGGAATGTTTGACCATTTTTCCAGGCGCATTTGTGAGGTCAGGCACTGATATTGGAGGAAAAGGCCTGGCTTGCAGTCTCTGCTCTAATTCATCCCAAAGATGTTCTATCTGGTTGAGGTCAGGACTCTTTGCAGGCCAATCAAGTTCCTCCACTCCAAATTCGCTCATCAATGTCTTTATGGGCTTTGCTTTGTGCACTGGTGCGCAGTCATGTTGGAACAGGAAGGGCTGTCCCCAAACTGCTCCCACAAAGTTGGGAGCATTACATTTTACAAAATGTCTTGGTATGCTGACGCCTTAAGAGTTTCCTTTACTGGAAATAAGGGGCCAAGCCTAACCCCTGAAAAACAACCCTACACCATAATTGCCCTTTCACCAAATGATTTGGACTAGTGCACAAAGCAAGGTCCATAAAAACATGGATTAGCGAGTTTAGAGTTGGAGGAACTTGACTGGCATGAACAAGCATGAGTCCTAACCTCAACTGGATAAAACACCTTTGGGATGAGATACAACAGAGACTGCGAGCCAGGCCTTCTCGTTCTACATGCCTGACCTCAGAAATTTGTTTCTTGAAGAATGGTCAAACATCACCATAGACACACTTCTAAACCTTGTAGACAGCCTTCTCAGAAAAGTTGAAGCTGTTATAGCTGCAAAGGGTGGGCCAACTCAATATTGAACAGAGTAAGCCTAGGATACCATTAAAGATCATTAATGGCAGGCGCTGCCAATACTTTTGGTAATATAGTGTATGTGAAGTGGGATAATCCACAGCAAACAACAATTTAGGTTATATAAATGATCTCGGTTAAGATGATGAGATGAAGATTATTCCTTTTTGATTGTTATAGAATGTTGCACTTTTTATATTATTCTTGTTCGGCTCACCAGGATGTGCACCACATAAATGTGACAATCAGTAAATAGTCCTTGAATGTTACAAGTACAACTCGATGTCAAAAGAACTTTACAGCAGAACCAAAATCCTGACTGGAACTTTCCATGTTGCTGAAACTAAGACTGGGAAGTTGTAATATTCTTTTCACATAAAGAACAAAAAGCAGCTGTACCTGCTAGCTAGCTAATCAGCCTAGAATACATGCATGTGGGCTGGTCTTCCCATAGTAGTTGGGCAGTCAACATGCAGCTCCTCTGTTAAAGAAAATGCATACCCTTTAACATTAGAGACAGTGTTTTTTTTTTTAAGGTTGGTCCTCCAAAACAACAGTAGTACATCTGCAAAGATCAAGTGCCCAATGATGATAGACACCAGGCTCTTTGGCACCCCTTCCCTACCAACGAGTAGAGGCTGTCGGGATTTGGGGAAGTTTTTGTGCCACCTACTGTTCTTTATGGGGGTTGAATAGGTTATCAACCTTTCCTGCGCTGTTTAAAAATGTTTTAAAAATGTTTTTGGTCCCTAAACAGTTCACTGGACATGTAAAATGTAAATAAAGGCTGCCATCAGGTGTTGGCCCTCAGGATTACCCCATTAAGGAGTTAGCTGGAATAGAATGACTATGGTGTAGGCACTGTACATAAAAAGCTAGGCAGAAGAGCAGTCAGGTCCTGGGTGAGGTTGTGGGCAGGTGGCAGGCATGAGAGTAGTCAATTCCAGGCAGAGGTTTTGGGCAGGTGGCATCAAGTGAGTATTAGGTTCATTCTGCATCTACAACATTCAAGACGCATAATAGCTCTTCTGCACAAAGAATATCTGGCAATAGCAAAGTACTAGCCACTTCAGGTTGGAGTTTAAAAACCGTTGGTCAGAGAACATTCCCAGCGTTGTTTCATGGACCTCTGGAAGTCCTGGAAAATATTCTGTGAGTACCATTAGAACACCTGGCAAGGTTTCTGAACCTCTTGGCATGGATTCTGAGTGTGGAGTTCCAGAAGTCCTGAAACAGATTAGATGAGAACCATTAGACATACTGGCAGAGGTTCTGTAAGTCCTGGCAGCAATTCTAAATGTAGGAGCTCTGGAAGTGCCAGCAAGGATCCTGCAAGTACCATAACAAAGGGAAAGCACATTGTCTATTTTAGACTAACACTAAATATGGGTTGTGATGGTGCCTTTGGGATTTGTCTAGCAGGTAGCATGGGTGAGAACACACCAAGAAGGTATTGCAGAATAACGCAGTAATAAACCCAAAAACTATTTATTAAATTGCAGCTTGTCAAGTTTAAGAAATGGTAGCTGCATTCATTTTTTTTCCTGATTTTTTCTGGTTGTTTTTTCCTTTATTTTCTTCTGGTGATCCAAATGGTAAATCGGGTATTTTTCAACTTACTGTAACAAACTAAGTAGCAGTTAGAGGGTCGAGGCAAACCATTTAACACTTACATAGTTATATAGTTAAAAATAGTTACATAGTTACATAGTTTGTGAGGTTGAAAAAAGACATCAGTCAATCCAGTTCAACCTATGATGTGTGTGTGTTTGCTGTTAACTGTACATTGTATACCCCTGTATGTTGTGGTCTTTAAGGTGCCCATCTAGTAGTTTTTTGAAACTATCGATGCTCCCTGCTGATATGACTGCTTGTGGAAGAGAATTCCACATCCTTACTGCTCTGACAGTAAAGAACCCCTTACGCACTTTAAGGTTAAACCGTTTTTCCTCTAGTTTTAGTGAGTGGCCACGTGTCTTATTGTATTCCCTTCCTCTAAAAAGTTTGTTCCTTATGCTAGGGTCGCCAGTACAGTATTTGTACATTGATATCATATCCCCCCTTAATCGTCTCTTCTCCAGAGATAAGTTCAATGCTTGTAGTCTTTCCTCATAGCTGAGGTCCTCCATTCCTCTAATTATTTTTGTTGCCCTTCTCTGGACTCTCTCCAGTTCCAGCACATCCTTCCTGAGGACTAAGGATGATCGAACTATTGAAAAGTCCGGTTCGGCCAGAACATCCGAACTTCCCGAAAGTTCGGCCCGGATTTCAGAACCCCATTGAAATCAATGGGACCCGAACTTCGGTAATCAAAAAACACAATTTTTAAGCCCTAAAACCCAATAAACGCCCCTAAAAAGTGCCCAGGGTTCTGGGTCATGCCCCATTAACTATTAATCACACAAAAAAAGTTCTTAAAAATTGTCATTTTTGATAAAAAAGCCAATTATTGAAAAAAAAAAAAGAGATTTTTTTTTATTTTGACTTTGGATTTAGTATCTGGGGGGTCTAAAAGGTGTGCATGTGAAGTTTCAGCTCTGTAGCATGTCCAGAACCATGAAAAAAAAAAGATAAATTTTCAGTAGAACAGGGATGTGGGTCGGGACCCTCCTTTAACTTTAACACCTATATGATCTTTTTTTCTGGTTCTGGACATGCTACAGAGCTGAAACTTCACAGGTACACCTTTTAGACCCCCCAGACACAAAATCACACAAAAAAAGTTCTTAAAAATTGTCATTTTTGATAAAAAAGCCAATTATTGAAAAAATAAAAAAAAATAAAAAAGAGATTTTTTGATTTTTACTTTGGATTTCAGATCTGGGGGGTCTAAAAGGTGTACATGTGAAGTTTCAGCTCTGTAGCATGTCCAGAACCAGAAAAAAAAAGATCGTTTGTATTAGAACACTTTCTTTCAAGACAGGTAGTTAGCTTCTCTCCCGGTTTAATAGCAGGCATTTTTTGGGGTTCTTTGCAGTCAGGAAAAACATCTGAATTTGTGTATAGTGGTACTGTGCACAAGTTCTGATGTTTTGCCTGCCTCCAAAAACCCCCAAAAAATGGCAGCAAAAACACACCAGGGCATTTTTTTTTTGGACGCTAGCGTTTTTTTGGACATTTTTTTGGGTTCTTTGCAGTCAGGAAAAACATCTGAACTTGTGTATAGTGGTACTGTGCACAAGTTCAGATGTTTTGCCTGTCCCCAAAAAACCCCAAAAAATGGCAGCAAAAACACACCTGGGCATTTTTTTTTTGACGCTAGCGTTTTTTTGGCATTTTTTTGGGTTCTTTTGAGGCAGGCAAAACATCTGAACATGTGTATAGGGGGTATATATAGACATATATGTCTGAATATATACCCCTAGACATATATAGGTGTGATAGTAGCAGAAATATATTCCTGTAAATGATTTCATTAGCGCAAGCATTTATTTCTGCTACTATCACACCTATATATGTCTAGGGGTATATATTCAGACATATATGTCTATATATACCCCCTATACACATGTTCAGATGCCATGTCTGACATCAAATATGTCAGACAAAAAAGCACTGGCAGTGGCAGCCCCTGCAGCATAAAAAATGCTTGGCTGGTGAGAAGCCATATTCCAGTTACGAAGCTATTCAGAGAAATGATCATTTCTCTATAGTGGTCACCCTGCTATGGAAGGGTTTTGTCACCCTGCCATAGCAGTCACTGCCAGTTAACCCTACACTACACTACGGTCCCCTTACACTTAACACTTTCCCTACAGAAACTCAATTTTTGAAGCTAACTTAAGTGTAAAGGAGCACTCTAACTACACTAGATATCCCTTTCCTCACACTAAAAATAGCTAAATGACACTTTTAAAGTAAAATTAACAGAACTGCTTCCACTCTCTTCCATGTCCAGTATAACAATGCTAGGAATATTGCGGGGGCGATCTTATATACTGGGGGGCGTATTCACTAATGATTGGTCTAGGGACCCCCTAGTCACTCCAATCACATTCCTAGCATTCTCCTGCCCCCTCAATTGGCTTTTGCTAATGGTTCTGGTCCAATCACGAGCTTTAAAAGCCCATTTCCTGAAGCATTGCATTTTGGGCGGTTCTGGTTGCCGAATTCCGAACTTTTTGGGCAAAAAGTTCTAAATTCGGCTGAACCTCGAACACCCAATGTTCGGGTTGAACCGATGGTGGACCCGAACCGTTCGATCATCCCTACTGAGGACCGGTGTCCAGAACTGCACAGCATACTCCAGATGTGGCCGGACCAGAGTCTTGTAGAGTGGGAGAATAATCTCTTTATTTCTGGAGTGAATCCCCTTTTTAATACATGCCAGTATTCTGCCACTGCCAAGCCTGTTGTCCACCAGTACCCCCAGGTCCTTTTCCATCCTAGACTCACCCAAAGGTTTCCCCCCTAGTGAGTAGCTTGCTTTCGTGTTTATGACGCCCAAGTGCATTACTTTACATTTTTCCACATTAAACCTCATCTGCCATGTAGTTGCCCACCCCATTATTTTGTTCAGGTCCGCTTGTAAGGTTTCCACATCCTGCATAGAAGATATTGGCATGCTGAGTTTAGTATCATCCACTGACTGGAGTGCTTAAAATGATTGAATATTCATTTAAGTAAAACATTTATTCCTAAAGGAAAACACTGTTTAACGTAACTGCTAATAAAGTGATAGTTCAAGTTCAGCTTCAATGTATTCGTCAAGTTCATCTGAATCTGCTAATCTAACACTACCCTCTCCCCAGACTGACAATGCTTTTTTACTCCATTCAACATTCAGACATCCTAAGACAGGAAGTGTGTTACTGCATGGATCACCAGGGGAAATAAAGGACATCAAGCCTAAAAATTTGATTAATACAGCCCCAACATCTACGGATTTGTAGATTATGTTTTTGGTTTAAAATAATTTAGGTTATTTACTGCTTTATTAAAGTATTTAAATTGATAGCATAGGAACTTCAGAGATTTCCACACAATAGTTTCCATTTATTGACATAAGTCAATAGGTCTCAATACTTTGGCTCCTCAAACTTATAGATAAAAATTAAACACCCTCGTCTTTTTGTTTTTAATAAGGTGATGATACACTATAATAACAAAAGTATTGGTAAAGTATTCACATGCACATGAACTTTAATGGCATCCCAGTCTTAGTTCGTAGGGTTTAATATGGTTTGGCCCACTCTTTGCAGCTATACCAGCTTCAACTCTTCTGGGAAGGCTGTCCACAAGGTTTAGGAGTGTGTCTATGGGAATGTTTGACCATTCTTCCAGAAGTGCATTTGTGAGGTCAGGACTCTGTGCAGGCCAGTCAAGTTCCTCCACCCCAATCTCACTCATCCATGTTTTCATGGACCTTGCTTTGTGCGCTGGTGCGCAGTCATGTTGGAACAGGAAGGGGCCATCTACAAACTGTTCCCACAAAGTTGGGAACATGAAATTGTCCAAAATGTCTTGGTATGCTGATGCCTTAAGTGTTCCCTTCACTGGAACTAAGGGGCCAAGCTCAACCCCGGAAAAACAACCCCACACCATAATCCCCCTCCACCAAATGATTTGGACCAGTGCACAAAACAAGGTCCATAAAGACATGGATGAGCGAGTTTGGGGTGGAGGACCTTGACTGGCCTGCACAGAGTCCTGACCTCAACCTGATAGAACACCTTTGGGATGAATTAGATTGGAGACTGCGAGCCAGGCCTTCGCTCCAACATCAGTGCCTAACCTCAAAAATGCGCATCTGGAAGAATGGTCAAACATTCTCATAGAAACACTCCTAAGTCTTGTGGACAGCTTTCCTAGAAGAGTTGAAGCTGTTATAGCTGCAAAGGATGGACCAACTCAATACTGAACCCTATGGACTAAGACTGGGATGCCATTAAAGTTGATATGCGTGTAAAGGCAGGCGTCCCTATACTTTTGGTAATATAGTGTAGATGAAAACTTTAAAAAATCCAGCATGCCGATTGAGATCCCTCTCCACATCTCTGCAGGCAGCACTGAGTACTTAAAAACATATATATGACCCAACATAATAGGGCAGTTAGTTCTGCAGCTGGTAATAAATACATTTGAGTTGTTTTTAGACTAATGCTATTGACTTTTGGGTTTGATCCTATATACAACTAAGACTATCGAAGTCTATCCCTTCGTGAGGGGGATAACATTACTATACATCCTCATGTCCCTTAAATGTATTCCGAAAAGTCTAAATACGTCTCTTTTTCAACTTACTATGTATCTCTCATATAGTTCCCTGTTTCAGCCGCCTCAATTTTTCTTCTTGTTTTGATATGGATATTGTGATACTCTTTGTTACATTAATGTCTTATAACTAGGGTTGAGCGAACACCTAGATGTCCGTGTTCGACGGGTTCGGCCGAACTTTAAAAAAAAGTCCGGGTCCGTGTCCCGGACTTTTACCGAACTTTTCCCGGACACCGAACCCCATTGAAGTCAATGGGGACCCGAACTTTAAGGCACTAAAATGGCTCTAAAACACCAAAGGAAAGGGCTAGAGTGCTGCAAATGGCAGCAAAACGTAATTAAGAGCATGGCAAGTGCTCTGCAAACAAATGTGGATAGGGAAATAACTTAAAACAACAAAAAAAAACAGAAAAATAAAACAATGTTCTTCTTCATCTCTGAAGGACGAGGCCCATATGGAGTAGGAGGGAGGTTGAGGTGGTGGTGGATGTGGCGGTGACTAGACATATGCCGGTTTTCGGTAATTCGATATATCGCGGTATTGCATAGCCACGGTATTGTTATTGTGGCATTTTTAAAATACCGAGTTTCTCTGTCAAGTCTGCCTGACTTGTGAATTGATACATTTCAGTGAGCTGGATGACTCATTCACTCACTCAGCTAACACCTTTCAGCATTAAGTCTCCTAACTATAAACAAAAATGATTACATTTGTATCTTTTCCTTCCCTCTGCCAGGGAGAAAGGAAGTTTAACCTCTTAAAGACTGGATCTTTTTCTGACACTTGCTGCTTGCAAGTTAAAATCAGTTTTTTTTTTTGCTAGAAAAGTACTTAGAACCCCCAAACATTTTATATATTTTTTTAGCAGAGACCCTACAGAATAAAATGGCGATTGTTGTAATATTTTATGTCACACTGTATTTGCGCAGCAGTCTTTCAAACGCAATGATTAGACTTTAATGAATAAAAAAAAAAAAAAAAACGTAACAGTAAAGTTATCCCAATTTTTTTTTTTTTTTGTTACACAGAGAATCGTGAGAGAATCGTGATCTTTATTCCAAGCTAAAAAATCGTGATTCTCATTTTGGCCAGAATCGTGCAGCTCTAATAAATATATATATACACACACACACGCCTAGCAGCCCACATTACATTATTATATAGCCATCAAGCAGTGTCTGGCCTACCTGGTGATGACTGGTCCTGGCGCTCTGATCCGATGGCCTGGTCTTTAAAGGGGCAAATCCTTGCGATCCAGAAGTGGTTAAACCTGCAGGAGGACCGGTGTTTTTATCTATTAATGACTTTACTATTGCTTTAGGCCTGGTTCACATGTATGCGGGTTGGTGGTTCACATGTATGCGGGTTGGCGGTTCACATGTATGCGGGTTGGCGGCCCACATTTGCACAGGCATAGCAGCCCATTGATTTGAACGGGCTGCTATGCCCTCATTTTCCGCAGAAAAAAGGTGCATGCAGCATTTTTTTTAAATTCAGTGGCCTTGAAATCCTTCCTGCTTTTGCACCATGCGACTAACCTGCAGTTCCTGCTCTGGCAAGCTTTCTGCATTTTTTGTATACGTGGGCACGGCATTTAAAAATAAACAGTTTGCGTGTGCAGCAACGGCAGGTAAGTCGCATGGTGCAAAAGAAGGATGGATTTCATGGCCACTGCATTTTTTTAAATTCTGCATGCACCTTTTTTCAGCTGAAAACGCAGGCATAGCAGCTCAAGCCCATTCACATCAATGGGCTGCTATGCCTGTGCAAATGTGGGCCCCCAACCCGCATACATGTGAACCAGGCCTAAAGCAATAGTAAAGTCATTAATAGATAAAAACACCGGTCCTCCTGCAGGTTTAACCAATTAATGACTTTACTATTGCTTTAGGCCTGGTTCACATGTATGCGGGTTGGGGGCCCACATTTGCACAGGCATAGCAGCCCATTGATGTGAATGGGCTTGAGCTGCTATGCCTGCGTTTTCAGCTGAAAAAAGGTGCATGCAGAATTTAAAAAAATGCAGTGGCCATGAAATCCATCCTTCTTTTGCACCATGCGACTTACCTGCCGTTGCTGCACACGCAAACTGTTTATTTTTAAATGCCGTGCCCACGTATACAAAAAATGCAGAAAGCTTGCCAGAGCAGGAACTGCAGGTTAGTCGCATGGTGCAAAAGCAGGATGGATTTCAAGGCCACTGAATTTTAAAAAAATGCTGCATGCACCTTTTTTCTGCGGAAAATGAGGGCATAGCAGCCCATTCAAATCAATGGGCTGCTATGCCTGTGCAAATGTGAACCACCAACCCGCATACATGTGAACCAGGCCTAAAGCAATAGTAAAGTAATTTATAAACAACACCTCCTTCAGGTTTAACCACTTCTTGACCACAAGGATTTGCCCTCTTAATGACCAGGCCATCGGATCGGAGCCGAGCGCCAGAACCAGTTATCACCAGTTAGGCCAGACACTGCTTGATGACCTATTTTAGGCCTGGTTCACAGAGTCTGTACTGACTGACTATATAATAATGTGCATAAGTGAACCAAAGCCCCTAAATTCAGCAATGAAATTGAAGTGAGGTGGAAATTTAATAATTTAAATTTAATAATAGAATACCGTGATAATACCGTATACCGTGGCAAAACCTTAATCAATTAATCGCAGCATGAAAATCTGATACCGTCACAAGCCTAGCGGTGACATAGGCGTGCGCACAGGGTGTGCTGGGTGTGCCTGGGCACACCCTAATCACCTAGGGCACATAGCATTGCCAGTGAGGAGATGGGAAAGATCTCCCTGGGACCTGCTCTGCTCTATTTCTCCTTGCCTACAGGTACATGGCCCCGATACATTACTCTCCCTGCTGGCAAACACATGCATGTGTATTTCAACTTTGGGGTGCACACCTTAATGCAATAGGCTGCGCACACCTATGGGCGGTGTAGGTGGAAGCGGCGGTGGAGGAGGACCAGGGCCGGATTAACAGCATCATGGGCTTGGTGCTGAGGATTTTGAAGGGCCTTAAGGGCCGTGCCTTGCCATGCACCCAGAGGAGGAAGGGTGCAGCCATGCATGCCTAATTCAACATGGGATGCTGTCTCTGAAGCCCATAAACACATCCATGCATCGCCAACTGTCCCTCCTTGTCCGGCCTTCACGCTGAGGGTGCTGCCTGGGGAAGCGAGCATAGAAGCCAGACTTCTGTGTTTACAAGTGACAGAAGAGCGGTAACAGTGAATATGGCCAACCCGGGGCCTATATAAAAGGTAGGGGCCTGGAGCTGCAGCTCCAATAGCCCCTACATTAATCTGGCCCTGAGGAGGAGGACGAGGTAGCCAACACTGCTTCTTTTCAAAAATTTTAAATGAGGGTACACCCCAAAAGAGTGAGAAAGAGCAAAAATGGAACAATGGGTGGGTAAGGTCGGTATCCATTGCTATTCTGCATAAGGTACGGAAAAGTCCCGTGGGATCCATGCCTGGTTCATTTTAATGAACGTGAGCTTGTCCACATTGTCTCTGGACAGGCGGCTGCGCTTGTCTGTTATAACGCCCCCAGCCGTGCTAAATACCCGTTCAGATAATACACTGGCTGCAGGGCACGCCAGCACCTCCAAGGCGTAAAGGGCAAGCTCAAGCCATGTGCCCAATTTGGAGACCCAGAAGTTGAAGGGGGCAGACCCGTCATTCACTACATGTAGGCGTGTGCACACATACTGCTCCACCATGTTGGTAAAATGCTGCCTCCTGCTAAGACGTTCCATCTGAGCTGCTGGTGCTGCTGTTTGTTGTGGCGTGCTGACAAAGCTTTTCCACATTTCGGCCATGCTAACCCTGCCTTCTGAGGTGCTGGCGGTGCCCTGGTTGCGTTGGCGACCTCCTCCTCCTCCTCCTCTGCCTTGTGCTTCCACTGTGGCCCCGCTGTCAGATGGGAATGCCAGCAGCATGGCGTCTACCAGCGTGCGCTTGTACTCGCGCATCTTGCGATCGCGCTCCAGTGAGTGAATTAAGGACGGTACGTTGTCCTTGTAACGGGGATCCAGCAGCGTGGCCACCCAGTAATCAGCACAAGTTAGAATGTGGGCAACTCGGCGGTCGTTGTGGAGACACTGCAGCATGTAATCGCTCATGTGTGCCAGGCTGCCCAGAGGCAACGAAAGGCTGTCCTCTGTGGGAGGTGTATCGTCCGTGTCCTCTGTATCCCCCCAGCCACGCACCAGTGATGGCCATGAGCTGGCCTGGGTGCCACCCTGCTGTGAACATGGTTCCATCTCCTCCTCCAGCTCCTCCTCCTCCTCATCCTCCTCATCCTCCAGAACTGTGCCCCTGCTGGACAATTGCGTCCCTGGCGTTTGCGTGTGCAGGAACCCACCCTCGGAGCCCCTTGCGAATGACTGCCCTGAAAGCCTTGGAAATGTTACCTCTTCATCCTCCTCCTCCTCCTCATCCTGTGCCACATCCTCTTCCATCATCGCCCGAATTGTTTTTTCAAGGAGGCATGGAAGTGGGATAGTTAAGCTGAGAACGGCGTCATAGCCACTGGCCATGTTGGTGGAGTACTCAAAACAGCGCAACAAGGCACACAGGTCTCGCATGGAGGCCCAGTTAAATTAAATAGCGGAATAGAAAATATGATCCAAAAAAAGTGTATGTATATCACACGTACACAACCACACTGGGCCCCAATTACTATTGTTTGTACCCCTAAAAGGCTAGATGAGGAGTAGGGGGAGTATGGAACAGGCAGCACCCTCAAACCTTCAGAAGTATGAGATGAACCCCAACAACTTGGAAAGGTGGATCTCTCTCACACGTACCGACACAGACTATCCCGCAATTCAATTGATCCTCAAAGGTTTTTATTGAATAGCGGAATAGGAAATATGATCAAAAAAAGTGTATGTATCTCGCACGTACACAACCACACTAGGCCCCAATTACTATTGTTTGTACCCCTAAAAGGCTAGATGAGGAGTAGGGGGGGTATGGAACAGGCAGCACCCTCAAACCTTCAGAAGTATGAGATGAACCCCAACAACTTGGAAAGGTGGATCTCTCTCACACGTACCGACACAGACTATCCCCCAATTTAACTGATCCCCAAAGGTTTTTGATTAAATAGCGGAATAGAAAATATGATCCAAAAAAAGTGTATGTATATCACACGTACACAACCACACTAGGCCCCAATTACTATTGTTTGTACCCCTAAAAGGCTAGGAGTAGGGGGAGTATGGAACAGGCAGCACCCTCAAACCTTCAGAAGTATGAGATGAACCCCAACAACTTGGAAAGGTGGATCTCTCTCACACGTACCGACACAGACTATCCCCCAATTTAACTGATCCCCAAAGGTTTTTGATTAAATAGCGGAATAGAAAATATGATCCCAAAAAAGTGTATGTATATCACACGTACACAACCACACTGGGCCCCAATTACTATTGTTTGTACCCCTAAAAGGCTAGATGAGGAGTAGGGGGAGTATGGAACAGGCAGCACCCTCAAACCTTCAGAAGTATGAGATGAACCCCAACAACTTGGAAAGGTGGATCTCTCTCACACGTACCAACACAGACTATCCCCCAATTTAACTGATCCCCAAAGGTTTTTGATTAAATAGCGGAATAGAAAATATGATCCAAAAAAAGTGTATGTATATCACACGTACACAACCACACTAGGCCCCAATTACTATTGTTTGTACCCCTAAAAGGCTAGATGAGGAGTAGGGGGAGTATGGAACAGGCAGCACCCTCAAACCTTCAGAAGTATGAGATGAACCCCAACAACTTGGAAAGGTGGATCTCTCTCACACGTATCGACACAGACTATCCCGCAATTCAATTGATCCTCAAAGGTTTTTATTGAATAGCGGAATAGGAAATATGATCAAAAAAAGTGTATGTATCTCGCACGTACACAACCACACTAGGCCCCAATTACTATTGTTTGTACCCCTAAAAGGCTAGATGAGGAGTAGGGGGGGTATGGAACAGGCAGCACCCTCAAACCTTCAGAAGTATGAGATGAACCCCAACAACTTGGAAAGGTGGATCTCTCTCACACGTACCGACACAGACTATCCCCCAATTTAACTGATCCCCAAAGGTTTTTGATTAAATAGCGGAATAGAAAATATGATCCCAAAAAAGTGTATGTATATCACACGTACACAACCACACTGGGCCCCAATTACTATTGTTTGTACCCCTAAAAGGCTAGATGAGGAGTAGGGGGAGTATGGAACAGGCAGCACCCTCAAACCTTCAGAAGTATGAGATGAACCCCAACAACTTGGAAAGGTGGATCTCTCTCACACGTACCAACACAGACTATCCCCCAATTTAACTGATCCCCAAAGGTTTTTGATTAAATAGCGGAATAGAAAATATGATCCAAAAAAAGTGTATGTATATCACACGTACACAACCACACTAGGCCCCAATTACTATTGTTTGTACCCCTAAAAGGCTAGATGAGGAGTAGGGGGAGTATGGAACAGGCAGCACCCTCAAACCTTCAGAAGTATGAGATGAACCCCAACAACTTGGAAAGGTGGATCTCCCTCACACGTACCGACACAGACTATCCCGCAATTCAATTGATCCTCAAAGGTTTTTATTGAATAGCGGAATAGGAAATATGATCAAAAAAAGTGTATGTATCTCGCACGTACACAACCACACTAGGCCCCAATTACTATTGTTTGTACCCCTAAAAGGCTAGATGAGGAGTAGGGGGGGTATGGAACAGGCAGCACCCTCAAACCTTCAGAAGTATGAGATGAACCCCAACAACTTGGAAAGGTGGATCTCTCTCACACGTACCGACACAGACTATCCCCCAATTTAACTGATCCCCAAAGGTTTTTGATTAAATAGCGGAATAGAAAATATGATCCCAAAAAAGTGTATGTATATCAGACGTACACAACCACACTGGGCCCCAATTACTATTGTTTGTACCCCTAAAAGGCTAGATGAGGAGTAGGGGGAGTATGGAACAGGCAGCACCCTCAAACCTTCAGAAGTATGAGATGAACCCCAACAACTTGGAAAGGTGGATCTCTCTCACACGTACCAACACAGACTATCCCCCAATTTAACTGATCCCCAAAGGTTTTTGATTAAATAGCGGAATAGAAAATATGATCCAAAAAAAGTGTATGTATATCACACGTACACAACCACACTAGGCCCCAATTACTATTGTTTGTACCCCTAAAAGGCTAGATGAGGAGTAGGGGGAGTATGGAACAGGCAGCACCCTCAAACCTTCAGAAGTATGAGATGAACCCCAACAACTTGGAAAGGTGGATCTCTCTCACACGTACCAACACAGACTATCCCCCAATTTAACTGATCCCCAAAGGTTTTTGATTAAATAGCGGAATAGAAAATATGATCCAAAAAAAGTGTATGTATATCACACGTACACAACCACACTAGGCCCCAATTACTATTGTTTGTACCCCTAAAAGGCTAGGAGTAGGGGGAGTATGGAACAGGCAGCACCCTCAAACCTTCAGAAGTATGAGATGAACCCCAACAACTTGGAAAGGTGGATCTCTCTCACACGTACCAACACAGACTATCCCCCAATTTAACTGATCCCCAAAGGTTTTTGATTAAATAGCGGAATAGAAAATATGATCCCAAAAAAGTGTATGTATATCACACGTACACAACCACACTAGGCCCCAATTACTATTGTTTGTACCCCTAAAAGGCTAGGAGTAGGGGGAGTATGGAACAGGCAGCACCCTCAAACCTTCAGAAGTATGAGATGAACCCCAACAACTTGGAAAGGTGGATCTCTCTCACACGTACCAACACAGACTATCCCCCAATTTAACTGATCCCCAAAGGTTTTTGATTAAATAGCGGAATAGAAAATATGATCCCAAAAAAGTGTATGTATATCACACGTACACAACCACACTAGGCCCCAATTACTATTGTTTGTACCCCTAAAAGGCTAGGAGTAGGGGGAGTATGGAACAGGCAGCACCCTCAAACCTTCAGAAGTATGAGATGAACCCCAACAACTTGGAAAGGTGGATCTCTCTCACACGTACCAACACAGACTATCCCCCAATTTAACTGATCCCCAAAGGTTTTTGATTAAATAGCGGAATAGAAAATATGATCCCAAAAAAGTGTATGTATATCACACGTACACAACCACACTAGGCCCCAATTACTATTGTTTGTACCCCTAAAAGGCTAGGAGTAGGGGGAGTATGGAACAGGCAGCACCCTCAAACCTTCAGAAGTATGAGATGAACCCCAACAACTTGGAAAGGTGGATCTCTCTCACACGTACCAACACAGACTATCCCCCAATTTAACTGATCCCCAAAGGTTTTTGATTAAATAGCGGAATAGAAAATATGATCCCAAAAAAGTGTATGTATATCACACGTACACAACCACACTAGGCCCCAATTACTATTGTTTGTACCCCTAAAAGGCTAGGAGTAGGGGGAGTATGGAACAGGCAGCACCCTCAAACCTTCAGAAGTATGAGATGAACCCCAACAACTTGGAAAGGTGGATCTCTCTCACACGTACCAACACAGACTATCCCCCAATTTAACTGATCCCCAAAGGTTTTTGATTAAATAGCGGAATAGAAAATATGATCCCAAAAAAGTGTATGTATATCACACGTACACAACCACACTAGGCCCCAATTACTATTGTTTGTACCCCTAAAAGGCTAGGAGTAGGGGGAGTATGGAACAGGCAGCACCCTCAAACCTTCAGAAGTATGAGATGAACCCCAACAACTTGGAAAGGTGGATCTCTCTCACACGTACCAACACAGACTATCCCCCAATTTAACTGATCCCCAAAGGTTTTTGATTAAATAGCGGAATAGAAAATATGATCCCAAAAAAGTGTATGTATATCACACGTACACAACCACACTAGGCCCCAATTACTATTGTTTGTACCCCTAAAAGGCTAGGAGTAGGGGGAGTATGGAACAGGCAGCACCCTCAAACCTTCAGAAGTATGAGATGAACCCCAACAACTTGGAAAGGTGGATCTCTCTCACACGTACCAACACAGACTATCCCCCAATTTAACTGATCCCCAAAGGTTTTTGATTAAATAGCGGAATAGAAAATATGATCCCAAAAAAGTGTATGTATATCACACGTACACAACCACACTAGGCCCCAATTACTATTGTTTGTACCCCTAAAAGGCTAGGAGTAGGGGGAGTATGGAACAGGCAGCACCCTCAAACCTTCAGAAGTATGAGATGAACCCCAACAACTTGGAAAGGTGGATCTCTCTCACACGTACCAACACAGACTATCCCCCAATTTAACTGATCCCCAAAGGTTTTTGATTAAATAGCGGAATAGAAAATATGATCCCAAAAAAGTGTATGTATATCACACGTACACAACCACACTAGGCCCCAATTACTATTGTTTGTACCCCTAAAAGGCTAGATGAGGAGTAGGGGGAGTATGGAACAGGCAGCACCCTCAAACCTTCAGAAGTATGAGATTGTGTTCACTGTACCCCACAAAGATTGAGTTCACTGCACCCCACAATGATTGTGTTCACTGCACCCCACAAAGATTGTGTTCACTGCACCTCACAAAGATTGTGTTCACTGTACCCCCCAAAGATTGTGTTCACTGCACCCCACAAAGATTCTGTTCACTGTACCCCACAAAGATTGTGTTCACTGCACCCCAAAAAGATTGTGTTCACTGCACCCCAAAAAGGATGTTGTTCACTGCACCCCAAAAAGGATGTTGTTCACTCCACCCCAAAAAGATTGTGTTCACTGCACCCCACAAAGATTGTGTTCACTGCACCCCAAAAAGATTGTGTTCACTGCACCCCAAAAATGATTTTGTTCACTGCACCCCAAAAAGGATTTTGTTCACTGCACCCCAAAAAGGATGTTGTTCACTCCACCCCAAAAAGATTGTGTTCACTGCACCCCAAAAAGATTGTGTTCACTGCACCCCACAAAGGATTTTGTTCACTGCACCCCAAAAAGATTGTGTTCACTGCACCCCAAAAAGGATGTTGTTCACTGCACCCCAAAAAGGATTTTGTTCACTGCACCCCAAAAAGATTGTGTTCACTGCACCCCACAAAGGATTTTGTTCACTGCACCCCACAAAGATTGTGTTCACTGCACACCAAAAAGGATTGTGTTCACTGCACCCCAAAAAGATTTTGTTCACTGCACCCCAAAAAGATTGTGTTCACTGCAGCCCAAAAAGATTGTGTTCACTGCAGCCCAAAAAGATTGTGTTCACTGCAGCCCAAAAAGATTGTGTTCACTGCAGCCCAAAAAGATTGTGTTCACTGCAGCCCAAAAAGATTGTGTTCACTGCAGCTCACACACAGAAAAATGGATGTGGATCACTGACACCTGCCTATCTCCAATCCCACACCACACAGCAATATCGATTGTAGTTTGTAGAACACAGTTTCCCTAAAATTCAGCAGACTCTGTCCCTAACAGGATTGAGAAGAGATCGTAGATCAGGATTGAGTGCAGACCCCACCCCCCACACAGCAATATCGATTGTAGTTTGTAGAAGACACTGACCCTATAATTCAGCAGACTCTATCCCTAAAATGCCTACAACTCGCCCTGCCTAAACACTCCGACCTGTCCCTCAATTCTATCCGGACACAAATGGTTTTTTCCTGCCTATCTTTCCCTAATCAGCAGCCAGCACGTTGATGTGTGCTCTGTCCCTGAATCTAAGCAGCATAATGACGCCGCTGCGGCTGCCTCGAACTTATAAAGACTTGGTCACATGCTTCAGACGGCCAATCACAGCTACTGAGACATTTGCAGGCATGGCTGGGATGGCTTAAGGCACACCAGTTAAACGATTGTTGATTGGCTGTTGAAAGCCCGCCATGAAAAGAGCGCCAAAGCATGCAAAACCCGGAAATAAAACGACCGAACACGGATTTTTACCCGAACATACAGTAAAGTGTCCGTGTCCGTGTTCGGGTACAAAAAATCCAATTATTCGGTACGAACACGAATAATACAGTCCGTGTTCGCTCAACACTACTTATAACTTGTTCTTGTTCATTTCTTAAATAAAAAATTATTGCAAGTAAAAAATATATAAGGTGCAAACCTCTGCAACATTTGCATTCCTAGAGGTTTCAATATCTGTGCATAAAAATTATCTACGCCAATTGTTAAAAACAAATCCCAAAGAATCAGAAATGCTAGGAACTCATATAACTTCCTTATTTCATCAATCTAGGGAGAAGTCATTTCTCATATAGCAACATACTAATTCCCTACATTGTTGGGTTTGCTTTGGTTACTAATTTTTATGTCCAGATCTTGAAAGGTATAACATATTTTGACTACGACATATTTATAAATTATTACTAAATCATCATTAAGGGCCGGTTCACACTATTGCGAGTGCGGCGATCGCATGTAATTCGGAGCGCACTGCTCCTTCATTACATGCGATCGGATGTGCGGATGCGAATTCAGACATACACTTTGTATGGCTGAAATTCGCACTGCACCCGCACAAAAGACGCACAGGACCCTTTTTTCAAGCCGCATCAGGATCGGATCGCACAGTGGTTCACACTTGTGCGATCCAATCCTGTGCGAACTGTCAAATCGCACTGCGATATGCGATCAAACTGGGGGTGTCGTTAACATTTAATTGACACCCCCTGTGTATCCCATATGGCAGTGTGAACTGCCAGATGTGCATTTGCGATGCGGGAACAGGCTGCGAATTTGCAGCCTTCGGGCATTGCACAAGTGTGAACCGGGACTGAAATGCATATTGATTTTTAACCACTTGCTGACCACCGCCCGACTATATAAGGCGGCGGTCAGCCCCTCCCAGGCAAAGTGACCGGTACGTCACTAGCCTGGGAGCCAATAGGGGGCGAGCGCACGCCGCCGGAGGCGCACTCCCGCCCCCGCTCGTTCCCTAAGAAACCCGCGTATGTGACCGGTGGACCCGATGTCCGCCGGTCACTCGCAATCGTCAGGTGGAGAGGGAGAAAGGCAGGCGGCTAATGTAATCAAAGCCGCCTGTCATTCTCCCCTGTGTAAAAGCACAGATCATATGGTCCTGCTATGTAGGACCGTTGATCTGTGCTGTTACACACACAGCCACATCCAATCACAGTTAGAAGCACGCCCCTAGGGACACACTTAACCCCTCCCTCTCCAATAAAGTTAACCCCTTCCCTCCCAGTGTCATTTTTACAGTAACAGTGCATATGTATAGCACTGATTACTGTAGTAATGTCACTGGTACCCCCAAAAGTGTCAAAAATGTCAGTCAAGGGTCCAATCTGTCCGCCGCAATGTCGCAGTCCCGCAAAAAAAATCGCAGATCGCCACCATTACTCGTTAACCACTTAACGACCAGCCACGTAGATCTACGTCGGCTGACTTTGAGTGGTTATACCGGGATGATGCCTCTAGCTAGAGGCATCATCCCGGTACCGTTGTTTGAAGCCGACGGTCGGCTTTCCGTCGGTAACGATCGATGCGGCTCAGGAGCCGCTCGATCATTACCCGGGGGGGCGGGAGGGGACGTCCCCCCCCTCCCGCCGCCTTCCGCGGCTTTGCTCGGGGCTCTCGTCCCACCGGGAGCCCCGAGCACCCAGCTGGCGCGTCCGCCGGCTGGATGGAGTCCCGATGAATGCCGGAAACGGCATAGATCGGGTCTCCGATGACGTAACCCGGAGGCGGCGTCCATGACGTCACATCCGGGTTACTGTGCTGCAAAAGGCGGCAGATTTGAAAAACGGCTGTATGCAAAAATGCCGTTTTCGGCGTTTTGCATACAGGGAAGTGTAGTGGAGGGGTCTAGGGTCTTTTAGACCCTCGATCCCTCCATAAAGTGTACCTGTCACACATATTGGTGTCACAAGGGATGTTTACATTGCTTGTGACAGCAATAAAAGTGATCAGATTTTTTTTTTTTTAAAAACTGTAATAAAGTTAAAAAAAATAAAAAATAAATAGGAAAAAAAAAAATAAAATTTAGCCGCCCCCGTCACCGTTAGCTCGCGCACAAAAAAAAACGTATACGCAAGTCGAGCCGCAAATGAAATCGCTGTTCAAACCACACATGTGAGGTATCACCGCAATCGCCAGAGCGTGGGCAATAATTAAAAAAAAGAGCTACACTCTAACTCTAAACTGGTAACCGTTAAATAAATTTAAAGCGTCGCAGATTGAGATCTCTATTGACCGTAGTTTGTCGCCATCCCACGGGGGGCGCAATTTTAAACCGTAACATATTTGGTATCTATTTACTCGGCGTGACATCATCTTTCACAATATACAAAAAAAATGGGCTAACTTTACTGTTTAGTATTTTTTTAATGCAGTGAAATGTGATTTTTCAAATTTTTTCCAAAAAAATGGCGTTTTAAAGACCGCTGCGCAAATACCGCGTGACAAAATTTTTTGCAATGACCGACAATTTATTCTCCAGAGTCTTTGCTAAAAAAATATATATAATGTTTGGGGGTTCTAAGTAGTTTTCTAGGAAAAAATACTGGTTTTAACTTGTGAACAAAAAGTGTCCGAAATAGGGCTGGGGGTAAAGTGGTTAAAAAAAAAACAATAACAATGACAAACATCTTTCCCTTAGTAAACGCAATAACTTTTGCGCAAACCAATCAAAATACGCTTTTTGCGATTTTTTTTTACCAAACATATGTAGCAGAAAACAAATTGGCCTAAAATGTTAAAAAATTTTGATTTTTACATTTTTTTTGGGGGGGATTTCATATAAAAAAATGTGAAAAATAATTGTTATTTTTGCAAAATTGTCACTCTTTTTTTTTTATTGTGCATGATCAAAAAATCGCACAGGTGATCAAATACCACCAAAAGAAAGATCTGTTTGTGGTAAAAAAAGGACGTCAGTTTCATTTGGGTACAGTGTCGCACGACCGCGCAATTGTCCGTTAAATTCACGCAGTGCCGAATCGTAGAATAGGCCCTGGTCAGGAAGTGGGTAAAATCTTCCGGGGCTTAAGTGGTTAAATGACTATGAAGTTATTTAATTCTGTACAAGTGAACAGGTAATTGGTTTAATGAGACTCTTAACTAGGGTTGAGCGGACACCTAGATGTCCGTGTTCGACGGGTTCGGCCGAACTTTAAAAAAAAGTCCGGGTCCGTGTCCCGGACTTTTACCGAACTTTTCCCGGACACCGAACCCCATTGAAGTCAATGGGGACCCGAACTTTAAGGCACTAAAATGGCTCTAAAACACCAAAGGAAAGGGCTAGAGTGCTGCAAATGGCAGCAAAACGTAATTAAGAGCATGGCAAGTGCTCTGCAAACAAATGTGGATAGGGAAATAACTTAAAACAACAAAAAAAACCAGAAAAATAAAACAATGTTCTTCTTCATCTCTGAAGGACGAGGCCCATATGGAGTAGGAGGGAGGTTGAGGTGGTGGTGGATGTGGCGGTGACATAGGCGTGCGCACAGGGTGTGCTGGGTGTGCCTGGGCACACCCTAATCACCTAGGGCACATAGCATTGCCAGTGAGGAGATGGGAAAGATCTCCCTGGGACCTGCTCTGCTCTATTTCTCCTTGCCTACAGGTACATGGCCCCGATACATTACTCTCCCTGCTGGCAAACACATGCATGTGTATTTCAACTTTGGGGTGCACACCTTAATGCAATAGGCTGCGCACACCTATGGGCGGTGTAGGTGGAAGCGGCGGTGGAGGAGGACCAGGGCCGGATTAACAGCATCATGGGCTTGGTGCTGAGGATTTTGAAGGGCCTTAAGGGCCGTGCCTTGCCATGCACCCAGAGGAGGAAGGGTGCAGCCATGCATGCCTAATTCAACATGGGATGCTGTCTCTGAAGCCCATAAACACATCCATGCATCGCCAACTGTCCCTCCTTGTCCGGCCTTCACGCTGTGTGGGGAGGTTCTGAGGGTGCTGCCTGGGGAAGCGAGCATAGAAGCCAGACTTCTGTGTTTACAAGTGACAGAAGAGCGGTAACAGTGAATATGGCCAACCCGGGGCCTATATAAAAGGTAGGGGCCTGGAGCTGCAGCTCCAATAGCCCCTACATTAATCTGGCCCTGAGGAGGAGGACGAGGTAGCCAACACTGCTTCTTTTCAAAAATTTTAAATGAGGGTACACCCCAAAAGAGTGAGAAAGAGCAAAAATGGAACAATGGGTGGGTAAGGTCGGTATCCATTGCTATTCTGCATAAGGTACGGAAAAGTCCCGTGGGATCCATGCCTGGTTCATTTTAATGAACGTGAGCTTGTCCACATTGTCTCTGGACAGGCGGCTGCGCTTGTCTGTTATAACGCCCCCAGCCGTGCTAAATACCCGTTCAGATAATACACTGGCTGCAGGGCACGCCAGCACCTCCAAGGCGTAAAGGGCAAGCTCAGGCCATGTGCCCAATTTGGAGACCCAGAAGTTGAAGGGGGCAGACCCGTCATTCACTACATGTAGGCGTGTGCACACATACTGCTCCACCATGTTGGTAAAATGCTGCCTCCTGCTAAGACGTTCCATCTGAGCTGCTGGTGCTGCTGTTTGTTGTGGCGTGCTGACAAAGCTTTTCCACATTTCGGCCATGCTAACCCTGCCTTCTGAGGTGCTGGCGGTGCCCTGGTTGCGTTGGCGACCTCCTCCTCCTCCTCCTCTGCCTTGTGCTTCCACTGTGGCCCCGCTGTCAGATGGGAATGCCAGCAGCATGGCGTCTACCAGCGTGCGCTTGTACTCGCGCATCTTGCGATCGCGCTCCAGTGAGTGAATTAAGGACGGTACGTTGTCCTTGTAACGGGGATCCAGCAGCGTGGCCACCCAGTAATCAGCACAAGTTAGAATGTGGGCAACTCGGCGGTCGTTGTGGAGACACTGCAGCATGTAATCGCTCATGTGTGCCAGGCTGCCCAGAGGCAACGAAAGGCTGTCCTCTGTGGGAGGTGTATGGTCCGTGTCCTCTGTATCCCCCCAGCCACGCACCAGTGATGGCCATGAGCTGGCCTGGGTGCCACCCTGCTGTGAACATGGTTCCATCTCCTCCTCCAGCTCCTCCTCCTCCTCATCCTCCTCATCCTCCAGAACTGTGCCCCTGCTGGACAATTGCGTCCCTGGCGTTTGCGTGTGCAGGAACCCACCCTCGGAGCCCCTTGCGAATGACTGCCCTGAAAGCCTTGGAAATGTTACCTCTTCATCCTCCTCCTCCTCCTCATCCTGTGCCACATCCTCTTCCATCATCGCCCGAATTGTTTTTTCAAGGAGGCATAGAAATGGGATAGTTAAGCTGAGAACGGCGTCATTGCCACTGGCCATGTTGGTGGAGTACTCAAAACAGCGCAACAAGGCACACAGGTCTCGCATGGAGGCCCAGTTAAATTAAATAGCGGAATAGAAAATATGATCCAAAAAAAGTGTATGTATATCACACGTACACAACCACACTAGGCCCCAATTACTATTGTTTGTACCCCTAAAAGGCTAGATGAGGAGTAGGGGGAGTATGGAACAGGCAGCACCCTCAAACCTTCAGAAGTATGAGATGAACCCCAACAACTTGGAAAGGTGGATCTCTCTCACACGTACCGACACAGACTATCCCGCAATTCAATTGATCCTCAAAGGTTTTTATTGAATAGCGGAATAGGAAATATGATCAAAAAAAGTGTATGTATCTCGCACGTACACAACCACACTAGGCCCCAATTACTATTGTTTGTACCCCTAAAAGGCTAGATGAGGAGTAGGGGGGGTATGGAACAGGCAGCACCCTCAAACCTTCAGAAGTATGAGATGAACCCCAACAACTTGGAAAGGTGGATCTCTCTCACACGTACCGACACAGACTATCCCGCAATTCAATTGATCCTCAAAGGTTTTTATTGAATAGCGGAATAGGAAATATGATCAAAAAAAGTGTATGTATCTCGCACGTACACAACCACACTAGGCCCCAATTACTATTGTTTGTACCCCTAAAAGGCTAGATGAGGAGTAGGGGGGGTATGGAACAGGCAGCACCCTCAAACCTTCAGAAGTATGAGATGAACCCCAACAACTTGGAAAGGTGGATCTCTCTCACACGTACCGACACAGACTATCCCGCAATTCAATTGATCCTCAAAGGTTTTTATTGAATAGCGGAATAGGAAATATGATCAAAAAAAGTGTATGTATCTCGCACGTACACAACCACACTAGGCCCCAATTACTATTGTTTGTACCCCTAAAAGGCTAGATGAGGAGTAGGGGGGGTATGGAACAGGCAGCACCCTCAAACCTTCAGAAGTATGAGATGAACCCCAACAACTTGGAAAGGTGGATCTCTCTCACACGTACCAACACAGACTATCCCCCAATTTAA
Source organism: Pelophylax lessonae (assembly GCF_965119305.1). Classification (NCBI taxonomy): domain Eukaryota; kingdom Metazoa; phylum Chordata; class Amphibia; order Anura; family Ranidae; genus Pelophylax; species Pelophylax lessonae. Next base: position 423,955,480 of record NC_138772.1, on the reverse strand, counting down.
CTGATCCCCAGAGGTTTTTGATTAAATAGCGGAATAGAAAATATGATCCCAAAAAAGTGTATGTATCTCGCACGTACACAACCACACTAGGCCCCAATTACTATTGTTTGTACCCCTAAAAGGCTAGATGAGGAGTAGGGGGGGTATGGAACAGGCAGCACCCTCAAACCTTCAGAAGTATGAGATGAACCCCAACAACTTGGAAAGGTGGATCTCTCTCACACGTACCGACACAGACTATCCCGCAATTCAATTGATCCTCAAAGGTTTTTATTGAATAGCGGAATAGGAAATATGATCAAAAAAAGTGTATGTATCTCGCACGTACACAACCACACTAGGCCCCAATTACTATTGTTTGTACCCCTAAAAGGCTAGATGAGGAGTAGGGGGGGTATGGAACAGGCAGCACCCTCAAACCTTCAGAAGTATGAGATGAACCCCAACAACTTGGAAAGGTGGATCTCTCTCACACGTACCAACACAGACTATCCCCCAATTTAACTGATCCCCAGAGGTTTTTGATTAAATAGCGGAATAGAAAATATGATCCCAAAAAAGTGTATGTATATCACACGTACACAACCACACTAGGCCCCAATTACTATTGTTTGTACCCCTAAAAGGCTAGGAGTAGGGGGAGTATGGAACAGGCAGCACCCTCAAACCTTCAGAAGTATGAGATGAACCCCAACAACTTGGAAAGGTGGATCTCTCTCACACGTACCAACACAGACTATCCCCCAATTTAACTGATCCCCAAAGGTTTTTGATTAAATAGCGGAATAGAAAATATGATCCCAAAAAAGTGTATGTATATCACACGTACACAACCACACTAGGCCCCAATTACTATTGTTTGTACCCCTAAAAGGCTAGGAGTAGGGGGAGTATGGAACAGGCAGCACCCTCAAACCTTCAGAAGTATGAGATGAACCCCAACAACTTGGAAAGGTGGATCTCTCTCACACGTACCAACACAGACTATCCCCCAATTTAACTGATCCCCAAAGGTTTTTGATTAAATAGCGGAATAGAAAATATGATCCCAAAAAAGTGTATGTATATCACACGTACACAACCACACTAGGCCCCAATTACTATTGTTTGTACCCCTAAAAGGCTAGGAGTAGGGGGAGTATGGAACAGGCAGCACCCTCAAACCTTCAGAAGTATGAGATGAACCCCAACAACTTGGAAAGGTGGATCTCTCTCACACGTACCAACACAGACTATCCCCCAATTTAACTGATCCCCAAAGGTTTTTGATTAAATAGCGGAATAGAAAATATGATCCCAAAAAAGTGTATGTATATCACACGTACACAACCACACTAGGCCCCAATTACTATTGTTTGTACCCCTAAAAGGCTAGGAGTAGGGGGAGTATGGAACAGGCAGCACCCTCAAACCTTCAGAAGTATGAGATGAACCCCAACAACTTGGAAAGGTGGATCTCTCTCACACGTACCAACACAGACTATCCCCCAATTTAACTGATCCCCAGAGGTTTTTGATTAAATAGCGGAATAGAAAATATGATCCCAAAAAAGTGTATGTATATCACACGTACACAACCACACTAGGCCCCAATTACTATTGTTTGTACCCCTAAAAGGCTAGGAGTAGGGGGAGTATGGAACAGGCAGCACCCTCAAACCTTCAGAAGTATGAGATGAACCCCAACAACTTGGAAAGGTGGATCTCTCTCACACGTACCAACACAGACTATCCCCCAATTTAACTGATCCCCAAAGGTTTTTGATTAAATAGCGGAATAGAAAATATGATCCCAAAAAAGTGTATGTATATCACACGTACACAACCACACTAGGCCCCAATTACTATTGTTTGTACCCCTAAAAGGCTAGATGAGGAGTAGGGGGAGTATGGAACAGGCAGCACCCTCAAACCTTCAGTATGAGATTGTGTTCACTGTACCCCACAAAGATTGAGTTCACTGCACCCCACAATGATTGTGTTCACTGCACCCCACAAAGATTGTGTTCACTGCACCTCACAAAGATTGTGTTCACTGTACCCCCCAAAGATTGTGTTCACTGCACCCCACAAAGATTCTGTTCACTGTACCCCACAAAGATTGTGTTCACTGCACCCCAAAAAGATTGTGTTCACTGCACCCCAAAAAGGATGTTGTTCACTGCACCCCAAAAAGGATGTTGTTCACTCCACCCCAAAAAGATTGTGTTCACTGCACCCCACAAAGATTGTGTTCACTGCACCCCAAAAAGATTGTGTTCACTGCACCCCAAAAATGATTTTGTTCACTGCACCCCAAAAAGGATTTTGTTCACTGCACCCCAAAAAGGATGTTGTTCACTCCACCCCAAAAAGATTGTGTTCACTGCACCCCAAAAAGATTGTGTTCACTGCACCCCACAAAGGATTTTGTTCACTGCACCCCAAAAAGATTGTGTTCACTGCACCCCAAAAAGGATGTTGTTCACTGCACCCCAAAAAGGATTTTGTTCACTGCACCCCAAAAAGATTGTGTTCACTGCACCCCACAAAGGATTTTGTTCACTGCACCCCACAAAGATTGTGTTCACTGCACACCAAAAAGGATTGTGTTCACTGCACCCCAAAAAGATTTTGTTCACTGCACCCCAAAAAGATTGTGTTCACTGCAGCCCAAAAAGATTGTGTTCACTGCAGCCCAAAAAGATTGTGTTCACTGCAGCCCAAAAAGATTGTGTTCACTGCAGCCCAAAAAGATTGTGTTCACTGCAGCCCAAAAAGATTGTGTTCACTGCAGCTCACACACAGAAAAATGGATGTGGATCACTGACACCTGCCTATCTCCAATCCCACACCACACAGCAATATCGATTGTAGTTTGTAGAACACAGTTTCCCTAAAATTCAGCAGACTCTGTCCCTAACAGGATTGAGAAGAGATCGTAGATCAGGATTGAGTGCAGATTCACCCCACCCCCCACACAGCAATATCGATTGTAGTTTGTAGAACACAGTTTCCCTAAAATTCAGCAGACTCTGTCCCTAACAGGATTGAGAAGAGATCGTAGATCAGGATTGAGTGCAGATTCACCCCACCCCCACACAGCAATATCGATTGTAGTTTGTAGAACACAGTTTCCCTAAAATTCAGCAGACTCTGTCCCTAACAGGATTGAGAAGAGATCGTAGATCAGGATTGAGTGCAGATTCACCCCACCCCCCACACAGCAATATCGATTGTAGTTTGTAGAAGACACTGACCCTATATAATTCAGCAGACTCTATCCCTAAAATGCCTACAACTCGCCCTGCCTAAACACTCCGACCTGTCCCTCAATTCTATCCGGACACAAATGGTTTTTTCCTGCCTATCTTTCCCTAATCAGCAGCCAGCACGTTGATGTGTGCTCTGTCCCTGAATCTAAGCAGCATAATGACGCCGCTGCGGCTGCCTCGAACTTATAAAGACTTGGTCACATGCTTCAGACGGCCAATCACAGCTACTGAGACATTTGCAGGCATGGCTGGGATGGCTTAAGGCACACCAGTTAAACGATTGTTGATTGGCTGTTGAAAGCCCGCCATGAAAAGAGCGCCAAAGCATGCAAAACCCGGAAATAAAACGACCGAACACGGATTTTTACCCGAACATACAGTAAAGTGTCCGTGTCCGTGTTCGGGTACAAAAAATCCAATTATTCGGTACGAACACGAATAATACAGTCCGTGTTCGCTCAACACTACTCTTAACCTATTCCCTGAGCAAAAAGTTGCAACTGGGGGGCTTCCTATTCCCAGAGATGCAATAGGAAATGATTGGAAATCTACCAAAATCAGAGAATTTTCTCTTCTCTTCGTTGTACCAGAACAGGTGTCCGCATTGAACATTTTTTCTTTATGTCTTGTTCTGTTGACAACTCTAAAAATTTTGATTTCACCAACTTTCTTTCTGGGTGAGCATGGTAACCAATATAAATAGTAAGGTAAAATGGCCAATGGAAGCACTGACAGTAATATGGTTAGCGCTGTCTAACCATAAAGTGCTTATTTATCTCTATTCATTATTTGTGCAGAAACATAATATTTAAATCACAATACATACTTTTTAAATAATTAAAGTGCAATCAGTGCAAAACATGTGCATGAACAATGAGTACTTTAATTGCTGGCTATCTTATGCTTCCAGTGCCAGTATGATCCAAGTGCCAATGTGCCCCCCTCCTTATGTGCCCTTACTCACCGACTAGCGATGGGTTAAATGCTTGTGTTTCAAAAATAATTCTCCAGTGGCAAAGAATGATCTTTTCTTTCTTTTGTGACTCTGGCACATAGGTCAAAGAACCTCATATGAGTGTAGAGAGATAGTACCAGGAGAAACCCATTGTGTAATTCAATTTTTATTCTTAAAAAACATATAAAAGCCAATTGTGCATTTACATAACTCTCCTCTTGTATGTGAGCATGTAGTGATGCCATTCTGGAATTCAAAAGTCACAGTTTGCGTTCCAAAGAGCGGATGTGACATAACCGGAAGTATCCACATGCTTAATATTTTAATAACGCTAAAAACTTGGCAGGGAGTTTAACCCTTCCCAACTCCATCAACGCTAAAAAAAAGGTTTACCTATAAATATACTTTGAAGAACCTAACTAAGAATACTGTTAGTTTTAAAATATTTGAAGGTCAGTGGATTTAAATTCATTAGGTGGATAGTATAAACAGAACAACTGGATAAGCAGTACAGCAGATTTTGTTTATCTCTCATGGAAGTAGATTCAATGAATAGGCTTATGTTTATTGATTCCATTTAAAATGATAGTAAACCCCAAAAAATATGTTGTGGCTGCATTTATTTACTTTTTTTTTCACCTGGTGATCCTGCCAGCAAGTCTGTTTTTTTTCAACTTCCTGTAACAGGCCAAGCTGCACAGCAAACGTGGCAGTTGGATTGTTGAGATCAATCATCTCCCACTGGCAGGGGTGATTACGAAGATCGGCTTTTATTAACCACTTGCCGTCCACTCACTCGAGCTCTACTGCGGCAAAGTGGTTAGTTCCCGTCCATCGACGTAGACTTACGTCGCTGGACTCCTCCCCTTGTGGGCCGCCGGAGGCTCGCTCCCGCTGTATTCAGTCACAGCGGGAGTCGGCCCAGGGGAGGAGTGGCGGTGATCCCTGCCGCTCTTCCCCGATCGTCGGGAATCGAGTTTGGAGGTCCGCCCGCTTTGTTTACACCTAAGTGACAGACAGTGACAGATTGCAGGGTTCAGCATAGCTGAACCTGCGATCTGTCCCTGTGTCACTCAGTCACCTCCCCCCACACACATTAGTAAGCACCAGGCATACATTAACCCCTCCCTCTCCAATTAAATTAACCCCTTCCCAGCCAGTGTCATTTTTACAGTAACAGTGCATATTTATAGCACTGATTACTGTAGTAATGTCACTGGTACCCCCAAAAGTGTCAAAAATGTCAGTCAAGGGTCCGATATGTCCGCCGCAATGTCGCAGTCCCGCAAAAAAAATTGCAGATCCCCGCCATTACTCGTTAAAAAAAAACACCAAAAATGACAGAAATCTTCACCTTAGTTAGTAAACGCAATAACTTTTGCGCAAACCAATCAAAATACGCTTATTGTGATTTTTTTTACCAAACATAGGTAGCAGAAAACAAATTGGCCAGAAATTTAAAACATTTTTGATTTTTACATTTTTTTTTGGGGGGGGGGGGGGATTTCATATAAAAAAATGTGAAAAATATTGTTATTTTTCCAAAATTTACGTTCTTTTTTTGTTTATAGCGCAAAAAGTAAAAATTTCACAGGTGATCAAATACCACCAAAAGAAAGCTCTGTTTATGGAAAAAAAAGGAAATAAATTTTGTTTGGATACGGCATCGCACGACCGCGCAATTGTCAGTTAAAGTCGCACAGTGCCGAATCGCAAAAAGTGGCCTGGACGTAAGACAGCAAAATCCTCCTGTGGTTAATTTATGTAAAATCTTTATCCCAATCTTTATTTTTAAATACCAAATATGTTAAACGTACCTGCTCTGTGAAATGGTTTTGCTCAAAGCAGTCCCAATCATCCTCTTCTTAGGTCTCCTGTCAGAGCTCCTAGCTCCTCCTCCCTGCTGAGTGCCCCTATAGCAAGCCGCTTGCTATGGGGGCACTCATGCAGGCTCACTCCCGAGTGCATGGCTCGGCCTCACCCCTGCTCCCTCCTCAACGGCTCTGATTGACAACAACAGGAGTCAATACATCCTGCTAGTTTCTCTGAACCAGTGAGAAGGGAGAGAGAGAGCAGTGAAGCTGCTCTCATGTACAACGCTGGAACAAAATTGTGCTCAGGTAAGTATAGGGGGGTCTGGAGCTGCACACAGAAGGTTTTTTCCCTTAACGGGATATTAAAGGGTCACATTTTTTGTTTAGTTTTATAATAAACATGTTATACTTAACTGCTCTGTGCAGTAGAAGCCCTTATACTCCTCTTCTCAAGTCTCTTGCAGATCCTCCTAGCCCCTCCCCCTTGCTGAGTACCCTTGTAAGGGTTCATTCTCGAGCCTCCTCTGTGTGCCAATAAGACCCACAGAGCATGGCTCCGCCTTGCCCTCCAGTGACTCAGCCAGCCAGTGAGGATGGAGAGACCCGGGAGATTCACTGCTCTCATGCACATCGCTGGATCTAGATAGGGCTCGGGTAAGTATTGGGGGGGGGGGCTGGGGGGATGCTGCACACAGAAGATTTTTTAACTAAAAAGAATTCAGCCTTTACAACCACTTTAATGCATGGAATGGGTGAAAAAAAAATCTGTCTTTATAACCACTTTAATTTGAGTTAAGTCCATTCAAATACACTAATGCACCTAACATTACTGTTTCCCCATTTAACAATGTTGCTGTCCAAAGGCGTCTCTCTGTTGCTCCTCCAGTGGAATGGAGAACACCTAAGATAGGAAGTGTGTTGGTGGCCATATCAGCAAGGGAAAAGAAAAAAATAAAAGAAAACAAATACAGCCACTATATTGAAAGAGATATATGGCTAAACTTTTTTTTGGCCATACTTACATAGTTACAAAGTTACATAGTAAGTCAGGTTGAAAAAAGACACAAGTCCATACGCTTTTTATGGCTGAATTCGCACCACATCCGCACTAAACTCGTACATGAGGCTTTTTTTATACGCAGCAGAATCGTATCGCATAGTGGTTCACACTAGTGCGATCCGATTCTGTGCGAACTTGCAGATCGCACTGCGATATGCGATCGCAACTGGGGGTGTCGTTAACTTTTAATTGACAACCCCTGCGTATCGCATATGGCAGTGTGAACTGTCAGAGGTGCGGATGCGATGCGGGATCGCGCTGCATATTCACAGCATTCCCTCATCGCACAAATGTGAACCGGCACTTAGAAAGAAAGATATGAAAGTTAAATATTATTATTATGTAATGAAACATAAATATTCTAAAAATTACTTTGAGCCCAATCACATAAGGGTGGCAGTCAATTCTAATTCTTTTATTATGTTTTTACAAGAATAACAATTGTTCTGAGAGGCAAAACTAGCAAAAGAAGATAAAATAATAAAAATAGATGCAAAATGGGGCGTGACTTTATGTTCTTTTTTTTTTTTTTAGTGGGGGTTATAACAAACTATGAGAATGATAAGAATCCACTTTACCTTTGCTTAATGCCACTTTTCTCTTTTAGGGACAACCTAGGTGCTCAGGAAATGCTATGGAGCAGAGATCCAGTGGCACTAGATATTTAGTTACCACATATGGTTATTATTACTTGTTGCTTGTAGCAGCTTATCTTTAGATATTCAGTTCTGCAGCACCTGTTAGCTAAATAGGATATCCTACAGTAGAAGATATTTAATAACCATTGATAATCCCCCAGGCAACTTAAAAATGAGTTTCAACAGTGGGTGATAGTTTTCATGAAGTCCATCAATAATTACATTTATGAGGCCCACAGACTTTAAGAATAAAAATTATTTCTCTATCATCCATTTCAGGGCACAGCTCAGTTCTGTAAAGGCTACAACCCCTCTCCCAGTTTTTCACTTGGTTTGCAAGATTCTGATACTTTCATCTCCTAGACTTATGTTGCATTTTGAAAATCCTGGAAGTCTGTGCAGTTAGCCAAAAAGTTTTTCTAGTTCATTATAGCACTGTTCTCTCCATGATGGCCCTGCGGTTGGCAATAACTCCTAGTCTGTGTTCCACAAGACATCGCTTTCCAAGTCAGGCCGGTTTTCTAGGGATTCCTTGTAGAGTTATCGGGACCAGAACTGTGTAAGTTTATTTTCCTTTTCTCTGAAGGCTCATTGTGATAAGTTTATATGTAATTGCTGTACTGTGAGTTCTACAATTGAGTTCCACAATGGACACTGTTTTCTGCTGGTCAGATACCCTTGCCCATGTGCGTTTTAGGCATTCCTTTCTCTTTGTAAGGGTGAAGTTCTAGCTTAGGAAGCCCTCATTTTTATGTATGCTCTAGGCTGTTTGCTTCTTTAAGTGGTTGAGCTTTATAGCCCATACTGCCAGTTTTAACTGCCCTCCCTGCCATTATCCTGCAGCCAGGTCCCTGATAACACACTTGAGTGTGTAATATATGCGCATGCCCTGGCCAATGCTTTCAATATTTTTAGTGTCCCATTGCTCTTTTTCTGAAACTGGGACACTTATACTCCTTTTTGGTGGATGTTTTTTTCTTTCCTTTAGTTGGGGGTAGAACAATGTTTAGTTTTTTTAGCACAATCTTTAGGGTCAATGTCTGACTTGTTTGTTCTTTTTGAACATCCACTTTCTAGTACTTTATTTATACATTTGTTCAGTGGGTTGCACACATATGTTTCATTTTTCTTTCCCCCAAAGATTTTATTAGAAGACATATTCAGGTTTACAGTATTATCATAAAAAGGATAAAACAACAATAAGCATTATTAATTGTAGATATGACAGTTGCAGTTAAAACATATAACCATAAACGTCCATGAAAATTATCGAACCTGAGATCCAATGGGAGATTTGGTGTCAGATAAGACACAAGGGTCATCTATAGTTGAACTAATGGAGGTCAATGTATAATACAATAACAATAACAAGTTTAATACAATAAAAAGTCATCTGTTTGGTGCTGAGAAAAATCAAGGCAGGCTTCGTAAACTTAGTTGGGTATTTAAATATTGGTATGATAAATGTGATCATCAGTGAATGTGATATGTCGCCAACCGGGCGCTCCACCTGGAGCAGCCGGTTGGCAACAGGTATTGGTATGGGGGTCTAATAAGTGAATTGAGGTAGTTAGAAAGGTAACATAATAGGGGAGAGGGGAACAAAGATGGAGGGGTAGGGGGTATGAGGGTGGAAGAGATATGGGAGGAGGGGAGGGGAGGGGAGAGGAGTCCTCTCCCCAGTCTCCACTAAAGGTTAAATAGTGACTACATAATGGCGCAATAAAATGAGGGGGGATAAACAATTATAGAACATACTATACTGGTAAAAAAAAGAGGGGGGGGCGGGCGGGTAAGAAATGCAGAAAGAATCAATAACTGGCCAGTGTGGAGGATCAGGTTGGGTTTGTCCAGTCAGTGACATGTAGCTATCCTTGGTTCCAAAGTGATTCCAGCATGCCCAGGTACGTGAAAGTTTGGCTGGGGAATCTCGGGCTATGAAAATAATTCCTCCATCTCAGTGATTTTGTCAATTTGTTTGAGGCATTCAGGGATAGCCAGGATGTGATTTGATCCCCAATGCAGAGGGATACACATTTTGTCCGCATTAATCAGGGGTAGCTGTTTCATAATTTAGCCTTTCTTTTAGCCATTGCTTTGGCTAGTAGAGTCTCTGAATTATCAGGAGCATCCTATACTCCAGTCCATTTGCCTTTAGTAAATCAACCCCTATGTGTCCTAGTGTCACTGTCACCAGGACAGAAGTAAGGAAATTCACAAATTTGAGTTGTCACTAGAAAATAAATGGAGGGAGAATATTCCAATGTGGAAACCTGTTCCGATGAAAATTGTCTAAAAAGGGAGCTCCCTCACTTTTAAATAATTTAATCTCACTTTCTGTTGTTTCTACAGATAAGGGAATTAGGTGAAATCTCCCCAATATGATACAGATGACAAACTAAAGCATTCCCTACTCTATCCAAAATGAAAAAGTATACTTTAATGCTGAATTCCAAGCAAATAAAAGACACCAATTTGTGCAACAATATATTTATTAAAACATCCATAAATGTATTATTTTATTGCAAGCATCGTATGCACCTGAATTTGACTTGGTGTGAGTCTCTTACAGTTCATGTATAAAGATCTAAAACTAGGGGAGGGATATTTAGCCCATGAAGCAAATCAGTTATACTGCAATGCAAAGAGAATCCTCATTGAAGGAGAGAGCAGAGTGACTTTGAGAATAGCTCCTCAGTCTGCTGCTTTTCCTTTTGATGTCCACTCATTTGGTGGGGGTAGAGAGAAGACCTGCAATTGTTACTTAGCTGCAGCAGAAAAAGTGTGGCAAAGCTTTTTAAGTCTCAGAACTGGATGGACGGCAATGCAAAAATTTTGGCAAGCAAAAGAACACCCTTATATATATTTAATTTTAACTTTTTGTTCTGAGTTTAACACTGGACTGGCCTTTTTTCTATGGGTCCACATACATGCGTATCTGTCTTTGTGCTGGGAACACACTGCACAATGCACTCCTAGCAGAGAGACCGGAAGCCTTGGGTCCCTTACTAATGATTGGGACCCAGAACTCCCAGGCTGGGGGTCATCTGATTGCTGTGATATTCTCTGATCAGTCCCTGTGAACCCACCCCTGTGTTTCTCTCTCTGTGAATAGAGAGGAATGATACATTGCATATCTCTTCTCCTTGCAGAGAGGGATAAATACACAACTATAATAAAAATACCAATAATAATAATAAATACAATTAAAAATAAAGAAAAAATATGTAGCTCAACGTTTAAACTAGATCAGTGCCAGGGTTAGTGTTTGGGTCAAGGTCAGGGTCAAATGTCAAGGTCAGAGTCAAAGGTCAAGGTCAGTACATTTTGGGCAGGATTTAAAGAAAAAACATTTTTAAATAAGTATCAGTGTCAGTTAGTGTCAGTGTGATTTAGGTAGGATAAAAAAGAAAAAGAAAAATACATACTATTGTTTCTGAGCCCTACTAAGGGTACATACAACAACTAACATACACATACAGTTTGTTTTATCGCTACAATAGTCGGGAGCAGGAGAATTTATTTTGTGTTGTTCTATGGTGGTAGGTTATGGTAGTAATACATGTACAGCTAAATGTAAAAAAAAAAATGATTTGTCTTATTATTTTGGGTCAGATTTCCTTTTATAATAAGAAAAAATCAAGAGATATCCATTACCATTTACCACCAAATGAAAGCCCAATTTGTCCTGGAAAAAAAAAAGATAAAATCCACCTGGGTGCACAAAGAAGTTATAATGATATGTACAGTTTTACTAATACATGTCAAAGTTACAAAATTTTGCTTAGGCATTAACATTTGTTTTACCCCTTTAGGGGGGAAGGGGTTAAGCAATCACCTTGCAAAATAGCTGACTCAATCTGTTCTGATAGAAGCAGACATTTTCTACCACTAAAGCAGACTTACCCACATGGCAACCATAATTCACTGAATGGGTCTTCATAAGCTTCTAAGATATATACTTTTCCTTTAGGATAGAACATGTGAACAGTAAAAATACAAAAGTGGAATTCTAAGGTTGCTATGCAAAACTTTATAGTGGCAAAAAAAGTTTGTGAATATTAAACTCATTTTGAGGGTTGGTAATAAAACTTCTTATTTCCCCCTAACAAAGCATATTTTTTACTAGTGTGGTAAAATATTAGTAACTAAACCCTCATATAAGTTAAAACTCTGTTCTACCTAAAACCATTAACCTGAATCTAAACTTTGACCATCTTACCTGTACCAGTTCCCAGAAGACTTTATTAAAGGGTAACTCCACTTTAGTGGGAGAAAAAATAGCAAATAAAGAAAAAACAATATAGCGTATACAATTACTGCATAAATAATATTGTTATCGAATGTTATTAAAAATGACCTTTCCTTTTCAATCTGCAGCTTCTGTAATTTTCTGAAATTGCAATGCAATATGGCTTCCTGCTTGTGTGATTGGCTCACTGATTTTCCCAGAAGTCTGCTTAAGATACAAGTCAGATTTCTGGCATCCCCTGGAACAAAAATTTAATTTTTGGTGAGATACTCCCAATAGGAACACATCTAAAGGGATGCAGGCCCAGCAGATTTCCTCATTAGAGCCCTGCAGCTGCCACAGCTGATAGATAATTATGAAACCACTCCCATTTGAACCACTCCGCCCAGAGGCACAGAGGAACAAACAATGATTTTTTCAGAATAACAAACGGTAGGAATCTGCAACAAAGTTTGTTAAAACCCTTGTAATGTACATAGATTACCGTATTTATCGGCGTATAACACGCGCCGGCGTATAACACGCACCTAAATTTTAGGGCAGAGATTTCAGGAAAAAAGCTGAAATTTAAAATAAACAGCTTTAAACTCAGAACATTTTTTTAAAATGAAATGTAGTCTTACCAGTGCCCACAAATGCAGCCTCATCAGCGCAGTGTCCTTAAATGCAGCCTTGCCAGTGCAGTGCCCATACATGCAGCCTTGCCAGTGCCCATACACGCAGCCTCGCCAGCGCCAGTGCCCATACATGCAGCCTCACCAGCTCCCATAATTGCAGCCTCCCATCGCCAGTGCCCATACATGCAGCCTTCGCCAGTGCCCATAATTGCAGCCTCACCATCGCCCATACATGCAGCCTTCACCAGTGCCCATACATGCAGCCTTCCCCAGTGCCCATACATGCAGCCTTTGCCAGTGCCCATACATGCAGCCTTCGCCAGTGCCCATACATGCAGCCTTTGCCAGTGCCCATACATGCAGCCTTCGCCAGTGCCCATAATTGCAGCCTCGCCAGCGCCCATAATTGCAGCCTCGCCAGCACAACTATACACATCAGTTTTAAAAATCTCCAGAAAGCAGCGCCGAGAGGTAAAAGGGGCGGGCGGGGCCGAGAGATAGAAGGGGGCTGGCGGCGCCGAGGAGAAGGAAGAATGCACTCTCATCGGAAGTCCCGGCGCCGCATAGGAGGTGGGACTTCCGATGACAGCGCGTCCTTCCTTCTCCTCGGCGTCGCCCGCCCCCTTCTACCTCTCGGCGCTGCTTTCTGGACATTTTTTTTTATATCGGCGTATAACACGCACAGCTACTTTTTCCTCCATTTTTAGGAGGAAAAAGTGCGTGTTATACGCCGATAAATACGGTACTTATAGGGGAATGTTTTTTTCTCAACAAAAGTGGAGTTACTCTTTAAGCTTGGCAGCTCTAAAATTATCTTTATATGCAGTGTACTAGAACTGGACATTGTGGCTTAATACATATTTGATAAGTAATACATGTGTGCTGTGGGTACTGAAATTTTATTTCCAAAAATGTTCAGGTACAAAATTATTTTCTGTCACATTTACCAGTTTGATATTCCCTATTGTGTCCCCTGATGTGTGGTATTATTATTCCATATACATCAAATGGTTACTTGCTGACTTTAATCTATCCCTTGGTAATTTCGAAATGCAGCATAGTCAGAGATAAATATTAGGATCATTTTTCCATCCTAAAATATTTGCAGTTTCAATTCATTAGAGCAGAATTGCTTTGGCATGTGCCATAGAATTAACTTGAGAGAAAAAAGAAGAAGAAGATGTAATTGGGAATTCATTAGTTTATGTTTGTTTACCTGCACTTTGCAACCTTTGCCCTGTTCTTGAATTAATTCTATATTTATCTAAGTAAGAGATGCATTAACCTAATTGATGGCTTCTCCAGGATGCAGCAATTTGCTTCTGGCAACATATAAAAATTTAGAGTGAAAATTATTATCCATGTGTCCACCAAGTCTTTTTCTTTATTTTGAGTTTATCAATAAATTCATAAAAATATACGTATGAGAACATGGTTTTCTTGTATATAATTTACTTTAAAGATATGAATAAGTGTTTATTTACTTTGTTTGTTGATTATTCATACCATTACATTACTGTTAATTAGATGTCATTGCATTGTAACATGAGATGGTTAACCTTCATTTCAGACAAATATCACTTTCCAAAGGGGGTCATCATAAACCTTCTGAAAGGTAATTAACACTACTAATATATGTAATAGCATCTAATTTCATGCCGTGACACATGAAGCATGGATAGATGGAAAAAAAAAAACACTATAGAGATAGAGAGTGAGTTGAAGATTTGAGGTTCATTTAGACCTAGACTTCAGGTAGCAAGATCTGGTAAATATAAAAAGTGCAGCGCTCAGGAAACAATCATAAATAAATTCATGCAAACATATACTGTTTATAAAAATATATATATATTTTTTTTAAAAGTGACCATTAAATGAGGAAACCATGCATTACTCACCTCCACAAGTGTGTGAAAATGTAAATGATAAATCCACAAGATTTGGAAGTATAAAAGAAAGTCCCAAAATCATATAAGTGATGAATCTTCCAAAAAGGATGGAATCCTTTTTGACAGGAGAAGTAGTAGAAAAGCCTCCACCAGAACATACTCATGTGTATAAATGCTCCTTACCAAATTGCAAGACCACCTGAATGGATAGTCAAACATGCTCTGGTTGTAATTCATGCAGCAAGGGAATCATTTGAACTCCAAGAGACCTTTCTTGTATTATTTAAAAACATTCACCGAAATGTCAAGAAAAATGGAGAGAAACTTTTATGTAGTATGTATATAGACCAGCGTAATTTAAAGTATTAAAAATACATTGAAAATGTAAATAAATACATATTTAAAAAAAAAATACTCACAATGCCGATAGTAAAAACATGCGAAATCATATAATGCAATGCACAAAACTTCTGGACTTCGTCCTCGTGCTGTACATTCACTTCTGGGTCCCGGCTGGCGAGATCGCGTTACTCTCACTGGCCCCGCCCTACGGGTTTTGTCACAGTGAACGTCATCAGGGGAAATGCTTACAGAACCAGCAGGAAGCCGAGATACATATCATAGTATACAACTAATATCCACAAAATGATAGAAGTATGTTGTAGCATTCCACATTTTCTAAAGTAGCAGAAGGGTTCAGCCTCCTAATAATCATCTAAGAGGATACTACAGGTTGGAGTCACTTTCTAATTTTATTGTCTACTCAACTGGGAGTTTGGGAAATAAAAATAAACCTCTGCCATGTAATAACTAGTCATACCTCGTAGAGATGAGGCAGAAGGACATAGAATCAGCCCCTGGAAAAAAGTCCAGTTGAAAAGAGTTTCCTAGAGCTGGTAATAGTTTATCAAGGGAGTAGCCCATTTCGCTTTATGTAAACTTTTTTTTTTACATTTGTTTTTGGCACTAAAAGACATACAACGAAAATCTGAGCAGGGCTTTAGGCAATAATCATTGTGGTTGTAAACCTCAGACATGAAAAATTACAAAGCATATCCCACTTTAGTGTGTACTAAAGTGGGGGGGGGGGGTGCATCACTTCCTGCTGTGTGGTCTAGCTCTGCAGGGTGTGACATCAGATCTCCACTTCCTGCTTTCTCCTGCTGAGAGATGCTGTGTAAAATGTGTTTCTTGGAAGATTGTAGAGAAGAGATCCGAAGATAATTAGGTACAACTTCTGCAGAAGTATTTGTTTATTCTCAGTGTATTACCTGAGGATAGACACTTCACTAGGTATATGTAAGGGTTTGAAACGACTTTAAAGTATAATTCCAGTGATATTTTAACTAAGGCCAAATCTACTCCCACCCCATTTTAAGACTATTCTATCTTCTTTGTAAAAGAAAAGATATCTATACTTACCTATTCTGAGGCTGCTCCAGTCCAGTCACATGATTGGGTCAAAGCGCTGGCATTAGTGTGGAGTAGAGGCAGCGACAATGGCTACAGAGCCTGGGTGATGATGGCACACATAGGCTTACTATGGGACATCCATTGGTGGGTATTCCTCCTCAACACTGCAGCCATTGCTGGGACCCAATCATGTAACTGGACTGGAGCAACTTCAGAATAGGTAAGTATAGACATCTTTCCTTCAACAGGTAGATAGAATAGTCTTAGGATGGGGGTGGGAGTGGATTTAGGTTTAGTAAGAATTTGACTGAAATTTCACTTTAATATACTTGGACATCATTCTTTCTCTTTGCATTTAATTATTGGATAAACCAACATCCTTGCTGTATGGCTTCACTACACATATGCGTGACCTACTAGAAAAGTCAAGGTAATTCTTTAGGTGTAAGGACTAGGGATGATCGAACTTTTGAAAAGTTCGGTTCGACCAGAACACCCGAATTTCGGAAAAGTTAGGTTCGGATTCCAGAACCCCATTGAAATCAATGGGACCCGAACTTCTGGAATCAAAAAACACCATTTTGAAGCCCTAAAATCCAATAAATGCCCCTAAAAAGTGCTTAGGGTTCTGGGTCATGCCCCAGGGACTATTAATCACACAAAAAAAAGTTCTTAAAAATTGTCGTTTTTGATAGAGAGCCAATTATTGAAAAAATTAAAAAAAAAAAAAAGAGAGATTTCTTTGGATTTAGTGTCTGGGGGGTCTAAAAGGTGTACCTGTGAAGTTTCAGCTCTGTAGTATGTCCAGAACCAGAATTATAGCATACCAAACCTTCAAAAATGACTTTTTTGCTTAACCGCACCTTTCTTTTGCTCCTAATCAACGGCACAGCCAATGTGTATGATGGGGACATAATGCAGTGCATTGGGAACAAGATTAGAGTTTTTTTTGGAAAAAGGTGCTGTCTATTTAAATGTGCATATAATTAACGGGTGTATTTCCACAATGGGGCTATTATTACCAAATGTTTTCAAGAAGTCCAAAGATGTATGTAATTGCACTTTATTTCATGTAAAATGGTGTTTGGTGCACTTTAACTTGAATTCTCACAAGAAACAGACATATATGCACGGATACATTGAGGGTTAGGGTTAGGGGTAGGGGCCACAATGTAGTGCAGAGTGAACAAGATTAGAGATGTTTTGGATGAATACTGTTGTCTCTTGACTTTGAATAGAAGTAAAGGATGCTTAAAAATTGGGCCTTTGGTGGTGCGGACGATGCCTTGACACCATATCCCTATGAAAGTGCTGGTAATGAAGGCAATAATTGCCTTTGTAAGGAAAAAAATTACAATGATATGCATCTGTGTGACAGGTGCGCAAAAATTGTTGTTTGGGTGTTGGCGGAGCCATACCACTGTAAGCCCAAAGAGCTGGTGTTGAAGAAGGCGTAAAAATTATGAAGGTGTGCACATGTGGAACAGGTGCGCAAACATGGTAGTTTTGGTGTTGGCGGAGCCTCCCCACCATAACCCCAAAGAGCTGGCTTTGAAGGAGGCCCAAAAATTGTAAAGGTGTGCACCTGTGGAACAGGTTCGCAAACATGGTAGTTTTTATTTAGCATAGCCTCCCCACCTTAACCCCAAAGAGCTGGTGTGGAAGGAGGCCCAAAAATTGTAAAGGTGTGCACCTGTGGAACAGGTTCGCAAACATGGTAGTTTTTGTTTAGCATAGCCTCCCCACCTTAACCCCAAAGAGCTGGTGTTGAAGGAGGCCCAAAAATTGTAAAGGTGTGCACCTGTGGAACAGGTGCGCAAACATGGTAGTTTTTGTTTTAGCATAGCCTCCCCACCTTAACCCCAAAGAGCTGGTGTTGAAGGAGGCCCAAAAATTGTAAAGGTGTGCACCTGTGGAACAGGTGCGCAAACATGATAGTTTTTGTTTTAGCCTAGCCTCCCCACCTTAACCCCAAAGAGCTGGTGTTGAAGGAGGCCCAAAAATTGTAAAGGTGTGCACCTGTGGAACAGGTGCGCAAACATGCTAGTTTTTGTTGTAACCAAAATGAGGTTCTGTGAACGTAAAGAGAATGAGAGGAGGATTTGAGGGTGGCACCATGGTCCAGGCTTAAACTGAGGCTCAGCTGCCACATCACAACGATAGCCTAGTCTACAAGGTCTGCATCAGGTGCATCAAAGCTTGATATCCACGACTGATTCATTTTAATGAATGTCAAACGGTCGACTGAGTCGGTGGAGAGTCTCGTTCGATGGTCTGTGACGAATCCTCCTGCTGCGCTGAATGCCCGTTCCGATAGGACACTGGAAGCAGGGCAGGCCAACAACTCCATGGCATACTGGGCCAGTTCTGGCCAGTGGTCTAATCTTAAGACCCAGTATGCCAGTGGATCGGCATCGTCACATGAAAAGCCCTCTCTGTCACTTTGTGCCCTCACGTAATCGTCCACCATGTGATGCAGACGCTGTCGATGCGATGTGGCAGCTGAGAGGCCTCGGCGGTGAGGACTAAAAAAAGACCGAAAGGCATCCGTCAACCGCACGCCTTCTCCAACGCTCCTCTTGTGACCACCAGTAGAATCCATGGTAGGTTGTCCCCGCCCCTGCACCCTACGGGAGTTGGGGAACGTGTTCACCAGAATCCTCTTGAGACTGTCCTCAAGGGATTTGATCCTGTGGACTCTATGGGTGGATGGGAAAAGCTCAGAGACTTTAGACTTGTACCGGGGGTCAAGTAGGGTGGCCAACTAATAGTGGTTAGTCTCTTTAATGGCCTTGATTCTGGGGTCCTTTCGCAGGCTCTGAAGCATGATGTTTCCCATGCATTGCAAATTAGCGAAGGCCTGAGAAGCTGACTCCTCGGGGTCACTCATAACGACATTATCTTCAGCGGGCTCCTCCTCCTCCCAGCCACGCACTACTCCAAAGTGTCCCGAGGGAGTCAATCTAATCTAGGCCTTGCAGATTGCAGCATGTCTTCCTCCTCCTCAAACCCTGCAAAAGTTCCCGCAGAATCGTCCTCCTCCTCTTCCACCCCTGGATCCTGCTCGGGCCTCTGGGAGCTAGGCATAATGGGGTCAGGATTCTCAGGGTAAAGGGGGCCTTGAGAGGCAAGGAAGTCCTCCTCTTCCTCCTGCTGCTCTGCCTCCAGTGCCCTGTCCATAATGCCATGCAGAGTGTGCTCCAACAAAAACAGTACCGGTAGGGTGTCACTGATGCATCCTTAATCAAAAGCCACTGCCGTGGTGAAAAGAAGCCCAGGCGCGCAGAGCCAGTGCTGGTGCCGTACTCGCATAGGTATTCATTGAGGGCCCTCTGCTGCGTGTACAGGCGCTGCAGCATAGCCAAGGTGGAGTTCCAGCGGGTGGGCATGTCACAGATGAGGCGGTGTACCGGCAGGTGAAACTCGCGCTGCACTTCGGCCAAACGTGCAGTGGCACTGTACGACCGCCTGAAGTGACTGCACACCCTTATTGCCATCCTTAGCACATCCTGCATTCCCGGGTACGAGTTCAAAAACCGCTGTACCACGAGATTCAGGACATGCGCCAGGCATGGCACATGGGTTAACTTTCCCTGACGAAGGGCGGCCAGGAGGTTTGACCCATTATCAGTAACCACCATCCCTGGCTGCAGCTGGCGTGGTGTCAACCACCTCTGGGCCTGTGCCTGCAGAGCCCCAAGAATCTGAGGGGCAGTGTGCTGCCTGTCCCCTAGACACACAAGCTGCAGCACTGCGTGACACCTTTTGGCCTGAGACATAGAATAGCCCTTTGAACGTTTACGTGGTACCTCATCATATTCAAAGGACCATTCTGCAGAGGAGGGCATGGAGGAGGTAGAGGAGGAGGAGCAGGAGGGGGTAGAAGTGATCGATATACCCGGATCAGCGACACCACCAGCTGTTTGCAGACGTGGGGGCAACACTGGCTGCAGCACCGAGCCCTGGCTACAATCCCTTCCGCTGGCAAGCAGTGTCACCCAGTGAGCAGTGACAGAAATGTACCGTCCCTGCCCATGTTTGCTTGACCAAGTGTCAGCCGTCAAGTGTATCTTACGGCTGACTGACTTGGCCAGGGACGACACTACATTGCCTTCCACATGTTGGTATAGGGATGGCAGGGCCTTACGGGAAAAGTAATGCCGACTTGGCACCTGCCACTGTGGAACTGCACATTTTGCGAAGTCACGGAAGGGAGCAGACTCTACCAGGTTAAATGGTAATAGTTGCAGAGCCAGTAGTTTAGCCAAACTACTGTTTAGACGCTGGGCATGTGGGTGGCGGGGAGTATACAGTTTTTTTCGTTCCAGCATGTGTGGAATCGAAATTTGGCGTCTAGATGTTACAGCTGGTGGTGTGCTGGAGGTAGATGCGACACTGCCTGCTATATCATCATCCCTGTCAGTGAAGGCTGCCAACAGGTGACGAGTGACTATAGCAGGGCCAGGAACAGACTGATGTGCAGGTGGAGCAGGTGGAGCATGAGGAGGAGCGCGAGGAGGAGCGCGAGGAGGACTAGGAGGCCGAATGACCAATCTTTGGCCCTTTTGTGAGTTCTTTAAATGCTCCTGCCAACGGGCCGAGTGGTGGGTTGTCAAATGCCTGTTTAGGCAGCTTGTACCCAGGTGGTTGACATTTCTGCCACGTTTTATACCCTTCTTACAAATCTTGCAGATCGCAACTGTTTTGTCTGCATGGGATGTCTCAAAAAAGTCCCAGCAAGATGAGGTGTGTATAGTGGCCCGGGAGACAACAGGTGCGGCCTTAGATGGAGCGGGCCATCTGCTCTCCCCTCTTGCTTGCTCTGCCTCCTCCTCAACCTCAGACCCAACATCTGACTTCATCAAAGACTGAGCATCAGGCCTGGCCTGGGAGACAACAGGTGCGGCCTTAGATGGAGCGGGCCGTCTGCTCTCCCCTCTTGCTTGCTCTGCCTCCTCCTCAACCTCAGACCCAACATCTGACTCCATCAAAGACTGAGCATCAGGCCTGGCCCGGGAGACAAAAGGTGCGGCCTTAGATGGAGCGGGCCGTCTGCTCTCCCCTCTTGCTTGCTCTGCCTCCTCCTCAACCTCAGACCCAACATCTGACTCCATCAAAGACTGAGCATCAGGCCTGGCCCGGGAGACAACAGGTGCGGCCTTAGATGGAGCGGGCCATCTGCTCTCCCCTCTTGTTTGCTCTGCCTCCTCCTCAAACTCAGACCCAACATCAGACTCCATAAAGGACTGAGCATCAGGCTGGAGTAGATGGCCAACACTGTGGTCAAACAGCTCAGCTGACTCCTCTGTCATGTCTGAAGTTGGGTCTAAGGGAGGACGTGAGGTGGACATGGACTCATCTGTATTTGTTCTGCCAACTGCAGAAGACTGACCACTTTTCTCTGCCTGGGTCACTGTAGTTGCAGATGATGCCGATGATGAGGGTTTGGTCATATAGTCCACCACCTCCTGTACATACTGTGGACGTATAGCTTGGCCACTGCCGGAGAACAATCCAAATGGTGGCCTGGCTGAGGACTGACCACCACGTCCACCCCTGCCTCTAGATACCCTAGAAGCTGTGCCCCTTTCCGCAGCAGGGCCACGTATGCCTTTTCTTGGTCTACCAGGCATATTTGTCCCTGATGCGTTGGCAACTGTGTGCGGTGAAAAACGCACACTGCTATGCGACCCACAGTTGTCGCTGGATACAGCACAGCAGATGCGTGTCACGCACAGTTGCAAAGCCTTTTGCACAGTGGACCTAACGCTTTGAACAACAGGCGTTAGGTTGTCACTGATGCGTTGGCAACTGTGTGCGGTGAAAAACGCACACTGCTATGCGACCCACAGTTGTCGCTGGATACAGCACAGCAGATGCGTGTCACGCACAGTTGCAAAGGCTTTTGTACAGTGCACCTAACGCTTTGAACAACAGGCGTTAAGTTGTCACTGTATATTGCTGCCTAGCAAGCACGTACACCTGCTGTGATACAGCAGCACTGTGCCACGTGCTCACTAAACAGAACCCTCACACTTTCCCTACAGAAACTAAATTTTTAAATATAACTAATGTAGTACAAAGTTCCCTAACTACACTAGATATCCCTTTCCACTAAATAGAAAGCTCCATACAGCAGAAGACTGACACTGTCCCTTAAGTTTTTTTTTTTGTAACTCTAAGAACCAGCACAATCGCTGTATCTAACTACACTGGCTGTAAGCTAAATGCAATTCTGCTATATGGAGCTTTAGAACCACTCGATATGTAGGAAATGTAGTGTAGCAAAGCAGGAGTCAGAGAACTGCTTCAACTCTCTTCAACAGGATCTGGATAACTGTGCTAGGGGTTAGGCGGGGCCATCTTATATAGTGTGGGGCGTATTCACTCCTGATTGGCCTCTGGTCCCCGTAGTCACTCCAATCACGTTCCTAGGAGACTCCTGCCCCCTCATTGGCTTTTGCAGACGTTTCTGGGCCAATCACGGGCTTTTAAAGACCAGTTCCTGTCCCAGTGCATTTTGGGCGGTTCTGGTGGCCGAATACCGAACTTTTGCCGCAAAAAGTTCGGTATTCGGCCGAATATCGAACATCCAATGTTCTGGTCGAACCGATGGTCGACCCGAACCGTTCGATCATCCCTAGTAAGGACCAGTGTGAGGATGAACAGAGCTCTCATTTTCAGTCATGATGGGAGATAAGACTATTTTAATGTTTTCCTCCTGCAAACAAGTTACGGTATGAATCAAATCTCACAAATGTTAAACTCAAATACAATGGAAATAATGTTATGTTCACTTTATATTCTTGACAATCCCCCTTTGGGTATAGTATACAGAAACATGCTAATGATGTATAGGTTCACTTGGTTTGTTTATCAGAATCTCTTGATAAATGTTGAAAAACTGACATTTATAGAAGCGTCTTCATTAAAAATCAGCCAGTTACAACTCCCCACACACCAGTCCTACTTTGAGTGCATATAAAGGATCCTAGTACTGTTATCATTTATCTGTCAAGCTCGCAGGACAACTTTATTACATTGAAACTTAAGGCATCATTTTGCTTAAATATTTCATTGATATAACCACATAACCTCCAGTTTTTCATAAAGCAGGTTAGTGATGCTCGTTGTTTTAGTTTTATTTATAGGTGATGTCTGGCTGGCTGTCTACATATCTGTTTAATTGTCTAGTGAGTTTTCTAATCAAGTTAATATTTAGTTAATTGAAGAATGTTGTACAAACTAGACTATCACCTAAAGCAAATCTGTTCACTAAGCACTAAAGTATTATAAACAAGCAGTAAAGGTACTTTAAAAACAAAAAAAAAACTCATTATCCTTTGTAGCTTAGGACAGTGTGGAGAAATGTATCTTCAGAGTTTACAAAGAGGCAAAGAGGCCTCCAATGTAAACACACAGAAAATAATTAAAATTGAAATTTGCAGTGCCGCTCCAAGCTGAGCCAGAGATCTCCCCGCCGGTTGCAGTAAAGGGAGCTGACGTCAGTGCACTATTCAGAGGTGTAAGAGCATTATCAAAGAGAAGAAAAGGCACCGCTCACCAACCCAGTGCAATAGTATGTAGATCAATGTGGCCTGTGTGACCAAGCCCCTGTGAGCGGAGCGAAACATGTCAGGGGGTAGTGCTGGGTGAACAGTTTGAGCTGCGCAAAAGTACAGCCTGAACATTGCCGGTTCAGGTGTTTGCTGAACACCTGAATTTCCTGTGCTTTCAGCAGGATGTTTTCCCACTGAGCACACAGTCAATATGTTAAGGAGCGGGGACGGGAAGCCGGCAGCATTGCCCTTAACAACGAATGAGTCATCAGATGTCAGCGGGCTTTCCTGCTGACTGCTGAAAGAGAAAAAAAATAATTGCCGGCAATACAGTAAGGCTTTTGACACTGTCCCACATAGAAGACTTATCAATAAACTGCAGTCATTGAGCATGGACTCCCATATTGTTGAGTGGATTAGGCAGTGGCTGAGTGACAGACAACAGAGGGTTGTAGTCAATGGAGAACATTCAGAACAAGGTCATGTTACCAGTGGGGTACCTCAGGGATCTGTACTGGCACCAATTTTGTTTAACCTCCCTGACGGTATGATTCTGTCAGGAATTCTGTACCAAAAGCGGTACAATTCTTTTCATGGAAATTTGGCGTTATGTATTATAGGCCTACAATTCTTAGTAATTACTGACTTAAACCTGACCAAAACAAGACTCTAGTAGACATCCCAGATGTGATAAATTTGAAACACAAACGCGTGAATTATAATCAAATCAATAATATAATTTTATTATATAATATATAATATATAATATATATAATAAAATTATATTATTGATTTGATTATAATTCATGTGTTATATATTATATATATGTGTGTGTGTGTATATATATATATATATATATATATATATATATATATATATGTGTGCGTGTGTGTATATATATATATATATATATATAACGCATGAATTATAATCGAATCAATAATATAATTTTATATATATACCTATATACACACACATATATATATATATATATATATATATATATATATATATATATGTGTGTGTATATAGGTATATATATATATATATATATATATATATATATATGCATATATATATATGCATATATATAATATAGAATGTGTTATGTGTTTTGTGCAATGTTTTTTTTTTTTTTTTTTTTTAATTTCCCTCCCTAGTTCCGCTCCCATGCAGCATTGCTGCTGCAGGGAACGGAACTAGGAAGTCCTCCTACCGACAGACGAGCGGCGGAGATCTCGGCTGGCGGTCACAGCAATGAGAGCTCATCGCTGGATCGCCAGGATAAGGTAAGAGACGCTCCGCTGCGCTGTCTGCATAGCTCTGCCATTCACCCCGAGCGTGACTCGGGGATACCGCTAATAGCAGAAAATTCCTACCCCGAGTCACGCTCGGGTTTACCGCTAGCGGGGTTAATATCTTCATAAGTGATATTGCAAAAGGTCTCGATGGTAAGGTTTGTCTTTTTGCTGATGACACAAAGATATGTAACAGGGTTGATGTTGCTGGAGGGAAATGCCAAATGGAAAAGGATTTAGGAAAACTAGAAGAATGGTCAGAACTCTGGCAACTGAAATTTAATGTGGATAAGTGCAAGATAATGCACCTGGGGCGTAAAAACCCAAGGGCAGAATATAGAATATTTGACACAGTCCTGACCTCAGTATCTGAGGAAAGGGATTTAGGAGTAATTATTTCAGAAGACTTAAAGGTGGGAAGACAATGTAATAGGGCAGCACGAAATGCCAGCAGAATGCTTGGATGTATAGGGAGAGGTATAAGCAGTAGAAAGAGAGAAGCGCTTATGCCGCTGTACAGAACACTGGTGAGACCTCACTTGGAGTATTGTGCGCAGTACTGGAGGCCATATCTCCAGAAGGATATAGATACTCTAGAGAGAGTTCAGAGAGTCCATGTACTAAACTAGTAAATGGACTGCAGGAAAAAACTTACCAAGAAAGGTTAAAGGACCTTAACATGTATAGCTTGGAAGAAAGAAGAGACAGAGGGGATATGATAGAAACTTTTAAATACATAAAGGGAATCAACTCGGTAAAGGAGGAGAGCATATTTAAAAGAAGAAAAACTACCACAAGAGGACACAGTTTTAAATTAGAGGGGCAAAGGTTTAAAAGTGATATGAGGAAGTATTACTTTACTGAGAGAGTAGTGGATGCATGGAATAACCTTCCTGCAGAAGTGGTAGCTGCAAATACAGTGAAGGAGTTTAAGCATGCATTGAATAGGCATAAGGCTATCCTTCATATAAGATAGGGCAGGGACTATTCATAGGATTCAGATATATTGGGCAGACTAGATGGGCCAAATGGTTCTTATCTGCCGACACATTCTATGTTTCTATGTTTCTATGTTACAAAAAAAAAAAAAAAAGCCAAAATTTAAATGAAACAGTGTGGAGTCCCCAAAGAGCCTGGCATGGAATTGGGAAAAGGGGCGGGCGGGGGGGGGGGGGGAATGAACAGTTTTTTCTTTATTCTTTTTTCAAAATAGCCAGGTGTCGGCAATTGCAACTGCAAGTAAGTTTAAATGTGATTTGACTTGTTTTTTTTTTTTTTAGGAATGTCATTTTTGCTGCAGCATGTTTTTGTACCTGCGCTCAGAATGGTTGGGTGTCCCTTTTTCCCTGTGCAGAATTCACATACAACAATTCAGTGCACTCTGCTATTAACCAGTCCCCGTTCTGGGCTAATTATGGGTTCCATCGATCTTTTCTGCCAAACACTTTACCAGAAGCATCAGATCCTGCAGTTCAAGATTGAATAAACTTTATTCAAATAAATTATCTGTCACTTCTGTCACTTCAGGAGGCTATGTGGAAAGCTCAAGAGGATTACAAGAGGTACCACGACAAGAAGAGGAGAGGAAATCCTGTCTTTAACCACTTTAATACAGGGCACTTCCCTCCCTTCCCGCCCAGGCCAATTTTCCCCTTTTAGCGCTGTTGCATTTTGAATGACAATTGCACGGTCATGCAACACTGTACCTACACCAAATTTATGTAATTTTCCCCCCACAAATAGAGCTTTCTTTTGGTGGTATTTGATCACCTCTGGGTTTTTTCCTTTTTGCTAAACAAATAAAAAAAGACCGAAAAGTTTGAAAAAAAAAAAAAGTTTTTTTGTTTATGTTATACAATTTTGTAAATAAATAAGTTTTTTCCTGCACTGATGAGCACTGATGAGACTGCACTGACAGGCACTGATGAGGAGGCACTGATGGGGTGGCACTGATGGGGTGGCACTGATAGGCGGCACTGATAGGCGGCACTGATAGGCACTGATATGTGGCACTGATAGGTAGCACTGATATGCGGCACTGATAGGTAGCACTGATATGCAGCATTGGTGGGCATTGATAGGCGGCACTGATGGGCACTGATAGGCGGCATTGATGGATACTGATAGGTGGCACTGACGGGCACTGATAGGTGCCACTGACGGGCACTAATGGGCACTGATAGGCGGCACTGGTGGGCACTGATGGGCGGCACTGATCGGCACTGACAGGCGGCACTGATGGGCACTAATGGGCACTGATAGGCGGCACCGGTGGGCAATAATGGGCACTGGTGGGCGACACTAAAGGATGGCAATGATGGGCACTTGTGGGCAGCACTGATAGGGAGGGCACTGGTGGGCAGCACTGATGGGGAGGGCAATGGGGGGCTCCCTGAGCCCTGATTGCCATCCCTGGTGGCCATAGTGGGCATCCCTGGGGTCATAGTGGGTATCCCTGGGGTCATAGTGGGCATCCCTGGTGGATCTAGTGGCATCCCCCCCCCCAGGGTCTGCACTGGTAATCAATGATATGATTACCAGTGCCGACCCCCCCCCCCCCCTGTCAGGGGAGCCGCCAATCGGCGCTCCTTTACTCGTGCCTATCAGGCACGAACTAAGGAAAGCCGATCAACGGCTGTTCCTATTTACTATGTGACCAGCCGTGATTGGACACGGCTGATCACATGGTAAAGAGCCTCCGTCAGAGGCTCTTTACTGAGATCAGAGATGCAGGGTGTCAGACTGACACCTCGCATCACCGATCGCCGCAGAGCTGTGTTATCCTGCCGCCGTCATATGACGTCCGGTCAGGATAACACAACCACATTCCCGCCGTCAATTTGTAATAGGGCAATCGGGAAGTGGTTAAAGTTGGGGACAAGGTATGGCTCTCTTCAGCGAATCTTAAACTCTCCTGCCCATCCTGGAAGCTGGGCCCGAGATTTATTAGTCCTTTTGAGATCAAGAGAGAAATAAACCCAGTAGCTTTCGAACTGCCACTACCCAATTCCTATAAAATCCATCCGGTATTCCATGTGTCACTGCTCAAGCCAGCTGTACCTAGTCCTCTGGTCCGTTTAGGCATCCACGGGCTGCCCCTTGGGAGGGGGACATTGTCAGGGCAATGGCCGTAGGAGAACTGGCAATGTTGCCAATAGAAGAAATGGACACATCCAGCGTATCCCTGTGCGCCATGGCGCAGGAACAGCAAATAGGCGAACGCAAATGCGTGATGGCGCGAGTTGGCGAATGCGCAATAGTGCACACAATGCGTGACAGATGCGGCCACTCTCTGGCCTATAAAAGACTGCTGTGGGTTCCACCAGATTGCTGGATTGTCGTCAGCCTTCCTGTGTTCCTGAGCCTCTGTGTACTTTACTTGCATTCCCTGTTGTGACCCGGCTTGTTCCTGACCTGTTTGACCCTCTGGCTTGCTTACCTTTCTTGTTCCTGTTTGATCAACAAAGTATGACCCGGACTTGCCTCACAGACTCCCCTAATACTTGCCTGCCTGCCTTACTGTCTATGACCCTGGCTCACATTAAGGACTTTGCTATTACTACTTGCCTACTCTCCTGCTGTGACCTCAGCCAAGTCCCTGTTCCCACTACCTGCATTGTCCCCAGACTGACTACCCGTGTTTGATCCTCAGCCTGGCTTCTACTACTGCTTCCTGTGTGCACAAGTTTGCCAAGTACATCTGGAGTTCCTGAGAGACATCTGTCTTGCTGTGTATCCTATCATCTCCAGCATCCCCCAGGTGTTCACCGGCCCAGCTCTTCAGCACCCTGTTGGCAACCTGTGCTTCTTTGAGCGCTACACCTCCTGTACCACCTTCAGGGGTGTGCCGCACTTAGACCCAAGGGGAGCCCTCTCAGCACCTTGACCTCGAATCAGGTACGTGACAGGGGGTGTGGCTGGATCGGCGCTGGCTGAGGCCACATTCATCTGCATACGAATGCACTGATTTGGTGAGCGGCACCTTATCCTTTTCTTTTCTTTGATAAAACACGGCAAATTATTATTATAATTATTATTCAGGATTTATATAGCGCCAACAGTTTGCACAGCACTTTACAACAAGAGGGCAGACAGTACAGTTGCAATACACTTCAATACAGGAGGAATCAGAGGGCCATGCTCCTTAGAGGTTACAATCTAAAAGGAAGGATCAATTGATACAAAAAGTAATCACTGTGGGGGATGAGCTGATGGAGAAAACAAAAGTATGGTTGTCTGGTGAAGGCAGGATAGGATTCTCTAAAGAGATGTGTTTTCAGGGATTATATAAAAGTGTACAGAGTAGGAGATAGCCAAACAAATTGGGGAATTCCAGAGAATGGGAGAGGTTCTGCAGAAGTCCTGGGGGTGAGCATGGGAGGAGGTAACAAGTGAGCTAGAGAGTAGGAGGTCTTGGGAGGAATGATTTGGTGAGTGTTTTGCTTTGTAAATTGTTGGTATTTTGAATTCTATTCATTGGATGTGCAGTAAGTCTGGCAGATGTTTTTAAGCTTTTAGAAACCAACCCTTTGTTGTTTTCTTTGAAAATTAATTACTTCACTAGAGAGAGTTTAGAGATACACTAACTTGTTTTAAAGCTCTTTTACTGCTTATCATTAATATGTCAAAAAATGTAATGTACATAGTCTTAGAAAAGATGCACTTTAATAATCTCTTAGGGCCCTTTCACACTGATGTGCTTAAAAACGTTATATGCGGTTTATAAAAATGCATATTTTTAATGCGTTTTACTGCCTTTTGCTAAATTCCAGTGCAGCTCACACTGCATTTTTAGTACTTTTTTAATTAATGTTTTATGGGTTTTCTGGATATTATACCACTTCCTATCTCCATTTTGTGGATTTTGTTAGGATAGTTGTGTGCTGTGATTAAAGCTGTAAAAAATTAATTTTATTTTTTGATGCTTATCCTGGTCATGGCTAGAACCATTTGCTTAATTGCAGGAGAAGAAAATGGAGATATTGGATACATCCTATTTTACAGCACTGTGATTCAAAGGGACAGTTTTGGATGTGATGTGAAGATGAAGAACTAAGAGCACATCCTGAAAAGTTCAGGAATTATACAAGTATGACTAAATCAACAGGAGTTTTCTTTCTGTTTTTTTTCTGTTATGTTAGGATTAGGATCAAGATACCAATCTAGGGTAAGAATTGGTTCAGCAGTGGATTAGAAAAGAGTTAGGATTCATATTAGGTTTATAAACTAGGGTTATGTTTAGCATTAGGATTAGAACAGTATTAAACTAGGTTCATGATTATGATTAGAACACTATTAAAATAAGGTTAGGATTAGGATTATAAATAGAACAGTATTAAGCTAGGGTTAGGGCATAGTAAACAAAGGATTAGGCATTTAGAAATTTGGTATTACAATGTTTGGAGGTGATCGTGCTGGCCCAACTTCTGGTGCACCTGTAAAACACTTAGTCATGCTGAAGGAACTGTGAGCAGACGGAAAGATTTAACATCACCCAAAGCCCTACCCCTACATGTTGCGTCACCAATCACATTCCCTCAGATACATGGGTGACTACCAGAAGGAGCCTTATCCAATGTGGATTTAAACAATGGAACCACAAACAAGAACATAAGCAAATGACTTGCTGCCAAGTGTCTGATGAACTGTAAATGGAGTATTACTCCTGGGGGGAAGTATGAGAAATTCATAGTGACCTTAGATTGATGCCTCCAGTTACCATCCACATTACCTTAATTACTGCACAGTTTCTGGCCGCATATACGGCGATGTCAAGTACCTGGTTGGTGAGCCTGACGTGCGGAGGAAGGCCTCTCGTACAGCTCCGGCTCGAGGGCCACTGGTGGTGAGACAGTAGCCACTGGAGCACAACGGGGTAAGAGCGCCTATGATCAGTCCTGAAGTCTGTGTGGGTAGACATGCCAGCAGGATAGCTTGAAGCAGGCAGACCTGCTCAGCTTGGCTGATGACAGACTGTGAATGCACAGCGGGAAGCAGGTGCCAGAAGATGCTGAGCTGGACCGAAGTAGCTGTAGCAGTCTGGAGGAGCTGGAAGCAGGGCCAGATGGTAACAGGCAGACAAATCAGGCATATATGGCAGACATGAGAATAGTTGGATCACAGACAAAGTCGTCAATGGGTGCAGAATCAACAGGTGCAGCAGGCAGAGACAGAATCTGAGGTGAAGCCAGGGGTCAGGACAAGCCAGGTCAAGATCAGAGGTCAAACGCAGGAATCAGGAATGCAGGGACAACATAGAATGCTGTAGACCACACAGCAATTAGCCAGTGCAGAAGCTCTGTTTAAATAGGCTGCTTGGTGCCAGATGCGCATTTGCATCCGCATTCACACATGCACGTGTGCATGTTGGTGCATGAGCATACGCGTGCACCTGGAAACAGCATCTGTACTATGGCGAAGCCCCTCCTGACAGGCGGTGAGTGTGCACTGCATGTGTGTGGAGATCAGTGATTAGTGGATACGTGGAGTGATATTAAACACACTGGGTGTGATTTCTCATTAATAATTTATAACAATATCACGCTATATGAATTTCTTGTCTTTGAATGTACCTTGAGTTCCAGATCTTTGGAGTCCGGGAGTTATGAGTGGAGACACCAGCCTTCCTGGGATTGTGTGTTTGTTACACTTAACTGAGCAGTCAGGAATCAGATCTCTGGTGAGTCTTGAATCCAGCCAACTAGAAAATAGGAAAAGCAACAAATGTCTCCAAAATATGGATTTTATTTATCACACTCTATATTATTTTTTATTTTGGAACACTTTGGATCACTGGAAGACAGAATATATTGTCCCCTTTTTCATGCTGGTAGTTAGAATGAATAAATCACTAGTGTTGAGCGAGCGGTTCGGACCGAGCATACATTATGTTCGGCCGGAACATCGCCTGTTTGGTGAACACCCCAATTTGAAAAACAATACGAAACTGGTTTGCCCCCCCCCCCCCCCCCCAGAATCCATACCAGACTCTTATCCAAGCATGCAGCCTTGCAAGTGAGGAAGGGGGGGAGGGGCGAGCATCTGCCTCCTCGCTCCAAAGCACCTTGTCCCCATGTTGATAGGGACAAGGGCCTCTTCCCCACAACCCTCTGCTGTGCTTTTGGGAGTCTGCAGGCAGGGGGCTTATTGGAATCCGGGAGCACCCTTTAACAAGGGAGCCCCCAGATCCCGGCCCCCCATGTGAATGAATACGGGTTTATTGTACCCATACTCTTTTACCAAAACAAGTGTCAAAAATAAATAAAAACACGCACATAGTTTTTGACAATTCCTTTATTAAAAATTTAAAAACAATGTCCCATGATGTAGAACCATCATCAATCACGACATCCGCCGCCACTGCTGGACTTGAAAAAAGTAAAAGAAAATGCTAACCACCATGTGCCTGCTCCACCATCTGACAGTTCTTAAATAGGTAAGGGTCGGGGCCACCTGGTGACATTACCTTGTGGCACTGCCCCATGTGATGTCACCAACCCAGCATGCTCCAATTGGCAATTCACACAGGGGCGGGGCCACCAGGTAACATTGCAAGGTGGCTCTGCCCTTTACCTATTTAAGAACTGTCAGATGGCGGAGCAGGCACATGGCGGCTAGCCTTCGTAACATTTTTTTTTATTTTTTGGGTTCAGCGGGGGAAGTTGGTGCCATGATTGATGATGGATCTACATCGGGGGACATTGTTTTTTTTTTTTTTTCATTAAAGGAATTGTCAAAAACTGTCTGCATGAGCCCCCACCCCAACGTACCCCACCATATTGAGGGCATGTGGCCCGGTATAGTTCAGGAGGGGGTGAGGCTGCTCGGTCATCCCCCCCTTGCATGATGCCTGACCTATAAAATCCATAATAGACCCAAAGGGCCTGGTATGGATTGGGGGGAACCCCCACACTGGTTTTTTTTTTTTACATTTTTGTATTGCCGACAATGATATTGTATTGCTGGCAATTTAAATGTAATTTTTATTTTCTTTATATATGTTAGTTTTCCTGCAAAAAAAATGTGCATTGATATACAGTGGGTACGGAAAGTATTCAGACCCCCTTAAATTTTTCACTCTTTGTTATATTGCAGCCATTTGCTAAAATTATTTAAGTTCATTCTTCTTCCTCATGAATGTACACATAGCACCCCATACTGACAGAAAAACACAGAATTGTTGACATTGTTGCAGATTTATTAAAAAAGAAAAACTGAAATATCACATGGTCCTAAGTATTCAGACCCTTTGCTGTGACACTCATATATTTAACTCAGGTGCTTTCCATTTCTTCTGATCATCCTTGAGATGGTTCTACACCTTCATTTGAGTCCAGCTGTGTTTGATTATACTGATTGGACTTGATTAGGAAAGCCACACACCTGTCTATATAAGACCTTCCAGATCACAATGCATGTCAGAGAAAATGAGAATCATGAGGTCAAAGGAACTGCCTAAGGCCCCTTTCACACACAGGTCCGTTTGTCCGTTTTTCATCCATCCGTTGACGGATGAAAAACGGACATAAATGTATCTCTATGTAAAAACGGATGTTAACGGATGATCATCCGTTAACATCCGTTTTCATCCGTTTGCGTCAATGTCCGTTTTTTTGAACGGATGAATGCCCTATTTTTCATCCTTCAAAAAAACGGATCGGATGAAAAACGGATGAAAACGGATGTCATCCGTTGACATCCGTTTTTCGTCCGTTCCGTTTTTTACAAAATAATATTTTGATCAACTTTTTACATATGTATACATATATATGACCTATGACCCAGGTAGTAAAAACAGGGGGAAGTGCCATCCCAGGAAGTGTTATCCCATAATAGCAGATCTGGAAGCATGGCTCTTGATGTATCACATGAGAGACTGATCAACCTGGTTCACCTCAGGCCAGGTTTATGGGACATATCTTGTCCAGCATACAGTGACCGGTGTGCTGTGAAGAGGTTGTGGGAGGAGATATTTGTTGACGTCACGCCAAATTGGGAGAATTTTAATGCAAAGGAGCGTAAACTCCGTGGTAAGTGTCTGCTTTAATATTTTGGGGCATTTGTGATCAGTATCACCGGGGGGCATACTATGTATCTATTCTTTGTCATGTTGACACTTGTAGTTCATCTACATCTCATCCTTTGGCATGCTGATACTTGTAGTCCACCTACATCTTATCCTCTATCATGCTGACACCTGTAGTCCACCTACATCTCATCCATTGGCATGCTGACCCTGTTAGTACACCTACATCTCACCTTTGTCATGCTGACACCTGTAGTACACCTGCATCTCATCCTTTGGCATGCTGACACTTGTAGTCCACCTACATCTCATTCTTTGGCATGCTGACACTTGTAGTCCACCTACATCTTATCCTCTATCATGCTGACACCTGTAGTCCACCTACATCTCATCCATTGGCATGAGGACCCTGTTAGTACACCTACATCCCACCTTTGTCATGCTGACACCTGTAGTACATCTGCATCTCATCCTTTGGCATGCTGACACTTGTAGTCCACCTACATCTCATTCTTTGGCATGCTGACACTTGTAGTCCACCTACATCTTATCCTCTATCATGCTGACACCTGTAGTCCACCTACATCTCATCCATTGGCATGAGGACCCTGTTAGTACACCTACATCCCACCTTTGTCATGCTGACACCTGTAGTACATCTGCATCTCATCCTTTGGCATGCTGACACTTGTAGTCCACCTACATCTCATTCTTTGGCATGCTGACACTTGTAGTCCACCTACATCTTATCCTCTATCATGCTGACACCTGTAGTCCACCTACATCTCATCCATTGGCATGAGGACCCTGTTAGTACACCTACATCCCACCTTTGTCATGCTGACACCTGTAGTACATCTGCATCTCATCCTTTGGCATGCTGACACTTGTAGTCCACCTACATCTCATTCTTTGGCATGCTGACACTTGTAGTCCACCTACATCTTATCCTCTATCATGCTGACACCTGTAGTCCACCTACATCTCATCCATTGGCATGAGGACCCTGTTAGTACACCTACATCCCACCTTTGTCATGCTGACACCTGTAGTACATCTGCATCTCATCCTTTGGCATGCTGACACTTGTAGTCCACCTACATCTCATTCTTTGGCATGCTGACACTTGTAGTCCACCTACATCTTATCCTCTATCATGCTGACACCTGTAGTCCACCTACATCTCATCCATTGGCATGAGGACCCTGTTAGTACACCTACATCCCACCTTTGTCATGCTGACACCTGTAGTACATCTGCATCTCATCCTTTGGCATGCTGACACTTGTAGTCCACCTACATCTCATTCTTTGGCATGCTGACACTTGTAGTCCACCTACATCTTATCCTCTATCATGCTGACATCTGTAGTCCACCTACATCTCATCCATTGACATGAGGACCCTGTTAGTACACCTACATCCCACCTTTGTCATGCTGACACCTGTAGTACACCTGCATCTCATCCTTTGGCATGCTGACACTTGTAGTCCACCTACATCTCATCCTTTGGCATGCTAACATTTGTAGTCCACCTACATCTTATCCTCTATCATGCTGACACCTGTAGTCAACTTACATCTCATCCATTCGCATGCTGACAATTGTAGTCCACATGTGCTCTTAAAATAACATTGCATAGTTTTGGAACTTCTTTATGGTGATTGTATCTACTTTTCAATATGTCTAGGTAAAAAAATCATGATAAGGTGGAGGTCTATCAGGGACCGTTATAGAAGGGACCTGAGGGAAGAGGCGGAGGAATTCCGCAGTGGTTCCGGAGGAGGGAAAAAAAAAAAGCCATCTACTTCCACATGTTGGAATTTCTGCGAGGTGTCATTGACCTGAGACCGTAAGTGACAACTATTGTAAAATGTTATATTGACTTTGTGTGGGAAATGTTTTTCACAGAAGTTCAATCATACCCACACATCAGAGCTTAAAAACGGGGGAGAAGCTGTATTCCTGTTCTTAGTGCGGTAAACGTTTTTCACAGGACTCAAGTCTTTCCAAACATCATAGATTGCCCACACACTAGACAAGACTACATAGTACTTTTCCCGCACTAAGAATAGGAATACGGCTTCTCTCCCGTATTTAATCTCTGATGTGTGTTATGATTGAACGTCTGTTAAAAACAATACCCACACACTAAACAAGACTACATATTATGCTCAGTATGCAATCTCTGATGTTTGGAAAGACTTGAGTCCTGTGAAAAACGTTTCCCGCACTAAGAACAGGAATACGGCTTCTCTCCCGTATTTAATCTCTGATGTGTGTTATGATTAAACGTCTGTTAAAAATAATGCCCACACACTAAACAAGACTACATATTATGCTCAGTATGCAATCTCTGATGTTTGGAAAGACTTGAGTCCTGTAAAAAACGTTTCCCGCACTAAGAACAGGAATATGGCTTCTCTCCCATATTTAATCTCTGATGTGTGTTATGATTAAACGTCTGTTAAAAACAATGCCCACACACTAAACAAGATGACATTTTATGCTCAGAATGCAATGTTTTTAACAGAAGTTCAATCATAACACACATCAGAGATTAAATACGGGTGAAAAGCCATATTCCTGTTCTGAGTGCAGGATATGTATTTCACAGAAGTCCCATCGAGTAGGGCTTTTTTTCGTACTGTGTTGAAAAAAGGCCACACTGAAGTCATGCTGTACAGGGCGGCGTCAGAGTCATGCGACTTTGAAGTTACCCCAGTGTGAACCGAGCCTAAAACATGGAAACTGAGTTTCTATGAAGTATTGGGACTCATTTTAGCCTTAGTAGATAAACTCCATGGTTATCATTTTTATGTTATCCTCCTATGAATGACTGATTTGAGATATATATTTGCAAACATCTACATTCTTTGTTATAGTACCACCTCAAACCTCTCTGATGAGGAACATGAAGAGGAGGAGGAGGAAGATATTGACCGTGAAGCAGAGGTGGAACAGGTTGAACTAGGGGACCAACCACAACATTCTGAAGCGTCACCACAAACCAGAGCTTCCCAAGAACTAGGAGGACAGCATGTGCCTGTAAGCATTAACAATTATGACAAAAAAAAAACATGTTTTAGAATGCCAAATGTCAGAATTAATATGATTGTACTCTATAGAGTCGTCCAATAAGAACACGAAGCGCTGCATACTCAGAACCATCTCGACGCCCTAGAGGAGCCACGAAAAAAAATATGGATGCAGCTATGATGGAATTTATGGAGGATATGAGGTGTATGCGTAAAGAGTCCAACTCTGATCCTTTTTCAGACAGGAAGGATCCGGATATTGCTTTCTTGCGAAGTTTATACAGTCATCTGATCCCAGCCCCTAACTCCCGTAAAACGGAGGTGCAAATGACTATTTTCAGTTGCACAGCTATGTGTGTTAGGGCTGCGTTAGCTGGAGATCCCATGCCGGAGATTCAGTATGTGAGCCCTCAACGCCGGCCCTTCCATATGAACCCTGCATCTCCACCAAATATCCAGCATCTTCATGTGCAGCCACATCATTTGCATACCCAATATAATCCACGCCCACCAAGCCATATTTCCCCAACTCCACCAAGTGCATCCCAGGGCTCATATATCAGTCCCCCAAATCCACAATCTCAATCCTATGAGTCCTCTGGTTCCCAGGGTCATTATACCATTTCCTCCCAATCTTCGGGCCATTTTTCTAATGTACCAAGTCCTTATTATCAGGATCTATAAAATTATTTTAAAACATTTTCCCAAGTGAGCTGCACTTCATTTTATGCTACGTTCACATGTCAGCATAGCGATCGCGGGCAGAATCACCGCGATTCTGCCCGCGATCCGGAAATCATTGCAAATTGCGGGACACCTGTGCTTTGCCCGTGATTTTCAATAGCACCCCAAACGCTGTGCGATGTTGCCGCGATTTCCACCTGCCGAATCGCGGTAAAATCGCGCAAAGAAAATTGCGGGATGTATTACGCCCCAAAGAAGCTCTTGTACCTTTTTTGTGCGTCATGCGCTCCACAATTTTTTTTGCGCGATGTTACTGCAATTCGGCAGGCGGAAATCGCGGCAACATCCCACAGCGTTTGGGGTGCTATTGTAAATCATGGGCAACGCACAGGCGTCCCGCGATTTGCAATGATTTCCAGATCGTGGGCAGAATCGTGGTGATTCTGCCCGCGATCGCTACGCTGACATGTGAACGTAGCCTATGTCTGACATTACATACAATATCTGTCAAAAGTGAATACACCCCTTACATTTTTTTAAATATTTTCTGATATCTTTTCATGTGACAACACTGAAGAAATTACACTTTGCTACAATATAAAGTAGTGAGTGTACAGCTTGTATAACAGTGTTAATTTGCTGTACCCTACTTAACTCAACACACAACCTTAATCGCTGTCAACAAAAGTGAGTACACACCTATCCTAAAATGTCAAAATTGGTCCCAAAGTGTAAATTTTTTGTGTGGCCACCATTATCTTTCCAGCACTGCCTTAACCCTCTTAGGCATAGAGTTCTCAAGAGCGTCAGACTAACACTGGAGTTCTTTTCCACTCCACCATGACGACCTCACAGATCTGGTGGATGTTGACACCTTGCGCTCCTCCACCTTCCATTTGAGGATGCCCCACAGATGCTCAATAGGGTTTAGGTCTGGAGAAATGCTTGGCCCGTCCATCACCTTTACCCTCAGCTTCTTTAGCGAGGCAGTGGTAATCTAGGAGATGTGTTGGGGGTCGTTATCATGTTGGAATACTGCCCTGCGGCCCAGTCTCTGAAGGGAGGGGATCATGCTCTGCTTCAGTATGTCACAGTACATGTTGGCATTCATGGTTCCCTCAATGAACTGTAGCTCCCCCGTGCCGGCAGCACTCATGCAGCCCCAGACCATGACAATCCCACCACCTTGCTTGACCGTAGGCAAGACACATTTGTCTTTGTACTCCTCACCTTGTTGCCGCCACACACATTTGACACCAAATAAGTTTATCTTGATCTCATCAGAACACAAGACATGTTTTTAGTAATCTAGTCTGCTTGTCTTCTGTTTTTGGTGTTATTTGTGTATCATTTTTAGAAGAGGTTACATTTTGTGAAGATAGCCAAGCAGAACAATTTGATGCAGTGTGCGGCATTTGGTCTGAGCAAAGGCTGACCCCTCACCGCTTCAACCACTGCCAGCGGTTTAGACATTACTAATGGCTGTATGTTTACAAGCTGTACACTCACTACTTTACACTGTAGCAAAGTGTCATTTCTTCAGTGTTGACACATGAATAGATCTTAAAAAAATTTACAAAAATGTAAGGGGTGTACTAAATTTTGTGAGATACTGTATGTCAGCAGATGCACAGTCCAAACTGTATGCAGTTGTTGCAAAATACAACATACCGCACTTTATGGGTTCAAGCCAAGCACTCGGGGCACAGTGCGGTATGCTGTATGTAGCTGCAGCTACATACAGTTTAGACAGCACACCCTGAGGTCAGTGAGTGACATACTTCTCAAAATCTTTTCATACGTTAACAAACAGTATGGTGGAGGTTCCTTCCCTTGGACTGTTTTTGTATTCTTTTTCCATGTTCAAGTTACACAGTAATACAATTTAGATGGATAAAATGCCCAAACAACATTTCTAGTTTTCTATCAGCAGCACTTTTCTTTTCAAAGTATTGTATGAGAGTTCTCATGTCTC
This sequence comes from Pelophylax lessonae, assembly GCF_965119305.1. Classification (NCBI taxonomy): domain Eukaryota; kingdom Metazoa; phylum Chordata; class Amphibia; order Anura; family Ranidae; genus Pelophylax; species Pelophylax lessonae. The sequence goes on along the minus strand of NC_138772.1, from coordinate 423,916,008 downwards.
CTTTTGTTTGTAAATTTTGTGATACATGGTTGTGTTTAAATGAAAATAAAAATATATTTTCTGATGCAAGAACAATGTGCTTTATTTCTAACTTTAAACATAGTGGACAACATATGCAAAGATTACACACATAGCTAATCACATGGAAGCAACTCAGTGAATTTTATGATTTAGACGTGGTGGAGATGACTTGCTGAAATTCAAAACGAGGACCTTATAAAGTGGCTGGTGAGTGTATTTACACATGTTGATACTGCCATGGAAGCTCTCCTTCTGGAGACACAAAATAGTCCGTAAAGGTATCACGCATGGCAATATCCAAATTGTTCGGTCGCAGTCCTGTATAACGGATAGAAGGTAAATTGATCTGGTCCTCTTCTTCCACAGAAATGCCTTCTTTGTCCCGTATAATGTTGTGCAGAACACAACATGCTTGCATAACTAGTTCTGCATTCTCCAGGCTAAGTTGTATGGTGGTATGGAATATTCTCCACTTGCTTGCCAAAATGCCAAATGTGCATTCAATAAGGCGCCTTGCACGACTGAGCCGGTAATTAAAGATTTTTTTGGGGGGAGTTAGATTGTGCCTGGCATACGGCCTTAGGAGATGCCTTGAAAGTGCAAATGCCTCATCAGCTACAAGCACATGTGGCATATTTGGCCCTGCAGTTCCTGGAAAAGGTTTGTCTGCTGGTAAATGGAAGCGGCCCTCAAGTAGCCTTCTCCCCATTTCGGATGCTCTAAACACTCTAGAGTCTGCAGTACGTCCGTACGCACCAATATCAACGGCTACAAACTTGTAATCGCTGTCACAGATTGCCATGAGCACAAGGGAAAAGTATTTTTTATAATTAAAATAACTGGATCCAGATCCAGGCGGCATCTGAATTCGGACATGTTTTCCATCCAGGGCTCCAACACAATTAGGGAATTGGGTCTTTATCCAAAATCCATTCGAGATTTCATGCCACATGGATGCATCTGGAACAGGCATTGCAATAGGCCGAAGCTCCTCCCATATTGCTTGACACGTGTCATGCACAATTCCAGATATTGTGGATATTCCCAACAAAAAATAGTGGTTTAGGGACGTAAAGGATTGTCCAGATGCCAGAAACCTAGAAGAGTAATAATATTTTTGAGTAAGACCTTTAAAACAGAACATTCGATAACAATCCCTTGATGTTTATCCACTTCCGCACCAGCCGCCGCAGGTGTACTGCGGCAGGCTGGCGCTCCCAGGCAAAGTGCAGTACATGTACGGCGCTTGCCTGGGTGGAGCTAGGGGTGCGATCGCGTGCCGCCGGAGGTGTGCTCCTGCCCCCACTTGTCAGCTAGGGAGCCAGCGCGTGTGCCCGGTGGCTCTGATCTCCCGCAGCTGTGAGAGGACAGATGGCTGATGTAAACACAGCCATCTGTCATTCTCCCTGAAGTAATCACAGAGGCTATGTGATCCTGCTATATGGAATCGCATGTCTCTGTGATTACTTCACAAGCCACGCCCCCTTGACAGTTAGAATCACGACTCTAGGAACACATTTAACCCCTTGATCACCAGTACAGTTAACCCCTTCCCTGCCTGTGTCATTATTACAGTAACAGTGCATATTTTTAGCACTGATTACTGTAATAATGTCACTGGTCCCCCCAAAAGTGTCAAAAATGTCAGTTAGGGGTCCGATCTGTCCGCTGCAATGTCGCAGTACTGCTACAAATCGCTGATTGCCGCCATTACTATTGAAAAAAAAAGGACCTACATTTTTACCGTAGTTAGTAAATGCATTAACTTTTGCGCAAACCAATCAAAATATGCTTATTGCAATTTTTTTTATTTTTAATTATGTAGCAGAAAACAAATTGGCCTAAAATGTTAAAAAAATTAGCATTTTACATTTTTGTATTTTGGGAAAGTCATATAAAAAAAATGTGTAAAATATTGTTTTTTTTTTTCTACATTGTCGCTCTTTTTTGGTTTATAGCGCAAAAAAAAAAAAAAAAAAAAAAGAACAGGTGATCAAATACCACCAAAAGAAAGCTTTGTTTGTGGGAAAAAAAGGACGTCAATTTTGTTTGGGTACAGCATCGCACGACCGCGCAATTGTCCGTTAAAATCACGCAGTGATGAATCGCAAAATAGGGCCTGGTTATTGAGCAGCCAGATCCTCCGGGGCTAAAGTGGTTATTATGCAGGGAAGACACAATGCCTACCCCCCCTCCCCCCTCCAATCCACACAGCATGCCAAGATGTACTTGGTTCTACATAATGTTGGAAATAATCAAGCAGAAAGGCTGCATTACCTCAGGGTAAGTAGAAGTCGCTCCTCTGGAGGCACACAACGTCTCATGTGTGTGTTCATCCGTTCCAAACGTGGAAGCAACTTTTCCAATAAAAAGTCAAATGTTGATACGTTCATACGTGTAAAATTAAAAAATTTTGTGGGAAAACGACGCAGATCTGCATAGTGCAGAGCTACAAAACCTTCAGAGGGCCTCTTGAGCAGTATGGGATGTGTCCAGTAACGGCGTCTTTTTGCGGCAATCTTCCTCCTCATCATGATGTTTCGTCTCCTCAAATACGACATCATGACAAGAAAGGTCACATGGTCAAAAAATATGTCATCCATTGCTATATAGCAAGTAGAAAACTGCAAAGAAATGGGCAGCAGAATGCTGAAAAGGCAAAGCAGCATGGAAAACCCAATGCACGCTGGGGAAAAGCAAAGATTTATGGGAAAATTCCCATAATTCAGCAAAAAAAAGGATGAAAAACTGATGAAAAGTGGACAAAAAACGGATGAAAAACGGATGAAAAACGGACGACAACAGATGAAAAACGGATGAAAAACGGACGACAACGGATGAAAAACGGACGACAACGGATGAAAAACGGATAACAACTGATGAAAAACGGATGAAAAACGGATAACAACTGACGAAAAACGGATGAAAAACTGATGACAACTGACGAAAAAAGGATAAAAAACTGATGAAAAACGGATGAAAAACTGATACATTTGACGTGACTGAACTGATGAACTGAACGGACTGTATGTGTGAAAGGGGCCTTAAGAGCTCAGAGACAGAATTGTGGCAAGGCACAGATCTGGCCAAGGTTACAAAAAGATTTCTGCTGCACTTAAGGTTCCTAAGAGCACAGTGGCCTCCATAATCCTCAAATGGAAGACGTTTGGGACGACCAGAACCCTTCCTAGAGCTGGCCGTCCGGCCAAACTGAGCTATCGGGGGAGAAGAGTCTTGGTGAGAGAGGTAAAGAAGAACCCAAAGATCACTGTGGCTGAGCTCCAGAGATGCAGTCAGGAGATGGGAGAAAGTTGTAGAAAGTCAACCATCACTGCAGCCCTCCACCAGTCGGGGCTTTATGGCAGAGTGGCCCGACGGAAGCCTCTCCTCAGTGTAAGACACATGAAAGCCCGCATGGAGTTTGCTAAAAAACACCTGAAGGACTCCAAGATGGTGAGAAATAAGATTCTCTGGTCTGATGAGACCAAAATAGAACTTTTTGGCCTTAATTCTAAGCGGTATGTGTGGAGAAAACCAGGCACTGCTCATCACCTGTCCAATACAGTCCCAACAGTGAAGCATGGTGGTGGCAGCATCATGCTGTGGGGGTGTTTTTCAGCTGCAGGGACAGGACGACTGGTTGCAATTAAGGGAAAGATGAATGCGGCCAAGTACAGGGATATCCTGGACAAAAACCTTCTCCAGAGTGCTCTGGACCTCAGACTGGGCCAAAGGTTTACCTTCCAACAAGACAATGACCCTAAGCACACAGCTAAAATAACGAAGGAGTGGCTTCACAACAACTCCGTGACTGTTCTTGAATGGCCCAGCCAGAGCCCTGACTTAAACCCAATTGAGCATCTCTGGAGAGACCTAAAAATGGCTGTCCACCAACGTTTACCATCCAACCTGACAGAACTGGAGAGGATCTGCAAGGAGGAATGGCAGAGGATCCCCAAATCCAGGTGTGAAAGACTTGTTGCATCTTTCCCAAAAAGACTCCTGGCTGTATTAGATCAAAAGGGGGCTTCTACTAAATACTGAGCAAAGGGTCTGAATACTTAAGACCATGTGATATTTCAGTTTTTCTTTTTTAATAAATCTGCAACAATGTCAACAATTCTGTGTTTTTCTGTCAGTATGGGGTGGTATGTGTACATTCATGAGGAAGAAGAATGAACTTAAATGATTTTAGCAAATGGCTGCAATATAACAAAGAGTGAAAAATTTAAGGGGGTCTGAATACTTTCCGTACCCACTGTATGTCCCCCAGGGCAATACCCAGGCCCCCATACCCTTTTTATGGCCAATAACTTGCATAAAAACCTTTAAAATTGGTACTTTAGATTTTTTAAGTTGGGGTTCCATAGACTTTAAACTCCCTGGCGGTCTGATTATGTCAGAATTTTTGTGCTAAAATTGGTACATTGTTTTTGCATGGAAATATGTTGTTTTATATTTTAGGCCTGTAATTCTTAGGAATAACCCACTTAAATCTGTCCAAGACAGTAGACATCCCAGGTATGATAAAGTTTGAAACACAAAATCATAAATTATAAAAACCTCCCTAGCGGTATTCCTGAGTGTGGCTCGGGGGTAATATATTTTTTTTTTTTTGTTTTGGTGCAGAATGAGTAGTTTCATCAAATTATTAATTATTTTCAAAATACTTATTCTGCACCAAAACTAAAAAAAAAATTGGGAAGTATATCAAATGATTCTTCAGAATTTCCAACGGAGCTATATGCCAGAAAGAGACATCAGAATCATCGCTGTCGTCACTTTCCATACCTGATTCCGAATTTTCCCACAAATCTCTATCGCTCAGTTCTTCAAGTAACTCCGTTTCACTGTTGCTGTTTTCCAGTTCGTCTAAAAGTGCTTTTGCGCAAAAAGAATGTTTTTTGGAATTTTTGAATTTGTTTGCTAGATACATTATTGGGGTGTTTAGTGCTGACTTTTTTTATTTATTATTACAGTGTTGGTGTGGGATACATTTGTTCATTTTTTTTATTCACCAACTTTTATATCATTTCCTCAATTTAATAATGTTTTTATGCAAAATATTTTGCTATTTTAGGTTTGATAATTTTCTTGAGCTGTTAAATCCATTGTTGCTGCAACAGCATACAAATTTTTGTGAATCCATACCTCCATGTGCGCATTTGATGATCACGCTATGGTAAGTTCATAAAGATGTACATAATCGATCCTTTGACAACAGCAACCTGAGATACCCGTGGGACCTGGATACCTTCCAGATTATCGCAGATTCTGCATTTCCTAATCTCAAATGGGTATTCCCACAGGTCTCCCAGCTATACATGTACCCTGAACGGGGAAATCTTGCTATAATGAGGAGATATTGCTTTGTACTTTCCATGATCTGTTCATGATTTGGTTTTAATATATATTTTAATGTTGTCATAATAAATGTATACATTTTATAAACTGAGTACTGGAGTTCTTTAATGGGATTACTAGTGGCTACCTATAAAGTTCCACTTCTCTTTTCCTTTTTTTTTCAAAAGATGTACATAATGTTACTTAGAAACCCAAATCATTATTGCGTTGGGAAAGCAGAGTGTTCGTTGACATTGGCGGCGGCTTTGAGATCACACAACTTCTTTTGAAATCGCACGATTTCAAAACCGCATGTCAATTCAACCTTGGGTGCAACTTGGAAGACATCTGTGTGGCTTCATGCACAGATGTCTATGCACATTGCCCCCGAAATCGCCAAAAGTAGTGCAGGAGCTACTCTTTCAAATTGATGTCGAACTGCAAAGTCGGCATCGCACCGATTTGATTGCAGGCAATAGGGTGCAACTTGTCATGACCTGTCAAATAACACGACAAGTCTCTCCAATGTGAACAAGGTCTAAGGGCACATTCACACTGATCTGCTGCCAAAACACATATGCGTTTTTCCTACGATTTTGCTGCAATTTTACTGTGATTTTATGGCCTTTGCATTGTTGTGTTTACAGGACATGTGACTCAAAAATAAATCATGGGCGTGTTTTTGCCTTGATTTGATCAGGTTTTCCATTGTTTTCAACTGGGAAGTGCGTTTTTTATGCTTCTTTTTAGCTCCCCAAAACATGCTTCAAAGATGCTGCAAGCAGGATTTTTTTCACCACAATGGAAGCGCACCACCCCAGTGTGAACACATTCATTGATTTTAAAGGGAAGCCTTTTTCTTGAGCTTTTCAGGCGCTTTTTTTTAACGCAAAAGCGCTTGAAAAACTCCTCAGTGTGAAAGGGCCCTAAGTCTGTCAATACAGAAGTGGTAAGTATCACTTCTTGGACCAGCCTAATCTTTAAGTGAAATTGCATGATTTCAAAGTCAGATTCAGTGTGAACTGGGGCTAATAAATTTAAAAATATAGCTAAAAACAAACCTTTTTTTTAGGCTTGGTGAGCATTCACTGTCAGGTTTTAGAGCGGTGAAGGGGTAAATTTGTTGTCAGGCTTGTATTCCTGTCTGTATCACCTGTCAGGGAGATTCACACTGTTTTATTCACCAAGGTCAAAGGCATTAAAAGTGAGGGGAAATCCAACATTTCAAGTTTTCACTAGAACAGAAATAGAGGGCAAATAGAAGGGCAAGACACTTGTTCCCATGTCAACTGCCTAGGATGGACATTTTTTCACACAGAAAAGATATCCTGTCAATTCCTGTTTTGTCTACTTTGATCAGGAAGTGTACAGAAATGTACCTAATGAGACGCAGATGACAAAAAAGAAAAAAAAAAACTGACAGCAGTTTTAAACCTTTCCTACTTTATCCCCCCCAAAAAGTTATGGCTTTTGATATACTTTAGGGCTTCATGTACACTGCAACTGCTAAACTGAAGTTTAGGACTCGGAGCAGTTGGGTGTTTTTTATTTAACAGCCCTGAACTCTTATCTATGTTATCTTATGTGTACACTTAAGCCCCGTACACGTATGTCATGTGATGGTTAACTTTCCGTGTCTTTTTTCTTTTCTGAGCATGCCCAGTCTTGCAAATCTGCTGTTTGTCGGCCGAATTCTGTACTGACTGGCGAACAATCACCGGTTTTGGTGTTGGCCAAGAAAAATTTTAATGCCTGCACACCCGATTCTGTTCGAGTCGGTTGTCGGAAGCATCATACTAACAAGCCGACAATCGGCCGATCGTTCGGCGGCCGAATATTTACGGCCGACAATCGCTACGTGTGTACGGGCCTTTAGTCGTTTATAGCAGTTGAGGTTACAGGCATTTTTTTTAAAGCAGAAAAATTGCATTCAGGACTGTAGTTTACCAGCATTTCAAATGGCAAATACTTATAACTGCGAGTAACCACAGCAAATGTCATTTATGCGCATTTGCACTTATAAGAGTTTTAACAGGTGAAAACATTTCCGATACCTTTTCAACATATAAAAATGTTGCAAATAGCCCAAATAGTCCAATAGCGATTAATGCTGGTCCTCTCATGCAATTCTCTATGTCTTCTGAGCCTCAGCAACATCAGGAGCATTTCCTCACACATGCTCATGATGAAAACCATAGTGAAAACACAAAAAATAAGACAGCTATCTACAAGAACACTGCTCCCTCTGCTGTTGCTGCTGCTCTTTTCTCTCTCACAGAATGTAAATTGGTGTATCACTCGTGCCACTGGTACATCCAATTAGGAAGTCAAACAAATATAATAAATATACTAAAAATACTAAAATGGGAGCTGCTAGTTCAGACAATGGGTATTGTAAAATGTAGGTAGGTAAAAAAACTGCGCTATCCCTATTTAATAGTGTTATTAATATTATAAAGTGCTCATAAAAAATATTAATGTGCAGTGTGAAAATTGAAGTGATACCTGTGTGTACCTATACCTCCAAAATAATATAAAGTGCAATTTGCTATAATTGATTGCTCAATAATATTAGTGCAAATAATAAAAACTGATAGAAAAAACAGCCCTGCGGCTGTTAAAATCTCATATAAAACTTTACAATATATATAGTGCCAACAATGGTGAATAGGTACAAAAGTAAATGTATAATAAATAGAGTCCGTGCTACAATTGTGCGAAGTAAATACAATGATAATTAATAGATAAAGTCTGTGCTACAGTGATGCATAAATATATAAAAATTATTGTGCAAAATAGTGCAAAAACACCTATAGCAGTCCTTTCAAATAACTTTTTAAGGTGCCGGTGCCAATGCATACATATATTCCGCAGTGTAATGGTTCTCTGTTTCAGTATGGAATGGTAAGAATTCCCACTTACCAGATGTGATGGACTCCCGGTGGCGTACGCCAGCAGGAATCAGTAAGCGCTTCTGTCACGAAACTCCGATATCCTGGCCAGGAATAGGGTCCGCGGTTCCTTCACCTGTATTTTCTCAAGATAAAGGAAGAAGGCTCCTCATAGTGTAGACGGTTCCAAAAAATGCTTTATTTAATGTAAAAACACATAACAGGCCAATCGTGCAAAGATACAAAAATGTACTGGATGCTTGAAGCACAAAAAAAAGGATTGGTTTGGCTGGTGCCCCTGTTTCACAGCTCGTAAGCCTCGCGGCTATGTGCCGAGTCTGTCAGTGGGAACTTGCGCCGTACCCGCAAGTGGAGGAATCGGCGGGCAGTTCAAAGACAGATCGAGGCAGCGTGCGTTGCAACTTGACGCGTTTCGTCATAGAAATGACGTCATTGGAAGTTGTGCGTACGCTGCGTCGGTCAGTTTATATAGGCAGATGGGCAGAAAACTTCCTGCTAAGTTCCACCCCCAGTTTTAACACTTATCATTGCCGGATACACCTCACGATGTCCCCTATCCATAGAATGGCAATACCCAAGCCGACATTTATCCTAAATCTTTAACGGGTTAATATATTTTATCCATTGTTTTTAAACTTTGTATTTAATGAAACAGAGTTGCCTCTTATTTTGCCCTATGTACAGGTATATGGTATAATTCATCTATGACTATGGTTGCACCTCCTCTATTTGTCCTGAAGGTGGTGCTATATTTTATTCCCAATTAGGGAGAGAAATAAATAAATGAATAAATAGATACATTTAAAGGGAATTGTTTATGTCATGTAGGACAAAGGCTGCATTTTATTAATATTAAATTTTTTTACATTTTATTTTGTATTGTACCTTACTAAATTTTAAAGGGAATTTTTTGATGTCATATAGGACAAAGGGCTGCATTTTATTAATAATAAACGTCTTTACATTTTATTTTATATTGTACCCTACTGTAGGCAACATATTTGTATTTCATTGTTAAAAATTAATTGTTAAAAAATTGTTATATAATTAAAAACTTAGGTGTGGACATCATAGGATGTATTCGTTCACATAAATTTAAAAATTAAAAAATGTAATTAAAAAATATATATATATTATCTCTGCCAGTAATCTACACGTATGTTAAAAAATCATATAATCAATGTTTTTCAAAAAATATCTTTTATAGAATATCTCCCGAAAAACATCTTTAGAAATATTTTTAAATATCTTTTAAAAATCTCTAAAAAATCCCATCAATAGTTAGTAATGAAACAGTTCAAATCTAGATCTATGTACATACCCTGTGGCTGTAGTGTCCCTAGTTCAAATATCCAATAGGTTTCATTTTTATACACAGCTATTCGCATGTCTTTCCCACGCCAGTGGGTGTCAATCTTATCAATGCCACTAAATGTTAGCAGTGTGGGGTCTCTGTTGTGATGTAATCTAAAGTGTAGTGAGACACTGTGCTTTTTAAAGCCTTTCCTTATATTATTAAGGTGCTCACCTACTCTGACCGTCAATTTGCGCGTCGTGCGGCCTATGTACTGTAGGCCGCATGGGCAAGATAGAAGGTAGGTGACATGTGTGCTGGAGCACGTAATCAGCTTTTTTATACTGTATTCCTTAGAAGTGGTGTTGGATTTGAATTTTTGTAGTTTTCTAGTCCTGTTTTTAACAGTGCGGCAGGATTTACATCTGCCGCAAGAGTAAAAACCATGATGATCCAGGAATGAGGGAAACATAGTTTTTGGAGGGTCTGGGATATTATGCACTAATCTGTCCCTAAGGTTAGGGACTTTACGATAGACAAATTTCGGTTTAGGGGGTAATATATTACTTAATGTCACTGCTCCCTCTGCTGTTGTTCTTTTTTCTCTCACAGAATAGCTGAAATAGTTAATAATTTAAATGGGGAAACAGGTAGTCTAAGAACAGATCCCTGTATGGAATGGACTAAAGGCACATTCATTAGACAGATGTAAGATAAAATCACATTTTATTTAATATGCATTAAAACAATACATATTAAAATAAAGGACTGCCCCAAAATTTAGGGAGACAGCCCATTAGTAAGACATATACATATACAAAAATGGCAATTATAGGTCACTTTGATAATGACAGAAAGCAAACTAATTCATGTAAAGAAAGATGGGACGAGAAGAAGATGCATCTGTAGCAAGAGTCGTCACGTTTTGCAGAATGCTTCATCAAGACCTTGCAGATATGTTTATAGAGTTGGGCTGAACACCCCCCGGATTCGGTTCACACCAGAACCCCCGAACATGTAAAAAGTTCGAACCTGAGCAGCAAACTCAATCAAAGTCTATGGGACCCGAACGTGAAAAATCAAAAGTACCTGTTTTCAATGCTTTAATGCAAGTTATTGGCCATAAAAATGGTATGGGAGCCCGGGTACTGCTCTGGGGGACATTAATCAATTCAAATTTTAAAAGATTTAGCAAAACTTCTGAAGTTACTGTACCTGTTGTTGCAATGTTTGCAACCATACTTCTTTCTATAAAACAGATTGTAAATAACAAAGTATGGTAATCTCAAAAGACAGAAGAATATACATTCTTTGTCCTATCATCAATTCAAAAAGTGACAAATCTATACTAGAAAATACTAAAGCTCTTAAACAAAAATATAGCAGGTAAATAAGTCACCCAATCTTTACCCTTTTCTTTAATTATCCTAACCTATTTAAACTTAATGGTACAATTCATACGTTCTACAATACCCAAGCACTAAAGATGATAAGAAACGTGAAAACTTTGCTGAATGCCTAAAATTGCTGCAATTACCTCAATCCATTTAAAAAAAAAAAACATCAACTACAACAAGAACATACTTGTAACTTCCTAAGTTATGGAGCCTAAGGCTCCATGCACACTAACCTTTTTTTAAGCTCCTAGAAGCTGTTATTAGCATTTTTTATGCTCCTAGAAGCTAAAAAGTGTTTCTGTAGAGCATTTTTTCCAGCAGAAAAAAAAAGCTAAATGCTCCTAGCTGCTTCTAAATGCTGCTAACAGCTTTTTTTGAGCCTTTTTTTTTTCTTTATGTACTTCAAAAACGCTATTAAAATGCTAATGCTCCTAAATGCTCCTAAAATCTGCTAAATGCTTCCAAAAGCTACTAAAATGCTACTAGAAGCGGGCACAAAAATACTGTTATCAGCATTTTCATCCAGATTTTTTTCTCTACCTTTTTTGGAGCTTATGAAAAATGCTAGTGTGCATGGAGCCTAAATTTATTTGTTACAAGGTAATTGAATATACAGGTATATCTTGAAAATCTTGAAAATCACGCATGTTTCTTGTTTTCCATACACATTGAACACCCTTCCCCCCCCCCCCCGGGAGATACCCTTACCTTGTATCTGAGCTGTAGCAGTAATTAGAGGCCAGCAGAAACAAAACCTTGCATGGATCAGAAGCAAAACTGGCCTAAGTCAGAATCAAATATAAGGGACATAAGTAAGTAAAAATCAAGATTAAATCAAATATATGGTTGTAAACTTTAATCTCCTACACATTATAGGATTGGAAGAGAAATATAGCTCCCCCTTCGCAATATCATGAGAAGTATTTATCAATGGAAACCTGTTCAGAAGCAGTAGCCCATGAAATGCCCATGACATGGAGTACACATGCTGGCTGTGATTCACAGTGGACATATCTGCACATTCACACTTTAATACCCCCAAGACAGCATGGGCTATAGCTTACCTTTGTTATTATTAAGTATGCACTTTTATCACTTTTGTTTCTACCTGAATTGTGCATGTGAAAATCTTAACAGTGGCCAGATAGACCCAAAAGCTTTATGAAAAAAAAATGACCTTTTTATTTTAAGTGCACCACCAAAGAACCAGGATAGGACTGGACTCTGGAGTGTGCACTTTTATTAGTATATTCTTACTAATAACTTTCTGAGATGGAATGGGGGACACCTAGTAGCAAAATTATGTAGGCATTGGACACCCCTGTCACGCCCCCCCCCCTTAAAGGAGATTTGTACAATAAAAAGTGATTGGTTAAACAACAAGTGCTTTTTTTTACCACTTCTTTTCCTTTTTTGATTTTTGGAATTTACAAATGCAGCAATCTAGAAATTGGATGAAAGGTTTAGCACTGTAAAACACTTTTTTGATAGATAAGTAGTGGATTTTATTGACGACTATATAGATCAGACCAAAATGAGGGACAAATGAGGAGGAAAGAGGGACAAATTGACATTTTTTTCCAAATCAGGGACAGTCCCTCGAAATTAGGCACAGTTGGGGGCTATGTATATATATATATATATTTATCAGCTATTGCAGGATATATCAGATAGTGCAGTATATATATTTATCAGTTATTGCAGGATATATATCAACCAGTGCAGTGAATATATGTTAGCCAAGTCCAGTGTATATATCCGCCAGAGCAGTATATACATATTTATATATATATATAACAGCCACTGCAGTGTATATATCAGCCATTGCAGTGTAGTGTAGGGCTGATTCTTATGTTGCTGTGATTGTAGTGGGGCCACTGAAGTGTACTTTATACAACACGTCTGTGTCACTCCACTGATAACCTGTTTTTAATTTATATATATATATATATATATATATATATATATATATATATATATATTTAGCAGCATCAGGTACTGTTGCTGCAATATTAGTTCTCCCCCTTCTTTGTCACAGGTGCTAGTGCTTCCTTCTGCACCTGTATGACAAGTACATGCGATTTAAATTTTGTATTGAATTTTTAACAGCAGGGCCCAGTCCTGCGCCCAGCAAGAGTAACTTAGAGGGGTTGGGCTGTTCAGGCACTACCAACAACCAAGGCCCAATTTTTCTGCACTTGTATGACAAGTATATGCAATTTCAATGTTTGTTTCTAATTTTTAATAGCAGGGCCCGTTCTTGCACCCAGCAAGAGTAACTGCGAGGGGTAGGGGTGTTCAGGCACCACCGACACCCAAGGCCAAATTTTTCTGCACCTATATTGCAAGTATATGCCATTTTAATGTTTGTTTCTCATTTTTACCAGCAGGGCCCGTTCCTGTGCCCAGCAAGAGTATCTGTGAGGGGTTGCAGTGTTCAGGCACCACCAACACCCAAGGGCCAATTTTTATGCATCTGTAAGACAAGTACATGCGATTTAAATTTTTTATCGAATTTTTAACAGCAGGGTCCATTCCTGCGCCCAGCAAGAGTAACTGCGAGGGGTTGCAGTGTTTGGGCACCACCAACAACCAAGGCCCAAATTTTTCTGCACCTGTATGACAAGTACATGCAATTTCAATTTTGTATCAAATCTTCAACAGCAGGGCCCATTCCTGCGCCTGCGCTTTTCTTTTTTAAATAATTTTGCCGTACCAGATTCAAATGAATACCAGACCCGAAGGGACTGGGGGGGGGGCCCTATGCTGTTTTTTTTTCATTTTTATAATCTGTATTGCTGGGAGCCAACAATTCATTACAGCAAGCAAGTTTAAAAGACATTTTTTCGTTTGGAGATGTCAGTATTGCAGCAGTAGGCTGCGTACATCGCACAAATGCACCACTTTACAGGCACATTAAGGGGACCCCTCAAGCATGATATTTAAAGGAATTTTTCATTTTTAATGTTTCCCTTTAAGCATCATTAAAATCACTTCTCCTGTAAAAACGATTGTTTTCAAAACATTTTTTTGCATTGGTACATGTCCCCCAGGGCAGTACTCGGACCCCTATACACTTTTTTTTGGCAATAACTTGCATTTAAGCCTTTAAAATTAGGAATTTTAATTTTTCAGGTTCGAGTCAATGAAGTTCAAACTTTTCCCCCGTTCGTGGAAACAGGGGAAATGTTCTAACCCAAACCCCTTTGAAGTCTGTGGAAAAGGAAAAATCAAAAGTGCCCATTTTGAAGGCTTATTGTCAGGAACCATGAATCAGACCGAGACAGAAAATGCAGTTAAAATCACACCTTTAACGTAATGGTAAAAATAGTACAGATCAGGAACGTAGTCAAAACATAAGCCAGGGTTTGGAAGTCAAAATGGGAAATCAGACAAGCCAGTGATCAAGGAGACAGAAATCAGCATAGTTTAAAGCAGAAGGTTGGGTTTAGGAACCAGAAGGGACATCAGACGGGCATAGTCTTTAACAGGAACACAGCAGAGACACTCAGGATATCTTAACTAGGCAAAGGCAGGAAAGGAATGAACAAGGCAGCTTAAATAGCCAGAAGGAACTGGCTGTAGACGGGACTGATGAGCAAATCATGATAACCAGGTGAGCCACTGAGGAAACAATGAATACTGACAATTATACGACAGCTGAGCAGCCTGAGCACAGAGAAGAGAGCTGCTGGGAGCCCAGCCCTGACAGTACCCCCTCCTCAATGACCCCTCCCCCTCAGAGGGGCACCAGGTTTGAGGGGAAAATGTCCATGGAAAGCACGGAGGAGGATAGGAGCACCTATATCCAAGGATGAGACCCAAAAACGTTCCTCCGGACCGTACCCTCTCCAATGAACAAGGTACTGTATTCACCCACGGAACCTACTGCAGTCAATGATAGATTGTATCTCATACTCCTCATGGTTCTCAACCTGAATCGAGTGAGAACATGGTACCTAGGTGGTGAAGCGGTTGCACACCAAAGGTTTTAATAAGGAAACATAAAAAACATTTCAAATATGCATGTTAGAAGGAAGGTCTAATGCGTAAGCCACTGGGTTGATCCTACGGAGAATATGGAAAGGCCCAATATACCATGGTGCCAGTTTCAGTGAGGGAACACGGAATGGGAGGTTACAAGATGACAGCCAGACCCAACTTGGTAGGAAGGCGCAGGTAGGCGACGGTGGTCAGAATGGAGTCTGTACCTATCATTGGCACGTCGCAAGGACTTTTGGACCTGCACCCAAGTGCAACAGAGATCACGGAGATGCTCCTCTAACACAGGAATTCTTTGAGGAAAAAATGTGTCAGGCAACGTGGATGGCTGGAAAGTGGGTTCAAGGCCTCTCTCCATTGGGTATGGGTTGTTGGAGACCCACTGGAAGGTGTCGTGGTGTCTTACTCTGAGCTCACAGGCAACTAGGCCATCAGAATTTTTGAGAAATAGACCAGATGAGCTGATTATTCCCAGGGTGACCAGCTGCCTTGGGAGAATGGTATGCCTGGAGCAAAGCAGTGTGGAGATTCTCAGGGACAAAGCAGCGGTCACAAGGTTTTTCAGGAGGAGAATGGATCTGAGCAGCAAGATTTCTGGCACCCAAAGGTGAAGTGAGACTAGTGCGAATAGTGGCTAGAATGCAATCTGGAGGTATCACAAGAGTAGGAACCAACACCATTTTGGAGGAGGAGGAAAACTGTTGTGACAATGCATCAGCCCTTACAATCTTAGTAGCAGGTAACAAAGAGACTATAGGCGCTTTTCCATTCCATGGAACCGAACGGTTCGGCTCGCTTTTGTGCTTTTCCACTGCTGGTACCGCATGGCACGGTACGGTAAGGTACGGCGGCGCTTTTCCACTGCATGGAACCGAACTGTACGGCTCTCAAAAACAGTACCACCTCGATTGTGGTTCCAAGAGGTACCATATCCCACAATCCTTTGCATGCAGTCACTACTAGCCACTGATTGGTCAGAGAATCCCACCCACCCCATTGTTATCCCACCCACTTAACTTTAGTACTACTTTAGTGGAAAAGCAAACCATACCGTACCGTACCGAACCGTTCCAACACCGTACCATGCGGTACCAGCAGTGGAGAAGCATACCGGGCCAAGCAGAGCCAAGCAGGGCTGAGTAGAGCCGAGCCGGTACTTGCAGTGGAAAAGTGCCATATGTAATTGAAGCTTGGCTGAAAAAGTGCCCATCGTGCCCTTCCGGGAGATAAGCGTTTAGCCTCCGACAAGAATGTTAAATTCTTATGATCAGTTAAAATGAGGACCAGCACAGTGGTACCATCCAGGAGATGCCTCCATTCTTTAGGTTTAGCTAAAATGATAGCTAGCAATTCTCTGTCCCCAATCTCATAATTACATTCTGCAGGAAACAATTTCTTATAAAAGTAGCCACATAGCACCCTCAGAGGTAGGACGTTGAGACAGAAGGGCACTTACTCCAGTCTCAGACGCATCAACCTCAAAGATAAGGGGTAACGTAGGATCAGGATGTGCCAGCACAGGATCTGAAACAAAGGCAGCCTTGAGAGACTCAAAGGATTTAATGGAATCTGGAGACCAATTCTGTGGGTTGCCATCCTTCCTGGTCATATCAGTCGGGGGTTTGACCATAGCAGAAAAATTCTGAATAGATTTCCAATAATTGGCAAAGCCAAGAAAATGTTGTCATTGTTGTAGACCTACGGGTTGAGGCCACTGTATAACTGCAGATAGTTTCTCTGGGTCCATCAAAAAACCGGCAGTAGAAATGACATAATCCAAAAATTTAACCTGTTCACAATGGAACTTGCACTTCTCCAACTTACAATACAGGTTATTATTGCTCAAACTCTGTAGCACACAGGAGACATCTGTGTGGTGGCTCTCTAGGGATTTTGAATATATGAGAATATCGTCGCGATAAACCACCACACATTGCTGCAACAAATCTTGGAGGACATTGTTTATTGTTTATAAATTCCTGAAAGACTGCAGGAGCATTTAACGGCATTAAGCAGTTTTCCATTAATCACCCACCTTGATCCTCATGAGATTGTATGCCCCTCTCAAATTGAGCTTAGTGAAAACCATAGCTCCCTTGAGGCGGTCAACAAATTCTGTAATCAATGGAATTGGATAAGCGTTCTTAATCGTGATGCGATTGAGACCCCTATAATCAAAGGTCTCAGTTCACCACTCTTCTTTTTCACAAAGAGGAACCCAGCAGGAGACAAGGATTTGCAGATAAACCCTTAAGAAAGTGAATTGGCAACATAGACCATGAGGGGGCATGGCACCAGGTTGAAGGTCAATTGCACAATCATACGACCGGTGTGGAGGCAAACTACCAGCTTGACCTTTGTCACAGACATCACTAAATTTGCATTACTCCTCTGGCAAGGAGGAGAGTGAAGAGGTGCACGAGACCTTAACCAATTTCTGAAAACATGTCTTACTGCATTGTGGCGACCAGGAAAGAACTTCAGAACAATGCCAATCAAAAGAGGGGTTATGCCTCTGTAACCAAGGAAAACCAATGACCACCGGGTAATGAGGTGTGGAAATGACTTGAAATTAGATTATCCCCCGGTGCAGAGCCCCTACGGCCATGGTCAATGGAGCAGTCTCATGAGTCACATGGGCAGGCTGTAAAGGTCTCCCATCATTAGCCTCAATGGCAAGTGGAGTGGCACAAAGCTGAATTGTGTGCTTAGACACAAAGGCACTATTTATGAACAGGCCTGCAGCCCCAGAATTGATTAGAGCCTGTGTAATGATGGACATCTCAGACCAAGAAAGGGTACCTGGAACTAGAGGCATATCCTTCAGGATAGCTGGGTACCTGGAACTAGAGGCATATCCTTCAGGATAGCTGGGTACCTGGAACTAGAGGCTTATCCTTCAGGATAGCCAAAAATGCCACCTAAGGCCTGTCATCTACAGAAACTCAGGTGCGGGTGTCCCCCCCGGACCGGTAGGACAGGACTTCAAAAGGTGACCCGTCTGGCCACAGTAAAGGTACAATCTCTATTTCCTGCTGAAGGCCCTCACTTTAGCAGAGAGACGTGTGAAACCCAACTGCATGGGCTGTACTTCACTGGCGGACTCGGTAACAGGAGGCATGGGAGGTGAGGGAGACATGGGTAGAAATGCAAGCCAAACGTACTGAAGGCATCCGCAAGCACTTCTCGGATTTTAGAGTCAATGAGAATGGCAAACGTGATAAACTTCTCCAGATCCGTAGGTGTGTCTAGGGCTACAATCTCATCTTTAATGTTATCTGAGAGACCATGAGAAAAAGCAGCCACGAGGGCCTCATTGTTCCAAGCAACCTCTGCTGCCAGGGTACAGAATTCAATGGCGTAATTGGCAACAGTTCCCATACTCTGTTTGATGGACATGAGGCCCTTGGCAGCAGAAGTAGAGCGAACGGGAACGTCAAATATCCTTTAGAAGGAAGCCACAAACTCGGGGTATCTCAGGACAATAGGTCTTTGCATCTCCCATAGAGGGTTTTCCCAGTCCAAGGCTCTATCAGAAAGCAAAGAAATAATGAAGCCTGCTTTGCTTCTATCCATCGGGAACACCTGGGGCAGCATCTCAAAGTATATCGCAACCTGGTTGAGAACCCTTTGCGTCCTACTGGATCGCCCCAAAATGCTGGGGAAGCGGAGCGGAACTTGACATACTTCTTACAGAGGTAACATTTGTTCCCTCAAACCGTTTTGAGGTCCTTAGAGGATTTGAACAGTCACCTGGTGATCGCTATATCACTCAACATCCCAATGAGGGTTGGAACAGACAGGGTGATTTCCAAAGGGGTCAGGGCGATTATGGTCCTCCGGAAACCCCCCCTTATAGAGGTACCCCGGATTTGAGGAGACCTTACCAATATGATTATAGAGAAGAATGGCCCCAACAGGATGTAAGGTCACATGCCCCCTCGGGCCATGGTCAACAGTTTTTTCCCGAGGGAAAGAACAAATTCAAAAGAAGGTTAGACCAAAACGAGGGTCCAGGGGGGGTAGAAGACTCAGGGCAAAAAAGAACAAGGCGGGCCTAAGAGACCAAGGTCTTTTCAATCTGAGTAATTCAACATTGAGTGAGGAGGAGAAGCTTGTTCTTGGCGCGGGTATGAAGTTTGTACCTCCTCGCAGCCTGAACAAGTTTAATGTATTTATAGATGTACATAAATACGTCAGGAAGTTGCATGTCCAGAGATATTTAACTTCCAACCCTATTAGAAGCACCATCCCTAATTCAGATGGCTTTAGACATTCATCTCTAGCCAATGCATCACTTTTCAATCCGCCAGTGAATCTTCCACCCTCTCTGAATGTGTTCAGGGATGTGGTACTCGCGGATTTAGAAAAGGTGAATTGCAAGAGGGTGTATATGGATCCCAAATTTAAAGTGGGTATGGATTCCCTTAAAAAACGTAATGACATTGTGGTACGCCCGGCGGACAAGGGCGGAGGGGTAGTGATCTTGAATAAGGTGGACTACTGTGCAGAAATGCACAGGATATTGTCCGATCAGGACACCTATCGCCCTTTGCCCAAGAATCCCACTGCTTCTTATAAGAAGGATTTGGTCTCACTGGTGGAGGAGGGTTATAAGCAACAAATTTTGAATAAAAAGGAGAAGGAGTTCTTGATTCCTGTGGCACCTCGTATACCCATCATGTACTATTTGCCCAAAGTCCACAAGGACCCTCTCCACCCCCCAGGAAGACCTATCATTAGTGGCATAAACTCTATCACATCTAAAGTAGGGCGCTATATAGATCATTATCTCCAACCCATTGTCACTACTATGCCATCATACATCAGGGATACCACCCAGGTGGTTAGATCTCTGGATTCTTTTGAGTGGAGAGAGGGCCTTCTGCTGGCAACAGCGGATGTGAATTCTCTCTACACGATTATCTCTCACCATCATGGACGAGAGGCTGTACAATATTTTCTTCGGGAGGATGCGTCTCTTCCTAGAAAACAACAGGAGTTCATACTTAACCTTATGGATTATGCGATGGGGCATAATTTTTTCTGGTTTGGTGGTACCCACTATGTGCAGTGCAGAGGTGTAGCCATGGGGGCGAAATTTGCCCCCTCAATGGCTAACCTCTTCATGGCCAGATGGGAAGGTGAAGTCATTTATGGACAGAACATCCCTGAACTTCTATATTGGGGGCGCTATATCGACGATATATTGTTGATTTGGGGTGGAGATAGGGACTCTTTAGAGTCCTTTTTTTCCACTCTGAACAACAATGATCGCGGCATAGCCCTGAAACATGACATCAGCAGTGAGGAGATTAGTTTTCTGGACTTGAGGATTCGGGTCCAGGACAATAAACTAATCACATCTAGGTTTTTTAAAGAAACGGACCGTAATGGGTTCATCAGCCTAGAGAGTTGTCATCATAGACCATGGCTAAAAGGTGTCCCTAAAAGTCAGTTTCGGAGACTCAGGAGAAACTGTACTTTGTTGCAGGACTTCCTTGAGGAGGCCAAGGTACTAAAAGAACGATTCCTGGACAGAGGTTATGGATCAGATGAACTTGACTCCGCCATTCGTGCCACTGCAGAGATGGATAGGAGTCTAATCTTGTACCCTGAGAGGGAGGTTTTACCTATTAACGGGCCAGTGGGGGAGACAACTAGGTTTTCACCTCGTTTTTCCTTTTTTACGTCCTATTCTTCTCACCATTTTTTGGTGAAAAGAATTTTGACCAAACATTGGGGCATTTTGAAGAGTGACAGGGTTCTGGGTTCTTTGATTCCAGACCAGCCCCCGGTTGTCTTTAGGGGTGCCCCCCCATTAAGGTTAAGGTTAGCACCGAACATCATTGATCCTCCCACTAGACCTAAATTCTTTTTTGACAGAGATGGGTTTTACCCTTGCAGACGTTGTGCCGTCTGTTCAATTAATCATTTGAAACAGCGGAAGTACACTCAATTTTTGTGCAATGCGACGGGTTTAACCTATGACATCAAATGTTTTGCAACATGCAGCACTAAAAATGTAGTGTACTTAATCACCTGTCCCTGTGGGCTACACTATGTAGGGCGTACCATTAGGGAGTTTCGGGTGAGAATGAATGAGCACATCGGCAATATTCGCAGGGGTTTTCCGAAGCACAACCTATCCAAACATTATGACAAATACCATGGGAGGGACCCTACAGGGACCTCATTTATGGTCATTGATCTTTTCCAATCTAACTGGCGGGGTGGCCACCTACGTAGAGGTATCTCACAGTTAGAAACCCGATGGATTTATCTCCTCAAATGCCTTAGGCCATCTGGTTTGAATGTAGACCTGGATCTTAATTCATTCATTAATAACAGTTAACCTTGGACATTGTGTTCTATGTTGTTATGGATTAATATGCTGGTATAGAATCATTCTCTGATTCTGAATTTTATATCAAGTTGTGTTAGACTGTACACATCCTTTTAACCTGTATGCTTTGAGTTATTGTATACTTTTTGGATTTTTATATCACCATTGTATATGTTTGTTATATTGATAATTCTTCTGGCTTGTGACCTCGACTCTTTTTGATTTTAATTTTTGTATCTCTTCCCCGGTTTGGGTTTGGGGATCCACATCCGGTTTTACATACTAGCTCCCATGGGTCCTTGGATGGTCTATGGGGCTGTTTACAACAATTAATGTTTTTTTGACATAGTTTTGGTAATATTTCCCATTTGTGGACATATACCTTTTTTATTCATGTTTAATGAGTTATCGCTAAATGATTTTTTTCCCGGGGCAGGTGGATGTATCTCTCCGGGAGATGACCATTTGTTTTGTTTCCGGAACGAAGGCACACTTCCGGTTCATCAGCCTTTAGCTCTAAGGTCTGAGAACCCCTTCCGGTGTCGCAATGCGGTCCATACGTGGTTTCACTTCCTGTGTGACCTCGGAGGGCGTGCCGATTGACCGCTTGCACTTCCGGTTTCCATTGACCTTTATAAGACGTCTATCACGCTGCTCCCTCCCCCCCCTGATGACGCAGTTGCCTGCGAAACATGTAGGCGGAGCTGTCAGCGTCGACGTCACAAGCCGGTTTGAATGCATCGCCTGCCAGCGATCATTGGAATTTATTCTTAAAGTCCCTCATGTTCTTACGTGTGGTGAGTGCATTTTATTTTAAATAAACGCTTTTACTTGGAACATACTGCACCATGGTCTTTCCCTGTCTCTATTCCATGTTTGAGAGGGACACTGCATGATAGATCCTATCCTTGGAAGGAGATCTAAGAAATCTAGGAGCTTCTGTCATCATTTTGGGAATCTGGTCGTCCTGCCTTGAGCGAAAGCGTTGTTGACCTTTGTGAGAGCATTGGTCACCTGTATTCGGTAAGAGGCCAATTGGTCACTATACATGTGGTGGAGGTTCTCACTTTTTCAAGCACCTACTAGACGGATCTCTTCACTTGCCATGGTGCATGGGTGGATTGGACTGTTCCAGAATTTTATCGTTATTTTCGATTGTATTTACTTTTCCATATATGCATAGGATTTCATTTTCAGCGCTGTATTTTATATTTCATTTTCTGATCACACCGTGGTTTATGACAGCTGCTTACACTGGTAGCGCGGATATTCAGTTTGTTTGTATTCTTTTGTATGGTCTATTCTGCTGCTTCCCACATTAATTTTTCATTATGGATATCTTTGAGTTTAGGGCTTCGCATACCATTATTACAGATGATCTGTTTAATGGGTCTAGCCCCCCTGCTGATAGCAACGATAATATCAATGGTATCTTTTTGAGGTTAAAGAATGTTTTGACTAGCGAATTACATCTCAACTGGGACATTGTCTTGCTGGAGAAGTGTATCTCTGACAAGATAGTGCCGAGGCATTTGAGATGGGAATTAGCCCCCTATAATGGGGATACCGATATTGAAGAGTGGTTCCAGTTCTTTAACCAAGTTGGGATCTCTCTTCTCAATTTTCTGATTGCTAAAAAGAGGAGAAAATTGACCAAACTGGATGAGGAGGTCACTAAGATCAAGGGCCAATTAGAGCCCCTCAAAACTCAGGATGAGTATAAAAAGTGTTCTGATGACCTCCAGAAATATTTGGAGAAAGAGGAGGCCGATCAGAGGAATAAAAAGAGAAAAAAGTACTTGAGAGATACTGACGATTATAGGAACAACAAAACTTTCAAGTGGCAGGCTAAGCTTGAGACTGCTTCTGCTGAACCCCCCTCTGTGCCACCACTACCTAATCGCGGACTGGTCCCTCCTCGGACCGCCTCGCCTATGGTTCAACATGTCCCCCTCCCCGCTCCCCCACGTCGTGGAAGATCGGGAAGGGGCAGGAGAGGTAGAGGGAGGGCACCTAATAGAAATCATTCTGTTCCCTCAAACCGTTTTGAGGTCCTTAGAGGATTTGAACAGTCACCTGGTGATCGCTATATCACTCAACATCCCAATGAGGGTTGGAACAGACAGGGTGATTTCCAAAGGGGTCAGGGCGATTATGGTCCTCCGGAAACCCCCCCTTATAGAGGTACCCCGGATTTGAGGAGACCTTACCAATATGATTATAGAGAAGAATGGCCCCAACAGGATGTAAGGTCACATGCCCCCTCGGGCCATGGTCAACAGTTTTTTCCCGAGGGAAAGAACAAATTCAAAAGAAGGTTAGACCAAAACGAGGGTCCAGGGGGGGTAGAAGACTCAGGGCAAAAAAGAACAAGGCGGGCCTAAGAGACCAAGGTCTTTTCAATCTGAGTAATTCAACATTGAGTGAGGAGGAGAAGCTTGTTCTTGGCGCGGGTATGAAGTTTGTACCTCCTCGCAGCCTGAACAAGTTTAATGTATTTATAGATGTACATAAATACGTCAGGAAGTTGCATGTCCAGAGATATTTAACTTCCAACCCTATTAGAAGCACCATCCCTAATTCAGATGGCTTTAGACATTCATCTCTAGCCAATGCATCACTTTTCAATCCGCCAGTGAATCTTCCACCCTCTCTGAATGTGTTCAGGGATGTGGTACTCGCGGATTTAGAAAAGGTGAATTGCAAGAGGGTGTATATGGATCCCAAATTTAAAGTGGGTATGGATTCCCTTAAAAAACGTAATGACATTGTGGTACGCCCGGCGGACAAGGGCGGAGGGGTAGTGATCTTGAATAAGGTGGACTACTGTGCAGAAATGCACAGGATATTGTCCGATCAGGACACCTATCGCCCTTTGCCCAAGAATCCCACTGCTTCTTATAAGAAGGATTTGGTCTCACTGGTGGAGGAGGGTTATAAGCAACAAATTTTGAATAAAAAGGAGAAGGAGTTCTTGATTCCTGTGGCACCTCGTATACCCATCATGTACTATTTGCCCAAAGTCCACAAGGACCCTCTCCACCCCCCAGGAAGACCTATCATTAGTGGCATAAACTCTATCACATCTAAAGTAGGGCGCTATATAGATCATTATCTCCAACCCATTGTCACTACTATGCCATCATACATCAGGGATACCACCCAGGTGGTTAGATCTCTGGATTCTTTTGAGTGGAGAGAGGGCCTTCTGCTGGCAACAGCGGATGTGAATTCTCTCTACACGATTATCTCTCACCATCATGGACGAGAGGCTGTACAATATTTTCTTCGGGAGGATGCGTCTCTTCCTAGAAAACAACAGGAGTTCATACTTAACCTTATGGATTATGCGATGGGGCATAATTTTTTCTGGTTTGGTGGTACCCACTATGTGCAGTGCAGAGGTGTAGCCATGGGGGCGAAATTTGCCCCCTCAATGGCTAACCTCTTCATGGCCAGATGGGAAGGTGAAGTCATTTATGGACAGAACATCCCTGAACTTCTATATTGGGGGCGCTATATCGACGATATATTGTTGATTTGGGGTGGAGATAGGGACTCTTTAGAGTCCTTTTTTTCCACTCTGAACAACAATGATCGCGGCATAGCCCTGAAACATGACATCAGCAGTGAGGAGATTAGTTTTCTGGACTTGAGGATTCGGGTCCAGGACAATAAACTAATCACATCTAGGTTTTTTAAAGAAACGGACCGTAATGGGTTCATCAGCCTAGAGAGTTGTCATCATAGACCATGGCTAAAAGGTGTCCCTAAAAGTCAGTTTCGGAGACTCAGGAGAAACTGTACTTTGTTGCAGGACTTCCTTGAGGAGGCCAAGGTACTAAAAGAACGATTCCTGGACAGAGGTTATGGATCAGATGAACTTGACTCCGCCATTCGTGCCACTGCAGAGATGGATAGGAGTCTAATCTTGTACCCTGAGAGGGAGGTTTTACCTATTAACGGGCCAGTGGGGGAGACAACTAGGTTTTCACCTCGTTTTTCCTTTTTTACGTCCTATTCTTCTCACCATTTTTTGGTGAAAAGAATTTTGACCAAACATTGGGGCATTTTGAAGAGTGACAGGGTTCTGGGTTCTTTGATTCCAGACCAGCCCCCGGTTGTCTTTAGGGGTGCCCCCCCATTAAGGTTAAGGTTAGCACCGAACATCATTGATCCTCCCACTAGACCTAAATTCTTTTTTGACAGAGATGGGTTTTACCCTTGCAGACGTTGTGCCGTCTGTTCAATTAATCATTTGAAACAGCGGAAGTACACTCAATTTTTGTGCAATGCGACGGGTTTAACCTATGACATCAAATGTTTTGCAACATGCAGCACTAAAAATGTAGTGTACTTAATCACCTGTCCCTGTGGGCTACACTATGTAGGGCGTACCATTAGGGAGTTTCGGGTGAGAATGAATGAGCACATCGGCAATATTCGCAGGGGTTTTCCGAAGCACAACCTATCCAAACATTATGACAAATACCATGGGAGGGACCCTACAGGGACCTCATTTATGGTCATTGATCTTTTCCAATCTAACTGGCGGGGTGGCCACCTACGTAGAGGTATCTCACAGTTAGAAACCCGATGGATTTATCTCCTCAAATGCCTTAGGCCATCTGGTTTGAATGTAGACCTGGATCTTAATTCATTCATTAATAACAGTTAACCTTGGACATTGTGTTCTATGTTGTTATGGATTAATATGCTGGTATAGAATCATTCTCTGATTCTGAATTTTATATCAAGTTGTGTTAGACTGTACACATCCTTTTAACCTGTATGCTTTGAGTTATTGTATACTTTTTGGATTTTTATATCACCATTGTATATGTTTGTTATATTGATAATTCTTCTGGCTTGTGACCTCGACTCTTTTTGATTTTAATTTTTGTATCTCTTCCCCGGATGTGGGTTTGGGGATCCACATCCAGTTTTACATACTAGCTCCCATGGGTCCTTGGATGGTCTATGGGGCTGTTTACAACAATTAATGTTTTTTTGACATAGTTTTGGTAATATTTCCCATTTGTGGACATATACCTTTTTTATTCATGTTTAATGAGTTATCGCTAAATGATTTTTTTCCCGGGGCAGGTGGATGTATCTCTCCGGGAGATGACCATTTGTTTTGTTTCCGGAACGAAGGCACACTTCCGGTTCATCAGCCTTTAGCTCTAAGGTCTGAGAACCCCTTCCGGTGTCGCAATGCGGTCCATACGTGGTTTCACTTCCTGTGTGACCTCGGAGGGCGTGCCGATTGACCGCTTGCACTTCCGGTTTCCATTGACCTTTATAAGACGTCTATCACGCTGCTCCCACCCCCCCCTGATGACGCAGTTGCCTGCGAAACATGTAGGCGGAGCTGTCAGCGTCGACGTCACAAGCCGGTTTGAATGCATCGCCTGCCAGCGATCATTGGAATTTATTCTTAAAGTCCCTCATGTTCTTACGTGTGGTGAGTGCATTTTATTTTAAATAAACGCTTTTACTTGGAACATACTGCACCATGGTCTTTCCCTGTCTCTATTCCATGTTTGAGAGGGACACTGCATGATAGATCCTATCCTTGGAAGGAGATCTAAGAAATCTAGGAGCTTCTGTCATCATTTTGGGAATCTGGTCGTCCTGCCTTGAGCGAAAGCGTTGTTGACCTTTGTGAGAGCATTGGTCACCTGTATTCGGTAAGAGGCCAATTGGTCACTATACATGTGGTGGAGGTTCTCACTTTTTCAAGCACCTACTAGACGGATCTCTTCACTTGCCATGGTGCATGGGTGGATTGGACTGTTCCAGAATTTTATCGTTATTTTCGATTGTATTTACTTTTCCATATATGCATAGGATTTCATTTTCAGCGCTGTATTTTATATTTCATTTTCTGATCACACCGTGGTTTATGACAGCTGCTTACACTGGTAGCGCGGATATTCAGTTTGTTTGTAACATTTGAGGCGGGTGCCTGCACAGAGACTAGAGCAGCAGCAGGGATGGCCTGCAACACTAGTTGTACTGGAACAGCCATAGTGAGAGGATCCAAGTGAGCAGTACGAATCTGGAGAGTCTGTAACGCTATGGCAAACTGATCCATGTGGTTATCCTGCTCATTCAATCTGGAAAAAATATCACCAATGGGTGGGTTGCCTGCATTTTCTGAATTCATGGCCTTCGCCTGATGTCAGGAACCATGAATTAGACTGAGACAGAAAATGTAGTAAAAATCACACCTTTAATGTAATGGTAAAAATAGTACAGATCAGGAACGTAGTCAAAACATAAGCCACATAAGGGTTCGGAAGCCAGAACGGGAAATCAGACAAGCCAGTGATCAGGGAGCCAGAAATCAGCATAGTTTGAAGCAGAAGGTCGGGATCAGGAAACAGAAGGGATGTCAGCAGGGCATAGTCTTTAACAGGAACACAGCAGAGACAATAGATGAAGACAGAAATGGAATGAACGAAACAGCTTAAATAGCCAGAAGGGGTTGGTTGTATCTGGCGAGCAGATAATGATAACCAGGTGAGCCACTGAGGAAACAATAAATGCTGACAATTATCCAACAGCTGAGCAGCCTGCGCACAGAGAAGAGAGCTGCTGTGTGCTCAGCCCTGACACTTATATACAAGTAAGACAAAACCAGAGAAAGTTCCCAGCTCAACTCTGCTTACTAACCGAATTAACCTGTCCAACAGTATGCGTTAAAAACAGGGGTTTAGTTAGCACACATTTGCAAATGCATGCATAAGCAAGGTCCCTTCACGGCGCACTGTATCACTTGCAGTCCTAACCCTTCTAAATTTATGAGAGTCTCCACAGTGGGAGTACATGCATTCTAATGGATAGATAGAGGGCAGGTGGGCCTGGAGGTAGCCCAATCCTCCTTCAAGGCACATGGACACCCTGGACACCCAGCACATAGCACAATGGCAGCAAAGGTGTGCAATGTGTCCCCTTACCCCCTTCCATGTGCTCCCTGCTGTGAAGGCTGGTTATAGATAAGGCAGGGGCCATTTCTTTGTTGCTGGTGTAAATATTGGTAAGGGGACACACTGGACACCTTGGCTGCCAATGTGCTATAATGACATGTATCAATGCAAACCATTTTGTTTAAAAACAATTGTTTTTTTTCAGGAGCACTGATTTTAATGATGCTTAAAGTGCAACAATACAAATGAAAACTGAATTTAAATATAGTGCCTGGTAGGTTCTTTTAATGTGCCTTTAAAGAAGCACTTTAAAGTGCAGTGTGCATAAAACATGCTGCAGCAAAAATTACATTTCTAAAGAAAAAAAATAATCAATCCCATTTAACATGACTCGAGGTTGCAATTGCCTTCACCCAGCTATTGAAGAAATAAAGAAAAAAACAGCATGGGGTCCCCCTCAGCCCATAAGGGACTTTTATCTGAACATGCAGCATGGCAGGTCAGGAAAGAGAGCGGAGGAGCGAGCGCCCCCTCCTGAACAATACCAGGCCTCATCCCCACAATTATGGTCAGTGGTTGTGAGAGTTGTGGACGGGAAGATTATTGTATTCTGGAATCCCCCAGATCCCAGCCCACCCATGTGAATATATAGGGGTACGATGTACCAAATACTCATTCACCCAAAAAGTATCAAAAAAGAATAAAAACAAGAGACAACTTTTTGACAATTCCCAAAAATAAAAAAATAGTGTCCCCCGATGTAAATTCATTGTCCATCATGCCGCCTGCCACATCACTGACCTGAAAAAAAAAATGCTTCACCTTCTGGGCCGGCCTCCAACCGAATGCCTCCTCCTCCTCGCTTTGACATTTCTTATACAGGTAAGGGGCAGGGCCACCTGGACTCGTCACACGGTGGCACCGCCCCCTTTTGACGTCACTGTCTGGTGCATGCTGTGCCTGTGATGTCACAAGGGGGAGGGCCACCAGGTGACGTTGTCAAGTGGCCCCACCCCTTACCTATATAAGAACTGTCAAAGCAGGAGGCATTCTGTGAGAGACCATCTAATAACTCAGAGCGTTTTTTTTTTTTTTTTTTGGGTCGACGGGCGTCATTACTGAAGATGGATTTACATTAAGGGACATAATTTTTAAAATGTTTTAAAAAATGATTTGTCAAAATCTCTTGTTTCTCTTGTTTTTGTTACTTTGTGTACACTTTTTTGGTGAATGGGTAGGGGTACGATGTAAAGGCGGCTTCCAGATTCCGATAAGCCCCCTACCTACAGATCCCCACAACCACCAGCCACGGTTGTGGGGATGAGGCTCTTGTCCCCATCAACATGGGGACAAGGTGCTTTAGGGTGGGGTGGCAGGGCCCCCCTGCCACAAAGCACCCACCCCCTCCCCCTGTTGAGGGCATGTGGTGTGGTACTCGCTTATCCCCCCTTTCCTGTCTTGCCAGGCTGCATGCCCGGATAAGGGTCTGTTATGGATTTTGGGGGCGACTCTATGTCTTTTGTTATTTTTATTTAATTTTGGTGTTTGTTTATTTATTTTTTAACTGACACTTTTTTTGTTATTATTCAGCTGTCAGCGGGGAAACCCACTGACAGCTGATGACTAATCGATTGTTAAGGATGCTGCGGGCAGCTTCCTGGCTTCACTTAACAACCAGCTTACACTGTGCCCTGATTGGGCAAAGCTTTGCCGAGTCAGGGTGCAGAATGCACTCTGCAGCGCTCAATGCATTGCAGGGTGTTTGTCGGGGCGAACAACCAGTGAACACCCTGCAAATTCGGGTGCTCAGTGAATGGCCTACCAGGCAAATGTTCAACCCAAACTCATGCTGGGGCTGAACCATTCGCCCATCCCTACTCCCGAAGTTCTTCTTTAAGGTAGGCTGTGTGTAGAAAAGGATATGTAATGGAACAGTTTCATTTTAATAAAACGAGTATGCTGAGGTTTGCACGTGTCTATTAGTCTCTTGCATGTGGCATAGTCATTGGAGCATATTTTGAGGGTAAATGTATTGTGGCATATGTGTTTTGACATGTGCTTAGAGGCGTAGCATCAGATGTTTTTTAACTATGTCCCTTTAAGCACTGCTGTTGTTTACATTCATATGAACATGACCTACCACTGTCAGAACAAAATAGCTACACTCACAAACTGTGATATTGTATTGGAGTGTAAGAAAATAACTGTCCCCGGGTGCCCAATGTGCTGGGTACGCCACTGCTCATTTGCACATTGTGTTTCAGTTATTTCTAGCTTACTCCTATTTAAAATAGTTTAAAATTAAAGTGTATACTGTGACTACAGAACTAATTTAAGGTTTGGTCTGACATAAGTTTGTACAAAAATTCAGCTCAGCGCTCACTCCGAATGGGAAGACTGGCGTGCTGCTCTCCTCAGGCAGGGAACTCCAATACGGGTACATAGAAAAGAAAGAAAGAGGAGGCGCAAACACCTAGTGCATTACCCGTGGTCAATTTGCAAATTGTTTAATAAAAAATGCCAAATGCATACTCACAGACGTAAAGATAAAAACATGTTACAAGAATCCACCATGTGTGAACTGGGACACGTCCTTCAGTCAGGACCGCTAACGCGTTTCGGGGGTCTGGCCCCCTTCCTCAGAGCTGGTCTTACCACATGCAGATCACAAATATATGTTTGTGATCTGCATGTGGTAAGACCAGCTCTGAGGAAGGGGGCCAGACCCCCGAGACATGTTTTTATCTTTACGTCTGTGAGTATGCATTTGGCATTTTTTATTAAACAATTTGCAAATTGACCACGGGTAATGCACTAGGTGTTTGCGCTTCCTCTTTCTTTCTTTTCTATGAACATAAGTTTGGACCAAACCTTTGCTGTTTAGGCATTGGGACTAATGCCCAAACACTTACCTATCTGGCAGGATCTAATCATCATGTATAATAGTAGAAATACTACCTCATTCTGCTGTCAAGGGTTGTCAAGGGCATCGGCAGGGCAGGCACTTCTGAGTCCTTAACAGAGGCGGCTCTAGGCTTTGTGAGGTCTAAGGCAAAACTTGGACATGAGGCCCCACTCACGCCCATAATGGGAAAAATAATTCAAGCGATAAAAATTAACTGTATAAATTGCATATATTAACAGCCTTAACCTTTGTACTATGAATTCACAGTTTCTAGAATTTTCTCTAACCAATTCTTCTTTAATCAAAGATCATTAAACATCGGGTATGTATGTATGTATATATATATATATATATATATATATATATATATATATATATATATATATGTCTGCTCTTACATCACAGTCCCCAGCATTTCCCTATAGGTCATGATTCCCTGAGTCCCTCCTTACATCAGAGTTCAGTGTCCCCCCCCTTACATAAGAGTTCTCCTTTAAATCAGATTCCCCCAGCATCTCCTCCTTACATCAGAGTCCAAAGAATTCCTCTTTACATTAGAGTCCCCCTCTTAAATCAAATTTCACAGAGCCCCCTTTACATCATAGTCTCCAGAGTTTCCCCCTTACACTGTAAGAGGAAACTCTGAAGACTCTGATGTAAGAGGAGTTCTGGGAACCCTGATTTAGGGGGAATGTTGGGGACTATGAAGTAAGGGGAGTTCTGGGAACGCCGATTTAAGGGGGAAGGCTGGAGACTCTGATGTAAGGAGAGTTCTGGGAACCCTGATTTGAGGGGAAAAGCTGGGGACCCTGGTGTAAAAGGGAACTCTGTGGTCACCAAAGCTCCCCCTTGCATCAAAGTTTCCAGAGACCCCCTTACACTTCCCTTTCTCAGTCCGCCACAGTCTAGGACACGACAAATCCCACTGCAGAAGGCTGCCATACCTGAGTCCCCACAGAGAGCACTGAAAATTCCAGTATAGTGCACTGCCATTCCTCCCTGAGGAATGGAAGCCTGCTATGCTTGGACTTGTACTGCTCTCTGTAGGGGACTGAGGAACTACTGCCTGCTATGCTAAGACTTGTAGTGCCCTCTGTGGGACTAAGGCATGGCAGCCTGCTATTCTGGAACTTGTAGTGTCCTCTGTGAGGGACTGAGGATTCCTCAGTCCTCCACATTCTAGGGCACTATAAGTCCCAGCATAGTGGGCTGTCATTCCTCAGTCCCTCACAGCTGGGGGGAAAAAACAGAGTTAAACATCTAAAGGACAACTCCAACCAAAACTACCAATAATGTACAGAGTCCATATGCTATATGATGTCAAAGCCCCGCTACCCCTCACCTTCCACCTTGAGTGCTGTTATTGTGTAGGGCAAAGGGCTCCAGCACCACCATGTTTGGCTTTGATGTCAGATATGCAGGACTGGCTCAGCTCCACTCTCTTCCCTGGCAACTGACTCTGGCATCACAGGGGGCCTCTCCTCCTCCCCCAGTCACCCAGGGGCCCTCTCCTTCTCCCCCAGCCACCCAGGGGCCCTCTCCTTCTCCCCCATCCACCCAGGGGCCCCTGTCCTTTTCCTCCAGCCACTCAGGGGCCCTCTTCTTCTCCTCCTTCAGCCACCCAGGGGCCCTCTCCTTCTCCTCCAGCCACCCAGGGTCCCTCTCCTTCTCCTCCTCCAGCCACCCAGGGTCCCTCTCCTTCTTCTCCTCCAGCCACCCAGGGTCCCTCTCCTTCTCCTCCTTCAGCCACCCAGGGTCCCTCTCCTTCTCCTCCTTAATCCATCCAGGGGCCCTCTTCTTCTCCTCCTTCAGCCTCCCAGGGGCCCTCTCCTTCTCCTCCAGCCACCCAGGGGCCCTCTCCTTCTCCTCCAGCCACCCAGGGGCCCTGTCCTTCTCCCCTAGCCACACAGGGTCCTTCTTCTCCCCCAACCACCCAGGGGCCCTCTCCTTCTCCCCGAGCCACCCAGGGCCCTCTCTTTCTTCCTTAGCCACCCAGGGGCCCTCTCCTTTTCCCCTAGCCACCAATGGACCCCCTCCTTTTCCCCTAGCCACCCAGGGGCCCTCTCCTTTTCCCCTAGCCACCCAGGGGCCCTCTCATTTTCCCCTAGCCATCCAGGGGCCCTCTCATTTTCCTCTAGCCACCCAGGGTCCCTCTCCTCCTTCTCCTTCAGCCACCCAGGGTCCTTCTCCTTTTTCTTCTCCAGCCACCCAGGGGCCCTCTTCTTCTCCTCCAGCCACCCAGGGGCCCTCTCTTTCTACCCCAGCCACCCAGGGGCCATCTCCTTCTTCCCCAGCCACCCAGGGGCCCTCTCCTTCTCCCCCAACCACACAGGGGCCCTCTCCTTCTCCCCCAGCCACCCAGGGGCCATCTCCTTCTCCCCCAGCCACACAGGGGCCCTCTCCTTCTCCCCCTAGCCACCCAGGGGCCATCTCCTTCTCCCCCAGCCACCCAGGGGCCATACCCTTCTTCCCCAGCCACCCAGGGGCCATCTTCTCCCCCCCCCCCAGCCACCCAGGGGCCCTCTCCTCCTCCATAAGCCACCCAGGGGCCCTCTCCTTCTCCCTCAGCCACCCAGGGGCCCTCACCTTTTCCTTCAGCCACCTAGGGGCCCTCTCCTCCCTTAGCCACCCAGGTGCCCTCTCCTTCTCCTTCAGCCACCCATGGGCCCTCTCCTCTTCTCTAGCCACCCAGGGGCCCTCTCCTTTTCCCCTAGCCACCCAGGGGCCCTCTCCTTTTCCCCTAGCCACCCAGGGGCCCTCTCTTTTTTCCCTTGCCACCCAGGGACCCTCTCCTTCTGCTCCAGCCACCCTCTCCTCCCCCAGCCACCCAGGGCCTTCTTCTTCTCCTCCTCCTCCTCCACCAACCATTTTAGGATTCTTCCAACTTCCCTGGGGCTACTCACCCCCTTTGCGTAGTAGACACGACAAATCTATGACCAGCCTGCAGAGTGACAAGTCGGGGCCTGGTTACCTGTATGTTCCTGGGCCAGGGCAGAGCTCTCCCCCCAGAGCAACAACCGATGATAGCAGAGTGAGCTAACCGGGCAGTCACATCCTACTGATGCAGGTACACGCTCACCGATTCCTCCACATCTTAGGATTACATGATCAGATGGCCAATCCCCAGGCAGAGAAGGCGGGGTAAGTGTCAGCGGAAAACAGACACCTGGCAGCCGCAGTGAAGGGACTACAGCACACTGCTGCAACTTTTATATCCAAGGATTTAAAACAATCTTTTACTTGGGAGATTTCCCTAACTGCGCCCTTCTAATTGTTGTCGCTCCGCCACTGGCCGTGAGGCCCCTGTAGGTGCGAGGCCTTAGGCAACCACCTAATTTGCCTAATTAGAGAGCCGCCTATGGTGGCGCACCCCACTGTCTATTAAACAATGTACAGGTACGTCATTTTGTGTGATAGAGCCGACCTGCAACAGTAAAACTACAGTGACTGGTCAGCAAGTGGTTAAAACAAGTGCTCACTGACCTTTGTAGCTGTATGTATTCTGAAGTAATCCTCAACGATGACAGCAGAGACTCTGAAGTCAGATTTGCCTTTCTAGCAGCTTTCAGCTTATGGTGTCTGTCTACATTTGAGAACTGACAGGCTGCCAGAATTTGCAGACAGAGAGGCTGTTATTTCACTGCTTCTGATATGAATTTCTCCACAATAGATGCAGGTACAGAGGTCAACATGGTCAAGGACTAGATATACTGTATAAACTGTTTCTAAAGAGTAGATAGTTGGAAGCAGTGATGAGTGAATTGATGCAACAATTAGGCAAATTGTCTATTTTTATTCATCTGAATATAGGTACAAGGTATTTGTCCAACCAGTGGAGATTAATAAAAAAACTGTGACTCCCAATTGGCTGGATTGTCTGAACTGTGTGATTCTCTGCACATCAGACAGAACCATGTGCAGATATCACAGTGAATCTATATGTTGTTGAGTGATTTGATCATCACCATGGAAAGTGGTTAAACTGTAACTCCAATTATTTTAAGAAAAAATAATCTCTTCCGGGTATATATAGATTGCAAGAATAAATGAAACATTTTCTAGATTTATACTTTTTTTCTGTTCTGAAGACGCTGCTGTCTTTTTCATGTTGTCTTTTCACACTGATATCTGAATGGAAGGATCTGCCTTTGTTATCACCATCTGATACAATTTAGTGCTATAATGAGTAGAGCTGCAGTTTCTGAATCTCTTTAAAAGGGGATGGGCCTTAGAGAGTATCAACCAAAAATAAAACCTTATTTGTTGTATTTGGTTGGGTAAGCTGAGTTGATCCTAATTTCTGTTTTGTCTTATCCTTTCCCTTTGGGGTTTTTTTTTTTCCCACCAATTGTCTTCTCCTATCCCTACTTCCCTGCAACCTTTCCCTTCTCCATTCCTTCCTTCCCACCTTACCTCTCTCTTTTTTCTCTTCTTTTTTCTGCCCTTTTTTTTCCCTCCTCCATTCTTTCAAGCCTTCTTGCCCAATTCAAATTTGAGAGCCATATCTGCACCAAGCGAAATTCCTTCCCAGATTGACTGCCAAAAACACTCCTGGGTGCTCTTTCCTTGCTAACTCTTAATTCTTCCTATACAATTCAGAAGTTAGGCTCTCAATATCCTAGCTGGAGGCCATATGTCCATAAACTGCTGTTTCTTCCTAATATATGTATCAATGAACATATTTTTCTTTTTCCACTACTCAACATTTATTTGTGTTATTTGGTTTTCTGAGTTTTCACAGATCTCAGGGGAGTTTTCACAGATCTCAGGGGAATGTTCCCCATGGCAAAGATGTAGATCAATCTGTATGAATGTGTACCGACTTTGCACTTATATTGAATGTCTTGTACTTTGGCTTTTAACAGCCTGATTTTGTTATGTACATGTCCCATTATGTCTTTAAAAAAGTTTTTGTGAATCAAAAAACAAAAACCTTATTTAAAGGGAATGTCAAAAATGTGACTTCCTAGTGCAAAGCACTAGCCAGTAAGCCAATCAAAGAAGCAGGAATGATTTCTCTGGAGTCTTTTTACCCCACAATGGAGTTTTATCACACAGGCAACTTGAAAGGTAAGTATACAACATATTATTTTATATGCTGGCTTTATCTCAATGTATACCCTCTAGTGACAGGATAACTTTTAGACCAACTTTCCGTGTGCCCATTCCGTGGTAAAACTTGATATTCCAAAGAAGTGCATTTGTCATTTAGTTTGGTGAAGTTGTCAAGTAAATAGAAAATTGCTGTTATTTACATTACTCTGAACATAAGGCCTATTTCACACGAGCGATCTGATCAGATCCGCGTGTCAGTTTTTTAGGTGGATCTGATCGGATCCCCCATGCATCCCTATGGGGCAGCAGATGTCAGCCGAGGCATGTTCGCTGACACCCGCTGCCATCCGCATCCGATCCTGTCCGTGAAATACGGACGGATGGAAACCCTATATTCCATCCGTCCAGGAGATGGGATCGGATGAGAGCAGACAGGCGGTCCGATCTCATCCGATTCCCCCAAAGAGATGCATGGGGCTCTGACACCTCCCTCTCCGCACACAGAGTGGAGATGGAGCTGTCACCTGCCTGCTCAGTGGGGATCAGTGTATCGATCCCCCGCTGAGCAGCATGGATTCGCCTACAGAGGCAGACCGTGTGAAAGAAGCCTTAATCACAAAGTGTTGAAAATCTCTGCAAGATAGAAGTTGGGAGATCATATTTTTGAATTGGTTGCTGTTGATTTTTGCAATTGTATATCATCTTTGCTTATTGTAACTGCCATATTGACTAAAGTTTTTTTTGCAGGTTGGAGCCATGAGGATTATTAATGACAACAGCTAATGATGGGTCGAACACACCTGGGTTTGGTTTGCAGAGATTCAGCTGAACACATCAAAAGTTTTAAAACCATGAGAGCAGAATCTGCCAAATTAATTATGAACTATTCCTTAACAAACCTGCTTGGAGAGTCCCCTAAACCTGAATTATTTACAAATACATTTACAAAATAAAGGAATCTTGCAGGGAAAAGCAAATGGTTGCCTTTATCTATGTCACTTTTGCTATACATGTAAAAAAAAAAATTAATTGCCCCCTCCCCCTTCCCCTTCCCCAAATTTATACCAGACCAGGAGAACTCTGCTCAAAAAAGGTGAGGGTACCTCTCCAAATCCATACCAGACCCTCAACATGGGGGGGTAGCCTATGTTGATGAGAAGGGCCTCTTCACTATAACCCTGGCTAGATGGTTGTGGAGGCGTGGGTGTGACTTATCAAAAATGATGCTTGATGATTGTCTAAGGGCCAGTTCACACCATAGAAACATAGTCTGGATCTGTTCCAGGATTCTTTTCTGCATGCATGTTTTTAATGTGCTTCAGTGCTTTTTTTATGCATTTTTGGTGCATTTTGATGTGGTCCAGTTCATTTTTTTCCCTCTTCTTTCTTGACCTTAAAAAAGGACATGTGTGTTCCAGTGCATTTTTGGTGTGTTTAGGTATGTTACAGTGCATTTTTAAAGTGTTTTTCCACTTTCCAGTACAGTCCAGTGCAGAAAAAAATGCAGCATGTTCGACTTATTTTTATGGAACTGGAACACATTAGAACTGACTGCCCTTGTGTGCACTATGCCATTGAAAACCATATAGCCTACTATCTATGCGTTTATGATGCAGAAAAACAAAAAAACACACTGGACTGCATGTGGTGTGAACTGGCCCTAAAAGAAAACTGTTGATACTCCTACCCCTCCTCTTTTGTGCATATGACAGCTCTCCAAAGCCATGGACATATTTGGTCACCACCACCCCGGCCCTTTGCTTAGGGATTCCCAGCCATGTAAATTAATGGGGCCTGTGACATCACTGGTTATTACCATAGGCGGCTCTCTAATTAGGCAAATTAGGCGGTTGCCTAAGGCCTCGCACCTACAGGGGCCTCACGGCCAGTGGCGGAGCGACAACAATTAGAAGGGCACAGTTAGGGAAATCTCCCAAGTAAAAGATTGTTTTAAATCCTTGGATATAAAAGTTGCAGCAGTGTGCTGTAGTCCCTTCACTGCGGCTGCCAGGTGTCTGTTTTCCGCTGACACTTACCCCACCTTCTCTGCCTGGGGATTGGCCATCTGATCATGTAATCCTAAGATGTGGAGGAATCGGTGGGCGTGTACCTGCATAAGTAGGAAGTGACTGCCCGGTCAGCTCACTCTGCTATCATCGGTTGTTGCTCTGGGGGGAGAGCTCTGCCCTGGCCCAGGAACATACAGGTAACCAGGCCCCGACTTGTCACTCTGCAGGCTGGTCACATAGATTTGTGGTGTCTACTACGCAAAGGGGGTGAGTAGTCCCAGGGAAGTTGGAAGAATCCTAAAATGGTTGGTGGAGGAGGAGGAGGAGAAGAAGAAGGCCCTGGGTGGCTGGGGGAGGAGAGGGTGGCTGGAGCAGAAGGAGAGGGTCCCTGGGTGGCTAGGGAAAAAGGACAGGGTCCCTGGGTGGCAAGGGAAAAAGGAGAGGGCCCCTGGGTGGCTAGGGGAAAAGGAGAGGGCCCCTGGGTGGCTAGGGGAAAAGGAGAGGGCCCCTGGGTGGCTAGAGAAGAGGAGAGGGCCCATGGGTGGCTGAAGGAGAAGGAGAGGGCACCTGGGTGGCTGAGGGAGAAGGAGAGGGCCCCTGGGTGGCTTATGGAGGAGGAGAGGGCCCCTGGGTGGCTGGGGGGGAAGAAGATGGCCCCTGGGTGGCTGGGGAAGAAGGGTATGGCCCCTGGGTGGCTGCGGGAGAAGGAGATGGCCCCTGGGTGGCTGGGGGGAGAACGAGAGGGCCCCTGGGTGGCTGGGGGGAGAAGGAGAGGGCCCCTGGGTGGCTGGGGGGAGAAGGAGAGGGCCCCTGGGTGGCTGGGGGAGAAGGAGATGGCCCCTGGGTGGCTGGGGGAGAAGGAGAGGGCCCCTGGGTGGTTGGGGGAGAAGGAGAGGGACCCTGGGTGTCTGGGGAAGAAGGAGATGGCCCCTGGGTGGCTGGGGTAGAAAGAGAGGGCCCCTGGGTGGCTGGAGGAGAAGAAGAGGGCCCTTGGGTGGCTGGAGGAGAAGAAGGAGAAGGACCCTGGGTGGCTGAAGGAGAAGGAGGAGAGGGACCCTGGGTGGCTAGGGGAAAATGAGAGGGACCCTGGGTGGCTAGAGGAAAATGAAAGGGCCCCTGGGTGGCTAGGGGAAAATTAGAGGGCCCCTGGGTGGCTAGGGGAAAAGGAGAGGGCCCCTGGGTGGCTAGGGGAAAAGGAGAGGGTCCATTGGTGGCTAGGGGAAAAGGAGAGGGCCCCTGGGTGGCTGAGGAAGAAAGAGAGGGCCCTGGGTGGCTGGGGGAGAAGGAGAGGGCCCCTGGGTGGCTGGGGGAGAAGAAGGACCCTGGGTGGCTAGGGGAGAAGGACAGGGCCCCTGGGTGGCTGGAGGAGAAGGAGAGGGCCCCTGGGTGGCTGGAGGAGAAGGAGAGGGCCCCTGGGAGGCTGAAGAAGGAGAAGAAGAGGGCCCCTGGGTGGATTAAGGAGGAGAAGGAGAGGGACCCTGGGTGGCTGGAGGAGGAGAAGGAGAGGGACCCTGGGTGGCTGGAGGAGAAGAAGGAGAGGGACCCTGGGTGGCTGGAGGAGGAGAAGGAGAGGGACCCTGGGTGGCTGGAGGAGAAGGAGAGGGCCCCTGGGTGGCTGGAGGAGGAGAAGGAGAGGGCCCCTGAGTGGCTGGAGGAAAAGGACAGGGGCCCCTGGGTGGCTGGGGGAGAAGGAGAGGGCCCCTGGGTGGCTGGGGGAGGAGGAGAGGCCCCCTGTGATGCCAGAGTCAGTTGCCAGGGAAGAGAGTGGAGCTGAGCCAGTCCTGCATATCTGACATCAAAGCCAAACATGGTGGTGCTGGAGCCCTTTGCCCTACACAATGACAGCACTCAAGGTGGAAGGTGAGGGGTAGCGGGGCTTTGACATCATATAGCATATGGACTCTGTACATTATTGGTAGTTTTGGTTGGAGTTGTCCTTTAGATGTTTAACTCTGTTTTTTCCCCCCAGCTGTGAGGGACTGAGGAATGACAGCCCACTATGCTGGGACTTATAGTGCCCTAGAATGTGGAGGACTGAGGAATCCTCAGTCCCTCACAGAGGACACTACAAGTTCCAGAATAGCAGGCTGCCATGCCTTAGTCCCCACAGAGGGCACTACAAGTCTTAGCATAGCAGGCAGTAGTTCCTCAGTCCCCTACAGAGAGCAGTACAAGTCCAAGCATAGCAGGCTTCCATTCCTCAGGGAGGAATGGCAGTGCACTATACTGGAATTTACAGTGCTCTCTGTGGGGACTCAGGTATGGCAGCCTTCTGCAGTGGGATTTGTCGTGTCCTAGACTGTGGCGGACTGAGAAAGGGAAGTGTAAGGGGGTCTCTGGAAACTTTGATGCAAGGGGGAGCTTTGGTGACCACAGAGTTCCCTTTTACACCAGGGTCCCCAGCTTTTCCCCTCAAACCAGGGTTCCCAGAACTCTCCTTACATCAGAGTCTCCAGCCTTCCCCCTTAAATCGGCGTTCCCAGAACTCCCCTTACTTCAGAGTCCCCAACATTCCCCCTAAATCAGGGTTCCCAGAACTCCTCTTACATCAGAGTCTTCAGAGTTCCCTCTTACAGTGTAAGGGGGAAACTCTGGAGACTATGATGTAAAGGGGGCTCTGTGAAATTTGATTTAAGAGGGGGACTCTAATGTAAAGAGGAATTCTTTGGACTCTGATGTAAGGAGGAGATGCTGGGGGAATCTGATTTAAAGGAGAACTCTTATGTAAGGGGGGGACACTGAACTCTGATGTAAGGAGGGACTCAGGGAATCATGACCTATAGGGAAATCCTGGGGACTGTGATGTAAGAGCAGACATATATATATATATATATATATATATATATATATACATACATACATACCCGATGTTTAATGATCTTTGATTAACCACTTAAGCCCCGGAGGATTTGGCTGCTAAAAGACCAGGGGGTTTTTTGCGATTTTTTACTTAGTGACTTTGACGGACAATTGCGCGGTCGTGCGATGCTGTACCTAAACGAATTTCATGTCCTTTTTTTCCCACAAACAGAGCTTTCTTTTGGTGGTATTTGATCACCTGTGCGATTTTTTGATCATGCGCTATAAACAAAAAAAGAGCGTAATATTTGCAAAAATAACAATATTTTTCACTTTTTTTTATATGAAATTCCCCCCAAAAAAAATGTAAAAATCAAAATTTTTTAACATTTTCGGCCAAATTGTTTTACGCTACATATGTTTGGTAAAAAAAATCGCAAAAAGCGTATTTTGATTGGTTTGCGCAAAAGTTATCGCGTTTACTAACAAAGGGAAAGATTTTTGTCATTTTTGGTGTTTTTTTTTTTAACGAGTAATGGCGGCGATCTGCGATTTTTTTTGCGGTACTGCGACATTGCGGCGGACAGATCGGACCCTTGACTGACATTTTTTACACTTTTGGGGGTACCAGTGACATTACTGCAGTAATCAGTGCTATATATATGCACCGTTACTGCAAAAATGACACTGGCAGGGAAGGGGTTAACTTTATTGGACAGGGAGGGGTTAAGTGTGTCCTAGGGGCGTGTTTCTAACTGTGCAGGGACATGGCTATTGGTGTAAAAGCAAAGATCAATGGTTCTACATAGTAGAACTGTCAGATCTTCATTTTTACACCAGGGAGAATGACGGGCGGCTTGTTTACATAAGCCACTCCGCCTTTCTCCCTTCACAGGAGCGATCGTAGTGTGACCGGCGGACATCGAGTCCACCGGACACACGCACTGACTTGTCTGTGAATGAGCCACGGCGGGCGCGCGCCTCGGCGGGCGCGCGCCCGCCCGCAATAGGCTCGCAAGTCAGTGACAGGCGAGTGACGTATCGATACGTCACTCTGCCTGGCCGGGGCTGACCGCCGCAGTATATAGTCGTGCGGCGGTCGGCAACCGGTTAAAGAATTGGTTAGAGAAAATTCTAGAAACTGTGAATTCATAGTACAAAGGTTAAGGCTGTTAATATATGCATTCTATACAGTTAATTTTTATCGCTTGAATTATTTTTCCCATTATGGGCGTGAGTGGGGCCTCATGTCCAAGTTTTGCCTTAGGCCTCACAAAGCCTAGAGCCGCCTCTGAGTCTGCGCCACCCACAATTACTCCCCATGGAGACAGAACGGCGGTCTGCTTATGTACACAAGGCAGGCTGCCATTTTGTCACAGATGAA
This sequence comes from Pelophylax lessonae, assembly GCF_965119305.1. Lineage (NCBI taxonomy): Eukaryota > Metazoa > Chordata > Amphibia > Anura > Ranidae > Pelophylax > Pelophylax lessonae. Next base: position 423,873,606 of record NC_138772.1, on the reverse strand, counting down.
CACAGGAATCCTGTGTTCCTGCTATTTAGGAACAACAAGTCTTTGTGTTTATCTATTCAGTACATCCCCTACACAGTTAGAAAGCACTTCCTAGGAGCACACTTTACTCTTTGAAAAAATGAAATCTGATAAATGATAAAATCATGAAGTATATCAAACAAATTTCAGTAGCACAGGGATCGTGGAACGCAACTCACCACCACATAAGTGTTCATAAGCATATATGGAACATGAACCTACATGCAACCCTTAAAGAATGACTAAAAGACATACAATCAAACAACCATCCACAAATAGTCCATATAAAGTCCATATGCTTGAACATATACATAAATGTGCACTTAATCCAAGGAGTATTTGATGGATGTGATATTAGGGGGATCACCCCACTCTCCACCACCAACGTGTCAGGGAAATGCCTGAATTGAACACTCACCAGAAGGAGATGCTTACCCACTCTCGTGGATAAGCTTAGAGGGCATAGATTGCAGAGAACGCAACAGCATCACACCTTAGTTTCCAAACAAGGCTGTATCACTCCGGTACATGTGGAAATAAAATAGCCTCCACTAGTGCAATAACGTTTACAACTTGCTTTATTACCACTCAGTTTAAACACATTGCACTAACTTGAAGATAATGATTAACATGCACATAAATCCAGCTAGGAAGATGGGCACCCTTCGGACACTAATACCAGGCTCAACGCCACAGTAAAAGTTCCTCCGGATGTTCCTTCACTGTAACTATGGACGCCATCTAGTCACGCCCCGATGCGTTTTGTCACATCCGACTTCTTCATTGGGGGCGTGACACAGACGGCACAGCATTCCAATATATAGTATCCCGTCCTTGCCCAATGCAAATCAGGCAGAACCTTCCCGCTCACTCAATACAAGCACGGCTGATCGATACACCTAGCACTGCTGGTACGAGCGGACATCAACTGGCCAACTGCTCACTTTACTCTTTGATCGCTCCTGGTGTTAACCCCTTTCCTCCCAGTCTCATTAGTACACTGACATTAGTAATGTCACTGGTCCCCTCAAAGGTGTCAGTTAGGTGTCCGATCTGTCTGCCACAATGTGGCCGTCCCGCTAAAAATCGCTGATCACCGCCACTACTAGTAAAAAAAATAAATAAATAAAAATGACATAAACCGATCCCCTAGTTTGTAGACGTAATAACTTTTATGCAAACCAATCATTATACACCTATTGGGATTTTTTTTTACCAAAAATATGTGGCAGAATACATATTGGCCTAAACTAAGGAAAAAAAATATTTATATAGGTGTGAAAGTAGCAGAACACTATACTTGCGCTAATGAAATAATTAACACCAATATGGCTCCGCTCCTATCACACCTATATATGTGTAAGTGTAAAATACATATAAGTGTGTGTGTATATATATATACCCCAATACAGAAGTTCAGATGTTTTGCCTGCCTCCAAAGACCCCAAAAAAATGGCCAAAAAAACACCTGCAAGAACAAACCTGGGCATTTTTTTTGGCGCTGGCATTTTTTTGGGTTCTTTGGAGGCAGGCAAAACATCTGAACTTCTGTATAGGGGGTATATATATATATACACACACACTTATATGTATTTTACACTTACACATATATAGGTGTGATAGGAGCGGAGCCATATTGGTGTTAATTATTTAATTAGCGCACGTATAGTGTTCTGCTCCTTTCACACCTATATATGTGCAGGTGTATATATACAGACATGTGTGTGTATATATACCCCTATACACATGTTCAGATGTCATGCCTGACTCCAAACATGTCCTCAAAAAATCCTATAAACGCCTGCAGCCAAAAAGCAGGCTGACCGGTGAGAAGCCATATCAGTGCTCTGAAAGTGACCTAAGAGAAACAATCTTTTCTCTATAGCGGTCATCCTGATATGGAAGGGTTTTGTCACCCTGCCATAGCAGTCAGAGTCAGTTAACCCTACACTACACTATGGTCCCCTTACACTTAACATTTTCCCTACAGAAACTGTTCCTAGCATTCTCCTGCCCCCTCAATTGGCTTTTACTGATGGTTCTGGTCCAATCATGGGCTTTTAAAGCCCATTTCCTGTACTATTGCATTTTGGTCGGTTCTGGTTGCCGAATTCCAAACTTTTTCAGCAAAAAGTTCTAAATTCGGCCGAACCTCGAACAGCCAATGTTCGGGGTGGAACCGATGGTCGATCCGAACCGTTCGATCACCCCTATTAGGAATATGTAAATACTTGTCCATAGTTTGCGCATAGCTACATAATAAGAGTTCATGTACCTTTTCTGAACTCCAACTGAAACCAACTGTGATAAACATCCGCTTTACAGCTTTTACATACCGAATTTATGCAAGTTTAGCAGAAGTTATGAGCATTTGAGGTTAGAAGCGTTTTTTAAAGATAACCTCAGTAGGCCCTCCCAAATGCCCACAATTCATGAAAAATTGTAAATTATTAACTATTTCAGCCATTCTGTGAGAGAAGAGAGAACAGTGTGCTTGTAGATAGCTGTCTTATTGTTTATGTTCTTACTATGGATCCCAACATAAGAAATGTGTGAGGAAATGCTCCTGATGTTGCTGAGTCTCCGAAGACATATCAAATTGGAGGACCAGTGTTTGTTGCTACTGGACTCATCCATTGATGCAGGCAAAAGCATGTGATAAAATTTGTGCATTTTCAACATTTTTATATGTTTAAAGATTATCAGAAATTTTTTCCCCTTTAAAAATGCTTATAAAAACACACACGCAGAAACGCGGCCACAAGCATTTGACGTTTGAAATGCCGGTAAACTACAGTCCTGAACGCGATTCTTCTGCTTTAAAAAAATGCCTGTAACCTCAACTGCCTCTAAACGACTATAAACGACTGAGTGTACATGTACACATAAGATAACATTGAGGAGAGTTCAGGGGCTGCTGAAAACAATGCCCATCTGCTCCTAAACTTCAGTTTAGCAACTGAAGTGTACATGAAGCCTAAGTTGTTTGGCTTCTGCTTTCCTTTTTTCCAGCTGCCTCTAACTCTATATTTTGATATAACCAAAACTATGCTTCTTTACATTCATGTGCAAAAAAAAAACAAAAAAAAAAAAACAGCTATATATATATATATATATATATATATATATATATATATATATATATATATATTGCTAGAATTACATTACATGCAGAGATGTTTTTGATAATAAAAAGTCAGTTGCTTGATATAGCCATAATTTTCACAAGCCTTCTATACTATATAATACATTTGATTTTTTTGCACATCATTTCTTTATTGGACTCCATAAATGTAGTTACTTAATATAGTCATAACTCCACTATACACAGTTTCAACCCTCACAAGCATACAGTCTACTCTTGCAAACCTTTCACCCCATCGCTAACAATCCAGACATTTTTTCAAGAGAAGAAGTGCTCATGTACTTGCTATACTTACCGAAAGTCTTCATAGTCAGCCACAGTGCAAATAATTCAGAACTGATAAGAGAAATATGAAGTTAAATAGAAAAATAAACTGCAGCAGCTTACTTTGCAGTATACTTCAGAAATTGTGATCAAAGAACAGCATATTTTTTAAACTGCTGAAATAAAAATGATATTTGAATGGACCATGCTGTTTCCGAGGCCCATCATCTGTTAACAAAGCGGTCTAGTTCTCAGATGTTGCCTATATGAGTGATCAAGTAAAAAAATATAAAGCAAAGAATATCTTATTTTAAAGGCTTTTCAGTGAAAGGTTTTTGATAAACGTGTACAGGAAACAGGAAAAACAGCTTGTGTAAAACAAGTTATAATATATACAGTAAATATTTAAAATCTAAATTAGCTTTTTCCTTCTCTCAGAGTCAATATTATGGATGTAATATTATTAACCACTTTAACCTCGCCATCTGTACATATACTGCGGCACTCTGCCGCTGCTGGGCAAAGCGATGTAGCCCTACGTCGCTCGTAGGGATAATCAAACTTTTGAAAAGTTTGGTTCGACCAGAACACCCGAATTTCCCAAAAGTTCGGTTCGGATTCCAGAACCCCCTTGAAATCAATGGGACCCGAACTTCGGTAATCAAAAAACACAATTTTGAAGCCCTAAAATCTAATAAATGCCCCTAAAAAGTGCCTAGGGTTCTGGATCATGCCCCAGGGACTATGAATCAGGCAAGAAAAAGTTCTTAAAAATTGTCATTTTTTATAGAGAGCCAATTATTGAAAAAAAATGATTGAAAAAAAAAATGACTTTGGATTTAGTGTCTGGGGGGGGGGGGGGGGGTCTAAAAAGTGTACCTGCGAAGTTTCAGCTCTGTAGCATGTCCAGAACCAGAATTATAGCATGCCAAACCTTCAAAATGACTTTTTTGCTTAACCGCGCCTTTCTTTTGCTCCTACTAAAGCAGATGTGTGTGACGCCTTTTGCAGTTGACTTAACGCTTACAACAAGAACAGGCGTTAACTTGTCACTGAGGCTTTAAGTCCACTGCAAAAGGCTTTGCTACTCTGCGTCACACACATCTGCTTTATTTAGCGACAACTTTGGGCCGCATAACAGTGTGCGTCTTGCAGATGATTTTCACATCGCACTGTTGATAAAGCCTCAGTGACAACTATACATAAATTAAAATTCATCACAAAAAAAACAGATTATTTTTCTTAGAATTTCAGTAGTGCAGGGATGGTGTTACCCTCCTTTCATAAAGTGCATATAAATAAAGTGCATAAATTGCATAAATAATCCAAAACATCCAACTAAGCAAGAACAGAGTCCTTCAAAAGTCTTTGTTTATGGAGTGCCAGAGCAATACACAGTGCCTTTAATGCAGGGTCATTGGTGTCAGTTATAGGAACCACCGTACAATGTCACCACCACCAGTTCTGGCACTACATAAGCAAAGACTTTTGAAGGACTCTGTTCTTGCTTAGTTGCATGTTTTGGATTATTTATGCAATTTATGCACTTTATTTATTTGCACTTTGCTCCCGCCCCCGCTTGTTCCCTGGGGGGCCAGCGCATGTGACCGGCGGCTCTGATGGCTGCCGGCCACTCGCAATCTGCCGCAGCTGAGGGAGAAAGACAGACAGCTGATGTAAACACAGCCGTCTGTCATTCTCCCTGAAGTGATTACAGAGGCTATGTGATCCTGCTATATAGGATCGCATGTCTCTGTGATTGCTTCACAAGCCACGCCCCCTAACAGTTAGAATCACGCCCCTAGGGACACATTTAACCCCTTGATCGCCAGTACAGTTAACCCCTTCCTGCCAGTGTAATTTTTACAGTAACAGTGCATATGTATAGCACTGATTACTGTAGTAATGTCACTAGTACCCCCAAAAGTGTCAAAAAATGTCAGTTAGGGGTCCGATCTGTCCACCGCAATGTCGCAGTCTTGCAAAAAAATTGCAGATCGCCGCCATTACTAGTAAAAAAAAAACAATAAAAATGACATAAATCTTTCCCGTAGTTAGTAAACACAATAACTTTTGCGCAAACCAATCAAAATATACTTATTGCAATTTTTTTTAACAAAAATATGTAGCACAAAACAAATTGGCCTAAAATGTTAAAAAAATTTGATTTTTACATTTTTTTTTTAAGAATTTCATATAAAAAAAAGTGAAAAATATTGTTATTTTTTCAAAATTGACGCTCTTTTTTTGTTTATAGCGCAAAAAATAAAAAATGCACAGGTGATCAAATACCACCTAAAGAAAGCTCTATTTCAATCAGCCTCGGATGCTCAGCCCTTATCTCTCACAGCTGTACATTAGCTCCTCTCTGCTCCAAGCCACTCCTCCATCTCCCTGACAACTGATGACACTGGCTCCAACTCTAGCCATATAAGAGGGAGATTTCTTTGGTCTCTAGACAATACCTGACGAAGGGGCACGCATGCCTCGAACGCTAGCACCACCCCGCTTCCGCCGGATGTGATGAGGGAGAAGCTGTGACGCCGACAGGACACCAGGAAGTGACAGAAGCCACTGACACAGCCAGGACCCAGGGCTGTCTACACCTCTCCTGCCTCCCCTGCAGTGGATCGGATGACTTGCAGTAAAGCCTGCTTTCCTATCACTCATGTGCGTGCATTACCTTTTATGCCAGTAAAGGATTGTTTTAATACTACACTCAGGTGGCGCTGCTCTGTTCTCTCTCTTTTATTTATCTCTCATTAAAACACACCCAGTGTCATCTACCCTCAGCTGGTCAACTCCTTCCTGTGTCATAACCTAAAGTCTGACCAGGAAGTAAGACAGAAGTAATCAAGCAGTGTGTTTAAACAGCTAGGAAGACAGTAAGGTAAGCCGGTGTAGAATTAATGGAAAGCGGTTTTATTTTTGCAAAATAAGTAATATACAGTATCTCACAAAAGTGAGTACACCCCTCACATTTTTGTAAATATTTTACTCTATCTTTTCATGTAACAACACTGAAGAAATGATACTTTGCTACAATGTAAATTAGTGAGTGTACAGCTTGTATAACAGTGTAAATTTGCTGTCCCCTCAAAATAACTCAGCCATTAATGTCTAAACCGCTGGCAACAAAAAGGAGTACACCCCTAAGTTAAAATTTCCAAATTGGGCCCAATTAGCCATTTTCCCTTCCCGGTGTCTTGTGACTCGTTAGTGTTACAAGGTCTTAGGTGTGAATGGGGAGCAGGTGTGTTAAATTTGGTGTTATCGCTCTCACTCTCTCTTACTGGTCACTGGAAGTTCAACATGGCACCTCATGGCAAAGAACTCTCTGAGGATCTGAAAAAAAAGAATTGTTGCTCTACATAAAGATGGCCTAGGCTATAAGAAGATTGCCAAGACCCTGAAACTGAGTTGCAGCACGGCGGCCAAGACCATACAGCGGTTTAACAGGACAGTTTCCACTCAGAACAGGCCTCGCCATGGTCGACCAAAGGAGTTGAGTGCACGTGCTCATGGTCATATACAGAGGTTGACTTTGGGAAATAGATGTATTAGTGCTGCCAGAATTGCTGCAGAGATTTAAGGGATGGGGGGTCAGCCTGTCAAAGCTCAGACCATACACCGCACACTGCATCAAATTGGTCTGCATGGCTGTCGTCCCAAAAGGAAGCCTCTTCTAAAGATGATGCACAAGAAAGACCACGAACAGTTTGCTGAAGACAAGCAGACTAAGGACATGGATTACTGGAACCATGTCCTGTGGTGTGATGAAACCAAAATAAACTTATTTGGTTCAGATGGTGTCAAGCATGTGTGGTGGCAACCAGGTGAGTAGTACAAAGACAAGTGTGTCTTGTCTACAGTCAAACATAGTGGTGAGAGTGTCATGGTCTGGGGCTGCATGAGTGCTGCCGACACTGGGGAGCTACAGTTCATTGAGGGAACCATAAATGCCAACATGTACTGTGACATACTGAAGCAGAGCATGACCCCCCCCCTTTAGAGACTGGGCCGCAGGGCAGTATTCCAACATGATAACGACCCCAAACACACCTCTAAGACGACCACTGTCTTGCTAAAGAAGCCGAGGGTAAAGGTGATGGACTAGCCAAGTATGTCTCCAGACCTAAACCCCATTGAGCATCTGTGGGCATTAGGGATGATCGAACGAATTCCAAACTTTTTGCGGTAAAAGTTCGGAATTCGGCACCAGAACCGCCCAAAATGCAATGGGACAGAAACTGGGCTTTAAAAGCCAGTGATTGGACCAGAAACGTGAGTAAAAGTCAATTGAGGGGACAGGAGTCTGCTAGGAATGTGATTGGAGTGACTAGGGGGTCCAGAGGCCAATCATTAGTGAATGCGCCCCCCAGTATATAACATAGCCCCACCAAATCTCTAGCACTGTAATGGAGAGGCTGTGGAAGAGAGTGGAAGCAGTTCTGTTACTCTTGCTGCAAAAGTGTCATTTAGCAATTATTAGTGTGAGGAAAGGGATATGCAGTGTAGTTAGGGTACTATATACCACTATAGTTAGATTCAATAATCTAGTTTCTGTAGGGAAAGTGTTAAGTGTCAGGGTGACCGTAGTGTAGTTTAGGGTGAACTGACTCTGACTGCTATGCCAGGGTGACAGAACTCATCCATGTCAGAGTGACCGCCATAAGAAAAAGATCATTTTTCTTAGAATTATTAGTAGAGCAGGGATGGGGCTCCGCTCCTTTTACACCTGGGCGTTTTTGTTTCAGGCGTTTATTGGGCTTTTTTTGTGGATGTCTTTGGAGGCAGGCATGACATCTGAACTTCTGTGTAGGGATATATATACACACACACATATATGTACTGTATATACACACATACACACATATAGGTGTGAAAGGAGCGGAACCCTATCCCTGCGCTACTGAAATTATTTGCAGGGATGGTGTTACCCTCCCTCCCTATATAGAAGTTCAGATGTCATGCCTGCCTCCAAAGACGCCCAAAAAATGCCCAATAAATGCCTGAAACAACACACCTGGGCGTTTTTTGTTTCAGGCATTTATTGGGCATTTTTTGGGCGTCTTTGGAGGCAGGCATGACATCTGAACTTCTGTATAGGGGTATATATACACACACACATACATATTATATATATATATATATATATATATATATATATATATACACATACACACATATAGGTGTGAAAGGAGGGTAACACCATCCCTGCAAATAATTTCAGTAGCGCAGGGATAGGGTTCCGCTCCTTTTACACCTATATGTGTGTATGTGTATATATATATATATATATATATATATATATATATATATATATATATATATATATGTGTGTGTGTGTGTGTGTGTGTGTGTGTGTATATACCCCTATACAGAAGTTCAGAAAAGTTAAAAAAATATTTAAACAAATGTGAGGGGTGTACTCACTTTTGTGAGATACTGTAATGCTATATTGGTAAATAGGGGAGCTGGAATTTAGAAAAAAAAAAAACGTGAACAAAGGTGAACGTGGCCTTTAACATGCTGGGAGAGGTGTGTTTGATTCATAAAACTAGCACCCATTTGTTAAGCAACACAGAGAAATGGCTAGGCATGCATGTGAGCAAAAATGTGGTGAATAGGGATAAGGTAAGTGGATTAATGCATGGAAATAGAGAAATCGATCAGCCATGGCACTGCAAACTTTAACCACAACATGTGACTCCATCATTACAAGGTAAAGCAAACAAACAACAAAGGGTTTATATCTATACATACCTTATTAAAACAAAAATGTGTACAATGCCTTTAAATTCAAACTCAAAGTAAGGATGAGGAGCCTTTAGAATTTAACTAAAAATGTTGACAGACAAAGTAAAGGCAAACTAAGGTCAGTAAGTATATTCTGAGATGAATGCATACAAAAAAGATATAAGTGGCGTGCTGGTAGACTGCAAGCTGTGGAGTGTAAAACCCTCAGTTATATTCATCACAGCCAGATCATACTATTTCATTTTTTAGACCTGCTGCAAGGACAGTTGAATATAGCTGAATATTATTAGGTAAGTACAGTCATCCTTTTAGCATTCAAAAAATACAAGGAATACATTTGTTAGTGCACAGCAGTCTTCTGACTCCTGTTGGCTGCTGCCAAATAGGAAATCTGGAAAGAATATACAGTGTATGGGATTATTTTTTTTTTTTTTAAAGCTCTAATAATAATGTCTGAGTGGAAAGCTAAAGCTTTTCAGTGTAAATAACTTTGTTCATCTAGACCACAACAACAGGATTTAAAACACCAATACCTAATATATTGTTGGCTTCATTTTTAGCTGTTAAAGAATATCTAAGCAAAAGAACTAAAAATGTAAAAATCTCATATAAGCTTCAATGCGTTTAGTAATTACAAATGTTGATTTCTTTTTACAACTGCAGCTTTCATTACCTGTAAACTGCCTCCTAAAAGTGATTGTCTATGTATTTCCTGTTATAGGGTGGCAACTGTCTTTAAATTGGGATCTGCATTGTCACACTGTCCCATGGTTGAGGCATTCAATGACTGCACTGGGACGCATGTTTGGGGGTCCCAAGTAATTTTCTAGCAAAAATTGGGAATTTACCATGTACAGTGGGGGAGTATTTGATACACTGCCAATTGCCACTGCCAATTTTCCTACTTACAAAGAATGTAGAGGTCTGTAATTTTTATCATAGGTACTCTTCAACCGTGAGAGACAGAATCTAAAACAAAAATCCAGAAAATCACATTGTATGATTTTTAAATAATTAATTTGCATTTTATTGCATGACATAAGTATTTGATACATCAGAAAAGCACAGAACTTAATATTTGGTACAGAAACCTGTTGCTGGGCAATATGGACTTTCCGCTTCCTCCAAAGATTTTCTATTGGGTTCAGGTCTGGAGACTGGCTAGGCCACTCCAGGACCTTGAGATGCTTCTTACGGAGCCACTCCTTAGTTGCCCTGGCTGTGTGTTTCGGGTCGTTGTCATGCTGGAAGACCCAGCCACAACCCATCTTCAATGCTCTTACTGAGGGAAGGAGGTTGTTGGCCAAGATCTTGTGATACATGGCCCCATGCATCCTCCCCTCAATACGGTGCAATGCAATGCAAATAGGAGAAAACATTATTTTATGAAGAAGGGCAATTGTTTGGCCTTAGGACCCCTACAGTTCTGAATTACCTCCATAACTATGCTTGTTGGCTTTCTTCATCGTGAGGAAATCTCCTTCCTCATCCTTCCTAAGTTTTCTAGTCCCATCATTCTAGAACTTCTGTTTTTGCAGAAACACTCACCCTATCTAGATGGGGGTCGCAATGCCATCAGACTTTCCCTAAGGTGCATCTACCTCTATATGTACCTGTGGCTGAGGTCACCACCTCTCCCATGCTCCCTCGGCATTGTCATACCTTCCAAGATGTTTTTTGTAAAAAAGCAGCTGACAGTTGTCTCCTCATCGTCCCTAGGATTACGCATTTTACCTCCAACCTGGGATCACTCCACCTTGAGGTTGATTCTACTCTCTCTTCATCCCTGAGATTCAAGCCATGTCTGAGTACATCTGGGAAAATCTGCAGTAAGGATTTATTCATAAGTCCAATTCTCCTACTGGGGCTTGATTCCTTTTTGTGGAGAAAAAGGATGATACACTCTGGCTTTGCATTAATAAAATAGGTCTGAATGGCATCACCATTAGGAATCTGTGCCCACTACCCTTGATTTCTGGACTTTTTGACAGGAGCATACAATCTGATGAGGATCTGAGAGGGTAATGAATGGAAAACAACTTTCAACACCAGAGACGGGCAATATGAATGTCTTGTAATGTCCTTTGGTTTGTGTAGCCCCCCAGCCATCTTCCAGAACTTTGATAATTACATTTTTCTGATCACTTATATGTTTGTGTCATTGTGTATCTGGATGAGATACTCATCTTTTCTCCAAATTTGAGCATTCATCGTCAGCACATATGTACATTTCTTATACGTCTTTAGGACCACCGCCAGTACGTAAAGTGCCTGTTTTAGCAAACCCAGGTTCCTTTCCTAGGTTACATAGCTTTGGATAAAGGGTTGCTTGTGGATCCAGCCAAACTTCAGGCCATCTCCAACTGGCCTTAGCTAGGCAGCGGTTCCTGGGGTTCACCAATTTCTATTGGCAGTAAAGGAAGGACTCCTTGGAGCTGCACATCTCTGCTATCCCTATGCTAGGTGTATGAATGGCAACCTCAGCCTGGAGTGGCAGAGTGAAATGCATGGGGCATGGCCTGGTCAGAGTCCAGGCTGAGGTTGCCATTCAGCATAGGGGCAGCACACATGTGCGGCTCCAGGGAGTCCTTTCCTGTTCCTGCCAGTGTTTCTAGGAGCTGGGATGAGCTTCCTCCCCTGCCGCCACTCCCAGCAGCACATGTTTGGAATTTACACCCCATTCCAGTTAGCTTGAGCGGCCAACAAAGCAGTCCAGGGTCTCACCAATTTTTATTACCAGTTTATTCCTGATTAAACCTCACTGGTTGCCCCAATCACTTCTTTACCCTGGAAGGGAGCTTATGTCAGAACCTGGCCTCCTAAGGCAGTCAAGGCTTTCCACAAATTCAAAATGACCTTTCTCTCTGCATCCATTCTCATATGTTTTACCTTCTCCAGCCTTTCTTCCTGGAGGTAGATGCTTCATCCTTAGGAGTGGGAGCTGTTCTTCTCCAAATGCTTGATGGTAAGCTCCACCCTTGTGCCTTCTTCTCTAAGAGGTCTAAGCCTAAAAAAATACACCATCAAGGATTAAGAGCTTATGGCTATCAAGTTGGCACTGCAGGAATGGTGACATCATATCCTAAATAATACTGATTATAAGAACCTCCAGTATCTGCAATCTGCCCCACGTTTGAATCCCAGAAAAGCCCAATGGGCTCTCTTCTTTGCCAGATTTAACTTTGGCATAACCTTCTGCTCAGTTCTAAAAAATGCCTGTGCTGATGCCTTTTCCAGGTCATTTGACATTGCTAACTCTGAGTGTCATGTTGAACCGGAAACTATCATTTCTGCCAATCATATCCTGGCATCCACCTGTCTTCAATCTTCACGTATCCAACCCAAAAAGACCTTTGTGGTGCCCTCCCTTTGCTTCACGCTTCTCAAATAGGCACATGACTCTAAATTCCCGGACATCCTGGTGAGCAATGTACCTGTGTCTTCCTGCAGCATTATTACTAGTTGGCCCTCACTTCAAAAAGATATGTAAGAATATGTTCATATTTGTTTCATTTGTGTGTAAGTCTATAGGTCTGCTCTAGCAGGTCTCCTTTTATCTCTACCTGTTCCAGATGTACCTTGGCATTGCCTCTCCATGGACTTTATCTCTGAACTACTCCCTCAGTGGGCTCCAACGTTATCTGGGTGGTTGTTGACCGTTTTTTTTAAGATGTGTCACCTTACTTCACTTCCAGGACTACCATCTGATGTCACTTTGGCTTCCATCTTGCCCTTGCACATCGTCTCTGATAGAGGAGTTCCAATTACAGCCTGCTTCAGGAGGGTTCAGGCCACATCCTTTGGAATCAAGTTGGACTTCTTCTCCTCCGCCTTTCATCCGCAGTCAAATAGGCAAACTGAAAGGGTCAAACAGAATGTTGAACAATATCTTTGTGCCTTCATTTCTGCCCATCAGGATAATTGGGTAGACTTTCTACCATGGGCAGAGTTTGCCCTCAATAACCACGATAATGCCAGCACTGGTGAGTCTCCCTTTTTCACGGTGTATGGTCACTATTCTCCTGTACCATTTCCTGTTTCCATCTCTTCTGCAGTGCCTGTGGCTGCAGATATGCAATGATCTTTCAATTCTATCTGGACAGATGTTTCCAAGAATTTATCTGACAGCTTCCAAGTACAAAGTAGTTGCAGATCGTCATTGCCGTGTGATTCCCAAATTTGCCATGTTAACCCTGTCACTCTGTCTCCCATCACATTTAAGGATCCCTAATAGGGATGATTGAATGGTTCGGGTCGACCATCAGTTCGACCCGAACATTGGGTGTTCGAAATTCGGCCAAATTCCGAACGTTTTGCGGTAAAAGTTCGGAATTCGGTCACCCGAACCGCCCAAAATGCAATGGGACAGGAAGTGGGCTTTAAAAGCCCATGATTGGCCCAGAAACGTCAGTAAAAGCCAATGAGGGGGCAGGAGTCTGCTAGGAACGTGATTGGAGTGACTACGGGGACCCGAGGCCAATCAGGAGTGAATACGCCCCCCAGTATATAACATAGCCCCGCCTAACCTCTAGCACTGTAATATAGAGGCTTTGGAAGAGAGTGGAAGCATTTGTGTTTCTCCTGCTGTGTTAAACAACATTTGCTGCATAGCCGATTGCTTGTAAAGCTCCATATCAGCAGAAGAGCAGTCAGCTTACAGAAAGATTGTCAGTGTAGGTAGAAATACAGCAATTGTGCTGTTTGAGTTAGAAAAAAAAAAAAAAAAATTAAAGGGACAGTGTCAGTTAGAAATTATCTTCTGCTGTATGGAGCTGTTCTTTTAGTGTGAGGAAAGGGATATGCAGTGTAGTTAGGGTACTATATACCACTATAGTTATATTCAATAATCTAGTTTTTGTAGGGATACTTTTAAGTGTCAGGGTTCCGTCTAGTGAGCACGTTGCACTGCTGATATATCTACAGCAGGTATACGTGCTTGCTAGTCAGCTATTGTGCAAAATACATTTCAGCGATACACACATCTGCTGTATTTAGCGACAACTTTTGGTCGCATAGCAGTGTGCGTTTTGCAGATGAATTTCACCGCGCAGAGTTGCCAAAGCCTCAGTGACAAGTTAACGCCTGTTCTTGTTGTAAGCGTTAAGTCCACTATGCAAAAGGCTTTGCTACTCTGCGTCACACACATCTTCTGTATTTAGCGACAACTTTGCGTCGCATAGCAGTGTGCGTTTTGCAGGTGAATTTCACTGCGCAGAGTTGCCAAAGCCTCAGTGACAAGTTAACGCCTGTTCTTGTTGTAAGCGTTAAGTCCACTGTGCAAAAGGCTTTGCTACTCTGCGTCACACACATCTGCTGTATTTAGCAACAACTTTGCGTCGCATAGCAGTGTGCGTTTCGCAGGTGAATTTCACCACGCAGAGTTGCCAAAGCCTCAGTGACAAGTTAACGCCTGTTCTTGTTGTAAGCGTTAAGTCCACTATGCAAAAGGCTTTGCTACTCTGCGTCACACACATCTGCTGTATTTAGCGACAACTTTGGGTCGCATAGCAGTGTGTGTTTTGCAGGTGAATTTTACTGCGCAGAGTTGCCAAAGCCTCAGTGACAAGTTAACGCCTGTTCTTTTTGTAAGCGTTAAGTCCACTGTGCAAAAGGCTTTGCTACTCTGCGTCACACACATCTGCTGTATTTAGCGACAACTTTGGGTCGCATAGCAGTGTGCAATTTTGCAGGTGAATTTCACTGCGCAGAGTTGCCAAAGCCTCAGTGACAAGTTAACGCCTGTTCTTTTTGTAAGCGTTAAGTCCACTGTGCAAAAGGCTTTGCTACTCTGCGTCACACACATCTGCTGTATTTAGCGACAACTTTGCGTCGCATAGCAGTGTGCGTTTCGCGGGTGAATTTCACTGCGCAGAGTTGCCAAAGCCTCAGTGACAAGTTAACGCCTGTTCTTTTTGTAAGCGTTAAGTCCACTGTGCAAAAGGCTTTGCTACTCTGCGTCACACACATCTGCTGTATTTAGCGACAACTTTGGGTCGCATAGCAGTGTGCGTTTTGCAGGTGAATTTCACCGCGTAGAGTTGCCAAAGCCTCAGTGACAACTATGTCAGGTAGACCAAGGAAAGGCATACGTGGCCCTGCTGCGGAAAGGGGCACAGCTTCTAGGGTGTCTAGAGGCAAGGGTGGACGTGGTGATCAGTCCTCAGCCAGGCCACCATTTCGATTGTTCTCCCGCAGTGGCCAAGCTATACATCCACAGTACATACAGGAGATGGTGGACTATATTACCAAACCCTCATCATTGTCATCATCAGCAACTACAGTGACCCAGGCAGAGAAAAGTGGTCAGTCTTCTGCAGTTGGCAGAGCAAATAAAGTCCATGTCCACCTCAAGTCCTCCCTTAGACCAAACTTCAGACATGGCAGAGGAGTCAGCTGAGCTGTTTGACCACATTGTCGGCCATCTACTCCTGCCTGATGCTCAGTCCTTTATGGAGTCTGATGTTGGGTCTGAGGTTCAGGAGGAGGCAGAGCAAGCAAGAGGGGAGAGCAGACGGCCCACTCCATCAAAGGCCGCTCCTGTTGTCTTCCGGGCCATGCCTGATGCTCAGTCCTTTATGGAGTCTAATGTTGGGTCTGAGGTTCAGGAGGAGGCAGAGCAAGCAAGAGGGGAGAGCAGACGGCCCGCTCCATCTAAGGCAGCACCTGTTGTCTCTCGGGCCACTATACAAACCTCTTCTTGCTGGGCCTTCTTTGAGACATCTCATGCAGATTGAACAGTTGCGATCTGCAAGATTTGTCATAAGGGAATAAAACGTGGCAAAAAGGTCAACCACTTGGGTACAAGCTGCCTAACCAGGCATTTGACAACCCACCACTTGGCCCGTTGGCAGGAGCATTTGAAGAACCGGCAAAAAGGCCTCCTAGTCCTCCTCCCGCTCCTCCTCGCGCTCCACCTGCACATCAGTCTGTCCCTGCTATAGTCACTCGTCACCTGTTGGCAGCCTCCACTGACAGGGAAGATGATATAGCACACAGTGTCGCATCTACCTCCAGCACACCACCAGCTGTAACATCTAGATTGCAAATTTCGATTCCACACATGCTGGAACGAAAAAAAAAGTATACTCCCCGCCACCCACATGCCCAGCGTCTAAACAGTAGTTTGGCAAAACTACTGGCTCTGCAACTCTTACCATTTAACCTGGTAGAGTTTGCTCCCTTTCGCGACTTTGAAAAATGTGCAGTTCCACAGTGGCAGGTGCCAAGTGGGCATTGCCCGTAAGGCCCTGCCATCCCTATACCAACATGTGGAAGGCAATGTAGTGTCGTCCCTGGCCAAGTCAGTCAGCCATAAGATACACCTGACGGCTGACACTTGGACAAGCAAACATGGGCAGGGACGGTACATTTCTGTCACTGCTCATAGGGTGACACTGCTTGCCAGCGGAAGGGGTTGTAGCCAGAGCTCGGGGCTGCAGCCAGTATTGCCCCCACGTCTGCAAACAGCTGGTGGTGTCGCTGATCTGGGTAGATGGATCACTTCTACCCCCTCCGTCTCCTCTCCTCATCCTCCTCCATGCCCTCCTCTGCAGAATGGCCCTTTGAATACGATGAGGTACCACGTAAGCGTTCAAAGGGCTATTCTATGTCTCAGGCCAAAAGGTGTCACGCATTGCTGCAGCTTGTGTGCCTAGGGGACAGGCAGCACACTGCCCCTGAGATTCTTGGGGCTCTGCAGGCACAGGCCCAGAGGTGGTTGACACCACGCCAGCTGCAGCCAGGAATGGTGGTTACCGATAATGGGTCAAACCTCCTGGCCGCCCTTCGGCAGGGCAAGTTGACCCATGTGCCATGCCTGGCGCATGTTCTGAATCTCGTGGTACAGCGTTTTTTAAACTCGTACCCGGGAATGCAGGATGTGCTAAGGATGGCAAGAAGGGTGTGCAGTCACTTCAGGCAGTCGTACAGTGCCACTGCAAGTTTGGCCGAAGTGCAGCGTGAGTTTCACCTGCCAGTACACCGCCTCGCCTGTGACATGCCCAACCGCTGGAACTCCACCTTGGCTATGCTGCAGTGTCTGTACACGCAGCAGAGGGCCCTCAATGAATATCTTTGCGAGTACGGCACCAGCACTGGCTCAGCACACCTGGGCTTTTTTTCGCCACGGCAGTGGCTTTTGATTAAGGATGCATGCGCTGTCCTCTCGCCATTTGAGGAGGCCACAAGGATGGTCAGCCGGGACAGCGCATGCATCAGTGACACCCTACTGGGTACTGTTTTTGTTGGAGCACACTCTGGGTGGCATTATGGACAGGACACTGGAGGCAGAGCAGCAGGAGGAAAAGGAGGACTTCCTTGCCTCTCAAGGCCCCCTTTATCCTGAGATTCCTGACCCCATTATGACCGTTTGACATTCATTAAAATGAATCAGTCGTGGATATCAAGCTTTGATGCACCTGATGCAGACCTTGTAGACTAGTCTATCATTGCGATGTGGCAGCTGAACCTTAGTTTAAGCCTGGACCAGGGTGCCACCCTCCAACCCTTCTCTCGTTCTGTTTAGGTTCACAGAACCTCATTTTAGTTTCCACTAGAAAAGATTAATTTTTTTTTTGGCCTTCTGCAACACCAGGTCTTTGGGCTTACGGTGGGGAGGCTCCGCCAGCACCAAAAATACCATGTTTGCGCACCTGTTCCAGAGGTGCACACCTTCATAATTTTTACGCCTTCTTCAAAACCAGCTCTTTGGGCTTACGGTGGGGAGGCTCCGCCAACACCAAAAATACCATGTTTGCACACCTGTTCCACAGGTGCACACCTTCATAATTTTTACGCCTTCTTCAAAACCAGCTCTTTGTGCTTACAGTGGGGAGGCTCCGCCAACACCAAAAATACCATGTTTGCGCACCTGTTCCACAGGTGCACACCTTCATAATTTTTACGCCTTCTTCAAAACCAGCTCTTTGGGCTTACGGTGGGGAGGCTCCGCCAACACCGAAAACACAATGTTTGCTCACCTGATCCACAGGTACACATCTTCTTAATTTTTTCGCCTACTTCAACACCAGCTCTTTGGGCTTACAGTGGTATGGCTCCGCCAACACCCAAACAACAATTTTTGCGCACCTGTTTCACAGATGCATATCATTGCAATTTTTTTCCTTACAAAGGCAATTATTGCCTTCACGACCAGCACTTTCATAGGGTTATGGTGTCAAGGCATCGTCAAGACCATCAAATGCCCAATTTGCCAGCAGCACCAGCATTTTGAAGAGGGGGGGGGGGGGATTTTACAACTACTCCAGCGGCCGCCACACGTGTTCTTTACAGGCGCTGTTCCCAGATGTAGGGACCAGTAATCTGCATAAAATAAAGCTCTGCAAGTGTGTCCTTACACTTCCAATAGTCTTGCACCCTTGTACTGGTCTCTCACCTGTACTGAAATTGCTTACCCTGATACCACTGCACACTGAAAGCTTCCCATAGTGTGTTTTCAGCATGCTCCAGCTCTTTCGTCCCCAGCCTTACTGTACTTGCCTGACCCCTTTCCTTTATTAAAGTGTGATTTTGTTCAAACTGTTATGCCCCTATGGGCTCTCTTTTATGTACTGTCCTAAGATGTATCCCCTATGTACACAGGGGTGATGTTTAAGCTGTATTTGGTAAAATAAGCCTATGTATTTTAATTATTTTTAAGAAAAAAAACTTTTTGTATTGTGGTTCATACCGTACCATGAAAGTCCTAAGTGCCTCAATCCCATGTTTTGCTCTATACTTGTTATTATAGGACGTAGGTACATTCATCCTTTTTTATGCATGTAGCACACACACTATACCTCTCATTCACTGGATTTCCATCTTTCACCTATGGTGGCTAAGAATCACATGTGGGCATTACCTAGGGTGCTCAGTGTGAAATGTAAGCCTCCCTAGAAATGTTCACTCTTCATATTGATAGCCACACACCAAGACATTTTAATATTTGCATAGTAACTCCCAAAAAAATCAATCCCAATGCGTGCATCAGGATTGAGGGCTCTTGAGATGAATACTGAGAATTCTGTGCAAAGTTTGCAGGAATCTTCGTGCAGTAATATTCGGTCCCTCCTACTGGCCAGGATATGCCTGCATTGCATAGAGAAGCATAGAGATACATTGCGTCACTGGGACTGAAATAAAATATCTAAAAATTAATAAATTAATAAAAAATGCCATTGGCATGGATACCTTATGCCATACCTTGATCTAGCTGTTACATGTTAATGTCACTGCCAATACAATCAGCACATGTTACTATTGTGTATGTGGGATTTGAGAGATGGGTCGACTCTCCTCTCCCTCCTTCCTCCCAAAATTTGCCCGAACCCCAAAGACCACACAATACTACATGATCTAGCCTGTATAACCTCTCAATACATTTGTTTGATTGGCTTCGACGATTCCCTCTTTTCTTTTTTTTCTTTCCCGTCCTCCCCCCTTCTATATATTTCCCCTGATATTAACAGACCTCTCACCTGAGATTTTAGAAACAACGTGAGGGACTGGAGAGTCGGCCTGTTTTTCTTAAATTGTTATGATACTCATGTTTGATTTCTGCTATTCGTACAATATATGTTTCACCATACACCTTTGAATACTTATACATAACTAATTAACATGCTTAGTTGCCATAATGACTCCCCCTTTGGGAAAAGGAAAAAAAAAAGGGAGGGAAAAAAAAAAAAAAAAAAAAAAAACTTTTAAAACTATATGTAGACCTATGATTTTCCCCCTCCATGACACCGTTCAGGGACACACTTATGTTTCATGATATGCACTCATGACACGCTTGATTATCCCACTCCCCTCCTTTCTCTCCTCTCTCCCCTCTTCCCCTCCTTCTATCCCACTCTCGCCTCTGCTTAAGACATACCTACCCCCTCTCACTCTACTCGGGACCCCCCCATCATACCTTCTTTTCTTTTCCCCACGACCTGGAAGATAACATCTGACTTGCTTTCTGTAACTCCCCTACTGGCCGGAAACCCTGACTCTACTTCTTTACCTTTCAGATCATTCACTCCTCAGACGCTGCCGCTCTCCCTCGAGACAGAGTCTGTATTTACTTACACTCTCTGTCGCCGAATCCGATTTGTTCACACATAGGTTAGGTGACCGATTCCTCTCACCCTAACCCTCGGTACTCCCCCTCACCCCTCACTCTCTGCTCCACCCCATCTCCCTCTCGCTTCCCCCCTACCTCTCCCTCCCCCATCCCTTACCAACTCCCTTTCTATATACCCAGGGTCTCCGTCCCTGGCTTTATCCACCTTAGATCAACCTGCATATTTTGCTCACTTCTGAAAATATACTTACTCTCTTGAGCCATAATGACCCCATCCAATCAAAACGCAGAACCCATCCCCCTAAAGATAGTCTCCCTAAACGTTAAGGGATTGAACATCCCAGAAAAAAGATCCCAAGTATTGGACTTAATGCACAAACTCAGAGCGGACATAGTCTTCTTACAAGAAACCAATTTCCATTCTCAAAAAACCCCTAAGCTCAATAACCAAAATTATCCTATCTCCTATCTTGCCACCAACCCACTTGGCAAAACCAAGGGCGTGGCTGTTTTGATCTCTAAAAACCTGGACTGGTCCATGACAGACTCCATAATCGATCCTGACGGTCGATTTATATTCTCAAAAGGACATATAGCACTCAAACCAGTAACCTTAGCCAATGTATACAGCCCTAACTCAGCTCAAGTACCCTTCTTCAGGAGCATATCGAACACGCTAGCACAATTCCAACAGGGTATCACAATACTGGGCGGTGATTTTAATGTCGCTCTCCACCCGCTACTGGACTCTTCCACGGGCACCTCCTCTCTCCCATATAGAGCCCTTAAACAAATCAGGCTAGCACTTCAAGACCTATTATTGCATGACACCTGGCGTACCCTGAACCCCTCTGTTAAAGATTACACGTTCTTTTCCCCCCCACACCAAAAATACTCTTGCCTCAATTACATATTTCTATCCCAGAAGGATCTCCCTTTAATCAAAAAAACCACTATAGAACCCATGCTAATTTCAGACCACCACCCAGTCTCCCTGACCCTAGCCTTACACGCAGAGTCCCCGAAAACCAAATTTTGGAGATTGGATGCCTCCCTCCTGACCCTAGAAACGGACATCTCGTTTCTTAAGGACAAAATTATGGAATTTTTTAACGACAACAACACTCCTGACATCTCCCCCATAACAATTTGGGAAGCCCACAAATGTACCATGAGGGGTATCCTCATGTCCCTTAAATCGGCCAAGAAAAAGGCCTCCCAGGCAAAAACAAGGGACATCATACGCAAAATAAGTGAACTTGAAAAAATACACAAAAGAACCCAGGCCCTTTCTACTTATCAAGAACTGATACAAAATAGACAAATACTCCTAGATGATCTCCACATTAAGACTAAACGCAAGTTCATTCTGCAACAAAAATTATTTTATGAATTTGGAAACAAAAGTGGAAAATTCCTTGCAAAAGCTTTACAAGCGAAGAAAGCAAGAAATTCCATCCACTCTATCAAAAACGACCAAGGTACTGCCATGACCCAAACACCCGATATAGCTGCGCAATTTGAACGCTACTATGCCTCCCTTTATAACCTGAACCCCGCCATCTCTGGACACAGGAAAAATACACTCATACACGACTTCCTTCAGGAAAATTGCCCCAAGATCCTACCCCATATGAACACCCAAGATTTAGATAATCCTCTCTCTCAAGAGGAACTCAAGACAGCGATCTCCCAACTGAAACCAGGAAAAAGCCTGGGTCCTGATGGTTTCACTGCCCCCTACTTTAAAACATTTACAGAACTTATCTCTACCCCACTAATCAATGCCTTCAATGCACTTTCCAACCCCTCTGTCCCTCAACACAGGCTTTTAGAAGCACATATCTCCGTCATACCTAAGGAAGGTAAAGACCCATCCCTAGTCACAAACTATAGGCCCATCTCCCTCTTAAATGTGGACATTAAACTATTCGCAAAAATAATTGCCAACCGAATACTCCCACTTGTTCCTCTCCTCATACATAAAGATCAAGTAGGCTTTGTTCCTGGGCGGGAAGCCCGAGATAATACCATTAAGGCTATAAACATACACCACTGGATGACTTCCAACAAAATTCAAGGTTTCATGCTATCATTAGACGCCGAGAAGGCATTCGACAGACTAGACTGGTCCTATATGGAAAGCACCCTATGTTTTATGGGCTTCCCCAATCGCTTACTAAGCCTTATCTTATCCTTATATTCGACTCCATCTGCTTGTGTGAGAGTTAACGGTTGTCTGTCGAGCGCCTTCTCCATCTGCAACGGAACCAGACAGGGCTGCCCTCTCTCCCCCATTCTGTTCGTCCTTACCCTTGAACCCTTTCTGCGCTCCATTGCACAGAATCAAAATATCCACGGCATTCCAATCCAACACAGATCTTACAAGATAGCTGCCTTTGCTGACGATATTCTCCTTTTCCTTAGCAAACCCTTGATCTCAATTCCCGCCCTTCTCCAAGAATTCAAATCCTTTAGAAACATCTCAAATTTCAAAATCAATTTCTCTAAATCTCATGCCCTAAACATATCCCTTCCTCCTCGTATGACACAGCAATGTAAAACAAATTTTCCCTTTCTCTGGAAGCAAGACGCCATTAAATACCTAGGCATATATCTTACCACCGACCTTTCAGATCTCTTTCGCTGCAATTTCATCCCAGTCCTTAAAACCATCAAAGAAGACATCAATAGATGGAACAAACCACACTTTTCCTGGTTCGGACGTGCTGCTATCTTAAAAATGAATGTCCTTCCCTGTCTTCTCTACCTTCTCCAAACACTCCCAATTAGAATCCCGAACTCTTTCTTTATATCCTTCAGAAATATGTGTAGTAACTTCCTCTGGAACAAAATGAGACCCAGAATCGCCTTCTCACTTCTAACTAAACCAAAATCGCAAGGGGGCATAGCCCTACCCGATTTGAAAAAATACTTCTGGGCTTGTCATCTTACACGTATACTAGACTGGTTCCTACACGGTAACAATAAAGACTGGGTTCCCCTGGAAAACGCATTTAGTCCCCTTCCACTTCAAGTGCTACCCTGGTTGGCCTCTGACAAAATTCCTCAGGCTACCAAAAAACATCCCCTGATCAGCTGCACTCTTGATACCCTTAAAAACACTTCTAACGCCCTGGCAATTTCATCCAACCCAGGCCCTATGACCCCCATAAAGCCCAACCCAGACTTCATACCAGGTATGGACTCATCATTCCTGTCCAATACCTGGAAAGCCGACATTATTAGAGCCCATAGCTTCTTTAAGGATAACACCCTTCTTAATCGCTCAGATTTAACGCCTCAATCATCCCCCGCTCCCTTTCCTATGTGGTCATATTTCCAAATCCGTCACTTTTTGAATTCACTGAACAAAAACTCATCACTATCCAGAGACCTCACGACCTTTGAAAAACTATGTAATAGCTCCACTCCAAAACGACACCTCATATCCACTGTTTACACTCTCCTGGTGACAGACCAAACGACTCTCACCAATAAAGCCAAACAGGCCTGGGAATCGGACCTGAATACTCCCTTCACAGAAAAAGAATGGGAAAACATCTGTTTTATATCTCACAAAAGTTCGCTTAACGTAACAGTCCAAGAAAACTGTTTTAAAATTCTGTCAAGATGGTATAAAACCCCTTCGCTTATGCACAAATACTACCCAGAAATCCCTGAAAACTGCTGGAGGTGCCATGAACAGCCAGGCACCCTATTCCACATCTTCTGGCAATGCCCGCAGATCCGACCTTTCTGGAGAGATATTCACAGGTTTATCACCTCCAACCTAAACATTGTCTTGCCCTTCTCCCCGGCACAATACTTGCTACACAGCACCTCAATCCCTCCACACAAATATTGTAAATCTCTAACTCCCCACTTGATAAACGCAGGCAAAATGTGTATCCCTACACACTGGAAGTCAGATACCATTCCTACATCCCAAGAATGGGTCAGGAGAATAGAAAAGATAGCCAAATGGGAAGAACTCATTGCCATTGCCAAAGACAAAACCGCCACTCATGCTCGCATCTGGCACCCCTGGACCTCCTTTTCAAGTACATAATCCTCCTCTCGCTCTGCTCCCTCCTCAAGCCAAAACTTAGGGTCACCTCATTAGATACATGTAATCAATTCCTAATAGCCCACTTGACACTCCGAAACCTTCTTTACTCCCTCTTCACACCCCCTGCCTTTCCTGGGAACATTAAACTCTCTTTCCAAAACGAGAATTCGGTCGGATCTCTCCCACCCCTAAAAATGGGAAGTAGGTGGGAGTTTTCCTCTACGTATCCCAGTTCCCACTGTTATCTCCTCTTTGGCCCCCTCCCCCATTATATATTTGTTCACTACCTCCAAACTCCCCATAAGGGAATACCCATCCTAAGACTTTCCCCTAGGGACAGAGACCCGCCCCTATCTGCCTTCCCCCCTTCCCATTCCTCCCAACCTCCTCCCCCCACCTCCCCATTTTCAACCCCATTCCCCTCTCCTGCTCACCAACCTTCCTCCTCCCTCTCCTTCCCCACATTCCTCACCTTTTCCTCCGCTCTTTATATGCTCCCCTTCACTCAGTCTTCCACTTCTCTTTACAATCTCTTCCAAGCACTTTCAAAAGTTTTAATTCCTACATGGTAATGATCTCATCAGACCCCCCTTTATTGAAGACAGGCCTGGTTACACGCGCTGTTATTTCTAGCACTCACCGCTGACATGACTCCATATTACCATTCCTCATTTCCTTCCTGTGGCCTATATGTATACTTCTCAGGTTATAATATTCTCGTTAAATTTTTCTGTTTATATTATACTAATGTTTCAAATGTTTGTTTCCCGTCATATACGGGCTTAGTTTGTAATATTGCTTGAATTAAGGCTCATTGTAGGAACCCATTTGGGCTATACACCATCTCGAGCCATACCTTTGCAGGTTTCTTATCTTAGTTCTCATGATACACTCTAGCATTTACCTTCGAGTTTTTTTTTTCTCTCTCGATTGTATTGCCCACTGTTTGTCAATTTCTTCATGCTTCAGACTGTTTGAACTCAATGCTGTTAATATTTCTATTGTAAAAATTTCAATAAAAACCTTTTTTGGAAAAAAAAAATGCCATTGGCATGTTGGTTAGAGTGGAAAGAAGGAACTATTGAAGGCAAATATAAGCAGAATAAACTTCACCTTTAATTCAAGTACATGGGAGGAAAAAACTTGCAAACTTTTGTGGCATTAGCCAGGCTGTACACAGAGTAAACACTGTGAGGGGGTCACTAAGGATAAGTGCAATAATATATTTCTGTAGTGCAGCTTAATGTGCAAAATAGAATCAATTTAAGACTTAATGAAATGTGAAAGCGTATTTATACAAACCTAAAAAAAATCTAAAAATACATGTACTCAGTGCCTTCCTAAACAAAAATATACAGTAGTTGCTTGGTTTTTCTGTTTAACTACTTGAGCTCTTTGGATTTACAGTGGGGATTGAAAGTTTGGGCACCCCAGGTAAAAATTTGTATTAATGAGCATAATGAAGCCAAGGAAAGATGGAAAAATCTCCAAAAGGCATCAAATTACAGATTAGACATTCTTATAATATGTCAACAAAAGTTAGATTTTATTTCCCTCATTGACACTTTCAAAATTACAGAAAACAAAAAAATGGTGTCTGTAAAAGTTTGGGCACCCTGAAGAATTTATAGCATGCATTGCCCCCTTTGCAAGGCTGAGACCTGTCATGGATTGTTCTCAATCATCATCTGGGAAGACCAGGTGATGTCAATCTCAAAGGTTTTAAATGTCCAGACTCATCTGACCTTGCCCCAACAATCAGCACCATGGGATCTTCTAAGCAGTTGTCTAGAAAACTGAAACTGAAAATAGTTGACGCTCACAAAGCTGGAAAAGGCTATAAGAAGATAGCAAAGTGTTTTCAGATGTCAATATCCTCTGTTCAAAATGTAATTAGGAAATGGCAGTCATCATCAGGAACAGTGGAAGTTAAAGCAAGATCTGGAAGACCAAGAAAAATATCAGACAGAACAGCTCGCAGGATTGTGAGAAAAACAATTCAAAACCCACGTTTGACTGCACAATCCCTCCAGAAAGATCTGGCAGACACTGGAGTTGTGGTACACTATTCCACTATAAAGAGATACTTGTACAAATATGGTCTTCATGGAAGAGTCATCAGAAGAAAACTTCTTCTACGTCCTCACCACAAAAATCAGCATTTGAACTTTGCAAATGAACATATAGACAAGCCTGATGCATTTTGGAAACAAGTTCTGTGGATCGATGAGGTTAAAATTGAACTTTTTGGCCGGAATGAGCAAAGGTACGTTTGGAGAAGAAGGGGCACAGAATTTAATGAAAAGAACCTCTGTCCAACTGTTAAGTATGGGGGTGGATCAATCATGCTTTGGGGTTGTATTGCAGCCAGTGGCACAGGGAACATCTGACGAGTAGAAGGAAAAATGGATTCAATAAAATTTCAGCAAATTTTGGATGGTAGCTTGATGTCATCTGTGAAAAAGCTGAAGTTAAAGAGAGGATGACTTCTACAAATGGATAATGATCCTAAACACACCTTGAAATCCACGAGGGATTACATCAAGAGGCGTAACCTGAAGGTTTTGCCGTGGCCTTCACAATCTCCTGACCTCAACATAATTGAAAATTTATGGATAGACCTTAAAAGAGCAGTGCGTGACAGACAGCCCAGAAATCTCAAAGAACTGGAAGACTTTTATAAGGAAGAATGGGCAAAGATACCTCAAACAAGAATTGAAAGACTCTTGGCTGGCTACAAAAAGCGTTTACAAACTGTGATACTTGCCAAAGGGGGCAGTACAAGATATTAACTCTGCAGGGTGCCCAAACTTTTGCAGATGCCATTTTTTTGTTTTCTGTTATTTTGAAAGTGTAAATTATGGAAATAAAATCTAACTTTTGTTGACATATTATAAGAATGTCTAATCTGTAATTTGATGCCTTTTGGAGATTTTTCCATCTTTCCTTGGCTTCTTTATGCACATTAATACAAATTTTTAACTGGGGTGCCCAAACTTTCGATCCCCACTGTATGTAGTACACCGGGAAAGTAAAGAGTTAAGCCCTCGCTGATGGCTGCAATAGCAGCCTTCAGCTTGTGCTTAGTTTTCCCAGCTGACTCATGGCTGTAAAGTGAAAGGGATCCAGCAGCTGAATATCCCCTGATCATTTTTACAGTGCAGGCAGCATGACATTGAGGTTCTATTAGACTTACAATGTCTTCATAAAGAGTACCTGTCACTTGTCCAATTTTGTCACATGGTGGTTTGTTAGCCCCTTGTGATAGCACTAACGGTAAATAAAAAAAAAAAAAAAGCTGAAAGAAAAAAATGTTAATAAAATGTATTAAAAACCAAAATCCAACAAACAAAATTATAAATGTAATGCCTGTTACCCCGTACACACCCACAAATGTAAATGTGACCTAGGGTACACATGTGTATGTAAACCGCAATTGCACTACACATGTGAGGTACCACCAAGAACTTCAGATTAAGAGCAAGAGCAATAATTCTAGCACCAGAGCTCACAGTTAACTCTAAACTAATGAGCTGTAAAGGATTTTAAATAATCACCTATAACGATTGCTGGATACCATTGCTTTTTGCGATATCACGGGCGTGGAAAATTTTAAGACTTGGCATGTTTGGTATCTATTTACTCAACACAACCCCATATTTTATATTTCACAAAAAAATGGGTATTATATTGTGTTTGTGTGCAATAAAATTCATCTATTTATATTTTTTTCAGAAAAATTACATTTGATAAACAGTTGCAAAAATATTGTGCAACAAAAAAAAACTGCAATTGATTTTTTTTTTTTACTATTATTATGCAAAGCCTCGGTTTTCAGAATATATATAATCTTCTTGGGGTTTTAGGCAATTTTATGGCCAAAAATGCAGATTATACATGTGTGCAAAAAGATGGAAAAATTGCCCCAGTGCTGAAATGGTTAAAAAGTGTTTACTAATACTGCTCTTAGGGCTCTTTCACACTTGTAGTCCGTCAAACGGACTCCGCTTTTCTCAGCGGGGGATCGATACGCCAATCCCCCCTGAGCAGGAGGATGACAGCTGTGTCTCCGCACTATGTGCAGAGACACAGCTGTCAGTTCCCCATGCATCTCTATGGGGGAAATTGGATGGAAACGGACCGTCGGTCCATTCTCATCCGATCCCATCCGCTGGACGGATGGAAAATAGGGTTTCCATCTGTCCAGATTTGACGGATCGGATCGGGTCGGATGTCAGCGGACATGTCTCCGCTGACATCCGATGCCCAATTGGAATGCACGGTGGGACAGTTCAGATCCGCCAAAAAAACGAACAGGCGGATCTGAACGGTCCGCCTGTGTGAAAGGGGCCCTAGAGAAATTATTGCTATCTTCAAGTAATTGTAAAAGAAGGCGTTTACAATTCTAAACACTCATAATTATTAATAAGAAGTCAGAAAAGTTTTCAATACCATAATAGAAATCTATACACCTCACATCAGAACATCCATGGTCACATATTCTAATATAAACAGCTACATCTATTACTTACCCCTCCTTAGCATTTTTGTTTTCCTTTTGGTGATGTTCTTGGTTATCCTATTTACTGGAACTGAATTTATATGACTTTGACTTTTTGATTAGTTTTTTAAGATGATATTATTATGATAATTGAATAGATAAATTACTAAATATAAACATGCTTGGAAGGTCATAAGAAGGATGGAATAGATATATAACATTATAGTCAGGTGTAGAAAAGGCAAAGCACTAAAAGCATTACAGCATACACTGACATAAAACACGTGTTGTCACATGAGGTCTCGGCCATGACAAGGCATTATTTATAGGTGCTTGGAAGGAGCTCTTAAAAACTCTCATACATTTTAATAGCTGTTAAGAAGCATTAACTATTGCCATCCATTTAGTAATAGGATTGTCAGGTTTACAGACAAAAAAAAAAAGGACAGAATGTAACCAGAATCCAAATCTATTTTACAGTCATCTCACTTCATTCTGAAATTGAAATCTGACTTGTCGCCAAGGGTTGCTGCATATCAGCTTTGCTATTTTCACACTTATTGGGATTATGTACATATTTGTGTATTTAAAGAGAATACTGCACACAACATTTTCTCATTCCATCTTTTACAACTAGTAAAACAAAAAGAAAAAAATACACATAGGGCAAAAAAATGTTGACTTTGCAAGGTACCCAGAGCTTAGTGAAAGAGGTAAAGCTGTGCTGATTTCCATCATCCAATCATATGTGAGTAAAAATTAATTTTTTTTTATTTTTTTCCTTGCACTTAATTGGGTTTTTTTAAACAAAGTGAAATTTCACCACTTCACTAAGTTCTGAGGGGAATTCCATTGCACTGTGTAACTTCCCTTGACAAGTCAGCAGCCTATTTGCCTTAGATAAAACAACCCATAGTCTCCTATTAACCTTATTGACCACAAGGCTTTTTTAGAAAATAACTGATAGTCCTCTTTCTGCTCACTGCACCCTGTTTTGAATACTAAATGGTAAGTCAATGCCAAATAGGAAGGCACAGGGAGTGTGGGCCAGGGTTTCAAATACCCAGTTGTTGACCAGGGAGCAGCATGGTCAGTGATAGAGTCCTGAGATTTTGGGAAACCCTGGACATTCTGCAGCTAAACTGTGCCTGTGAGCAGACACATATTGGTCTAAGGATCAACATGCAAAGTAAGGTGAGTTTAGAGGTTTCATTTTAAGTTTCAGAGCTGTAGTGGTGACATCCTGCAGTATTGCCCACAGTTTGGTTTTACCAAGGAACAAAAGACTTTCTTTTAAGATTAGCATCTATCCACAGGGCTCTGCAGTCAGTGGTTTTCATCATCTGGCTGTTCCTACCAAAGAGGTGAATTGAACAAAATAAGAGAGCTAATGCCCCGTACACATGATCTGAAAATTGGACGATAAAAATACCGCTTTCAAAGCGATCTTATGATAATCGGATCCTTAGTACAGAGATTTTGAGAGCAAATTATGACAGTTCATCTGATATTATCCGATGGGACAAGCACAACATTTTTTCTCGTACGATACCAGATTATACGATTTAATATAGTACAGTTGTCGTCCAAAAATACAATACAAATACACTGCAACACATTACATCACTTCCGATTTTTTATTCTGTTGTATGAAAATTTTCATACCTTTAGTAACCTAATTTTCGATATGCAAGTAGCATGCAAAAAAAACAGACAATTTGTCATCCGATTTTCGAATCATGTGTATGGGCCATACCATAGAAAAAGAAATAATGAAACAATATAAAAGTTTATGAAAAGCTTTTGGTGTAAGAGCGAAAGAAAAGATGAGAAATATGACAAAATGTATGCTAAGACTGCAGAGGAAGACATTTTTGAAAGCTTTTAAAGGAGAATTACAGCCGAAACTCGTTTGGCTGTACTTCTCCTATATATCACAGGAGGACTGAAGTCCGCTCTCTGCTGACATCACAGAGTCCGTCCAGGGTCTGGGTCATCATGACCATGAAGTCAGAATCAGCCTGGATCCCTGGACCGACACCTGGCTCAGCCTCCCAGCGAGCCGCTGAGAGCCTGAGCCGGCCTCTCCCGCCCCCTCAACAGCTCAGCGCTCAAGTCTGTGATTTTTTGCGGGACTGCGACATTGCAGCGGACAGATTGGACCCCTGACTGACATTTTTGACACTTTTGGGGGACCAGTGACATTACTACAGTAATCAGTGCTAAAAATATGCACTGTTACTGAAATAATGACACTGGCAGGGAAGGGGTTAACATTATGGATGATCAAGGGGTTAAATGTAAGCCTAGCGGAGTGATTCTAACTGTGGGGGGGGGGCTTCTGAAATGACCATAGAGACATTTGATCCTGTATAGAAGGATCACATGGGCTCTATGATCATTCCAGGGAGAAGAACGGTCGGCTGTGTTTACAACAGCCAACCGTCCTTCTCTCTCAGCGGGGAACGGTCGCGGGTTTCAGGCGGCAATCAGAGCCACCTGCCCGCTGCATCGGCCTCCCCGCTGAAGAGCCCCCTAGCCTCCCGAGAGCGAGCACCGTACATGTACGGCAATTTGCCTGGGAGCGGCTGCCTGCCACAGTATAACTGCGGCGGGCGGTCGTTAACTGGTTAAATGGGTAATAATAGTGTGCAGTAACAGATCAGTTGACTATTAGAGTTAACAGGGCAAGTTTTTCAAGATTTCAATAGTCCATCATCTAAAATGTCCTTCAAATTGCACCCATTAGAAAGCAATAACACTAAAGACTGTTTCCCCATCAGGGAACAGGGGGAAAGGGACTTAAGATTTTGCTATGAGGCTTTATGTATTTTTAGTTTTACTTCTTGTTAGTGATGAGGTTCAGGTTTACCTGAAAAAAGTATATAAAGTGTGGCGCTGTTTGTTCAACCGTAAAATTTTTACACAAAAGTGATAGTATGTGTAGCACCCTCCTAAGTAGGTGCTAGGAAAAAGCATCTATTGCTGCTCCTGCTTATCATGGGAGCCTGATCTGTTAGGTTGCCTGTTGCATGTCTCCAGGTGTGATTCACTGGGTCTGAGGGAATGTCCCCACGGTATCCAATGAGGGAGCTTGTTGGACAATGGAGAAAACCCAGCCAGTGACACATTGGCTTTTGTGGGAGTCCAAGTGGGAGGGCATTCTTGCAATGTCTTCTGGGATTGCTCATAAAACCCAGGGGGACATGTGACAGGGTGTCTTTGGCGGGAAGCAGAGTCCCAGGAGGAGGCAGACGGCTGGTCTCTCCTCCTGCTGTGGGTGAGGAAGGTGGTCTTAGGCAGTCGGCCTAGTAAACCAGGTGTGGAGCTGAGCTGCAGAGGATCCAGTGGAGCTGATGGTGGAGCTGATGGCAGAGTCTCTCTGGAAAAACAGTGTCTGTGAGTACTAAGGGACTTGCCAAAGGGTTGACAGGAAGGGGGACCACTCCAATGAAATCAGGGGATCAAGGAGCTAGCTCACACAGAGAGAGTTAAAGTAAAGGGAGTGCCGTGTAGAACCCTGAAGAATAGGGATAAAGGGGTGCCTAGTTGGGCCCTGAAGAATGATTCACAGAGCAATACAAGTTCATTAAATTCTTCTTCACTGCTAGCGACAAGGTGAAGCAGTGGCCTTGCCGCACTCAGTTATGTCTAGACACCCCAGCAAATTGTGCATAGTTCATTCAAGTTGGAGTATCCCACTCATCCCTTCTCCTATCCAAGTTCTCAAATACAACTACAAAAAACCAAAACCACTAGACTGTTTTCTGACTGAACACTTTGATTAATGCTAAACTGTGATGTTGTTGCTATGGGTAACCCAGGGGAATCCATAACCAGCAGCTCCCAAGGGAGTAGTGCTACATATGTAACAATCTCCCATGGACTACTTCTCCATAGAAGTGAATCTACAACACTTTAAGTGTAGCTATAAAGTGAAAAAGTGCATATAATACATATATATCGGTATCACAATAAAATTAATAATTAATAAATAACAATGTGCAAACCACTGTGCAAAAAAAGCACTTACATGCATAAATAAATAAAAATAGTGAACAAAAAAGGTATAACATTTATACGGTTCCTTATACAAATATTAGAATGAATGAGTATAGTCCATGAATTATAGATATAAAGATGATAGTAGGCCCAACACCGTGACTAAAGATAGTAAACTTTTATCCACCTCATGGGGCAATCCACCTATAAATGCTCAGCAGACGGTCCCAGGCCACTGGGACCTATATCGCCTTTCCAGATCACTGGATTTCAAATCTTTGGAGATAACCTCCTATCCCCTCTCCAACCAATGAGATAAAAACAGCCTTCCTTAATCACTAGATGCCAGATCTCATAGACTCCTCTCCAGCAACCAAAGTGCATGAAAGCAAAGAATATGGACAAATGATCGTGCAACACCGTTTTAATTGAATAGACCAATCAACAAAGAAAATAATTAGGCTTACAAAAGAAAAGCCCAGACCGGCACAGGTAAGAACCACAACGTTTTACAACTGCATTCCTCTCTGTCCAAACAGCTGACTAGCTCACCCTTAGCCTCAGCACTCCGAGGTCGCGCCAGCGTGCGTTCCACGGTAGAGCAGGAAGTGGCGTCGCGAGTTTACCAAAAGTTAAGATAGTGTACCGACCACAATGCGTTTGGTACATTTGTGTCATCAGGAAGTCTCAGGTTTACCATTAGCGTGGGTTAGAGACAAATCATTTGAGGAAAACAAATGAAAATACACTCTCCCCACTGTACATTATTTTTAAAGAAAGATTAATGCGTTTGTGCATGTCCCGCATTGGCAGTGCCCAGTTTCCAGAATGTTTTTTGACAGTTATTTGCTTAATATTACTAAAAATGTCTGGTATTTAACTACAAGATTCTCCCCCCATAGACCTCAATAGAAGTTGTCTCAAAGATTGGGTTGGAAAAGGATGTGCCTTAACCACTATTTTAACTGGCACCTGTTTGGTTAATAATAATGTTTTCACCAAAAATTGTAGTTTCAGTAACCAGAAAAAAAGCAGAACGAAAAAGCTAAAAAAGAAAAAAGATCTTCATTCTAACAATAACACTCAAAACAAGATCTGTAAGATATGTATGCCACCCAGATAAATGAAGCTGGCTGACATCTATTTTATAAAACAGCCTAACATTTTTTATACACGAGAATGTCACATCCTATTCAAACTAGTGCAATACTATACACAAGCTAGGGACAGCCATACTGGGACCTAAATTAAAAATTAAAAGTGGAGAAAAAAAGCTCAAAGCTGTTCTTTTTTTTTTTTTTTATTTCCCAACACAGGATTAATTATTCAATGTAAACCCTATTTTATCCAATTTACTAACATTCACTTGGCAAAGTGAACAAATTTCGTAGGTGAACAGCATCTATTTCTTAGTAAATCAACCCATTTGATTTTGTATTTATATGTCGAGCAAAAACATGTTTATTTTTTATTGCAAAAACAATATCGGTAAAGCCCAAGTAAGAGTCCATTAACATGCTTTACATTTGTTGTAAAGACAATACTTTTTATTATATTTTTGTTCATCATTAGCATCTAGTATAAATTATACAAAGAAATGTGTGAATGTGTCATCATATTTGTATATCTTGTTCACTTACATTTTTTTAAGTATGCACTAAGGTTGGAA
Source organism: Pelophylax lessonae (assembly GCF_965119305.1). Classification (NCBI taxonomy): domain Eukaryota; kingdom Metazoa; phylum Chordata; class Amphibia; order Anura; family Ranidae; genus Pelophylax; species Pelophylax lessonae. Next base: position 423,839,110 of record NC_138772.1, on the reverse strand, counting down.
AAATATGTAACCATGGCGACCAATCATGCTCTTCCCTAGATGCAAGTTTTGTAATAAATGCACATAAAAGCCTAGTGCTGCTCTGTATAATTCCAACTAAAATGTGTCAGTTTAGTGTTGCTTAGTTCTGTGCAAAAAAAAAAAAAAAAGCGGGTCCTTTCAAAAGATGTAAATAGACATTACTGAAAGACAAAGCAACACTGATTAGCATATTCTCTTCTAGGTCCTACCATTTTCAGAGTGTCGAGCTTGTTGGTTATACAGCAGTAAAGAAACCTATCATTCATTTTCAGTAAAAACATTGCAAAGTTTCTGACTACTGTAGCACCCTCCTAGGTAGGTGCTAGGAAAAGTATAAATGTGGCCTTGTCTGCTTATCAGGGGGGCCTGATCATTCAGTTAGGCTGTCATGTGCTTCTAGGTGTGGCCTGTTGAGTCTGGGGAGTCTCCCCACTGTATCCAGGGAGGGCTCTTGTTGGACAGTGGAGGAAACCTGGCCAATAGTGCACCTGGGCTTATAGCTGTCTCAGTGGACGGAGGTTGCCGCAATGCACCCTGGGATCAGATATAAGTCTGAGGGGAGCATGTGACAGGTCATCTTTGGTGGGAAGCAGAGTCCCAGTAGGAGGCTGAAGGCTGTCTCTCCTCCTGTCAGAGAAAGTGAGGGTGTCCTGGGTAGTCGGCCTAGAGGACCGGAGGCTGAGCTGGGCTACAGGAAGGATCCAGAGTGCTGTGGACCGAGTGGAGCTGCTGTGCAGAAGTTTCCTGGAAAAACAGTGTTGTGAGTACTCAAAACAGCCCAGGGGTCTGCCTGAGAGAGGGGGCCAGAAGGTCAAAGGGATCTGGGAGCCAGCTAGCCAGTAGTGGTGGCTTAGAAAGGGGGTGCCAGTATCTAAGCCCTGAAGATTAGAGAGAGAAAGGGGGCACCGGTGCAGGCCCTGAAGTGTTCAGCAGTGCAGCAGTGTATTCAAGTAGCTACCTCAGCAGGAGTGCTTAGGGGAGCTTGAAGAGGACTTCTTTAGTCAGAAAGCAGTCCCAAGTCAATTCAGCATTAACAGGCATCCGGCCAGCATTAACCAGGGTCAAGTCAGCATTGATAGGCATTCAGCCAGCTTCAAGTCAGCGCCAAACAGCGATATTCAAGTGTCTCCGCCAAATGTGCCTAGTTTAGTTCCAGGAGTATCCCACTCATCCCTTCTCCCATCCAAGTTACCAAATAAATACAAAAAACCCAAAGATACTGGACTGGTCATTGTCTCAGTGCTCACACTTGGAGAACATGCTTAAATGTGCTGTTGTTGCTAGCGGTAACCCAGGGGGACCCATATCCAGCAAAACGGCTGGGAATTGTGCTACACTACCATAAGAAATGCGTCAAACAATAGACAGTATAGGGTTGATTTACTAAAACTAGAGAGTGCAAAATCTGGTACAGCTGTAAGTGGTAGCCAATCAGCTTACAACTTTAGCTTGACCAATTAAGCTTTGACAAGAAAAATGGGAGCTGATTGGTTTCTTTGCAGAACTGCACCAGATTTGCACTCTCCAGTCTTAGGTAAATCAACCCCAATGTAATTTTCCCCCAGATGTCCAAAGGAGTGCTGTAATGCAAAACTGTTTGGGGGCATTCTTGTTTAATGAGTAGGGATGAGGTGTGGCCTGAAAATGAAAACGTTTCCAGGTTTACAGGTAGAAATAAAGAACAATCCATAAAGCAGTGCATAGCCTTTGACCCAAAACTCAATTACTATTAACTATATCTGTACCACTCCTGTGGTTGGTTTCTATGGTTCACCTGCAGCATGGACATATAGCACAGAGCAACTCTATCGTTTTCAAATATTTTTACAAAGAAAAAACAATGCCTCACTATAATGTTGCATTTTTCAGTAACGCGTTGGGAGTTCATTGCGAACTTGAAATTAATAGTGCCTAGGAGTATGCCAAAAAAACAATAACCTCCACTCTAATAGTAACCCTAATGCTAACCTTTCCAGTAATTGTATTGCCAACACTAACTCTTTTTTTTTTTTTTTTTTTACTGTTCCTTTCCCCCCCTTGGTGTACACCTGTCTATGTGTGGATATTGGTATATATCCAGTTTAGATTTCAATGTCGAAAGTGACATATTTATCCTATAATGTAAGGGGGCTTCATACTCCAGCTAAACGGCATTGTCTATATAGGAAACTGAATGCGTTGAAAGGAGAAGTAGTGTTCCTGCAGGAGACTCATATTACCCACACCTCAAATCTTAAATTGACCACTCCCACGTACCCTACTTGGTACTATAGCCTCTCGGATATTCGTAACTCCAAGGGAGTCGCCATAGGGTTTCGTAAAGGCTCACCCTTTAAACTCATACAAATGGTAGCTGATAGATTTGGGCGTTATTTGTTCCTGAAGGGCACCCTGGGCAGCACTGTTGTTTCTTTTGCAAATGTTTACGCCCCTAATCAAGATCAAGTGTCTTATTTAACGACCACCCTGCGTAGGTTCCATAAATTTTCTGACGGAATATCAGTGGTGGCAGGCGATTTCAACGTTACTATGGACCCCCTGCTGGACACCTCCTCTGGTAAGTCTTATATTTCACATAAACGGTTAAATTATTTGCGTACACAATTGCTTGAATTTCAATTAATAGATGCTTGGCGTGTTTTCCACCCTTCAGATAGGGATTACTCGTATTTTTCCAAAACACATAATTCATATTCAAGACTTGACTATTTCTTGGTGGACCATTTCCACCTCAAACTAGTTGACTCTGTCACTATTGCTTCATCTTCTATCTCGGATCATTCCCCTATTTGTCTGACTTTGAAGATTCCTTCTCTCCTTTATAAAAAATCCACATGGAAGTTAAATGATTCCCTAATTCTGAGCCCCCCGGACAAACAAAATATAGGTAAAGAACTAGATAATTGTTTTGTGGACAACTCCTTGCCGGAGGTCAATACTGCTGTTCGCTGGGAGGCCCATAAAGCCTATATTAGGGGTAAACTAATAGAATTAGGAGCAAGGAAGAAGAAAGAGCCCGTATCATGTCAAAGATCTCTTGTTGCTGAAATACAGGTTCTTGAACGCTCTCATAAGGCCTCCCTTGCTGTTTCTACCCTACAGTTACTGACTAAAAAACGGGAGGAGCTTAAGGCCCTATTTCATGCACAAAACAAGGCCATATATCGCTAGGTGTCACAAAGGATATACGAATGGGGTGATAAACCTGGCCGACACCTCGCACGGTCTTTGCAACAACAAAAAGTAGCCTCTTATATTCCTAAAATCAAGCGACATGATGACTCTTTGGCGCACGATTCCACCTCTATCGCGGCCGAATTTCATAAATTCTATTTAAATCTCTATTCTGTTCCGAAAGCTATCTCGGATCCAGAAAAGCGTAGATCATTGATGTCAGAATATCTTGCTAGTGCCAATCTCCCTTGTATCCCACCAGAGAAAGTTAATTCTCTGGAGGATGAAATTTCGGTGGAAGAACTCCGAGCCGCTTTAATCTCTACCCCAATGGGGAAGGCCCCGGGCCCTGACGGCTTTTTGGCCTTTTACTATAAACAATACACCGAAACCTTGCTCCCTCATCTGGCCTCCTATGCTAACTCTATTCTGGAAGACTCTTCTTTGCGTCCGGAGACTTTGCATGCATATGTTTCGTTAATCCCGAAAGAAGGTAAAGACCCCTCTTTATGTTCTAGCTATCGTCCCATTTCTTTGTTAAATGTCGATGTTAAATTATATGCCAAGGTAATCGCCAATAGATTGCTCCCCTTTTTACCCGCTAGTATCGCTAGCAGTCAAACTGGTTTCATTCCTGGTCGTGAGGTGAGGGACAATGTGTCACGTACAATTTCACTTTTATCTTTTGTTCGCCGGCGCTCCCAGCCCACCCTGTTGCTTTCCACGGATGCTGAAAAAGCGTTCGACACGGTGGACTGGGAGTTCCTGATGGCGACACTACAGGCGTTTGGTCTAGGCCCCCGCCTGTGTCGTTTGATTAATGCGTTATATAAATCCCCTACTGCTCAGATTAAGGTTAATGGTATCCTTAGCAAATCAATTAAGCTCTCTAATGGGACCAGACAGGGCTGCCCGCTCTCCCCTATACTTTTTGTTTTATCTTTGGAACCTTTTCTGGCTAGAATTCAAGCAAATCCCTCGATTCACGGTATCACGGTCGGGTCTATGTCACAGAAATACGCGGCTTATGCGGACGATGTTCTTTTTTATGTACAACAACCCATGATATCTCTGCCTAATCTTCTTTCTGAATTTGATAGATATAGTGCTTTGTCTAATTTTAAAATCAATTTAACGAAGTCGGAAATCTTAAACGTTACAATTGCCCCCTGCAATGGCACATGACATCAGCCCAGCATTTCCCTTTATATGGCAACCTTATTCTTTTAAATACTTAGGGGTACATATTACTGCCCAGGTGGAGGATCTAGCACGAGCAAATTATATTCCTTTACTTAACACAATTAGAGCTAACTTTGCGAATTGGCATCATTTAGCCACCTCTTGGATAGGGAGGGTGAATGTTGTCAAGATGAATGTGCTGCCCAGGGTGCTCTTCATGTTTCAAATGCTTCCGTTTAATATACCCGTTAATTTGGTGAGGACCTTAAATTCTTTGGTTAGAGCATATGTTTGGCGCCGCTCACAGCCTCGGCTTGCGCTCTCGCTACTTTCGCGGGGCAAAAGCCGCGGGGGGTTGGCGGTGCCGGACTTCGGGAGATACTTGAATGCCATCTCCCTGGTTCAGATAGCCGATTGGAAATTTCATACAGAGGAAAAGCTCTGGGTTCAGCTGGAGCAGAAGCTGGCAAATACAGCATTATATACTCAACTTTGGATACCGCCGGAGACTAGAAATTTTGCTGACACCATTTCGCCTTTAACCAGTTCGGTTTTCCGCGTCTGGGATTGGCTTCATAGGCTCCATAAAATTCCATACAACTCACCGCTTATGCCGATTTTAGGCCATAGCCTTTTCCCGCCTGGTTATAAAGATCACTCTTTCTCCCAGTGGCTACCACAGGCCAATGCTACGCTGTTGCAATATATAACGGGGATGGAAGGAATACTCCCATTCTCTAAAATATGTCAGGCCTCACCAAAGACATTTATGGATTGTTGGAAATACCACCAACTCCAGCAATTTGTGAAAAAACTGCCTTACCCCTTACGCAACATACACTCCCTGAACCCGATTGAACAAATCCTAGCACGCCCTGAATCAAGTAAAGGTTTATTATCAAAGTTTTATAAGGCATTGGACACATTAAGCCCCAACTCCACCCCACATTTTTTGAAACAGTGGCAACTAGATTTTAAATGTACTTTTTCGCCGACACAGGAGGAGGTTATTCTTCAATTGTCTCATAGTTCAGGAACATCGGCGCGGACAGCAGAAGCCAATTATAAGTTTCTCACTAGATGGCACTACTCCCCCATTAAGCTACAGAGGATGACACCATCTCTCTCGGCTGCCTGTTGGAGAGGCTGTGGGCTTAGAGCTACGCACGCACATATATGGTGGTTCTGCCCAGCAATTCGACCCTTTTGGACTAGCGTACTATCTTTAATTGAAGAGATTCAGGGTTTACCTATTGCTAGGGATCCGTTGTCTGTCTTATTCCATGACACTAAACTTCCTCCGGCCCAGTATCGAAAGTCTATTACCCCTCACCTTTTAAATGCAGCCAAAGCATTAATCCCAAAATATTGGAAACAGTCTACAGTCCCCTCGATACCTCAATGGCTGCGGGCAGTCGACCGTACTTACTACCTGGAAGACATGACATTAGATCTTCATGGTCAGGCATCTGTGGCACGTAAGATTTGGTCATGTTGGTTAACATTTACCCACACTAACATATATGCTTCATATATGGCTGAGGCCTCTCTAGGTTAGAACGTCAAGACTGGTGAAACACCAAGGGACCTCCTTCCTCTCCTCTCCTCTCCTTAGTGGAGAGCCCCCGCTTAAACAACTGGACTAAAATGCTTAATAATCCCAGAAATATTGATTTTTGTAGGTATATTAAACCGTATGTTTTCTGCATTGGTTCTAGTTATGACGAGCAGGGATTGCCTAACTGTATATAATTTGGGGAGATCCCCCCTTTTTCTTTTCTTTCTTTCATGCTTGTATAATCTGTATAAAACTCAATAAAAAACATATTAAATAAAAAAAACTCTACAAATAGTCCTAACCCTAACAAAACCTGTGGTCACCATGTTAACATATGGATCACATCATTTTGTTTCATAAAAAAAGCTATATAATACCCATTGCCAATCTCCTAACTGTAAATGTACGTCATGTTTTTGACGGTAAATACTGTTTCCTATAACCCCCAGTATATTTTTTTTGTTAGGCAGCCGGCATTCAGATGAAAGTGATCCTGGTGGCTGGGCAGAAAGTCAAGTGAGGGCAAGATGGCAACTAATTTGGCTCTATTCGCTTGGAGGACCAGAGCGGCCATTGACTTTACTTCCGGTTCTCGGCCATCAATATTTTTTTTTTCTTTAAGTCAAAATGTAAAAAAAAATGTTTATCTCTTGCTTATAAAGGTAAATGAGAGATCTGGGGTCTTTTTGACACCAGATCTCTCAATAAAGAGGACCTGTCATGCTTATTTCTATAGTATTACAAGATTGTTTACATTTCTTTTAATAGGAATAACAGTGATAAAAAAATAAAAGATATAATATAATAAAATAAAAAAAATAAAATAAAGGGACAGTGTAAAAATAAAAAATAAAAAGTAAAATAAAGAAGAAAAAAAAAAAAATTAAAGCGCCCCATCCCTCTGTGCTCATGCGCAAAAGCGAACGCATACATAAGTCGCACCTGCATATGTAAACGGTTTTCCACACATGTGAGGTATCAACGAGATTGTTAGAGTGATAGCAATAATTTTATCCTCTGTAACTCTATATAGGTAACCTGGAAAAATGTTTAACCACTTTAGCCTCGCTCACTTTGCTGCTACTGCAGCAAAGTGGCTCGTTCCCGTCCAGCGACGTAGACCTACGTCGCTGGACTCCGCCCCTTGTGGGCGGCACGCGCGCGCGCCGCCGGAGGCTCGCTCCCGCTGTTTTCAGTCACAGCGGGAGTCGGGCCAGGGGAGGAGCAGCGGCGATCGCCGCTGCTCTTACCCGATCGTCGGGGATCGAGTCTGGAGATCCGCCCGCTGTGTGTAAACACAGTGGGCGGATCTCTGAAGTGATAGGCAGGGTCAGATTGCAGGGTTCAGCATAGCTGAACTCTGGATCTGTCCTTGTGTCACACAGTCACCTCCCCCCCCCCACACGTCAGTAAGCACCAGGCATACATTAACCCCTCCCTCTCCAATAAAATTAACCCCTTCCCTGCCAGTGTCATTTTTACAGTAACAGTGCATATATATAGCACTGATTACTGCAGTAATGTCACTGGTACCCCCAAAAGTGTCAAAATGGTCAGTCAAGGGTCCGATCTGTCCTCCGCAATGTTGCAGTCCCGCAAAAAAAATCGCAGATCGTCGCCATTACGCGTTAAAAAAAAAAAACCACCAAAAATGACAGAAATCTTTCCCTTTGTTAGTAAACGCAATAACTTTTGCGCAAACCAATAAAAATACGCTTATTGTGATTTTTTTTACCAAAAATATGTAGCAAAAAACAAATTGGCCAAAAATTAAAAAAAATTTTGATTTTTACATTTTTTTGGGGGGGAATTTCATATAAAAAAATGTGAAAAATATTGTTATTTTTTCAAAATAAACGCTCTTTTTTTGTTTATAGCGCAAAAAGTAAAAATCGCACAGGTGATCAAATTTTGTGGGGAAAAAAGGACGTAAATTTAGTTTGGGTACGGCGTCGCACGACCGCGCAATTGTCAGTTAAAGTCGCACAGCGCCGAATCGCAAAAAGTGGCCTGGACGGAAGACAGCAAAATCCTCCGGTGGTAAAGTGGTTAAAGCATTGCCTATTGAGATTTTTAAGTACCATAGTTTGTCACCATTCCATGAGCGTGCACAATTTTAAAGCATGACACGTAAGGTATCTATTTACTCGGCGTAACATCATCTTTCATAATATGCGACAAATTGGGCTATCCTTACCGTTTACTTTTAATTAATTAAAGTGTATTTTTTTCCAAAAAAATTGAGATTTAAAGATTGAAAATTTGAGATTGCTGCGCAAATACAGTGTGACATAAAATATTGCAAAGACCTCCATTTTATTCTCTAGGGTCTCTGCTAAAAAAATGATATAATGTTTGGGGGTTTTAAGTAATTTTCTAGCAAGAAATACAGATTTTTACTTGTAAACAACAAATGTCAGAAAAATGCCTGGGTTTAAAGTGGTCAATGGAACCATAAAGGTCATATAACATTGTTTATCAACAAAGCCATATTGATCACATTGCTTTGCTGATCAACAAAGTCCTTGACATTGTAAGCAGTGATTTGCTGATAAAGTTGTACAAGTGACATGGCTTAGTATTTAACCGCTTAAATACAGGGCATTTTTACCCTCTTCCTGCCCAGGCAAATTTTCAGCTTTTAGTGCTGTCATACTTTAAAAGATAATAGCGCAGGTATGCAACACTGTACCCAAATTACATTTCTAATTTTATTTTACACAAATAGAGCTTTATTTTGGTGGTATTTATTCACTGCAGTTTTTTTTTATTTTTTAGGCGGCATTGATATGCAGTACTGATGGGCACTGAAAGGCGGCACTGCTGGGCACTGATACTGTAGGCGGTACTTATGGGCAATGTCAGGGCAGCACAGATATGCAGCACTGTTGGGCACTGATGGGTGGCACAGATATGTGGTACAAATGGGCAGCACTGATGGGCACTGAAAGGCAGCACTGACTTGCATCACTGATGGGCACAGATTGGCCTCACTGATGAGCACAAATTGGTCTCAATGATGAGCACAGATTAGCATCACTGATGGGCACAGATTGGCATCACTGCTGGGCACTGTTGGGGCTGCACTGATCATCAGGGCAATGATGATCAGTGCCCTGATTATCTGTACAGGTCTCCCCTGTGAGTAGATGCAACTGATTGTCTCTCCTCTTGTCACACTCTGTCACTGTCGAGGCATTTTTCAGGCACATTTTGGATTTTTAAACCAGCATTGTGTTTTTGCATGCATATTTCATGCATATTGCATTTTGTGTTTTTTTGTTCCCTTTAAAATCACTGTATATAGCTGGTTGCTAAGGAGCAGACCGGGAAGCTATCCACCATGTTCTTATCAATTGATGAATCATCAGCTATCAATGGGGTTCCCCGCTGACAGCTGAATGTAAAAAAAAAAATTTGCTGGCAAAAAAGAAGAAGAAAACAGCATGCCCCTCCCCAAATCCATACTAGGCCCCTCAGGTCTGGTATGGATTTGGAGAGGAACCCCTTGGCTACAAGATTGTGGAATTCTCTACCACAAGAGGTGGTTTCTGCGGGAAGTATGGCTACTTTCAAAAGACTCTTAAGCCCCGTACACACGTACGGATCGTCGTCATACAAACGTTCGTCTTTTCTCCCTGGGATGTCGGTGTCTGTTGAAAAGTGCAAAGACAGCACAAGGACAGCACAAGAATTTTGTCCGCAGACTTCAGCTGACTGCAGAAGTGATGTCATGTAATGGTTAACTTTCCCTGTGTTTTTTATTTTCTGAGCATGCCCAGTCTTGCAAATCTGCGGTCTGTCGGCTGATTTCTGTACTGACAGGCGAACAATCGTCCGTTCTGGTGTCCGCAGACAAAAATTTTCATGTTTGCAAGAAAGACTCTTGTCCGCGGATTGTGCGCAGACAGCTGTCGGAGGCACCATACTAACACGCATACAATCGGCAGATCTTTCGTCCGCCGACGTTTGTATGACGACGATCTGCGTGTGTGTACGGGGCTTTAGACTAACATCTCAAGGATCAGAACATTCAGGGGTATGAGAGATGATTACGGCCACACACACCTACACAGGTTGAACTGGATGGACTATTGTCTTTATTCAACCTCAAAAAATAAAAAATAAAAAAAATTGCACACATCCGCGAAATGGCGACAAACTATGGTCAATAAAAAGTCTCCATAGGCGACATTTTAAAAATTTTTATGGTTACCAGCTTAGAGTTACAGAGTACCCCTTTTTTTAAAAGTATTTCTTTCGCTCTGGCGATCGCGGCAATACCTCACATGTGTGGTTTGAACAGCGCTTTCATTTACGGGCACAACTTATGCATGCGTTTTCTTTCCTGTGTGAGCTCACGGCGACAGGGGCACTCTAAAAAAAATTTCCTATTTATTTTATTAAATTTTTTAATTTTAGCACAGTTTAAAAAAAAATAAAAATCTGATCTCTTTTATTGCTGTCACAAGCAATGTAAACATCCCTTGTGACAGTAATAGGCAGTGATAGGTACTCTTTATAGAGGGATCGGGGGTCAAAAAGACCCCAGACCCCTCCACTGCACTTCAATGTATTCAAAATCCCGAAATCTGCATTTTGGAATACTGACACTTTTTTAAATTTGGCGCCGTTAGCAGCTGAGTAACCCCGGTTGTGACGTCATCACATCGCTTCCTGGTTACGACATCAGAGACCCGATCATCAGCTTTGATCGGGAATCCAACCAGCCAGCAGATGTGGCGGCTGGTTGTTCGGGGCTCCGGGTGGGACGGAGAACCAGGCAGAGCCGTGGAAGATGGCGGGAGGGGGGGTCCCCTCCCGCTCACTGGTATAACGACCGAGCAGCTCCCAAGCTGCATCAGCCATTATCACCTGAAAGCCAACCGCTGGCTCTAAAAAATTGTACTGGGATGATGCCTCTAGCTGCAGGCATTACCCTGGTACAACCACTCCTCTAAGATGGTGTAGGGCTACGTCGATTCACGGGAAGTGGTTAATGGGGGACAAGAGCCTCTTGCCCACAACCCTGGGCTGTGATTGTGAGGGTCTGCGGGCAGGGGGCTTATCAGAGTCTGGAATCTCCCAGATCTTAACCCCCCCCATGTGAATGATTACAGGGTACATAGTACCCCTACCCATTCAGAAAAAAAGTGTAAAAGTGAATAAAGACAGTACAAGAGTTTTTGACAATTCATTTATTAAAAATAAAAAAACAATGTTCCCTGATGTAGATCCACCGTCAATCGCGACTCCACCATCAGACCTGCCTAATATTTTTTTCTTAAACTGCTATAGGGTGGGGACACCCAGCAACGTCCCTTGATGGCACTGCCCCTGTGATGTCATCGACCACTGCATGCTTGGCCACCGATGTCACAGGGGGACGGTGCCACCAGGTGATGGCCCTGGCTGGCCCGCTCCATAGCTATTTAAGACTGCGGGAGCCTTCGTAGCGAGTGGAGCTTTTTTACATTTTCAGGTCTGGCGGTGGTGGCGGCATCGTGATTCATGATGGCTTTACATCGGGGTGACATTTATTTATTTATTTTTTAACCTCTTTACCACTGCTCACATTGCTGCTACTGCAGCAATGTGGCTTGTTATCGTCCAGCGGGAGTCGGGCCAGGGGAGGAGCGGCGGTGATCACCGCTGCTCTTCCCCGATCGTCGGGTAATCTAGTTTGGAGATCCGCCCACTTGTGTAAACAGAGCGGGCAGATCTCCTCAGTGACAAGGAGTGACAGATTGCAGTGTTCAGCATAGCTGAACATGCAACCTGTCCTTGTGTCACTCAGTCACCTCCACCCCCACAGGTTAGTAAGCACCAGGCATACATTAACCCCTCCCTCTCCAATAAAATTAACCCCTTCCCTGCCAGTGTCATTTTTACAGTAACAGTGCATATTTATAGCACTGATTACTGCAGTAATGTCACTGGTACCCCCAAAAGTGTCAAAAATGTCAGTCAAGGGTCCAATCTGTCCGCCGCAATGTCGGAGTCCCGCAAAAAAAAAATCGCAGATCGCCGCCATTACGCGTTAAAAAAAAACACTAAAAATGACAGAAATCTTTCCCTTAGTTGGTAAACGCAATAACTTTTGCGCAAACCAATCAAAATACGCTTATTGTGATTTTTTTTACCAAACATAGGTAGCAGAAAACAAATTGGCCAAGAATTTAAAAAAATTTTGATTTTTACATTTTTTGGGGGAGGAATTTCATATAAAAAAATGTGAAAAATATTGTTATTTTTTCAAAATAAACGCTCTTTTTTTGTTTATAGCGCAAAAAGTAAAAATCGCACAGGTGATCAAATACCACCAAAAGAAAGCTCTGTTTGTGGGAAAAAAAGGACCTAAGTTTCGTTTGGGTACGGCACGACCGCGCAATTGTCAGTTAAAGTCACACAGCGCCGAATCGCAAAAAGTGGCCTGGACGTAAGACAGCAAAATCCACCGGTGGTAAAGTGGTTAATAAAGGAATTGTCCAAAACTCTTGTACTGTCTTTATTCACTTTCACACTTTTTTGGTAAATGTGTAGGCGTACTATGTACCCCATACTCCTGTTAGGAATTTGGGGGAGACCCCAAGCCATTTTTTCCTGATTTTATTTTTTGCCAGCAATCTTTTCTTTACACATTCAGCTGTCAGTGGGAAAGGCACCTGAAAAATGCATAGATGAGAACGTGAACCATAGGAAACCATGTTAAATGGACTGTAGTTTATTTCTAAAAAATGGAAAACACACAAAAAAGTGCATAGGTATGTGTATACATAACTTTTTTCAGATGTCATAGGCCCTGTTCCTCTTGTTCTATCCCGCCTGGTTGGTGGGACTTGAATGCTGCAAAAAATATGCTAAGATCACAGCCACTCTCTTCAGCATGGGATAGCAGGCAGGACTTATTCTTATACTTTAATTAACTTAAACTAAAATAAAGAGACTGAAACACCAATCTGGAAATATAAAGGCCGCGGCCGTTTTAATACTTGTATCAATAAATTAACATAAACTCAATAAACTTTAACCCGATCACTGAGATCCAGGTTACCAAAAAATTATAATATTAAAAACCAAATTATCCAAGCATACTCATCACAAATAAAGGTAGATAAACCACAAGAAAAAGTCCCTCTTTGCACCACGCAAAGATGACCTAACAAGTATAAACTGGCCGCGACAGCCAAGGGGAGGGGAGGGAGGGGAACAAAACTTTTCAACTTGCCACGACGTTCTTCTTGAGGTAAGTGATGCTTCAGGTGCTGAGCCCCCCTTTAAATAGATCCTGGGCAGGCTCAAAGGCGGGAAGAAACAAGAAAAAACCAGTTTGAATTATATTCTTCCTAGCTACAGAATAAGCCCCACAGTGATTGGGGCTTATTCTGACCATACACTGACTAGCCCACCTAAATCTGCCTGGAAACTACTGTAATATCTAAAGGATGCCTATTATTAACAAAAGCCTGCCGCCATCCCATCTAGAAAAAGGGGCTCATTTGAACCCCTTTTTCTTTACATGGGATAGCAGGCAGGACTTATTCTTATACTTTAATTAACTTAAACTAAAATAATGAGACTGAAACACCAATCTGGAAATATAAAGGCCGCGGCCGTTTTAATACTTGTATCAATAAATTAACATAAACTCAATAAACTTTAACCCGATCACTGAGATCCAGGTTACCAAAAAATTATAATATCAAAAACCAAATTATCCACCAGACAGGAGGCTTAAGCCCTCCTGTCACAACCCCCACAGCGCGGCCTGCTCAACACAAGTACCCAGATTGGTATTGAGGATATCAAGTCCGATATCCGAAAGGTGAACGTCATCAGACCTGTAAAGCCCGGCGATACCACCTTCCAGCTCAAAGTGCCGGAAAGACAGAATGCCTGCAGAGCCTAACCATCTAGCTAAGGCTTTGTTGATCCACCTCCGCACCTTCTCCAACGGTTTAAGGTGCGGGTGCTTGAACCATACAAGCCGGGGAACAATCTCAGAAAATACAATTCGCATACCCGGGAATGCAGAATGCAAATAAACTAGATCATCCCTAATCCTAAAGACTAGATCCAGGGACCTAAACTTCCCAATGTCGTTTCCCCCCAGATGAATGACCATTACATCAGGGGGGGAAAGGACCTGTAAAAGCCTGCTAAGTTCAGGTAACAGTTCAGCCCAACACATGCCCCTCTTACTGAACCACTGGACACGATAGAAGCGTGGATCCAAACCAATGTTCTCCGAGTAAACTCGCCTTTTGGCTCTCGCACGGGCCCAATGAACAAAGGAGTGGCCAACGATCCATACAGAGAGGCAGACAGAACCTAAAAATCAACAACAATTGTTAGGACGAATATACGTGATATAAGCATTCGACTTCCATCTACCAATTGCTTTCAATGCCTGAGCTTTGACCCCCAACCTGGCAGCTTCAGTGGCAGCACCAATCCTAAAGGAATGCAAAGACAGCTGGGAATGCTCCAGGCCAGCAGATGTCAAACATTTACGCAAAACGGCATTGAATTGGAATTTCGTTAATGCTTTACCCGACTGATGAACAAAAAGAGACCCCGCAGCAGATGACCGAACTGCCAAAAACCTGCGCAACAACAAAACTGGGCACAATGCAGAATGATGGTACTGGTGCAAATGAATCCATTTTCCCACGCCTAATTGATCTGTTTTAGAAAAACGCAACAAAATGCCGACGTCGTTCTCGCGAAGGTTAATATCGGACAACAACAAGCCGGAACCGCTATTCACGTCGTGTATGAGCTCCGAAATCCGCAGGGCACCAAAAAACATTACCGAAAACGCCGCTTTAAAAAGCGTAGATTCATAAGGCGAAAAACAAACACGCTCGGTTGCTAAACAAAGTTGCTCCAAAATATGAGGAGTGATCGCCTCCCTGCTATCAGGGCGCCAGTTTGTCTTCCGATAGCCTTTCAAAGCCTGTCAGACAGCAAAAAAGGCAGAGCAGGGCGGATGATTCCGCAATTTAGCGAAAAATGAAACACCAGCAAGAAGCTTATTGACATGAGACCAGGAATATTCCCTGGAAAACAAAAAATTCAAAAATGACAAAACCAGATGTTCAGAAAATTTATCAGGAGATTCACCAATGGAACATAGATGGGCCGACCAAAGATCCCATGCCGATTGATATCCGGCTAGGGTAGCTGGGGGCCAGAGAACTTGCGATATTAAGTGAAACCAGATCTATACAATGCCCCATAGCCGTGCCGGATAACGACAACCCACCTGATCCGCGTCTGGAAATAGCCGAAAAAATCGCTCCATCTGCAGACGAGACAAAGAATCTGCCAAATCGTTATCCTTACCAGGCACATAAGCGGCCTTTATCCATATGTTTAATTTCAAACAACGGGATACAAGGTACCGCAAAAGATTCACAACAGGAGGAGATTTGGAAGACAAGCAGTTAATGGCAAACATCACCCCTTTGTTATCAGTGCGAAACAAAATGCGCCTATTCTGGAAATGTGAACCCCAAACCTCAAGGGCCACCACAATTGGGAAAAGCTCCAACAGCACGCTGTTGCGAGTGTAACCCAATCGCTTCCATCTGTCAGGCCAGGAGTCAGCACACCAATGAGTCCGCCAAACGGCGGCAAAACCCACCAAGCCCACTGAGTCAGTGGCGAGACAGAAATCCTGATCGGTGACAAACTCATCTTGCCACACTGCTCTGCCATTAAAATAAATCAAAAACTGCACCCAAACCAGCATATCCTCCTTGACATCAGAGGACAAGCGGACGTGCGCAGTAGGTGATTTTAGACCCGAGATAGCAGCATAGAGCTTCCTGGCAAATAACTTTCCCAGAGGGATAATCCGAGAAGCAAAAGCCAGTAGCCCTAACAGGGACTGCATCTCCTTCAAAGTAACCTTCTTCTTGCGAATCATTGCTAACAAACAAGATGTCAGTTTTTCCACCTTCTCCCGGGGCAACCTAAATTCCATTAAAACCGAATCTATGTGAATACCTAAAAATTGTACCTCAGTAGACGGCCACTCCGTCTTTTCATGTGCCAAGGGGATCCCAAACTGTTCACAAATGTCAAAAAATGTTTCAAGCAAATGCAAACAGTCAGAGGACCCCGCTCCACCCATGAACAAAAAATCATCCAAATAATGGACGAGACAAGAAGAGCCCGACCTACTGGACACAACCCATTCTAGAAAAGTGGAAAAAACATTCAAAATAAAAACAAGAAAGGTAGCAGCCCATGGGAAAGCACCTATCAAAGAAAAATTGATTCCAAAAGAAAAACCCCAAGGAGTTAAAGGAAGCGGGGTGGACTGGCAGCAAGTGAAAAGCGGATTTAATATCCGTCTTTGCCAGCAATGCCCCCTTTCGCAAACCTCGCAAAATCACCAAGGCATCCTCAAAGGAAGAATATTGCACAGAAGCGTCGTCTTCGCTGATCTCATCATTCAAAGATTCCCCAAAAGGGAACGACAAATGATGGATGAGACGATAGGAATTAGGTTCCCGCTTCTGAACTATGCCAAGAGGAGATATGCGAAAACTGGGAAATGGAGGGGATTCAAAAGGGCCAGCAAACCGACCCGCCTGCAACTCCTTGCAAATTTTTTCAGCAACCACATCCTCAGGGCAAGCAACAGATTTCAGATTTTTCACCAGAGTGCAACCTGTGCCTTTAAAAACAGGCAAAAAGAAACCACAAGTGAAACCCTCAATTACTAGCGTGGCTTTCACCTTGTCGGGGTATCGCAGAAGCCACGGGAGCATTGCGCACAGTTTCACCGGGGTTGTTGCTTTTTGAAAAACCCCCTGCAGGTTGGGAACTCTGCATCCTTTTAAAACATTTGGCAACTGGTGGGAACCTGCACAAAATGCACATTCGTGTCTATATCTACAGTTCCCCGGCCATTTGCACTGGGAATCGTTATAACTGAAACAGACCCCTTTGCGAAATGAATGGGAAGGGGTAGGCTGCTGAGTAATTGTAGACGGTTGTCTACCAAAGAAAGGCTTCTGAGGTAACAACAGATCCAGCCAAAGGCTGATATCCTTGACACCCCACTTCAAATGCTGCTGCACAGCCAGCTTCTGGCGGAAGGCGACATCATAAGAGAACCATGCCGTCCCACCAAAGTTTTTATAGGCCTCTAACACGATATCCAAATGCTGGAAAAGACCAACACATTTGGAAGGGTGCTTCTCACAGAGCACAGCAGCATAGATAAAAAACGCCTGCAGCCAATTATAAAAGTTTTTTGTCACTGGGCGTCTCTGCTCCTCCTCGTCCTTCTTGTCACCCTTTGAGACATACTCCTTAGCTGAAGGCAGCAAAGAAAGCATGTCAACATACAAACCACTCCAGATTTTCTCCTTCACAGAATCGGATAGGTGAAAACCCAGAGGGGACATTTCACAAGTCAACGCCTCCCTGAGGCACACCTCAGGGAGATTTTGAGTCCTGGCCAGGGCGACAGAAGCTGGAGGATCTGCTAGAGGAGAGGCCAAACTAGAAGGCAGATTAGGTACCGCTCTAATTCCTAAAAGGCCACTAGATGGCGCCCACACGTCCAAAGGGGAAGAGGCCTGCACCCGAGCGTCAGCAGACGCACTAGATACAGCCAACTCCCCCCCCCTTGCGGGCACCGGGCCACTAATAATCTGGGGGGCAGCAGATATAACCTGTTTAAATTCCTTAAGGAAATCAGTTAAAATTGCTGACATGGCATTAGCTGTGGCCAGAGGAGACACACCCACCCCCCCTCCAGAGTATCCCAACCCAGCCTGCTGATCCAACATGGTGGGCGCTTGGTCCCGATCCATAATGTAGTGTGCAGCCAAAGTAGGGGGGACCACCTGAGGAGGGAAAAAATTAGCCGCCTCACCTGGCCCCGGAACGGGGGGACGAACGCCATGCTGCTGCTGCTGCTCAGGAACCGGGTGCTGTGACGCGCCGGGGCTTCGACCAGCCCACCGGCGGGGTACGATGCCGAGCTGCATCTTCCTTCCCTCCCGGCGACGAGCGGCTCCCTCCGGGCGACGGGCGGCCCCCTCCGGACGATGGGCGGCTCCCTCCGGGCGACGGACGACTCCCTCCGGGCGACGGACGACTCCCTCCGGTCGATGGGCGGCTCCCTTCGGGCGATGGGCGGCTCTCCTCGGACGACCGGCGGCTCCTTCCCGATGACGGATGTCTCCTTCCGGGCGGCGGGTGGTGAGTAGCGGCGGCGGGGCGCCCTCTTCCTCTTCGCCGGGACGGCCTCTTCTCCGCGAGTCTTCGGCGCGCCGCGCCTACTCCCGACCGAAGGACGATCCTCTTCCGCCGGCTCCGGTGCTGAAGATGCCCTCCGACCTCCATCGACGACGACATCCGGTCCGCTTCTTGACCCGGTGACGGCTTCCGGGCGCCCGCTTGACTCGATGACATCATCTTCGCGCAGACTTGACCCGGTGACGACATCCGCTCCACTTGACCCGGCGACGACATCCGCTTCTCCGTTGGATCCGCCAGAAGACACCGAAGCCGGGACACGAACATCAACGGGTAGAGGCTCCGCCGGACAGGACGAAGATGAAGACATGGCCAGACAGCGCCGGACCCAATCTTTGGAACCTGCTTCACCGGCCCTCTCGAGCAGCTGGCGGATGAGACTCATCTTGACAGAAGAGCTGGAACAAAACTTTTCAACTTGCCACGACGTTCTTCTTGAGGTAAGTGATGCTTCAGGTGCTGAGCCCCCCTTTAAATAGATCCTGGGCAGGCTCAAAGGCGGGAAGAAACAAGAAAAAACCAGTTTGAATTCTATTCTTCCTAGCTACAGAATAAGCCCCACAGTGATTGGGGCTTATTCTGACCATACACTGACTAGCCCACCTAAATCTGCCTGGAAACTACTGTAATATCTAAAGGATGCCTATTATTAACAAAAGCCTGCCGCCATCCCATCTAGAAAAAGGGGCTCATTTGAACCCCTTTTTCTTTACATTCTTCTGTGAGTCCTGTCCAGGGTGGATTGATGATGCAACCCCAGGGGATGGGTCTTTGATGTCCCACATGTATGGGTTTAATGACTTATGATGATGATCCATCTACTGGCAGAGAGTACTTTCTGTGGAGGACAGCACTGTTAATGGTGAGTGCTGCTTTTTAAATTCTAACTTTTTCTGAGTACAGATTTATTTTTTTGTAATTTAGACATGCACAGTAACTGATTTCAGAGGGCAGTTGACAGGTGACGTTCACCTCATCTCTGCCTGTTTTAAGCCTCAAAAGGCCAAAACACCATTCTGTAACTGTATGCATTGCATGTGGTTACAGGGCGGTTGCACAGCAGCTTAAATAACTTCAATGGGTCATGTTGGGTGGTGGTTCTGCCCACCAGGGGGCTTGCCTACTTATACCACCTCCTGGCCTCCTGTTTGAACAACTCATCAAGGGAATGTAAAGAAAACAAATCTCAATAACCTACATTTTGAAGAGAACACAGGTTTAACTGGCCATTGTAAAAACTACTTATTTACTAAGTCATCCCATTAGCATCTGTTCAAAGCTCTCCTCCTCTCTATACTTACATATTTCTGAGAAGTAAAAAAAATATTATTATTGTAAATTAGGAATGTTAAATTCACATACACTGAAAAAATATTCCAATTACCTTTATTTCTTTGATCAACAAAATAACCATCTGTTATATGACTGTTTTCCTAGATTATCTCTGGGTGTTAAAGGTCACAGAGTGATCTCCAACCTTGAAAAGTAATTTTTCCCATCACTTGTTAAAAGCACCAACCATAACACAGTAATGAGTCAGACTTATCAAGGATATTGATACCACAGTTATTAATGTACTTGTAACCTTGAAAACCTCTTTATAAATTGTTTATCATCAAATTGTAGCATGTAATATGTGCAAAGAAAACATAAAACTAGGAACTCAATACCATTTTACAGTTCTGAAGTGAAATTTGCTATTTGGGAAACTGTCAATTCAATAAACTCCATAGTTGCCCCATACACAGCTTCATCTGTGTGTACAATTCCCTCTGATGCCCCTGTTTGTAAACACTCGGCACTCATGATGGCACACAGCGACTTGATACATTTTTAGAAATGTGAAGATATACTTTCTTTGAAGAAGAGGGATCTCAATGTTTTCTTTTTTCAAAGGGCTGAGTCACAGAAAAGATTGCAGAGGGTAGCTGGGTCCATGTTACCCGGAACTACCATTCAGCTTACGGGGGTTTATTTAAAAAAAAACTGGAGAGTGAAAAATATGGTGCAGCTGTGCATGGTAGCCAATCAGATTATAACTTCAGTTTGTTAAATTAAGCTTTAACAATAACAAAAGAAAGCTCATTGGTTTCTATACACAGGTGCACCAGATTTTGCACTCTTCAGTTTCCATAAATCAACCCTACTGTTTCAGGTGTCCTATGGATTTATGGGCTTACGGTAATCAGTGAGTTTGAACCCCTTATTGGGGGTGAAAATGACTGGCAACAAAAAGTTAAATCAATTAACAACAGATGAAAATCAAACAGCCCCTAAATGCATAGCCATGCCTCCTTTGACATCACTTCCAGTTTAGTAATTTCTTGTCCCCATCTGCACTTCGCAGAGCCCAGGTGCTGCTTCCTGCTTCCTCCAGAGGCTGCCTGGTTACCCTGGCTATCTCCACCCCAACAATGGTGGCACTCTACAAAGCAAGGTCCATAAAAACATGGATGAGCAAGTTTGGGGTGGAGGAAATTAACTGGCCTGCACAGAGTCCTGACCTCAACCCGATTAAACGACTTTGGGATGAATTCGAGCGGAGACTGCGAGCCAGGCCTTCCTTCAACATCAGTGCCTGACCTCACAAATGTACTTCTGGAAGAATGGTCAAACATTCCCATAGACACACTTCTAAACCTCGTGGACAGCCTTCCCAAAAGAGCTGGAGCTATTATAGCTGCAAAGGGTGGGCCAACTCAATATTGAACGTCCCAATACTTTTGGTAATATATTGTATATACAAAAGAATATGGGAAGCATTTACACGTTCATAGAAAATGCACTGCTGGTTCATAACACCCCAACATCTTGCCATAATTTATCACCATTGACTTTTCGTTGATGCTGTTTCTCCGTGATAATGGAGTAAGGATTATTGTGATTGCACTTCTATTTCAAGAAACATAGATATTCTCCTATGCCAATGATTATCCATCACTGGCATAACACCTGGGCTGTCAAATATTTTTCCAGCTGACGTTATCAGTGACAGGGTATAATATTTTTTTTTAAACTGAAACTAATCATATTGGTTTTTATTTCCTTTGAGGCTAGAATCCTCTTTTCTTGGGAATTGGTGAGAATAGAAAGCATTAGCTTTAGGTAAACGATTTCTTTCTTAGCTTTGCAACTCTGTAAGTTCAGTTTAATTCAGACCCAATTTTTAGTTACTTATATATTATATAGATTTTTGCCTCTGTTTCACAGATATTTTTTCTCATTCACTAACATCCAGTTTTATCTTTTTACCTATTAACTTTGTGAAGAGGAGTAGAAATTAAATTAAGACAGGGACTATAAATTAGGAAAGAAAATGAAACAGCTGATTCATCTTGCACAATCCATTCCAGACCTATAGCTCAGAATGATGAAGTAAGCAGAATCGCTGCTTCCAAGTGCTGTTGACATATGCTGAATTATTCCAATCAGCTTGTAAAGGCTGTATAGTCATTTACAGGGGAATGTAGCTGTGGAATCAGTCGCTGTTGCTGTAGGGTGAATATTGACTGGAGGTATGTGTACTTCAAACATTTATACTGGCCTGCCTGAATTAAAGTGGATGTAAACCCAATTTATAAAATCTGACCTGGGCACATATAAATGTAGTGTTTACTTGTCTCTGTCCAAAGGCCTAAGTCCTGTGTCTTTCTGCTGCTCCGTTCCTCTGTTATCAGCATGATAACTTCTGACAAGCTCTCTCAGACACAGGAGACAAAAGCAGCTGGAAGTTTGAGTCAGGTGCATAGAGCTAGATTAGCAGAGAGCTGGTCTATTCACAGCAAAGCTCTGCATGTTTCTTCCTTCCTCTGCCTATGTGAAAAAGGGAGGGGGGTGGGGGGATTGTGTTTCCTCCAATCAGATGTCACACAGTGTATGACAAGCCTCCACAACCAGTGCTGAAACAGGAACAAAAATTCTAATACAATGTTCACATTCTAGGCCGTGTAGAAAGCTGAAGACAGCAGATATACAAATAAAACATATGTAGGGAGATTTGTTTCATCGCTGTGTATCATCTGAGGCTGTTCACTTCACTGGGTATATGTAAGGGTTTACATCCACGTTAACCACTTCTGGACAGGAAGGATTTGCCCCCTGAATGACCAGCCCATATATTGCGATTCGGCACTGCGTTATTTTAATGGACAATTGCACTGTCATTTGGTGGTATTTGATCACTTGTGCAATTTTTATTTTTTTCACTATAAACAAAAAAATAGGGACAATTCTGAAAAAAAAAAAAAAAAAACAATATTTTCTCAGTCTGCTATATAACATTCCCCCCCCCCCCCCCCCCCAAAAAAAAAAATTTAAAAATCTAAATTTTTTAACATTTTAGGCCAATTTAATTTCTGCTACATATTTTTGGTAAAAAAAAACCCGCAATAAGCGTATTTTGATTGGTTTTCACAAAAGTTATCGCGTCTACTAACTACGGGAAAGATTTATGTCATTTTTATTGTTTTATTTTTCTTTTTACTAGTAATGGCGGCGATGTGCAAATTTTTGCGTGACTGCAACATTGCGGTGGATAGATCGGACCTCTGACTGACATTTTTGACACTTTTGGGGGGACCAGAGACATTACTACAATAATCGGTGTTAAAAAATATGCACTGTTACTGTAATAATGACACTGGCAGGGAAGGGGTTCACACTGTGGGTGATCAAGGGGTTAAATGTGTACCTAGGGCGTGTTTCTAACTGTGGGGAGGCATGGCTTGTGAAATGATCACAGAGACCTGTGTTCCTATATAGAAGGATCACAGGAGCTATGTGATCATTCCAGGGAGAAGAACGGTCAGCTGTGTTTACAACAACTGACCGCTTTTCTCTCTCAGTGGGGAACGATCGCGGGTGTCAGGTGGCAATCGGAGCCGCCTGCCCCGTGCATTGGAGTCTCCGCTGAAGAGCGGGGGAGGAAGCACCGCCGGTCGGTGCACGCTCGTCCCCTAGCTGCAGGCATGTGACTGACGTATACCTACGTCCGTTCGCTCAGGAGCTGCTGCTCCTTTATTTTTTTTGTTTTGTTTCGTTTTGACAATGTTGTTTATTTTAACTTGCATGTTGCATTAAGTCCCGGTTCACACTACCATGACTTAATGGTCGGCAACCAGTTAATGAAATACAAAGTGAAGGCCCACAAGTCATGTGGTGGGACATGTGTTTTGTTTTCCTGAGTTTTTTTTTTTGTTTTGTTTCATTTTGACAATGTTGTTTATTTTAACTTGCATGTTGCATTAAGTCCCGGTTCACACTACCGCGACTTGTCAGGCGATTTGTGAGCCTGACAAGTCGCGGTCCATTCAGTGCTATGGGAACCGTTCTAATAGGAGCGACTCAAGTCGCTCCGACTTAGAAAATAGTTCCTGTACTACTTTTGACAGAAGTCGGAGCGACTTGCATTGACTTCCATTATGTGAAGTCCGTGCAAGTCGCACCGAAGTCGCGGTGCACGGCGACTTCACTATTCGCCCCCGAAGTCGGATCGCCATAGTGTGAACCGACACTTATTGTTTCATGTGGGATATTAATAGGATCACATAATTCACTTGAATATGTATAAAAACATTTTGAAGATTTTGTCATACAAAACCATACCATTGTTGTTATTTCTGTTTTCTTTTTCTTAAAATTGTTATTTGTCAGTTTTAGTACAGTTTCCTGTAATCCTCTGGTGGTAATTACCCAATGTAGGTTGATATATACTTTTTGATGTTCTTCACATGACTCATGTATTTAATTACCATATTTTGGTAGTGAGGTTGTTTAATCTTTGTTAGCTTCAATTTCATCTTGAATCCATCAGCCTTACCAACAAAATATAGTTTGTATAGGTGAAGCCTAACTCCAGCCACAACTTTTTTTTTAACTTTGGATAGAGTGAGAAGTAAAGCCACTGTCAGGTTTCCTTGCTGTCTATGTCCATAACAGTGAGATTTTCCTTCTCTTCCTGTAAAGATTTATTTCCCGTGGGGGAAAAGACATAAGCAAATAAAACATTGTTCAGAGAGGGAGAAAGGGTGTATAGTGGGGGATGCAGGTATCTGACTCTTCCATAGGTGTCAAAAGTGAAGATTGTCTAGAACAGCCTTTTTCAACCTTTTCAACACAGAGGAACCCTGGAAATACATTTCTGGTCTTGGGGAACCCCTGCTAAAAATTAAAATTCTACAACTCATAACACAATAGTATGACAGTCAGTGGGAAGAATGCTCCTTACTCTTATCATCATTGGGAAGAATTACCCCCTTACAGATCGCTAAAAGGAACAATGGTGTCATTGGGCACTTATCTGAGAGGCAGAAATTGCCCATTTCTCAAGGAACCACTAGTGACCTCAGGAGGAACCCTGGTTGAGAAACCCTGGTCTAGACAGTGACAGAGTCGCTTTAACAGTTTTTTCCATTTGAATAGTGCTAGCTGACCTTTTTTTGAACTTGTTTAGCTAGTTAAACTGTGTTGTATTTGATTATCTTCTTTGCTGCCCCTTTTATATTTTATGTAGCATATTTTAATTTATTCAGGAAAGATGCACACATGAAAGTCAAAGAAATCATAGCCCAGCAGTTTGCAGATAAGAGTATATCCAGACCTGCTATATAATTTTATATCAAGGTTTAATCAAGACTCTTAGTACATTGTATATTATTTGAAACTCAGATTTGCTGGACAGCTTTTTTTATGATTGAGCATAAGTGTTCATCTACAATATTTTGATTGCACTTGAAACACTCTGAACTATTTTCAGGCTAAAAACTGTACATTATAATGACTATAAGTACTGGCATTCTAATTTTTTAGGTACTTGAAATATTTTTTTAGTTTCGAAATAGTAAAACCACTGTTTACTTTAATTACGTGACTTTCCAAAGTCTAAAAGTATAACTGACACAAGTATTGCTAATGTAGAAGTACAGACAGACTAGGCACAGAGCTAGTATTTAAAGTGTTACTAAACCTCCACTAGTAAAATCAGTCTATACAATATATGCAGTAAAGCAAGCATGTTATACTGTGAGACCTAAGGGGTTAATCCTGTGCATTGCGTAAAAAGGCTGTTTGAATCTATCTTCTCTGATCCTCCCCTTCTTCCACTGTCCCCAATCCATCTACTAATAGTACAGAGCCTTTGGAATCACTCTACACATGTTCAGTTTGGTGTGTATTGCTGAAGATTTTTTTTTTCTTGGAAAGGGTGCATCAGCACTTGCCAGACATAGGGTGAGGGGTCATGCAGCCTCAGCGGACAGTCAGATTTGAATGAAAACTCCTCCTACAAGCTTTAATCAGACACTGATAGAAGTTACAAGACTGCTATATACTGTATAATGAGAAAAGGTATTTAGCATATTTATATTAACTAAAATATTTGCGTTTCCATGTTCTGTGTACTGTGGGAGACCATATATACTGAATGCAGGGTCCTGGGTTTAGTAGGGCAGGCCATACACGTTTCAAATCTAAACCAGCTGAAATACGAACCGTGTATGGGCAGGACGAATGTACCAAGTTGATCGATCGATTGTGATTATCGCTAGAGGCTGCTATAGCCACTGGAAATAATCACTGTCACCTCCCTGTGAGGATGGCTGCCCCCGCCGTGAGCAGACAATGACCCGGCAGGAGGGATTCCCGCATCATCACTGTCTGTGTTGATTTGGAATTGATTAAATTTCTTTCCTGTTGCTTTGTGTGTGGCCGACCTAACACTTTAACTAACCACCAAGGCTTTCTGGTCCTTCTTTCAACTGCAGATACATCTTTATTAGGGATCAGCAAAATCTGAGAGAATGAGTGAATAAGTATATATAAGGTTTAGGGGGGGTTGTAAAACTGTGGCTCACCCACTAGTGTAAGCAAGGCCTTATTCAGTCAGCTTACTTGGGGACAAAGTTTAAGCATGAAATGCTGCCCCCCCCCCCAAAAAAAAATCATGCCCAACAAATGGCCCCCACATCCATTATTTTATATAAATATAAATTTTAGAAAATATTATGTATACTGTTATCTTCTTCCATAACTCACCACCAGACCAGTCCACCAAACACCCACTGTCTGTCCTCAGTCCTCCTGTCTGTCCTGCGTCTGTAGTGCACACCGCCCTAGAAGATCCAGCCTGCCCTGCGTGAGATGGAGTGCACTGATGTCTGAGATCATTGCGATGAGGGAAGTTCCCCAAAGGAGACACTCTGCCGCTTCATACTCATCAGTTTTCACTATGGGTGGCAGTATGAGATGAGAAAATGCCACCTGTAACACGCCGCAAACTGATAACACACAAAACTGCTGGAAAAAAATCTTGGGAGTCAGTTTGCTGCCCCTCTCCAAGTTCTGCCTGTGTCCAATGGACCCATGGTAGGGCTGGCCCTGGTTGTTCTTAATTTCTGGTCTTCGTTTTCGGTCAAACGTTTACAATTCACAAATTGATACTAGCAGTGAACCTGAACTTCATCCCTGGTCTTTATTAGAAATGTATGTCATCTTATTTCCTCTAGTATTAGTTTATTATCTTTGTATGAAGGTTTGTGTAGATGAGCAAATAAAGTGTGCTTTCAGCTGCATCCAGCTTGCATTTGAGATCAGCTTGCTTATGCTTATGACATCATTCAGAGTTCTTGATAAGCTACAGCAAGCTTTGGATTTCTATTGACTTTTATGGGGAGAAAAGCAGTTCTGATGCAAACAAAAGCCAATGCATATTCAATGAGCAGTCGTAGACTTAAAGGGCATTACCTTTCTCATTTACCAGGTCAATACCTTTGGTGGTAATAACTGCTAACATACCCTTTGTAGGTCCCTAATGATTGCAGGGATAAGCCTGGATTTTCTGGATTTGTTTTCCAATCACAGTAGCCTGGAGAAAGTTTAACTTTATATAAGGATCTCTAACAGGCCAATTTACTGAAGTTCTATTAACAGTGACTGCAAAATGAAGCTGCAATCACCCAACCTTAGCATCCCTGTGCATAAATATACTTGTCCTACACCCAAACCACAGATGGGTTCAGTGTTCCAATATTATGATGTGGTTAAGCATTAGCCAGTAAATAATAGTTTTATTTTCAAAGTTTATCCAAAGTTTAATACAAGACCAAATACTTTGAAGGAACATGCTGAAAACTAATTTAGAATATCAAATAAATCTAAAACATATACTTTAAGAAGAAATCTAAAACACATCTTCCATTATTTAGGAATTGTGTATTCTAATATAAGTAATCAAAAAGAATAACTTCATGAAATGGCAAAAAATCCAAGCACATCCCGTTGCTCCAAAGCTGCCCTGTAACTCCTGATTATCATGGACCATTCAGGTGTCAGAGCCCAGGAGGACACTTCCGCTCAATTATCTAATAAAGTTAAAGGGTAACTCCATTTTCATGGCAAAAAATAATAATAAAGCGTATACAAATGCGACACAAGTCATATATATTGCATTAGAATGTTATCAAAATG
This sequence comes from Pelophylax lessonae, assembly GCF_965119305.1. Taxonomy (NCBI): domain Eukaryota; kingdom Metazoa; phylum Chordata; class Amphibia; order Anura; family Ranidae; genus Pelophylax; species Pelophylax lessonae. Next base: position 423,811,428 of record NC_138772.1, on the reverse strand, counting down.
ACCTTTCCTTTTCAATCCGCAGCCACTGTAATTTTCTGAAAATGCAATGCAATATGGCTACCACCACCCAGAAACATAATTTCCTGCTTGTATGATTGGCTTACTAATTTTCCAATAAGTCTGCACTAAGATACAAATCAGATTTCAGGCATCCCCTGCAACAAAAAAGTCATTTTTGGTGAGACACTCCCAATAGGAACATGTACAAAGGAATGCAGACCCAGCAGGATTCCTCATTAGTGCTCTGCAGGTGCACAGCTGATTTATAATTATGAAACCACACCCATTTGACGCACTCAGCACAGGGGCACGGAGGAACAACAGTGATTTCTTCAGAATATGAAAAGGTAGGAATCTGCAACAAAGGTTGTTATAATCCTTGCAATGTACATAGATCACCCAGAGGCAAATGTTTTTTTCTCAACAAAAATAGAGTAAGGGCTCTTTCACACTGTCTGTCCGTCGGACGGACTCCATTTATCTCAGCGGGGAATCTATCCGCCGATCCCCCGCTGAGCAGGATGATGACACCAGTTCTCCGCACTGTGTGAGGAGACACAGCTGTCAGTTCCCCATACATCTCTATGGGGATCTCTACCGATGGTCCGTTTTCATCCGATCCAATCCGATCTGCTGGGCGGATGGAAAATAGGGTTTCCATCCGTCCGGATTTGACGGATCGGATCGGATGTCAGCGGACATGTCTCCACTGACATCCGATGCCCCATAGAGATGCATGGGGGGAACCATTCAGATCTGCCAAAAAAACTGACAGGCAGATCTGAACGGTCCGCCTTTGTGAAAGAGCCCTTACGCTTTAAAGATATCATCAGTGTATGGCCCATTTTCTCTGAAACTGTTCATCATGAAATGGTACTCGTGCAAACAGTAATTTTATTTTTGATGTATCTTATTTTGATTTTTCAAGACCTTGATTGCACAGGTATTATTTTTACATAAATTGTATATATTGGAATATACATTTGCAGTATATCAGATGCATATAATCAATTATTTTAACAAAAACTTTTGGTGTAAAAAAAAAATACAATCATGTACGTCTTATGTTTATTTTTTTATGTTCATTTTTTATGTTAATTTTCATGTAGGAACCATCACAATGCTGCCTCTCGGGGTCTTAGGGTTTGAAGTATGAAAAGCAACTGAGCTATGGTCATGTACTGTAGTCATGTAAACCTGTATGCACTGCAACACCCAATCATTTGTAACATTCACAATTGAATGTTTGAAAGGAACACAGGTTCACTTCACCTCACCTTGCACATCAGCAAATCTGTTCCCCTTATTTCATGCTTTAACCTCCCTGGCGGTATGATTATGTCAGGAATTACATACCAAAAGCGGTACAATTGTTTTCATGGAAATTTGGCGTTATGTATTATAGGCCTACAATTCTTAGTAATTACTGACTTAAACCTGACCAAAACAAGAGTCTAGTAGACATCCCAGATGTGATAAATTTGAAACACAAACGCATGAATTATAATCGAATCAATAATATAATTTTATTATTTAATATATAATATATATAATAAAATTATATTATTGATTAGATTATAATTCATGCATTATATATTATATATAGATATATGTGTGTGTGTGTGCATATATATATATATATATATAATATAAAATGTGTTTTGTGTTTTGTGCAACGGTTTTTTTTTTTTTTGAATTTCCCTCCCTAGTTCCGCTCCCATGCAGCATTGCTGCTGCAGGGAACGGAACTAGGAAGTGATCACACCGACGGAGGACAGAGGAGTGGCGGGACTCTCGGCTGGCGGTCACAGCAATGAGAGATCATCGCTGGATCGCCAGGATAAGGTAAGAGAACACCGCTGCGCTCTCTGCAATCCACCCCGAGCGTGACTCGGGGATACCGCTCCTGATATGAAAAATCAACCCCGAGTCACGCTCGGGATTACCGCTAAGGGGGTTAATGCATTCAGTGCTGCCAATTCTGCCAGCCTCTTTGCAGCCACTTGCTATATGCATGGGCTCCGATTGTGGCTCCATGTCATTGCTAAGGGCAGGTTGTATGATGAAGGCATCAGCAGAACATGCCTGTGTGTTAATTTCATCACAACCACTTATAGTCTCCACTGGAGGTGGATTTGACAGAATGACAATGCAAAAGCATTATTGGGAGACAAGGACAGATCATTTTCACCCTATAACAAAAAGTGCCTGAGTAAAAGCCTTCATGGCAGCAAATTGCAGTTTTTAATCTGCACATGTAAATATTTCTACAGGTACATAAAAGCCCTGCTGTCAAAGGTGGGCACGATGTTTTGTGCAAATGCACGCACATGGTCTGTGAAGTAAAACTTTGAAAAATGTACTGCAGCTGTGCTAAATTTACAAAATCCAATAAATACCTAAAGAGTAACTGTTGTAGGGAAAAAAAACATTCCCTTCTAGATGATCAATATACATTGCAGGGATTTTAACAAACTTTCCTGCAGACTCTTACCTTTTTTTTTTGCTCTGTAGAAAAAGTTGTTTATTTGTCTATGTCAACGTGAAGAGTAAATCTGAATAGGAACGACTTTTCATTATCAATCAGTTGATGCACTTGAAGTGTTCTAATGAGGAAAATGCAGGGAATAAATCCCCTAGAAATAACTGACCATATGGGAGTATCTCACCACAAATTATGTTTTTTTTTTTTTTTTGTTGCAGAGGATGCCTAAATCTGATTTGTATCTTAGTGCAGAGGTCTGGGAAAATCAGTGAGCCAATCACAAAAGCAGGACATGACATTTCTAGGGACATTCCGTACACCAGAGGTGTACAAAACACCTCCAGGTTGCCATATTGCATTGAAGTTTACAGAAAATTACAGCGCTGTCTATTAAAGAGGGAAGGTCATTTTCAATAACATTCAATTATAATGTAGCTTCTGTAGCAATTGTATGTGCAATTTTTTTTTTTTTGCTTTTTATTCACATGAAATTTGAGTTATGATTTAAGTCAGGAAATAAAAAAAAATGTAAAATCTGGGGCTAAATAATCCATGTAGGCCAGATTTCACACAGCTCCCATGTTGGGTAGTTGAGTTTGCTTTCTGAATTTCAACTGCTACTTTCTTTTTCTGCTTGATGTATCAACAATAAGATTCAATCATCCAAGACAGGTTTAAGTCCTATTAGTGGCTACTGTGAAAAATTTCCCTGAACTTAGTACTGACACTTTGTTAACCAATTCTGGACTGGAAGGATTTGCCCCCTTAATTACCAGGCCATTTTTTGCCATTTGGTACTGCATTATTTTAATGGACAATTGCGCAGTCGTGCAAAGCTGTACCTAAATAAAATGTATGTCATTTTTTCCCCACTAATAGAGCTTTCTTTTGGTGGTATTTGATCACCTCTGTGATTTTTATTTCTTGTGCTATAAACAAAAAAAGGGCGACAATTCTAAAAAAAAAAAAAAAAAAAAAAAAAAAAATTATATATATATATATATATATATATATATATTTTTTCACTTTCTGCTATATAACATTCCCCCCCCCCCAAAAAATCAAATGTACAAATCAATTTTTTTCATCCTTTTAGGCCAATTTGTATTCTGGTTCATGTTTGTGGTAACAAAAATCGCAATAAGCGTATTTTGATTGGTTTGCGCAAAAGTTATCATGTCTACAAACTAGAGGAAAGATTTATGTCCTTTCTATTTATTTATTTATATTTTTAACTAGTAAAAAGAGATTTTTAGCGGGACTGTGACATTGCGACAGACAGGTTGGACCCCTAACTGACATTTTTGACACTTTTGGGGGGGACCAGTGACATTACTACAGTAATCAGTGCTAAATATATGCACTGTTACTGTAATAATGACAGTGGCAGGGAAGGGGTTAACCTAGGGGAGATCGAGGGGTTAAATGTGACCCTAGGGGAGTGTTTACTAACTGTGGGGGGGAGGGACTTGTGAAATGATCATAGAAACCTGTGACCCTATATAGAAGGATCACAGGTGCTCTGTGATCATTTCAGAGAGAACAACGGTTGGCTGTGTTTACGACAGTTGACCGCCCTTCTCTCTCAATGGGGAGTGATCGCGGGTGCCCGGTCACATTCGGTGCCGCCTGTCCCGTGAATCAGCATCACTGCTGCCTATTGGGGGCAAGATCATATTGGGGGCGGCGGCTCAGGTACAGGTACGGCTATTCGCGCAGCCGAGCCAGCCTGCCGCAGTATATATAGGGCGGGCGGTCGGCAAGTGGTTATATAAGGTTTATGCAAGAAACAGCAGGGAATCATGGGCTCTGTATGCATGTCAAGGGGTGACCTTCAGCCTTGATTGACCTGTGTCTTTTTCATCCCCCAATTTGACCCTAGTAATACTGCTCACGTCTGTTGAAAGGATTATATTAGTGCTCATTAAGTGCCGGTTCACACTTATGCGCTTGTACTGCGAATGCTATGCGTTCTAAATAGTCTCCAATCGCATGCATTTACAAAATTCATTGAATTCGTGACACTCGTTCACATCTATGCGTTGCGATCCAGATGCGAATGTGATGCGATGATAAAAAGGGTCTTGTGCGAGTTTACAGAGTTGCGTTGCGAATTTAGTCTCCATAGACATCAATGTAAATCGGTCTGGACTCGCATTATCAGTTCAGATATGTGCGAATTCTTATGTGCGAATTTTTATTTTTTGTTTGATTTTCCCCTCAGCTCCACCCCTCCTGAGCTTAATTAACATAATCAACGCAATAAAATTTTCATTACAATCGCACTGGTACTATTGAAAAACACAAGGGAAACTCGCACTGCAAATTCGCATTGCAAGCGCAAGCGCATAAGTGTGAACCGGCACTTACTGTTTTTACATACTTGGTTCTCAGATGCATATTATATTTTAAATAATAAATAATTAAATAAATAGAATAATAAGAAAGCATACGTACCATTGTAAAATCGTATTTATTTTTTTAGATACCTTGTAAAAGCATAGCTTTAACAGAAAAAAAAAAAAAATCTGCACTAAAGAATGATACATTTAGATAACCTGATGTTGCTACTCATGAGTACTAATGCTAATTCATGAAGTCATTACAGAATTGTCATTGTTTGCACTTGAGAATTATTTTACAAATAAACAGAGAAATCCCATTGCTGCGTTTTCCCTTTGAAGCTATTCAGGAATGTATGTACATCGTTATGAAGCAATAAAGTTGTAAGTGAAAAGTGTCAGTTTACCCAGGAGTCCAATTATGCTTGAAGAACTCTTGCATTTTGACAGAGAAAATCTATTGTGACAAGGTTCTTGTCACAAACACATCCTCTCATCCCACAATTTGTCACATCAGAACTAAACAAGAAAACAGGTTATAGATATTATGAATCAGGACAAATCCCCGCAACATCAGACATTTAATGTGTCAAAGAGCATTTAGAAATGCGCATGCAATATATTTGATCTCATAAAAAAATCCTTTATTTCCAAAGCAGTTCATATAAATCTTTTTATATTAGTATAAATGGTATTACTTTACCAGTACCAGAGATTAGACCAACTTTATAAGGTTTGACATCCATAACTTTCTTGTGACTGCAGGATTCCCGAAGAAAATGAAGGAAGACCAAAATATAGAGGTGGACACAGTAGCTGGATTAAAGCAACAAAGACAGAAAAAATACATAGTTGGACTGTGATAAAAGCTAGGTGATAAAGAAATGACCAACCCATAGATATGGACCATTGTTAAAACTAGGATCATTTTTACAAAGAAGGACCAAAGAGCAGAGATCACATCAATATTGTAAATATATTTTAGCTGCTGGACTGAAGAACAGAGATACAGTGCCTTGTGAAAGTATTCGGCCCCCTTGAACTTTTCGACCTTTTGCCACATTTCAGGCTTCAAATATAAAGATATAAAACTGTAATTTTTTGTGAAGAATCAACAACAAGTGGGACACAATCATGAAGTGGAATGAAATTTATTTGATATTTCAAACTTTAACAAATAAAAAACTGAAAAATTGGGCATGCAAAATGATTCAGCCCTCTTAAGTTAATACTTTGTAGTGCCACCTTTTGCTGCGATTACAGCTGTAAGTCGCTTGGGGTATGTCTCAGTTTTGCACATCGAGAGACTGAAATTTTTGCCCATTCCTCCTTGCAAAACAGTTCGAGCTCAGTGAGGTTGGATGGAGAGCGTTTGTGAACAGCAGTTTTCAGTTCTTTCCACAGATTCTCGATTGGATTCAGGTCTGGACTTTGACTTGGCCATTCTAACACCTGGATATGTTTATTTGTGAACCATTCCATTGTAGATTTTGCTTTATGTTTTGGATCATTGTCTTGTTGGAAAACAAATCTCCGTCCCAGTCTCAGGTCTTTTGCAGACTCCATCAGGTTTTCTTCCAGAATGGTCCTGTGTTTGGCTCCATCCATCTTCCCATCAATTTTAACCATCTTCCCTGTCCCTGCTGAAGAAAAGCAGGCCCAAACCATGATGCTGCCACCACCATGTTTGACATTGGGGATGGTGTGTTCAGGGTGATTTGCTGTGTTGCTTTTACGCCAAACATAACGTTTTGCATTGTTGCCAAAAAGTTTGATTTTGGTTTCATCTGACCAGAGCACCTTCTTCCACATGTTTGGTGTGTCTCCCAGGTGGCTTGTGGCAAACTTTAAACAACACTTTTTATGGATATCTTTAAGAAATGGCTTTCTTCTTGCCACTCTTCCATAAAGGCCAGATTTGTGCAGTATACGACTGATTGTTGTCCTATGGACAGAGTCTCCCACCTCAGCTGTAGATCTCTGCAGTTCATCCAGAGTGATCATGGGCCTCTTGGCTGCATCTCTGATCAGTCTTCTCCTTGTATGAGCTGAAAGTTTAGAGGGACGGCCAGGTCTTCGTAGATTTGCAGTGGTCTGAAACTCCTTCCATTTCAATATTATCACTTGCACAGTGGGATGTTTAAAGCTTGGGGAATCTTTTTGTATCCAAATCCAGCTTTAAACTTCTCCACAACAGTATCTCGGACCTGCCTGGTGTGTTCCTTGTTCTTCATGATGCTCTCTGCGCTTTAAACGGACCTCTGAGACTATCACAGTGCAGGTGAATTTATATGGAGACTTGATTACACACAGGTGGATTCTATTTATCATCATTAGTCATTTAGGTCAACATTGGATCATTCAGAGATCCTCACTGAACTTCTGGAGAGAGTTTGCTGCACTGAAAGTAAAGGGGCTGAATAATTTTGCACGCCCAATTTTTCAGTTTTTTATTTGTTAACAAAGTTTGAAATATCCAATAAATTTTGTTCCACTTCATGATTGTGTCCCACTTGTTGTTGATTCTTCACGAAAAATTACAGTTTTATATCTTTATGTTTGAAGCCTGAAATGTGGCAAAAGGTCGCAAAGTTCAAGGGGGCCAAATACTTTTGCAAGGCACTGTAGATCCTGACTATATCTACAGTGTAAAACCACTGAGAAAATGGCAATAGGCAGACTCCACAAAGAAAGATCAATACACAGAGATGGACTGTGAAAATAGCTCAATGATATCCTTGAAAAATATCAAAGCAAAGAGATGGACCAGTTATAGCTGGATTATATTCACAAAGGAAAACCAACCCAAAGAGATGTACCACGGCAATAGCTGAACTATGTAAACCATAAACCACAGCGCAAATACAGTGCTACTTGTAGTGCAATTACAACATATGATGTGCAAAAACCAAACAGTTAATCAGTAAAAAACCGTCTGTTCAGAAAGGTGCTTGTGCGCCAAAACTTATTTAAAACTTCCATCCACATTGAACATTCTAAAAAATCCTTATAAATGCAAACAGATCACGAAAACTTCTATGTGCAAAAATGTTTTTTTCCGTTCAAAACAAATAAGTAGCCAGTGAAAGTTCATAGAAAATTTTTTTCTTTTAACCACTTCCAGACTGCTCGCCGCAGTTTAACGTTGCTACTTTGACTTTAAATACGGGTGTTATGACAGCAGATAGCTGCCATAACCCAGTACTTTCTTACAGGGTGGGCTGTCCTCTTTCACATAAAAGTGGTCCCAGAAGTGAATTCACTGAGGGATCACTTTTATGGGCGGCCGGAGAGGTGTCCCCCACTCCTGCCGCTTCCTAGGTATTTTCCCCGCTTACCAAAGCCGTCGGTAGCAGGGAAAACGATCCGGTCCGTTCATGTTCCATATTGGTTTATTTATGTGGTTTTTGCAGATTTGGATGCATCCGCCTCGAGGAAGTGGTGGAAACATGTTGGGCCTATCTGGATGCTTTCTAAACCTTATAAATGGTTCAATGCATTTCATCCATCTTGATTTTATTTTATTATCCTGCTTTTTAAGTGATCTTATGACATGAAGGATATTTGTCCTACCACATAATGCAATGTTCTATGCTGCTATGATTGCTTCTCTATGAATATGGTTGGTAACATGTTATTTGTATGTTTACAAACTCAAATATGTACTTTTGGGATTATGCCATGCCACTTATTGTTATGGTTGGGAACATGTTTTCTGAATGTTTACAAACTCATATATGCACTTTTGGGATTGTGCCATGCCACTTATGGCACTTTTCCACTGCAAGTACCGGCTCAGCTCTACTCGGCCCTGCTTGGCCTGGTTTGCCTTTCCACTGCTGGTACCGCATGGTACGGTGTTGGAACGGTTCAGTACGGTACGGTATTGTTTGCTTTTCCACTAAAGTAGTACTAAAGTTAAGTGGGTGGGATAACAACGATTCTCTGACCAATCAGTGGCTAGTAGTGACTGCATGCAAAGGATTGTGGGATATGGTACCGGGCATGGTACCTCTTGGAACCACAATCGAGGTGGTACTGTTTTTGAGAGCCGTACCGTTCGGTTCCATGCAGTGGAAAAGTGCCGCTGTACCGTACCGAACCGTTCCTACACCGTACCATGCGGTACCAGCAGTGGAAAAGCACAAAAGCGAGCCGAACCATTCGGTTCCATGCAGTGGAAAAGCACCATTACTGTTAAAGATAATAAATATATATTGTTTACATTGATTTTAGCCATGCTGCACATGCCTCGTTTAAAGTCCCAATCCTCTTTTTCTATGTCCCAGGCAGGACGTCGAGTGAGGACAAGATGGCCCCCACTCGACTTTATAGCCCTGGAGGACCAGAGTGATGTCATACGTCGCCCCCTCCCAACGGCCTTTTTTTTGCTTTTAAGTGTAGATGTGAGATCTGAGGTCTTTTTGACCCCAGATCCCACATTAAAGAGGACTTGTCCTGCTTATTTCTATTACTAGGGATCTTTACATTCCTTGTAATCAGAATAAAAGGGATCAATTTTTTTTTTTTAAAGGAAGAGTGTAAAAATAAAAATGAAAATAAATAAGAAAAAACATTTTTTTAAAGCGCCCGTCTCTCCGAGCTCACGCGCAGAAGTGAATGCATACGCAAGTTGCGCCCACATATGATGGTCTTTGATGGTGCCCTGTGGCAGGGGCGAAACGCATTGATGCCGATTCTGGTTCCTCAGTGACCCATGCCCGATTAGTGGTGGAACGCACATGGAAGTGCGGATACCTCAAATGTTCCTGGACTAGGTGAACCGCACGATTGCCCTCATTGTATTGCACAGATTGTATGAATTGTGAATCTATCTCTGAAAAACTGTAAGTGAATTTTTTTATGCATATTCAAAAAAAGGAACATTTTACACTATTTGGATCCTCTCTCTTCTATATGCGAGTGGTGATCTCTTAAGAACCCACAGGAAGTAACCTTTCTCCATTTACCAGAACAAGCTTGATAGACCCACATGCAGTATTGCTAAGGGGTCCACGTCGTCTGGTAAGTTCAAGCACTTTGGGGGGTGGAGCACAGATCACTGCATGATAGCTACAGAATATTACAGCACTTCAACGGTTTGGCACAGGAGCACTTTATTTAACAAAAAAAAAAAAGTTTTCTATGGACTTTCACTGGCTACTTGCTTGTTTTGAACTGAAAAACATTTTTTGCACATAGACGTTTTCATGATCTATTTGCACTTATAATGATTTTTTAGAATGTTTAATGTGGATGAAAGTTTTAAATAAGTTTTGGCACACAAGCACCTTTCGAAACAGATGTTTTTTTTTACTAACCATTGGTTTGGTTTTTGCACATCATATGTTGTAATTGCACTACAAGTGGCACTGTATTTGTGCTGTGGTTTATGGTTTACATATTTTTTCACTGTGTGATGAACAGCAGCAACAGGAATTTATTAATTTAGGAGCACAGATATACGTTGCGCAGGTTTTTATACAGAAAATAGAAGGACTATACCAACAAAGGAAAAGCAAAGCACAGAGGTTGACAATGGCATTATTACTATTTTTAAAAATATTAATATTGTTGTTGTTATTATTATTATTATTATTATTAATATCAATAATCAGTATTTTATAGCACCAACAGTTGACCCAGCACTTTACAATAGAAAATAAGACAGTACAATCACAATACATTTAAATACAAGAAGGCTTAGAGAGTCCTGCTAATGAGAGCTTACAACCTAACATCTAGTAAATGTGCACAGAACAAGATCAAAGAACACCTGATCTGTGACAAAGCTGGATTATATCAACAGAAAGACAAAAAAAAAAATAAATGAACTGCAGAACTAGCAGAACTATATCAACGAAGGAAGACCAAAGCACATAGGTTGACAATAGAAACAGCTGGACCATATCTGCATAAGACATAGGAAGACCAAAGAATAAGTCATGGAAAAGCTGGACAATATGTACTTTATTGGAATAACAGGAAACTCACATTAAATATATATTCTTTTTATTCATATAAAGCAATGATGCTCAGTTCTAGATACAGTGAGGGGAAAAAAGTATTTGATCCCCTGCTGATTTTGTATGTTTTCCCACTGACAAAGAAATGCTTAGTCAATAATTTTAATGATATGTTTATTTTAATAGTGAGAGACAGAATAACAACAAAAGAATCCAGAAAAACACATCTCAAAAAAGTTATAAATTGATTTGCATTTAAATGAGTGAAATAAGTATTTGATCCCCTAGCAATCAGCAAGATTTCTGGCTCCCAGGTGTCATCTACACAGGTAACAAGCTGAGATTAGGAGGACTATCTTAAAGAGAGTGCTCCTAATCTCAGCTTGTTAGCTGTATAAAAGACACCTACCCACAGAAGCAATCAATAAATCAATCAATCAGATTCAAAGCTCTTTAGCATGGCCAAGACCAAAGAGCTGTCCAAGGATGTCAGGTACAAGTTTGTAGACCTACACAAGGCTGGAATGGGCTACAAGACCATCGCCAAGCAGCTTGGTGAGAGGATGATAAAAGTTAGTGAGATTATTCGCAAATGGAAAAAACACAAATAACTGTCAATCTCCCTCGGTCTGGGGCTCCATGCAAGTTCTCACCTCGTGGAAGTTCAATGATCATGAGAACAGTGAGGAAGCAGCCCAGAACTACACTGGAGAATCTTGTCAATAAACTCAAGACAGCTGGAACCATAGTCACCAAGAAAAAAATTGGTAAAAAACTACGCCAAGAAACACTGAAATCCTGCAGCGCCCACAAGGTCCCCCTGCTCAAGAAAGCAGGCCCCACTGAGGTTTGCTAATGAACATCTGAATGATTCAGAGGAGAACTGGGTGAAAGTGTTGTGGTTAGATGAGATCAAAATCATTTGGCATTAACTAAACTCACTGTGTTTGGAGGAGGAGGAATGCTGCCTATGACCCCAAGAACACCATCCTTACTTTTAAAAATGGAGATGGAAAAATTATGCTTTAGAGATGTTTTTCTACTAAGGGGACAGGACAACTTAACCACAGCAAAGGGACAATGGATGGGGCCCTGTACTGTCAACTCTTGGGTGAGAACCTCCTTCCCTCAGCCAGGGCATTACAAAATGGGTTGTGGATGAGTATTTTCCGGAAAGACAATGACCCAAAACAAACAGCCAAGGCAACAAAGGAGTGGCTCAAGAAGAAGCACATTAGGGTCCCGGAGTGGCCTAGCCAGTCTCCACACCCTAATCCCATATAAAATATGGAGAGGGAGCTGAAGGTTTGAATTACCAAATGTCAGCCCTCAAAACCTTAATGACTTGGAGAGGATCTGCAAGGAGGAGTGGGACAAAATCCCCCCTGAGATGTGTGCAAACCAGGTGACCTCTGACCTCTGACCTGCCAACAAGGGTTTTGCCACCAAGTACTCAGTCATGTTTTGCGAAGGAGTCAAATACTTATTTCACTCATTAAAATGCAAATCAATTTATAACTTTTTTGAAATGCAGTTTTCTGGATGTTTGTGTTGTTATTCTGTCTCTCACTGTAAAAATAAACCTACCATAAAAATTATAGACTGATCAATTCTTTGTCAGTGGACAAACGTACAAAATCAGCAGGGGATCAATTACTTTTTTCTCTTACTGTAGTACTTTTAAGTTGTACATTTCTACTCCCCCACCCTTGTAAATTTTAGACTCTCAAGAATTTGGTGATCCACAAAGAAAACCAGAGCATACAGATTCAGCACAAACAAATTTTGATCATTTGGGCATAACCTAAAAAAAACACATTTATAACAGTGATTATAGTGTATATTGCTCATTACATTTGGTGAAATTGCTGAAAAGATGAAAGCATACCCTGAATTTGCAGCAGCTGGAGGACATTCTTTGTCATTAACCACTTTAACGCTGCTCACTGTGCTGCTACTGCGGCACAGTGGCTCGTTATCGTCTAGCGACGTAGGTCTACGTCACCAGACATTCTCCCCTCTCGGCGGCGCGCGCGCGGCACCGGGGGCTCGCTCCCGCTGTATTCAGTCACAGCGGGAGTCGGGCCAGGGGAGGAGCGGCGGTGATCACCGCCGCTCTTCCCCGATCGTCGGGGATCGAGTGTAGAGGTCCGCCCGCTTGTGTAAACAAAGCGGGCGGATCTCCTAAGTGACTGGCAGGGTCAGATTGCAGGGTTCAGCATAGCTGAACCTGCGATCTGTCCCTGTGTCACATAGTCCCCTCCCCCCACACACGTTAGTAAGCACCAGGCATACATTAACCCCTTGATCACCAATAAAAGTTAACCCCTTCCCTGCCAGTGTCATTTTTACAGTAACAGTGCATATTTTTAGCACTGATTCCTGTAGTAATGTCACTGGTCCCCCTAAAAGTGTCAAAAATGTCAGTCAAGGGTCCGATCTGTCCACCGCAATTTCGCAGTCCCGCAAAAAAAAAATCGCAGATCGAAGCCATTGCTAGTAGGGTTGAGCGGACACCTAGATGTCCGTGTTCGACGGGTTCGGCCGAACTTTAAAAAAAAGTCCGGGTCCGTGTCCCGGACTTTTACCGAACTTTTCCCGGACACCGAACCCCATTGAAGTCAATGGGGACCCGAACTTTAAGGCACTAAAATGGCTCTAAAACACCAATGGAAAGGGCTAGAGTGCTGCAAATGGCAGCAAAACGTAGTTAAGAGCATGGCAAGTGCTCTGCAAACAAATGTGGATAGGGAAATAACTTAAAACAACAACAAAAAAAAACAGAAAAATAAAACAATGTTCTTCATCTCTGAAGGACGAGGCCCATAAGGAGTAGGAGGGAGGTTGAGGTGGTGGTGGATGTGGCGGTGTCATAGGCGTGCGCACAGGGTGTGCCTGGTGTACCTGGGCACACCCTAATCACCTAGGGCACATAGCATTATCGCTCTGTTTGCCAGTGAGGAGATGGGAAAGATCTCCCTCGCACCTTCTCTGCTCTATTTCTCTTTGCCAGCAGGGAGAGTAATGTATCGGGGCCATGTACATGTAGGCAAACACATGCATGTGTATTTCAACTTTGGGGTGCACACCCTAATGCAATAGGCTGCGCACACCTATGGGCGGTGTAGGTGGAAGCGGCGGTGGAGGAGGACCAGGGCCGGATTAAGAGCATCATGGTCTTGGTGCTGAGGATTTTGAAGGGCCTTAAGGGCCGTGCCTTGGCATGCACCCAGAGGAGGAAGGGTGCAGCCATGCATGCCTAATTCAACATGGGATGCTGTCTCTGAAGCCCATAAACACATCCATGCATCGGCAACTGTCCCTCCTTGTCCGGCCTTCGCGCTGTGTGGGGAGGTTCTGAGGGTGCTGCCTGGGGAAGCGAGCATAGAAGCCAGACTTCTGTGTTTACAAGTGACAGAAGAGCGGTCACAGTGAATATGGCCAACCCGGGGCCTATATAAAAAGGTAGGGGCCTGCATGGAGCTGCAGCTCCAATAGCCCCTACGTTAATCTGGCCCTGAGGAGGAGGACGAGGTAGCCAACACTGCTTCTTTTCACAAATTTTAAATGAGGGTACACCCCAAAAGAGTGAGAAAGAGCAAAAATGGAACAATGGCTGGGTAAGGTCGGTATCCATTGCTATTCTGCACAAGGTACGGAAAAGTCCCGTGGGATCCATGCCTGGTTCATTTTAATGAACGTGAGCTTGTCCACATTGTCTCTGGACAGGCGGCTGCGCTTGTCTGTTATAACACCCCCAGCCGTGCTAAATACCCGTTCAGATAATACACTGGCTGCAGGGCACGCCAGCACCTCCAAGGCGTAAAGGGCAAGCTCAGGCCATGTGCCCAATTTGGAGACCCAGAAGTTGAAGGGGGCAGACCCCTCATTCACTACATGTAGGCGTGTGCACACATACTGCTCCACCATGTTGGTAAAATGCTGCCTCCTGCTAAGACGTTCCATCTGAGCTGCTGGTGCTGCTGTTTGTTGTGGCGTGCTGACAAAGCTTTTCCACATTTCGGCAATGCTAACCCTGCCTTCTGAGGTGCTGGCGCTGCCCTGGTTGAGTTGGCGACCTCCTCCTCCTCTGCCTTGTGCTTCCACTGTGGCCCCGCTGTCAGATGGGAATGCCAGCAGCATGGCGTCTACCAGCGTGCGCTTGTACTCGCGCATCTTGCGATCGCGCTCCAGTGAGTGAATTAACGGACGGTACGTTGTCCATTTTAACGGGGATCCAGCAGCGTGGCCACCCAGTAATCAGCACAAGTTAGAATGTGGGCAACTAGGCGGTCGTTGTGGAGACACTGCAGCATGTAATCGCTCATGTGTGCCAGGCTGCCCAGAGGCGACGAAAGGCTGTCCTCTGTGGGAGGTGTATCGTCCGTGTCCTCTGTATGCCCCCAGCCACGCACCAGTGATGGCCATGAGCTGGCCTGGGTGCCACCCTGCTGTGAACATGGTTCCATCTCCTCCTCCAGCTCCTCCTCCTCCTCATCCTCCTCATCCTCCAGAACTGTGCCCCTGCTGGACAATTGTGTCCCTGGCGTTTGTGTGTGCAGGAACCCACCCCCGGAGCCCCTTGCGAATGACTGCCCTGAAAGCCTTTGAAATGTTACCTCTTCATCCTCCTCCTCCTCCTCCTCATCCTGTGCCACATCCTCTTCCATCATCGCCCGAATTGTTTTTTCAAGGAGGCATAGAAGTGGGATAGTTAAGCTGAGAACGGCGTCATTGCCACTGGCCATGTTGGTGGAGTACTAAAAAAACAGCGCAACAAGGCACACAGGTCTCGCATGGAGGCCCAGTTATTGGTGGTGAAGTGGTGCTGTTCCGCAGAGCGACTCACGCGTGCGTGCTGCAGCTGAAACTCCACTATGGCCTGCTGCTGCTCGCACAGTCTTTGCAGCATGTGCAAGGTGGAGTTCCACCTTGTGGGCACGTCACATATGAGGCGGTGAGCGGGAAGGCCGAAGTTACGCTGCAGCCCTGCCAGACGGCCCGCACTTTCTGCAGCAGCTCTGACATATCGGGATAGTTTTTAAGGAACCTCTGCACCACCAAATTCAGCACATGCGCCAGGCAAGGGATGTGCGTCAAACCGGCTAGGCCCAGAGCTGCTATGAGATTTCGCCCGTTATTGCACACCACCAGGCCGGGCTTGAGGCTCGCTGGCAGCAACCACTCATTTGTCTGCTGTTCCATGCTCCTCCACAACTCCTGCGCGGTGTGTGGTTTGTCCCCCAAACAGGCAAGTTGTAAAACTGCCTGCTGTCGTTTAGCCCTGGCCGTGCTGAAGTTGGTGGTGAAGGTATTACGCTGTCCGGATGAGGAGGCGGTAGAGGATGAGGTAGCGGAGTAGGATGAGTTAGGAACAGGAGGCAAACTGAAGCGCCCTGCAATCCTCGGTGGTGGAAGGACATGTGCCAAATTGCTATCCGCCTCAGGCCCATCCGCCACTGCATTTACCCAGTGTGCCGTTAGGGAGATATAACGCCCCTGACCGTGCTTACTGGTCCACGTATCGGTAGTTAGGTGGACCTTGGCACAGATGGCGTTGCGCAGTGCACACCTGATTTTTTCCCCCACTTGGTTGTGCAGGGAAGGGATGGCTTGCCTGGAAAAGTAGTGGCGGCTGGGCACGACGTACTGTGGGATAGCCACCGACATAAGCTTTTTAAAACTGGGCGTCTCCACCAGACGGAATGACAGCATTTCAAAGGCCAATAATTGTGAAATGCTGGCATTCAGGGCCAGGGATCGCGGGTGGGTAGGGGGGTACTTCCTCTTCCTCTCAAGTGTTTGGGAGATGGAAAGCTGAACGCTTCCACGGGACATTGTGGAGATGGTTGTTGGTGACCCAGGTGGTGGTGTTGCTGACAGATCGTCTGTTTGCGGGGTGGCAGGTGCCGGTATGACTACAGAGGTGGCTGGAGCGGCCGAGACTGCAGCAGAAGAGGAAGCAGGATGAGCCAGAGACGTTTCTTGGTTTTGAAGGTGTGTACTCCACTGCAGCTCGTGCTTTGCACTTAGATGCCTGATCATGCAGGTTGTGCTCAGGTTGAGAAGGTTTATGCCTCGCTTCAGGCTCTGATTGCACAGGGTGCAAACCACTCGTGTCCTGTCATCAGCACATTTTCTAAAGAACTTCCACGCTAGAGAACTCTTTTGAGCTGACTTTGGTGCGCTCGTTCCCTTGCTGCGTTGGGCAGTAGCAGGCGTAGTGTCTAGGGCACGGCCGCTCCGCTTCTGCACCCTGCTCCCTCTTCTGCTGTGCTGGTGGCTCTGTGCGACCACCGCCTCTTCCTCCAAACTACTCAGGTCACCTGCATGACCTTCATTCCATGTGGGGTCGAGGACCTCATCGTCCTCCACATCATCTTCCACCCAGTCTTCACCCCTGCCCTCCCTGTCGGTCTCCACAATGCTGAACGCCGCAGCAATTGGCACCTGCGTTTCGTCATCATCGGAGACGTGCTGTGATGGTCCTTCCATGTACTCATCTTGAGAAATAAGTGGTTGGGCATCGCTGCACTCAATCTCTTCCACTTCTGGGGCAGGGCTAGGTGGATGGCCCTGGGAAACCCTGCTGACAGAGTCCTCAAAAAGAATAAGAGACTGCTCTATGGCTTGGGGCTCAGACTGCTTGCCTGATTTGCAAGGGGGTGAGGTGAAAGACGGTTGGACATTGGCTGCAGGTGCCAACTCTGACCTTTCTGCAGTAGACTGGGTGGGAGACAATGTGAAGGAACTGGAGGCACTGTCAGCAGCAAACCAATCTACTATCGCCTCTCTGTGTTCTGGCCTCATCACTTCTAGGGGCGTATGATGCCCTACCAAATACTGATGCAGGTTCTGTCGCCTACTCACACTTGAGGAAGGTGTTTCACTTGTGCGTGTAGCTGGCACAGATCGACCACGTCCTCTCCTTGCAACAGGAGCTCTAGCAGCAGCACCACCACGTCCCAGGCCACGGCCCCTATTTGACGCTCTCCTCATATTTCTGAAATTTAAGATCTTGCCCTAGAAAGGTCTTTATTGAATAGCGGAACAAAAGAACAACAGTATCGCACGGGTGTATCTCACAGTCAAATATGCAAACTATGCCGCAATTTAATGTTTTTTACACCAAAAGGGTGTGTATTGAATAGCGGAATAGGATAAAAAACTGTGTATCTCACACGTACAAACACAGACTAGGCCCGATTAAATTTTTTCCTACCCTAAAGGGAGGACGAGGAAGAGGAGTATGGAACAGGCAGCACCCTCAAATCTTCAGAAGTATGAGATGAACCCCAAAAACTTGGAAAGGTGGATCTCACACGTACCGACACAGACTATTCCGCAATTTAATTGAGCCACAAAGGTTTTTATTGAATAGCGGAATAGGAAATATGATCAAAAAAAAGTGTATGTTTTTCACACGTACAGAAGCACACTAGGCCCCAATTACTATTGTTTGTACACCTAAAAGGATGGATGAGGAGGAGGAGGAGGAGTATAGAACAGGCAGCACCCTCAAAGCTTCAGAAGTATGAGATGAACCCCAAAAACTTGGAAAGGTGGATCTCACACGTACCGACACAGACTATTCCGCAATTTAATTGAGCCCCAAAGGTTTTTATTGAATAGCGGAATAGGAAATATGATCAAAAAAAAAGTGTATGTTTTTCACACGTACAGAAGCACACTAGGCCCCAATTACTATTGTTTGTACACCTAAAAGGATGGATGAGGAAGAGGAGGAGGAGGAGTATAGAACAGGCAGCACCCTCAAAGCTTCAGAAGTATGAGATGAACCCCAAAAACTTGGAAAGGTGGATCTCACACGTACCGACACAGACTATTCCGCAATTTAATTGAGCCCCAAAGGTTTTTATTGAATAGCGGAATAGGAAATATGATCAAAAAAAAGTGTATGTTTTTCACACGTACAGAAGCACACTAGGCCCCAATTACTATTGTTTGTACACCTAAAAGGATGGATGAGGAGGAGGAGGAGGAGGAGTATAGAACAGGCAGCACCCTCAAAGCTTCAGAAGTATGAGATGAACCCCAAAAACTTGGAAAGGTGGATCTCACACGTACTGACACAGACTATTCCACAATTTAATTGAGCCCCAAAGGTTTTTATTGAATAACGGAATAGGAAATATGATCAAAAAAAGTGTATGTTTTTCACACGTACAGAAGCACACTAGGCCCCAATTACTATTGTTTGTACACCTAAAAGGATGGATGAGGAGGAGGAGGAGGAGTATAGAACAGGCAGCACCCTCAAAGCTTCAGAAGTATGAGATTGTGTTCACTGTACCCCACAAAGATTGTGTTCACTGTACCCCACAAAGATTGTGTTCACTGTACCCCACAAAGGTTTTGTTCACTGCACCCCACAAAGATTGTGTTCACTGTACCCCACAAAGGTTTTGTTCACTGCACCCCACAAAGATTGTGTTCACTGTACCCCACAAAGATTGTGTTCACTGCACCCCAAAAGGATTGTCTTCTCTGCACCCCACAAAGATTGTGTTCACTGTACCCCACAAAGGTTTTGTTCACTGTACCCCACAAAGATTGTGTTCACTGCACTCCAAAAGGATTGTCTTCACTGCACCCCACAAAGATTGTGTTCACTGTACCCCACAAAGGTTTTGTTCACTGCACCCCACAAAGATTGTGTTCACTGTACCCCACAAAGGTTTTGTTCACTGCGCCCCACAAAGATTGTGTTCACTGTACCCCCCAAAGATTTTGTTCACTGCACCCCACAAGGATTGTTTGTCTTCACTGCACCCCACAAGGATTGTCTTCACTGCACCCCACAAGGATTGTCTTCACTGCACCCCACAAAGATTGTGTTCACTGCACCCCACAAAGGTTTTGTTCACTGCACCCCACAAAGATTGTGTTCACTGTACCCCACAAAGGTTGTGTTCACTGCACCCCACAAAGATTGTGTTCACTGTACCCCACAAAGATTGTGTTCACTGTACCCCACAAAGGTTTTGTTCACTGCACCCCACAAAGATTGTGTTCACTGTACCCCACAAAGGTTGTGTTCACTGCACCCCACAAAGATTGTGTTCACTGCACCCCACAAAGATTGTGTTTTACTGTACCCCACAAAGGTTTTGTTCACTGCACCCCACAAAGGTTTTGTTCACTGCACCCCACAAAGATTGTGTTCACTGTACCCCACAAAGATTGTGATTTACTGCACTCCAAAAGGATTGTCTTCACTGCACCCCACAAAGATTGTGTTCACTGTATCCCACAAAGGTTTTGTTCACTGCACCCCACAAAGATTGTGTTCACTGTACCCCCCAAAGATTTTGTTCACTGCACCCCACAAGGATTGTCTTCACTGCACCCCACAAGGATTGTCTTCACTGCACCCCACAAAGATTGTGTTCACTGTACCCCACAAAGATTGTGTTCACTGCACTCCAAAAGGATTGTCTTCACTGCACCCCACAAAGATTGTGTTCACTGCACCCCACAAAGATTGTGTTCACTGTACCCCCCAAAGATTTTGTTCACTGCACCCCACAAGGATTGTCTTCACTGCACCCCACAAGGATTGTCTTCACTGCACCCCACAAAGATTGTGTTCACTGTACCTCACAAAGATTTTGTTCACTGCACCCCACAAAGATTGTGTTCACTGTACCCCACAAAGATTTTGTTCACTGCACTCCAAAAGGATTGTCTTCACTGCACCCCACAAAGATTGTGTTCACTGTACCCCACAAAGGTTTTGTTCACTGCACCCCACAAAGATTGTGTTCACTGTACCCCACAAAGGTTTTGTTCACTGCACCCCACAAAGGTTTTGTTCACTGCACCCCACAAAGATTGTGTTCACTGTACCCCACAAAGATTGTGTTCACTGCACTCCAAAAGGATTGTCTTCACTGCACCCCACAAAGATTGTGTTCACTGTACCCCACAAAGGTTTTGTTCACTGCACCCCACAAAGATTGTGTTCACTGTACCCCCCAAATATTTTGTTCACTGCACCCCACAAGGATTGTCTTCACTGCACCCCACAAGGATTGTCTTCACTGCACCCCACAAAGATTGTGTTCACTGTACCCCACAAAGATTGTCTTCACTGCACTCCAAAAGGATTGTCTTCACTGCACCCCACAAAGATTGTGTTCACTGCACCCCACAAAGATTGTGTTCACTGCACCCCACAAAGATTGTGTTCACTGTACCCCCCAAAGATTTTGTTCACTGCACCCCACAAGGATTGTCTTCACTGCACCCCACAAAGATTGTCTTCACTGCACCCCACAAAGATTGTGTTCACTGTACCCCACAAAGATTTTGTTCACTGCACCCCACAAAGATTGTGTTCACTGTACCCCACAAAGATTTTGTTCACTGCACTCCAAAAGGATTGTCTTCACTGCACCCCACAAAGATTGTGTTCACTGTACCCCACAAAGGTTTTGTTCACTGCACCCCACAAAGATTGTGTTCACTGTACCCCACAAAGGTTTTGTTCACTGCACCCCACAAAGATTGTGTTCACTGTACCCCACAAAGATTGTGTTCACTGTACCCCACAAAGGTTTTGTTCACTGCACCCCACAAAGATTGTGTTCACTGTACCCCACAAAGGTTGTGTTCACTGCACCCCACAAAGGTTTTGTTCACTGCACCCCACAAAGATTGTGTTCACTGCACCCCACAAAGATTGTGTTCACTGTACCCCACAAAGGTTTTGTTCACTGCACCCCACAAAGATTGTGTTCACTGTACCCCACAAAGATTGTGTTCACTGCACTCCAAAAGGATTGTCTTCACTGCACCCCACAAAGATTGTGTTCACTGTACCCCACAAAGGTTTTGTTCACTGCACCCCACAAAGATTGTGTTCACTGTACCCCACAAAGGTTTTGTTCACTGCACCCCACAAAGATTGTGTTCACTGTACCCCCCAAAGATTTTGTTCACTGCACCCCACAAGGATTGTCTTCACTTCACCCCACAAGGATTGTCTTCACTGCACCCCACAAAGATTGTGTTCACTGTACCCCACAAAGATTTTGTTCACTGCACCCCACAAAGATTGTGTTCACTGTACCCCACAAAGATTTTGTTCACTGCACCCCACAAATATTGTGTTCACTGTACCCCACAAAGGTTTTGTTCACTGCACCCCACAAAGATTGTGTTCACTGTACCCCACAAAGATTGTGTTCACTGTACCCCACAAAGGTTTTGTTCACTGCACCCCACAAAGATTGTGTTCACTGTACCCCACAAAGGTTGTGTTCACTGCACCCCACAAAGGTTTTGTTCACTGCACCCCACAAAGATTGTGTTCACTGCACCCCACAAAGATTGTGTTCACTGTACCCCACAAAGGTTTTGTTCACTGCACCCCACAAAGATTGTGTTCACTGTACCCCACAAAGATTGTGTTCACTGCACTCCAAAAGGATTGTCTTCACTGCACCCCACAAAGATTGTGTTCACTGTACCCCACAAAGGTTTTGTTCACTGCACCCCACAAAGATTGTGTTCACTGTACCCCACAAAGGTTTTGTTCACTGCACCCCACAAAGATTGTGTTCACTGTACCCCCCAAAGATTTTGTTCACTGCACCCACAAGGATTGTCTTCACTGCAGCCCACAAGGATTGTCTTCACTGCACCCCACATGGATTGTCTTCACTGCACCCCACAAAGATTGTGTTCACTGTACCCCACAAAGATTTTGTTCACTGCACCCCACAAAGATTGTGTTCACTGTACCCCACAAAGATTTTGTTCACTGCACCCCACAAAGATTGTGTTCACTGTACCCCACAAAGATTGTGTTCACTGTACCCCACAAAGGTTTTGTTCACTGCACCCCACAAAGATTGTGTTCACTGTACCCCACAAAGGTTGTGTTCACTGCACCCCACAAAGGTTTTGTTCACTGCACCCCACAAAGATTGTGTTCACTGCACCCCACAAAGATTGTGTTCACTGTACCCCACAAAGGTTTTGTTCACTGCACCCCACAAAGATTGTGTTCACTGTACCCCACAAAGATTGTGTTCACTGCACTCCAAAAGGATTGTCTTCACTGCACCCCACAAATATTGTGTTCACTGTACCCCACAAAGGTTTTGTTCACTGCACCCCACAAAGATTGTGTTCACTGTACCCCACAAAGGTTGTGTTCACTGCACCCCACAAAGGTTTTGTTCACTGCACCCCACAAAGATTGTGTTCACTGCACCCCACAAAGATTGTGTTCACTGTACCCCACAAAGGTTTTGTTCACTGCACCCCACAAAGATTGTGTTCACTGTACCCCACAAAGATTGTGTTCACTGCACTCCAAAAGGATTGTCTTCACTGCACCCCACAAATATTGTGTTCACTGTACCCCACAAAGGTTTTGTTCACTGCACCCCACAAAGATTGTGTTCACTGTACCCCACAAATGTTTTGTTCACTGCACCCCACAAAGATTGTGTTCACTGTACCCCCCAAAGATTTTGTTCACTGCACCCCACAAGGATTGTCTTCACTGCACCCCACAAGGATTGTCTTCACTGCACCCCACAAGGATTGTCTTCACTGCACCCCACAAAGATTGTGTTCACTGTACCCCCACAAAGGTTTTGTTCACTGCACCCCACAAAGATTTTGTTCACTGCACTCCAAAAGGATTGTGTTCACTGCACCCCAAAAAGATTGTGTTCACTGCAGCCCACACACAGAAAAATGGATGTGGATCACTGACACCTGCCTATCTCCTATCCCACACCACACAGCAATATCGATTGTAGTTTGTAGAACACACTTTCCCTAAAATTCAGCAGACTCTGTCCCTAA
Source organism: Pelophylax lessonae (assembly GCF_965119305.1). Classification (NCBI taxonomy): domain Eukaryota; kingdom Metazoa; phylum Chordata; class Amphibia; order Anura; family Ranidae; genus Pelophylax; species Pelophylax lessonae. The sequence continues at coordinate 423,787,789 of NC_138772.1, read as the reverse complement.
CAGGATTGAGAAGAGATCGTAGATCAGGAGAACTAAGTGCAGACCCCACCCCACACAGCAATATCGATTGTAGTTTGTAGAACACACTGACCCTATAATTCAGCAGACTCTATCCCTAAAATGCCTACAACTCGCCTTGCCTAAACACTCCGACCTGTCCCTCAATTCTATCCGGACACAAATGGTTTTTTCCTGCCTATCTTTCCCTAATCAGCAGCCAGCACGTTGATGTGTGCTCTGTCCCTGATCTAAGCAGCATAATGACGCCGCTGCGGCTGCCTCAAACTTATAAAGACTTGGTCACATGCTTCAGACGGCCAATCACAGCTACTGAGACATTTGCAGGCATGGCTGGGATGGCTTAAGGCACACCAGTTAAACGATTGTTGATTGGCTGTTGAAAGCCCGCCATGAAAAGAGCGCCAAAGCATGCAAAACCCGGAAATAAAACGACCGAACACGGATTTTTACCCGAATATACAGTAAAGTGTCCGTGTTCGTGTTCGGGTAACAAAAATCCAATTATTCGGTACGAACACGAATAATACAGTCCGTGTTCGCTCAACACTAATTACTAGTTAAAAAAAAAAAAAACATAAAAATGACATAAATTTCCCGTAGTTAGTAGCTGTGATAACTTTTGCGCAAACCAATCAAAATACGCTCATTGCAATTTTTTTTACCAAAAATATGTAACAGAAAACAAATTGGCCTAAAATGTAAAAAAAAAATAGATTTTTACATTTTGGGGGGGGGGGGGGGGGGGGATTTCATATAAAAAAAATTTGAAAAATATTGTTATTTTTTCAAAATTGTTGCTCTTTTTTTGTTTATAGCGCAAAAAGTAAAAATCGCACAGGTGATCAAATACCACCAAAAGAAAGCTCTGTTTCTGGGGAAAAAAAGGACGTCAGTTTAATTTGGGTACAGTGTTGCACGACTGCGCAATTGTCCATTAAAGTAATGCAGTGCCGAATCGCAAAATATGGCCTGGTCAGGAATGGGGTAAAATGTTCCGGTCTTAAAGCAGTTAAAAATACGCTCATTGAGAATTTTTTTGTCAAAGACATGTAGCTAAATATAATTTGGCCTAAATATATGGCAAAAATTGAATATATTGGATATTTTTTAACTGTCAAAGTAGAAAAATATTGTTATTTTTTTCAAAATTGTCGCTTTTTTTTTATTAATATAAAATAAAAATCGCAGAGGTGATCAAATACCACCAAAAGAAAGCTCTGTTTGTGTGAAAAAAAGGACGTAAATTTTGTTTGGGTACGGCGTTGCATGACCACGCATTTGTCAGTTAAAGTTGCACAGTGCCGAATCTCAAAAAGTGGCCTAGACGTAAGACAGCAAAATCCTCCGGTGGTAAAGTGGTTTAATGACTTAAAATTAAACATACTGTATGATCTTTCAAGGTTCCAATAGACAAAATGTAATAGTCATTTCCTTCATTCAAACTGTACCCACTTAAACCTTCTAAACTGTTATAAGGAATTAAAGTGAGGACAATATATTGTACATGTGTCTTCATGGATTGTCACACTCCTTGCAGAGTAAGCTGGAAGCCTTGGAACCCTGGGTGTTCAATTATTCAAATTGAACCATCTTCTAAACTCCAGAACTTGGCCCACCTCTCTCACCTCTGAACAACAGTTCAGACTACAGGAAGTAGTATAGGCAGATTCCTAATCAGCATACATGGTCGAAAAATCTATTACTAGCCCTACATGTTTCCGGGCTTGCTGCATCCTCTCTGTAATATGTGAGCATGCTTGCTTTCCATGTATTTTTGGCAGTTTAGAAGATTCAATATTACACATATGTGTGCATCCCTATGTGGTGAAACACAATAATGCTTTGTGCTTTTTAAGCTCAGCTCCAACCCTACAAAAATCCGCAGATTTGCAGAGAAAAGTAAAAAAAAAAAGCATGATCAGTTTTATATCAGTTTTCCTCTTTTTGCAGTCTATGTTCTACTGAGAAGATTTAATTACAGGAAATGAGAGAGACAGGAAGTAAAAATGTCTCAAATGAGTAAAAAGATTTTTTTTAGTAAAGTAGGAAAAGAATTTAAAAAAGTATAATTTCTATTACTGTGTGTGCCTTCCTTTCCCAGTAACCCCCGCTCTTTTTTTTCCATCGTGCCACAGGGGTGTGACAGAGGAATTTCCCCAATGGAATTACAGGCACAACAAAAGCCTGATGGAGGTTGTGAACCTTCCCCATTTTATTCAAACAAAACAATGTCTGGAGTTGAACTTCATTTCTTCTTACCAACCTGGAAATTTTAATAAATGACATTAACAGACTTAAGATAGATATGAGATGATAATGCAATGTGTATTTCTAAATTAAACAAATCCATCTACTCATTTTTCCTAGTACTATCATTACATTTCTTTTTCTCTTTTTGTTTAAAAATATTTGTTAAATTGTAATAGGAGTTATTATGCAGATTTCATAATATCTACAATGTATTGCTTATTACAATAGTTAGCAATTTCAACCAAGGCATACTTTATCATTGAGATAAAACGATACTGCATTCAGACCTTTGTTATTGTAAAATATATTAAACTTTGAAATAAAAAAAGTCTTCTATATCCTGGAGACATATCAATAGAAATGAGTACAATACAAGGTAGGTAAAAACAGACTCAAAATTACAATTCCTTGGAGCTAAAACAAAAGCTTCAAAAGCAATTATATCATCTTACAGTGTACAGGAGAACAAAAAATAACATGGTTTTGGTTATTATACAATTTTAGGCTAGGCTAGGCTAGGCTAGCCAGAAAATCCACTCAATTTCCCTTTATGTGAGTTAACTGTCAATCATTATAGACAGATTTCACGTGATAGTTGGGAAGGTATACTTTCTAAAGCCTATTATATATAATGAATCCAAACTACTTATTCTGCTTAAACACTACACCCAGCCCCCCATGTTGAGGGCATGTGGCCTGGTATGGTTCAGGAGGGGGGGTGCAGGAGTTGGGAGGAGGAAGTCACATAGGTGTGAATGGGGTGTAAATGAAAAAAGGGGCTGAAACAGAATGTTTGGATTTGACTCTTGCCACAGGCTCAGTGTACTGCAGTTTTATCAAACTAATCATTTGAGGGCTAAAGCCATATACACATAATATTTGGAGCAGGCAAGGCCATTCTACACTGTTGAAGGCTTTATGAGTGTCTAAGAACACTACAACATACTGTATTATTATTATTATTATTATACAGGATTTATATAGCGCCAACAGTTTGCGCAGCACTTTACAATATGAAGGAAGACAATACAGTTACAATACAGTTCAAAACAGGAGGAACTAGAGGGCCCTGCTCGTTAGAGCTTACAATCTAGAAGGGAGGGTCAAGTGAAACAAAAGGCAATAACTGTGGGGGATGGGTTGATGGAGAAAATGGAGTTACATTTGTTAGGTGTGGGTAGGATAGGCTTCTCTGAAGAGGAGGGTTTTCAGAGATCACCTAAAAGCTAATAGATTGGGGGATAATCGGACAGATAATGGTAAGGAGTTCCATAGGATTGGAGAGGCTCTGGAAAAGTCCTGGAGGCGAGCATGGGAGGAGGTGATGAGTGAGCTAGAGAGCAGGAGGTTTTGAGAAGAACGAAGAGAGCGATTAGGTTGGTATTTTGAGATGAGGCTGGTGATGTAGCTGGGGGCTAGGCTGTGGATTGCTTTGTAAGATGTTGTTAGTATTTTGAATTTAATTCGTTGGGTGAGCGGAAGCCAGTGGAGGGCTTGACAGAGAGGAGCGGCGGACACTGAGTGATTGGTGAGGTGGATGAGTCTGGCAGCAGCATTCATGATGGATTGAAGGGGGGATAGCCTGTGTAGAGGTAAGCCAACGAGAAGGGAATTGCAGTAGTCGAGGCGCGAGATGACCAGGGAGTGAACTAGGAGTTTTGTTGTGTCTTTGGTTAGTGTAGGTTCATTCTTGTAGACTGAGCAGATACAGTATAAACCTTGTTTGTTCAACACCTATCAGATAGGACACCAATTTGGTAAATCTGTTTGCAAATTATTTGCCAATATTTTAATGTCCACATTATTAATGAAATTGGACAACTGGATAATAGGGTCTTTATAGGGTTTTAGAAAAAGGACAGTAAATGTGTTCCTCAGTTAGGGATAGCAGGGTTTGCTCTTGGATACGGAATTGGCTTAAAGGGCGTGTCCAAAGAGTGGTAATAAACAGCACATACTCAGACTGGTCTGAGGTAGTAAGCGGGGTGCCCCAGGGCTCAGTCCTGGGACCAACCTTGTTCAATTTATTCATAAACAACATTGAGGTCGGGATCAGTAGTTCGATATCAGTTTTTGCAGATGACACAAAATTGGCCAGAGCAATAACTGCACAGCATGAAGCAGATATCCTACAGAATGACCTGGACAAAATTACAGAGTGGGCAACGACATGGCAAATGAGGTTTAACGTGGAGAAGTGTAAGGTTTTGCACTTGGGGACTAAAAACATAAAAGCACAATACACGTTAGGAGGGGAACCCTTGGGGGAATCAAAAATGGAGAAGGATCTGGGAGTCTTGGTTGATGATAGATTAGGCAACAGCATGCAATGTCAAGCGGCAGCTGCCAAAGCCAGCAGAATATTGGCATGCATAAAGAAAGGGATGTATTCCAGAGATAAGACTATAATCCTTCCACTTTATAAAACTCTGGTCCGACCGCATCTGGAGTATTCTGTCCAGTTCTGGTCGCCAGTCGTCAGGAGGGATGTGTTGGAGCTGGAGAGAGTCCAGAGAAGGGCAACTAAACTAATTAGGGGATTGGAGGACCTTGACTATGAAGAGCGTCTACAATCGCTCGATTTATTCTCCCTGGAGAAGAGACGTCTGAGGGGGGACATGATAGCAATTTATAAATATCTTAATGGGGATCCCAGCTTAGAAAAAAAGCTGTTCATTCAAAGGGATTGCATGAGGACTCGAGGGCATACAATGCGATTAGAGGAGAAGCGTTTTAACCTCAGGCAACGTGGGGGGTTCTTTACTGTTAGGGCTACAAGATTGTGGAATTCTCTACCACAAGAGGTGGTTTCTGCGGGTAGTATGGTGGCTTTCAAAAGACTCTTAGACTTACATCTCAAGGATCAGAACATTCAGGGGTATGTGAGATGATTACAGCCACACACACCTACACAGGTTGAACTGGATGGACTATTGTCTTTATTCAACCTCACCTACTATGTAACTATGTAACTATGTAACCTTTGTTTTCAGCACAGCATTAATGCCTCATGTACACTGCTGCTGATAAACAGACGTTTAGGCTGCATTCACACCTGAGCATACCATTTTAGGGGTTTTTTGGGCGTTTTTGTAGGCGTTTTTTCGAGTGTTTTTTGGGCGTTTCTCTAGCATTTTTAGAGCGTTTTATGAGTGTTTTTTTTTTGGGGCTTTTTTAGCTGGCGTTTGGGTGTGGGTGGTGTTAAAAGGGGTGGAGACCATCTGTGTGTTTTTTAATGCATTCCTATGGGACCAGAACAGCTCTTGATCAGCCTAAAAAAGAAGCTCCTGGACTTTTTTGAGCTATAGGCATTTTGCTCCAGGGGAGAAAATGCTCAGATGTGAACAGGGGCCATTGAAATGAATGGGATTTTGATTGTTGGGCATTTTAGATTTTCACAGATGAGCATTTTATGGGCTGAAAAATGCTCAGGTGTGAACAGGGCCTTAGGAGCAGTTGGGCGTTTTTTCAGCAGCCCCTGAACTCTCCTCTATGTTATCTTATCTGTCCATGTACAGTGAGTTTTTTATAGTCATTTAGAGGCAGTTGCATTTAGAGACATTTTCTTGAAAGCAAAAAAATGCGTTCAGGACGGAAGTTCATTGGCATTTAAATGGCCAAATGCTTCTAACAGCTTGCAAACGTATCTAAACATGGTAGAAACATTTACAGGCGTTTTCATTTGTAGGCATTTGTAATAGGAAAACATTGCTGACCATTGCTGAGAGAGAGATCATTAAAAGCTGTTATCTACGAAAACGTTGATGAACGCCGGTAAACGTGGCATGTAAAAGTGGTAAAACAGATGTTTTTTCTTGTTCAAACAATTTTATTAAGGTTTACAGGTGAAGAGATGAAGTGTCCAAAGAACATTGAACAATGAACAAAAGAATGGATACAGCAAGGTGTACAATAACAGAGTTTTACAACATGCCACAGGGGCGAAACCAAACAGTGCATGAAAGTGGCTACTGAGGCGGGCCACCAGTAATGAGGATGAGAGGAGGGGTGGCCGTCGCTGCCAACACCCAGGCACCCCGTAAAGGGAACACATTGTGCCTGCGTGGAGCAGCGCGACCTCCCACTCACCAGCATGTAGAGAAAAGTGGCCCCGAGAGTGATATACGTAAATAAAAAAACATTGCAAAAACAGAGCAACAAAGGTGAAGTCAACAACCATGTAGGTATAAACAGGGTTTACGCATACAAAATGAAAAAAAAAGGAGGAGATAGCATTCGTGGCGAGGACAAAGGCATAACCATGCTGTCGAAAGGCATCACGTCCAGGACGTAATAGTAAACACATGAGAACACATACAGAAGAAGAAAGGGAAGTGGGAGAAGGAGAGCTTCAAGATAGAGGGAGGGAGGAAGAGAGGAGGTGGGAGGGGGGGAAGGGGAGAAGGGGAGAAGGGGAGAGGGAAGAGGGGTGGACAGCTGGCGCCACAGAAGTGTGTTAGCAAAGCATAAGGAGGAAAATCATGGCATTAGAAGCGAGGAGTCAAAATCAGATGGGAGGAAATGGTCGACCCAAGGTTGCCAGAGCCTATCATATTTATCTATTTTATCTTATAGTACCGCTTCAATTTTGGCATGAATCATCACTTTTGTGATCTTGTGTTTTACTTCAGGTATAAGTGTGGGGATTTCCAGGCCTTTGCTATGGTTTGTTTGGCTGCAGTGGTAACTTGTAAAAACAATTTATGTCGGGATTTGGAGACGTTGTCCGGTTTCATGTTCAGAAGGGCCAGAGAGGGGTCCGGGGAGATGGATGTATCCAGCAGAGTGGAAAGAATGCGAAAGACAGCCTCCCAGAACTCCTGCACTTTGGGGCACGTCCACCATATATGCAAGTGGGTGCCTGCGTCCGGGCAGCCTCGAAAACAAGTCGGGAGATAGGACGCTAGAAATTTTGATATACGTGTGGGTACCAAGTACCAACGCATGAGGACCTTGTAGTTAGTTTCAGAAGCCACTATATTCTGAGAGGCTGCCTTTGTCGCTTGCCAAATATTGGACCAGTCTACAGGGTCGAGGTGCAATGATAAGTCCAGTTCCCACTTATTAGCATAGGTGGGCAGAGCACGGTTGGGAGAGTCTGAGAGCCTTGAATAGAGAAGGGAGATAAGGCCATGGGCGTGCGGGTCACGTAAGCAGACATGTTCAAAGGATGTTAGATTGGGTAGGGTAGAATCAGTACGGATGCATTGTGTTAGAAAATGTTTAATCTGGAGGTATCGAAAGATTTCAGAGCTAGGCAAGCCATGGGCTTCGCAGAGGTTAGGGAACAGTTTTATTGAATCGGATTCAATGAGGGAGTGAGCCCGGATGAGTCCAGCAGCAGACCAACGACGAAACAGGGAAGGGGATTCCCATGCAGGGGGGAAAGGATGGATTGTGTAAGTAAGATAGCAGGGGGTTATGGGGTGATTGGAGCTTGTATTTAAACTTCAGGGTATCCCACAGGTGTAAAGAGTGACGAATTATATGGTTAACAATTGACTTACGATCTATTGGCTTTAGCCACAGAAGGTTGACCATGGAGAGAGGGTCGCAGTCAACTGCTTCCAACGCCACCCAGATGGGAACTTCCTGGGGAGCATGCCACTTCGTAAGTTGAGCCAATTGCTTTGTACCTAGCGTAGCATGGGAGACCCAATCCAACCTGGAGTTTGTGTAGATACAGAACCCTACGTGGCACCCTAGGGCGGGTTTTACCCCACACATAGCTAAAGGTTCGGCCTTGAAGCTGACGTAGGTAATAGGACGGGACTCGTATTGGTAGGACCCGAAATAAGTATAGAATCTTTGGCAAAATAGCCATTTTGGCAACCGTGATGTGTCCCAGCCAAGACAGGGGTAAGGAGGCCCAGGAGTCCATGGGTTTGGTGAGATGCTGGAGCATAGGAGGGTAGTTAGCAGAGTAGAGTGCTAGAGGGTCGGAGGTGAACTTAATGCCCAAGTAGGGGAGATGATGCGTAGCCCAGGAGAAGGGGAGAGATGACTGTAGTTGGGAAAGGAGTGGAGGGGATAAGGATATATTGAGGGCTTTGGATTTTTGGAGGTTAACAAACAGACCCGAGATCTTGGCGAACTGGTCTAAAAGAGCGAGGAGGTTAGGAGCGGAGGTCAGGGGGGACGTGAGAAACAGGAGGATGTCATCTGCAAATAAACATAGTTTATGTTGATGACCCCCAAGTTCTATGCCTTTAACATTAGGGTTGGAGCGGATTTTCAGGGCGAGGGGTTCGATGACGAGGGCGAAAAGAAGCGGGGACAGGGGGCATCCCTGTCTGGTGCCGCAGCGCACTGGGAAGGTACGGGATTTAAAGCCTGCATAACGGATGTAAGCCGACGGGGTGGAGTATAGAGACGAGATCCAGGTCAGGAAATGAGGGCCAAAACCCCATGCATGCAGTACAGATTGCAAATACGACCATGACAAAGTATCAAAGGCATTTTTGATATCCAAAGAGATAAAGCAGGAAGGGATGCGACGAGTGCGCGCGTGGTGAGCCAGGTGGACAGCCCTGCGTACATTATCACCTGCCTGTCGGCACGGGATGAAGCCTGTCTGATCTTTGTGTATAAGGGAGCCTATGATGGAGTTAAGGCGGGTGGATAGAATTTTGGTCATTATCTTAATATCAATATTAAGTAGCGAGATTGGGCGGTAGTTTGCCCAGGAGGAATCATCAGTTTGCGGCTTGGGGATCATCGAGATAGCTGCATGCAGGGAGTCAGCCCCAAAGAAATGACCTTTGAGAAGTGAGTTATAAGCTTTGGAAAGCAGAGGGGTGAGCAGATCAGAAAAGTGTTTATAATATGAGGCTGTAAAGCCGTCAGGGCCAGGTCTCTTATTAAGTTTGAGGGACTTAATCGCGATATGGATTTCCGATTCCGAGATAGGTTTGTCTATGTCTTCCCATTGAGAGGAGGACAAGGAGGGCATGGGGAAACTCGAGAAGAATTCTGAGACCTTGGAGTCAGCTAAAGGCGTAGTGGTGGAGTAAAGTTTAGAAAGATGTAGGTGAAAACAGATGTTTTTTAACTTCGTTCACTAGCTGTTAAGTTCCAGCATTCAGAAGAGGTATTTCAAATGTCCAGTGTACGGACCACTGCCTTGCTAAAGAAGCTGAGGGTAAAGGTGATGGACTGGCCAAGCATGTCTCCAGACCTAAACCGTATTGAGCATCTGTGGGGCATCTTCAAATGGAAGGTAGAGGAGCGCAAGGTCTCTAACATCCACCAGCTCTGTGATGTCATCCTGGAGGAGTGGAAGAGGACTCCAGTGGCAACCTGTGAAGCTCTGGTGAACTCTATGGGGGTAAGGCATTCCTGGAAAATAATGGTGGCCACACAAATATTGACACTTTGGGCCCAATTTGGACATTTTCACTTAGGGGTTGTACTCACTTTTGTTGCCAGTGGTTTAGACATGAATGGCTGTGTGCTGACTTATTTTGAGGGGACAGGAAATTTACACTGTTATACAAGCTGTACACTCACTACTTTACGTTGTAACAAAGTGTAATTTTTTCAGTGTTGTCACATGAAAAGATAAAATAAAATATTCCCAAAAATGTGAGGGGTGTACTCACTTTTGTGATAATATATATATATATATATATATATATATATATATATATTATATATATATATGTATATATATTTATATGTGTATATATATATATATATACATATATATACACAGCTGCAAGAAAAAGTATGTGAACCCTTTGGAATGAAATGGATTTCTGCACAAATTGGTCATAAAATGTGTTTTGATCATTATCTAAGTCACAACAATAGACAATCACAGTCTGCTTAAACTAATAACACACAAAGAATGAAATGTTGCCATGTTTTTATTGAACACACCATGTAAACATTCACAGTGTAGGTGGAAAAAGTATGTGAACCCCTAGACTAATGACATCTCCAAGAGCTAATTGGAGTGAGATGTCAGCCAACTGGAGTCCAATCAATGAGATGAGATTGGAGGCGTTGGTTACAGCTGCCTTATAAAAAATACACACCAGTTCTGGGTTTGCTTTTCACAAGAAGCATTGCCTGATGTGAATGATGCCTCGCACAAAAGAGCTCTCAGAAGACCTACGAATTAAGAATTGTTGACTTGCATAAAGGTAGAAAGGGTTATAAAAGTATCTCCAAAAGCCTTGCTGTTCATCAGTCCATGGTAAGACAAATTGTCTATAAATGGAGAAAGTTCAGCACTGCTGCTACTCTCCCTAGGAGTCTAAAATTGTGGTGGATGTAGGTGCCTCAAACCCAGGTAAGGGGACTTTAAGGGCAAGAGTAGGTAAGAAAATAACGTTAAAAAAGAAGAAAATTTATTGATAATAATAATAATAATAATAACAGATTACATATTAAAGATGGGATTACCCATAGACAATTGGTGTATGGGTAAAGCCCATAGTGTGAATGTATGGAAAAATTGTGACTTGAAAACGGTGATAGAGATCCACCTATTTTGCTGTTTCTATTTTCCAGGTTGGGGATAAACAGAATCCAAAGCAAAATAAGGGAAAAGGATCTTGGGTATGATCCTAGTAAGTCCTACGCGTTTCGGCCCGATGAGGGCCTTTCTCAAGGATAAATCACCAATTCTACAAAGCAATAATAGAAGTGTTATCATTTGATGCATAAACTCATAAAGTGAAATTTATGCAAAACAATGAAAATGATATTAATGAAGATTAATAACATACATGTTTTTAAGCCCGAATGTTGCATGTCAATGCACCTTTCTTTGATACTCAAACTCAAACCGTATGCTGCTAACAGGCGGCGTCAACCTCCTGTGTTGTGAACGAAAACAGAATGTTTATGGGAATTGAGTAGGGTTGATTTAGGAAAAAAAAAAAAAAAAGGTGATAATAAAAAAATTACTTTACTTTTGCAAAGAACTGTGTGATCCTGGTGTATTTCATCACTGTTTGCATAATGTGTCAGAGGCTTCAATCCTTTGACTGAGTACGTTTCTAAGAAAATATATGGTATATAATAATTTCTTGGTCAGCTATTGTATTTAAAAGTAATCAATAGTGACAGTATTTATTTTTAGGGTGTATATTTCAAATAAAGTATTTTTGTATTATTACTTGTGTATCCAGTGTTGAAAATCCTGGTTACTTCGACTTTTTGTTACATCAGCAGAGAGATGCAAACTGTAGGGGTAAAAGTATAGGTAAAGTTCCCATTTAAATAATGGAGCAGCAATGTTTCCTTTTCTCAGGAGCTGGAATGAAGCTTACCTAGTTGTCCACAGCAGCATCTACTTCCGTGACCTCACCGCTCCCTCTGTTGGCAGCAGAATGAGTGTCTACGGATGTTCCCCGGCCTTTTATGTGAGCCGCACATGCACTCATTGGCTGTGCGGCATCACATGACACGGACCCATTATGCAACCAGCCGAGAAGTAGAAGTGCGCATCCCCGGCGGCCCTCTGGTCGTGCCATAACGGCCGCCGACACGGTTT